>NC_048553.1:312098-1512098 GCF_902806685.2 Maniola hyperantus | reverse complement strand
ATTTGAGTAAGTAGTTGTCAAATACCAGATATTGCAACTCCTTGCGTTTCAGTATTAAAAAAAACTGTCTTTTGGAGATACTCCTCTGACAAATTTTATTCTATTTTTTTTTTGCAATGTATGGAAAATTTTAATCGTATTTTTTTATGTTCGGTTGTATTGTTGTATTGTATAGAATATCTATTGGTAGTTATAGGTAAGATTGTATGGAAGATGTAAAATCCAGCAAGTCACCGTGATGCTCAATTTAAACCCGCTTAACTTACTAGGTTTATAATGACGTATTTTGTGTGTGTTTTTTGGAGTTTAATGAACCTTTTATATTTTTTTATGAATAAGGACGTAATGACGTGGTTTTGAAAAGTTTACCGTAAGCAGTGATAGCCTGGTGGTTTAGACATCGGCCTCCTATTTGATGGTCGAGGGTGCGATTCCGGGTACGCCTCTCTAACTTTTCGGAGTTATGTGCATTTTGAGAAATTAAATATCACTAAAAATTAAAATCAAAATATTTTTATTCAATTAAACTTTTACAAGTATCTACTTTTGAATCGGCAAATGCATCACTAGGTAGCTTTAACGTTGAAGAAAAATATGTGAAGAATCCTGCATGCCTGAGAAGTTCTCCATAATGTACTCAAAGGTGTGTGAAGTCTGCAAATCAACACTTTGCAAGCGTGGCAGACTATGGCCGAACCCTTCTCATTCTGAGAGGAGAGCCGTGCTCAGTAGGTACTTAGTGAGCCAGCGATGGGTTGATGTTTCCATATACATACTAACCTTATAAATGCGAAAGTGTGTCTATCTGTCTCTCTGTCTGCTAGCTTTTTGCAGCTCATCCGTTTAACCGATTTGGATGAAATTTGGTACAGTGATAGCCAGCATCCCGGTAAAGGACATCAGCTACATTTGATCCCGGAAAATCAAAGAGTTAGGTACCACGGGATTTTCAAAAACCTAAATCCACGCGGAAGAAGTCGCAGGCATCATCTAGTATTTAATAGTCTAAATTCTTCTTGTTTTGTCAAGCTACTAAACAGTTCACTGATTTGTTTTTTTTCTTTGTTGGCAGGCAAATGGTGTGGGTCGCGGAGGGAATGGTCGTCACCCCCCGACGTAGCGCGGCGGGTCTACTCCTCAGTGTTCCTTGGCAGTCCTGGTGAATACCCAGGTATGTACCTACCTCAGAGCAAATGATAGATATGTAGGCAAAATCTGCTTCTTTCTGGACTTCCCAGAGTTATCAACGCCAGCCTGCGGGCCGAGGCGATAATGGTCTTAGTGACCCGAAAAGGCACAGAGTAGGGAATGAGTGAAACATCGGAAGGAGGTCTTTGATCAGTCGTTGGATAGTAAAGAATTATTTAGATTAGATTAGATATACCTGTTATTATCTATATCTATATGTACTATATATCTTACTTAATACGTTAGGCAGTCAATTTGGGGCCAATTCTCTTGTACACAATCTCTAAACTAAACTAAATTAACGGGTCTAAATTCAGTGCTATCCTTTTCCGCAAGCAACATTATGAAAGGTATAGCAATAGATTTAGACGTGCCATTTTAGTTTAGTTTAGAGATTGTGTACAACGGAATTAGCCTCATTTTGGGGCCAATTCTCTTGTACACAATGTCTAAACTAAACTAAATTAATAAGTCTAAGTCTAGTGCTATCCTTTTCCGCGAGCAACATTATGAAAGGGATAGCAATAGATTTAGATGTGCCCTTTTAGTTTAGTTTAGAGATTGTGTACAACGGAATTAGCCACAGTGGTACTGATTCTGAGCGCAACTAAATTTTATTCGCATCTTTTTCTTACTAAAGACAAACCTAAACTTGACTTGATGTGACTTGAGGTGCCAGTTGTGAGTCTATTGTTTAAAGTAGAGTGCACTAAAGTTAGAGTTTTTAATTAATTTAAAATTAATTTTCTGTCTATTTTTAGCAGTATTTAGAAAAAGATGAAGGTAATCTAAATTTATTTTAGAGAAAAACTAATGTTTTTCTAATTGTAATTCTAATGAATTGATACTAAAAAACGGGTGAGTGAAAAAAGTGAAAAGAAGTGAAGTAAAAAATGAATGTTTCTGTAGAATGAAGTATTGAAAATTCACGACTAATTTCATACCTGCAGTGTTTTCCACACATCAAGACTCAACTGTTTTTCTTTAAAAAATCATTGAACTGAAGTTAATACCTAATAGGTATATTATAAAGCTCCAGGCAAAGCTTACTTGTACACTAGGTATCTATTTGGTTTTGCATCAAAAGTCTCTTCCTTTGCTAAAGAAAAAAGTGAAAGAGAAAAGTGCTGCCCTCTTTAAAGACAGATTATCTTCACAAATCAACAATGGGTATCGTGTCTCTCCACACGGTGTTTAAAGTTAAACAAATATTTATAAAGCTGACTCCACACTGTCACCGGTTCTTGACAGCCAAATCGCTTCTGTAGGATGAAGTGTTGAAAACTCGTGACTAATTTCATACCTACAGTGTTTTCCAAACATCAAGACTCAAGTTGTTCTTAGTGTTCGTAAAAATCATTTTTAGGGTTCCGTACCTCAAAAGGAAAAACGGAACTATGAATACGACTGTAGTACGGAACCCTCAGTGTGCGAGCCTGACTCGCACTTGGCCGGTTTTTTTTACTGCCATACAATGGCGTGCAAAATAATATAGTACCTAAGTACATTATAAGTAATTTATGTAGGTAATCATTGCATACAATAGAAAATTTACAATTCAATATAAAAAACCGACCCTAAAAATTAGCAAAAATCATACTATCATCATTATCATCATCATAACTTATGATAGTTTGTTTTGCATTTAATTACTTATGATTCATAAGTAATTAAATGCCAAACATCCTACCTATCATATCATTAATCATGATTTTTTTATATTTTTAAAATAAATAATTATTAACGTCACGCTGTACCAAAACCAATTAATGACGTCACAAGACAAAAACGACAAATATTTCTAAATTTTTTAACATAAAATAATTTTCCCGCTGAAATTACCTACTCTATTTTATATGTTGAAAAAATGAAAAAAATTGTCGTTTTCGGATTGTGTCGTCATTACTCACTTTCAGTAGGTACCTACAGCGTGACCTTCATGTTAAAAATAAATTACAAACTTACAAACTTTTTTTTAAATTGTTTTCTTTAATAATGAATTCTAGCCCCAAGTCCCGCTATACAAAAAATCACATTATTTTATTACTACAGTCCAAGACCCTATTGCTATTTCAAACTAAATTCCTGCTCTATGGAGCTATTAAAATTAGTATGACAACTAGGTAGACGTCATCAAGTTGTACTCAAAAATGAGTTGGAGCCCATAAAAATATTTGAGGTCTACAAGAGTTCGTTGGTAAAAGTGCCTAGTGAATTTGAAGCTTCAATAGATAAAGCTGTTATGAAACTTATCTGAGACAAATAGGTAGATAAGTTGCTAGATGCTATCTTAGAAATAGAATAGGAACGTCTAAAGTTGATTTATTGTTTTTAATCTTTATAGAAACTAATGGGTATTAAGAAAGAACGGACCATTTAAACCACGGTGGTGGTAGATAGTTACCTACCTATAAGCCTACTAATACTTAATTTCGAAAGCAAGCATCTGTGCCAGATCATAATCGTTAAAAAATTATTAAAAAACAAATGAACGTAATGAACAATCAATCTCGCCAAGTCCACCATTGTGCACTAATCAGAGATCATAAACACTATACGGAGATATTTAGAAAGAAATTAGAACCACGCGGCCGAAGCGGAATCCAAACATCATTCTTTCACTTGTCAAATAATATACGACATCGATACGGCAACGCCATCTATTGACTCATTCATAACAATAAAACCACGCTTCCATATCATCGACCCAAATCAGACTTTATGTAACCCGTGTAGAGATACAATTATGATAACACCGAAATGCACTTGCACCGTTACAGCGTCGCACGTGTCCGGGCCATCCATCTCCTTTCCGCGCGTGCGTTTGACGTATATCTGTCTCGCGCGTATTATAATACATCAGCTCCATTGCCTGTTTCCATTACACTAAATCAATTACCGGCCGTTGCTCGCTAGACGGTCATTTCGAACCCGGACGGCGAATGTCGAGTGTCGACCCCCCCGAAACAAAAACTGCGAATTTCTAAACATTTTGTTCAAAAAGTAAGAGTAAAAATTCAGAAAAAAATAATAAAGTACTAAATCAGAAATGGAATCGGAATACGCGGAGTCAATTTATTCGGGGCTTCGTTACAATTCCGATTTTTATCTAACGTCTCGAATGAATGCCGCCGAAGACGGATTACAGTGGATCGGTACGAAGGTACCGACAAAAACTGCGGTAGAGCGGGACACTGCAAGGCAATCGATTCCATCCTCGGCAAGAAAGGATTGGCCCGCCGCGAGAGAGTGCGCGCGATCTCCTCTTTACGACGTGTGAAAGAGATAAAACAATTCCTTATGTCGCTATTCTTAAGTCATTCGCACGATCGAAATGACACTTTACGTGCAGACATTAAGGTCGCAATTTCATTGTTATGATTGTTTTGTGTCTATTGTTACGTTTTGTGACGAAATGTTATAACTTCATCTGCGTGTGGAAGCGATAACATTCTTAGTTATTAGGGTGGGAGAGTTGTTTTTTGCGTGATGTGAAGATGGATGGCAGGACTGGTTGGACTGCGGCGGCGGTTGCCATGGTGACCTGCTGCGCTGGAATGCCTGTTTAGGCAAGCGATGCAAGAGTATTGGACTTAACCACTTTACTGATGATTTTTCCATAATTCGGTTTTACACTAATGGTTTAATATCCACTTTTACAAATTGTAGCTCTAAGTTTACGCTCATGTTAATTCAATTTTAATTTTCTATGTACCTAAGTAGGTACCTACCTAGGTAGGCAGTGCACATTCAAAATGAAAACGATCTAACCAAAAAAATTTAAAACCATAAGTACTGCAGGTGCAGGTGTGATTAACTAGGATTTTGTATCTTTTATTCCGAGTAGTAAACTCGACACTTGGACCCAACTATACTTAGATATTTTCTAGATTGATAGACTTTTACTCATAGTATAGGTAGATGTCTGATAAGATTACAGGTAGCTAGGTACATTTAGATGATTAATTATTAAAGAGGGACGTAGGTATATGGATCTCTTATTATTAATTACTAATTATTTTTCAAATGATTCATTTTAGTTTAGAGCCACTATCTCGTTCATCAACTGAACATAATTACTTGGGACTCAAACTCGAAATGAACGAGCTAATTTTTAATATTCTCATTCCCAATTCGCACTTAAGATGCTAAATTAGAAGACAGAGATGGTTATAGAGTAACATATAAGTGGGAGAGGGATAGAACGAAATTGCTCAATTTGTGCTCAGCTCATAAGGTGCCTTCGTTCCTTTTTCAAAAAATCCAATGAGATCGATCGCTCGCCATGTCCGCAAATTAGAGCGGGAATCGGTGTTCGTTAGCGCTCGTCCCGAGAATAAACGACGCAACCGCCAATGATCGACTATTCAATAATCGAATTTATTCCCAGTCAACATAGTCTGTATTCTTTTGCGTGTCCTTATCTTACATCTGCGATAAGACAGAGTCAAAGCTCACCGCTCGAAAGCGCAAAGATGCATTTCAGTGTTAGCGGTCTTGGGGCACTCATTTCGCTTGCTTTTAAGCCGAGGCCCGAGGTTCCGTTGTCGACGCACCGATCGTCCTGTGGTGCCATTCATTTTGTCTTTCACGGACCTTTCCTAGGCATTAAATAAATTAAAATAGGTAGGTAGGTATCTTAATTTATGTTTGTACCTACTGACTAAGCGGCTTTTTGGTGGTTGGTCAAAGTTGAGAAACAAGTAGGCATTACCTTACCTACCAATACGTATTGCAAAATTATTTTTGCTCTAATTACTTGGATTTACAGTATCATTGTACCCGTATCCACTACACTTAATTTGTGGTGAATACACATCTCTGTCTATCTTTTTAGAATCTTGAAACTTGAAATTTTTTGAATCAATGTTAGAAGTTCTGTATATAACGTCGATTCGTACTAAAAATTCCCATGGAATTTTACGCGCACTAAATATTTCTATGGAATTTTCCGCGCACTAAAAATTTCTATGGAATTTTTCGAAGCCTAAATCTATAAGACAAATATAGGTACGGGAATGGTGTGTTAGTTAAAACTTGGTGTTATTGCTTTTGACGGTTTTATTATATTTTTGCTTAAATCCCGTTCTGAAAGTTTGAGAGCTGGCTACCAATACTTAGTCTGTTGGATGTGTGCGAAAATTGCACTGAGATTATTGGCGAATGGACCTTACAATGATGATTGTACGAATTACAATCATCATTTAATTGCATTAGTTTTTGCACATTGAATTCATCTGAACTAAGTTGAGAGTTCAAAAAGGAGTTCTAATCTTTTCCCAATATTCCCTGAGGTAAGGACAGCACTACTTTTAGGTTTATCAAAGAACTATAAGCTAGTTCTTTGATAAGCCTAAAAGTTCTTGTCGACTTCGTCCGCGTGGACTTTACAAATTTCAAACCCCTATTTCACCCCCTTAGGGGTTAAATTTTTAAAAAATCCTTTCTTAGCGGATGCCTACGTCATAATAGCTATCTGCATTCCAAATTTCAGCCCGATCCGTCCAGTAGTTTGAGCTGTGCGTTGATAGATCAGTCAGTCAGTCAGTCAGTCAGTCAGTCACCTTTTTCTTTGATATATTTAGATATGTTGTAAAAGAAAGGTTAGATTTTGCTGCACCTAAGAATATACAGGTTAATGAAAACAAAACAAGCTAGATTTAATCTATTTTATCTTAGGCAGGTACAGGCATGAGTCTAACTCTACGTACCTAAAGGCAGACTTGAGCAATTTAAATAATAGCCCTTGATTCGTAGCGTCGTCCCAACGAGCGATAAAACTCTACTTTGTAATGAATACCGATTGAAATGATATCAACCGGACCTGATAAAATAAATGCCAGTCTCTTTACTGCTCCTTCGATGCCCATTCGACGTCTAACAAACTTCTGCCTAATGATCTAATCCAGATCAATAACGGAATTATTGTTAGCGTCTTCCAAGTATCATCATTTCAAGACATTCGGTGCATTAGCAAGTAACCAAATCTCAGCTCTCTAAGTTTTGGATTTGTAGAAAGCTTTGTCTATCATTGGTCAATATTTATCTTGATGGTGGCACTTAATATGACGTTAGTTTAAATCTGTTCTTAGTTTAAATATGTCTGTTGTTGACACCTTTTCTTTCATATTGTAAAAGAGTGACAGCAAATAAATTTTAAACATTGTCTAAAACATCGTTTCGTACTAACAGTGTAAGGGCTCATAGTACATTAAACACACCCAATTTTCAATTTCCTATCATTGACCGATTCATCACTCACATAGCAGTTTTATTGTTTTATAAAGTCATCAAGATTGCACGTTTAATAAGCCATTAAATTAACAGGTTCATAAATAGGTAGACAAGCAACGTAGTAAGGAGACTCGTAATCTCACATCGAGGAAGCGTTCGCAATTTCACACTCATAAAATTAAAGATAGCCAGCGTAAAACTAGAACTAAGCATTATTAAATATTAATCAGCTTGTGCCATGGGACTAAGGTAGGTAGGTATAACATAATTTTCTCGAGTAAAAATAGATACCTAAATCTGTTTCTGAAATTCTAGTCAAATTTTTGTGCCAAACGTCCAAATTGGTTCAACGGTTAAACCGTATAAAGATGACATACAGACAGATATGCATTATACTTTCACATTTTATTAGTATGTACTATGGATAAATGAAAGGATTGCGGAAGTGTTCGCGATCTCACACTCGTAAAATCAAAGATGGCTGCCGTAAAACTGGCGTAAGGCGTTATTAATAATGGGACACCATTTCCGCGATATCTTCGAATGTTACATTGACATATTGTTTTACGATTCCGTCGCGAGTGAAGATATCGGACTATTAATTGATGTGGTGTACAAATGGGTGCCAGCAGAACTAAAGTGACCTAACGTAAAGTTTGGGAATTTTTACAAACATTAGGTATTTTTTATAGCGTAACTGCAGTTAATCTTATGGTTATAATATCATTGCAATGCTTACCTAGTAAGATTTTATCAGCATTGCATATTATGTCTGAAACAGTTCTTAAAATGTTAAAACGCTTCTGTAGATTTTTTGGCAAGGCCATTCTCCAAGATTCAAGTCTGCTAATTATAATTTGTGGTCTGTTTTTATACTTTCATCAATAGGTACTTAACTCTTTCTTGTTTATTCGACGTTCCATTTTAAATTGAGTCATCATTGATTTAGGTAGGTACCTGCCCAATTATTGAATTACCCAAAATAATTGACATTTAGTACCTATCTGTGCCCCAAAAATCCAAATTTTCACTTTTTCATCTGGCCGTGTGTTCTGGGCTGACCTTTCAGCTAGCACCCTAAAGGAATAGCATGCACCATTAGGTATATATTTATATGTTGAGCTAGATTAATCAAAAGCATGCCATTTTTTTCAAAATTTTGTTTCCCTTGATCATTTCATGAATTACCGATTTAAATCACTTTTTAGGTACTTGTAAGTGACACAGGGCACATTGCGGACACATCTTATGAAGTTTACTTATGAAGCGTTTAACACATAAATAATAATGTCACCTATAAAATACTGGCTTATGCTCGCGACTTCGTCCGCGTGGACTACACAAACTTCAAACCCTTATTTCACCCCGTTAGAAGTTGAATTTTCAAAAATCCTTTCTTAGCGGATGCCTACGTCATAATAGCTATCTGCATGCCAAATTTCAGCCCGATCCGTCCAGTAGTTTGAACGGTGCGTTGATAGATCAGTCAGTCAGTCAGTCATTCAGTCAGTCAGTCAGTCACCTTTTCCTTTTATAAATATAGAGAGATATATATATATATATATATATGTGTGTGTGTGTGTATGTGCATGTGTGTATATATGCATATATGTGTGTATATACATATATGTATGTGAATGTAATGTAATTTTTTTTAATGATATAAGTAGGCATGATGTAATGCGCAGACGTACGCATTGAGGGTCAAACCTCTGTGGTTTTTTACAATGCGTGATACCTATTATGTGTAATTTTTTTCTTAATAATAAATTTAAAAAAAAGCTTAAAAATCTTCATTCTGGACTTAGGCCACTTTGCTTTGTACCTTTCTCGTTTTTTAATGGAGACACCCGGTGGTCTGCGTGAGAGTGCAATTTGTATTTCGTCTGCCGGTGTGTTCTGGGCTGACCTCTCACCCTGTAGGCATGCGATGCAGCCGATTATATGCTAATACAAGAATAACACAACAATGAACCTCCATTTACGTAAACGGTATTTACCGATCGGTTTATTGTACCGTGGAAACAAACTGGTTTGTATGACTCTATTTGTTATAAAACTCTAAGACTAAAGTTAAGCTACTTTTCTAAACTTAACAAAAAGTTTTTTTTTAAATAAAAATGGCGAGCAAATGAGCAGGCGGGTCAACTGATGTTAAGTGATTACCGTCGCCCATGAACATTTAATTTTGCAGTACTTACCAGAGGAACCACCAATGCAAGTTTATAAGTAGGTACAAAATAAAATCATAGAGTTAAAATATTGGACCAGAGAGTGACTGTATCGTCATTCATTATTCATCACTCACTGTATGATTGTGGTTAGGGTTGCCAGGTTGCCAAACCTAAAAGCCGGACAGACCAGCCAGTTTGGCCGGACATTTGGGTAGAAAGGCCGGACACCTTACATTATTGAGGATTTTGTGTCTTAGTATTATAGGTACAACAGAAAAATTGTATGTAAAATCAAGCTTTTTTTATTATTGTCATAAATCTTGTTGTCAGGCGGCACTGCCGCCTGCGGGAGCGACCGACAGTCGACTCGCCTGCGCTGGGCAACGCTCGTTTGCGAAATGTAAAAAGCCTAACAAAAGCCGGACAAACCGGACACCGTTTATTTTGGCCGGACATGCAATCAAAAATCCTATCAATGTCCGGCTTTATCCGGACGCCTGGCAACCCTAATTGCGGTCATGAGTCAAATACAAGCTTGCCCTTAAAAACAGTTTAAGGTTATACAGTCATATCTAGTACCTAACGTACCCAAGGTAGGTAGGTATAAGTCCGCGACAGATCGAGATGCAATCGGGCTATGAGGCGGGGGCGCGCGCCGCACACCCCCACGTCACCCGCGCTCGCCCGCACTGGGTTAGCGTGAGGGCTGAGCGGGTGTGCGGGGCGTTTGTGCATAGCTCGGAAAAGTTAGAGATGCGTGCCCGGGATCAAACCCATGACCTCCCGAATAGAAGACCGACGCGACGTCTTTACCTATCACTGCTTATATATATATAAGCAGTGATAGGTAATGACGTCGCGTATATATATATATATATATATATATATATATTTTCAATATTTGTATTTTAGAAGGCGTCTGCCACACCTAAATGTAAACAGTTGCCTACTTGACAAACGAGTTCCATCTAAGACTGCATTATCGCATACCATCAGATGTGGTCACCGCCAGGCCAGCTCGTTATTAATTAATATCATTTTTAAGTAGGCACTTACACAAACTGGGCTTACCCTGCCGTTGCTTTGGACATCGAGATAAAGACTGCAGAGCAACGAGAGAGACGTTCTAATGCATCAAGTGTCAAAAAAGACCTTCACTTAATGCAAAAAAAGATGTAGGTAAGGTATAGAGAAATAATTTTTACCCCTGTTACAAATCACTGTAAGAATTGCTTTTGAACGCTGTGCCCGCAACTTCGTCCGCGTGGACTACACAAATTTCAAACCCCTATTTCACCCCCTTAGGGGTTGAATTTTCAAAAATCCTTTCTTAGCGGATGCCTACGTCATATAGTTTCGATCCATACAGTAGTTTGAGCTGTGCGTTGATAGATCTAAGATCAGTCAGTCAGTCAATCCTTTTATATATTTAGATTTACAGGGTTAACGACTGGTCGTCATTTTTACAGTTGTCGCAAGATTACAACAAATTCAGCCAATACCTAACAACAATCACGATAAGTAGTTGCAATGTGATTCACTACGCGCGGTGGTATTAGGCTTGCTGGTCTCCTTGTTACTGTTGTTGTTAAAAAGGTCACTTTGCGTGACATTGCACGCTCTAGTAATATGAGAACTGTCTCTCTCTGGCTTGCTCCAAGTCTGATACGAACAAGTTTGACCAATTACAGTTATCAAAGCTTAAGTTAAACTCCGTTAAGATGCCAGTAAGTAATCAATCGTCACCCACGCGTCCACAGTGTAGGTAGGTAGGTACACTAACTACGGTTAAACCATTTCAGCTCATTTATTATTCAAATCTCGTAATATTGGTAATGTGGACACAGTTTTTTTGTCATAATTAATTATGCTTTTGTAAACAAACTAGACAAGGCTCACAACTTTAATTTTAATAGGTGTGCAGTCGAAAACAATTAGGTAGGTACAACCAAAAGTACCTTATCTTTTCTAGCAAAAGTGATAATAATTTAGATGAGTTGATATAATTTTGTTTAATGCTAATAGAATGGGGCATTCTAACGTCGTTTGTCTATGTTCAATCTATCTATAATCTTTTTAGCAAAATTGTTTGTCCAAAGTTGTATGATCTTTTTTTCTCTTTAGATAAAGAACAATGTTGTTGGATAATACTTAAATACCCAGCCCCCCAATTGTGTAAGAATAACCATTTCATGGCTATCGCAATCGTCAAGAGTTCTGCCCTTTGATTGGCTGTGAAAAAATGTAAACAGCGAATCAACCAATCAAATGGCAGAATTTCTTGACGATTGCGATAGCCATGAAATGGTTATTCTTACACAATTGGGGGGCAGGTTCATAGATTGAATATAGAAATCCGAATTCCAATGTAAGTTTTCTGACGCGTGTTAGATTCGAACCAGGTAGACATGTTTTAAATCATCATTATGGTCAACCCATTGCTGGCTCACTACAGAGCACGGTCTCCTCTCAGAGAGAAGGGGTTTGGCCATAGTCTACCACGCTGGCCATGTGCGGATTGGTTGACATCACACCTTTGAAAACATTATGGAGAACTCTCAGGCATGCAGGTTTCCTCGCGATATGTTTTCCTTCACCGTTAAAGCAAGTGATATTTAAATAAGTAGGTAGGTACCTACTTAAAACGTACATAACTCTGAAAAGTTAGAGGTGCGTGCCCGGGATCGAACCCCCGACCTCCGATTAGAAGGCGGACATCCTAACCTATTGAAAAATCATAACTAAGTAGGTAACTACGTAGGTAGGGACTCCAGAGAGTGTTGATAGAGTAACGAAAACCATACGTGCAAAGGAATTTGTTTATTTGGATTGGAATCTACGACCTACGTCCACTTAGGATATGATATGATATGATAACTACCAAGCTATCATAACAATGCTATAGGTAGGCATGTTAGTCTGGAGTGGCAGAATTTCAAGTGCAGGGGCCATTAAGGCCACGGCCTACGGAGGCAGCACAGCGAAGCGCGCTCCGGCGGGGCACACCCACGTCTTCATTAAAAGCTCGCTTATCGTTAAAATCGATCTCGTTACGAACAATGAAACGCGTCGAAACAAAAACCGGGCCTCGCGGTGAACGAATACGAGAAATGTAATCGGGGCTACGTCGCACCAAATAAAATAAAACCTCAATCAAAAATCTTCAAGGCATTCGGTATCATAACCGGCGCGGTGCGTCGACCCGGCCCGCCATATGAAAACACCGTGTGAGTTACACGGACGGGCTCGAAAAAAACAACAAAACTATAATAATGTAACGCACTAAGTATCCGTCTTAAAAATACGTCTCGATCTTTGTTGCGCGCGTCGCGGCATTAACGCGTCGGTGGAAACGAACCCTATCCACGTCAACCTGAATTGAACTCTAAAGTGTAACTGCCAAGGTTGAGTATAGCGTGGGGTGGGTTTGTGTTTGAGGGCCGGGAGGGTGTGGGGTGAGGCGCGGGACGCAGGGGCGCGTGATGGATGGCCCAATCAGGCGGCTTGGCGGTGCCGCGCTAATCGAGCAGTGCGCCCCGAGCCGGACGCACACACGCGCACTCCCGCACAGATGAGAGATACGTAACTACGTAAAAGCGCATCGAAAGCCTTACCCGAGATATGTAATGTATTGGTCCACCATACGTCCTGTTTTCGCTAGGATCGGTCCCGTTTTATGGCAGCCTGGTAGTTAAGAATTATTAGAATACCTAATTCTTCGCTACCAGGCTTTACAAAAAGGCTTTGCTTGTTCCTGAATACCTACATATAACACCTTTTCGTCCTATAGACTTAGTTTCTTTGTCTTAGTAGAGACAGGCTCTAGTTTCACAACTTTCAAGAGGGGTCTGGTACCTACATAGTCCAACGGAAAATCTATGAAGAGCGCTCCTCAAAACTCGAACTATGAGTAGGTAACGGTATGCTCCATCCGTACCTTATACCTACCGTAGAAGATACCTAAACGACCAGATCGAATTAAGAAACGTTTAGGAAAGGAGCCGAAAGATTTCACTATAGTGCCAAACTGCCAGAACAGTAATAAGGTATACCTAAAACCTAACTAAAAACCGTGCTAAATATCACTAAAAAGTGATAATTAACAAACAAACCCTTCATAACCAACTACTTCGGTACTATCCCATATTTATTGTTTTTTTTTTTTCCGAAAATTTATAGCCAGTGTTACTCGGATTAATGTAAGGATTCTAACGATACATACCTACCCCATACAACCAAATCTATTCAGGCGTTTAGAAGCTATGGCGGAATGAAGAACCTCGCATTGAAAACACCCTGAAAACATTACACTCCTTTTTTAGACAGTCGTGGAAAAATAGATCTAATAGGTACTTATTTTGACGCGTTGTTTGTCCCCGCATTTCGCGGAAGATGGAAGGCCTACTAGCATATACACAGTCCAGCGGAAAATCGATGGAAAACAGCCGAGAACGCCCCTCAAACAAATATGAGTAACGCTTTACTCGATCGATAGACACCAACTGTTGTAAACAAGCGGGCTGAATTGGGGAAAAAAGCGGTCAAGTGCGAGTCGACTCGCACACGAAGAGTTCTGTAACTGAGTTGTGCGTGAGCTGGCCAATAAGTATACCCTGTATAGGTCCACGGACTAGTTATTTCTCTCCTCCGTGTGTATAGGTCGATTTCGTAAAATGTGCATCAATCATTATTAGTAAATTAATAGTCAATTATGATTGGCTGAATTTGTGCTATTCTTGTTACAACAATGTATTTGTAGCCAATAGTGAGCGAGCGTCAAGCAATCAGAGGTAATTGCGATCGTGACATTATAGCTATCATTCTACCGCAATCAAGCAGCAGCGGGGCGATTGTCTAAAACCTGCATCAATCATTATTACAATCTCAATTGTTCTGATTGGCTGAATTTGTGCGATTCTTGTTGCAACAATGAGCAACAATGCATTGTGGCCAATAGTGAGCGAGCATTAACCAATCAGAGATGATTGCGATCGTCACATTGTAGCTGTCAAACAACCGCGGTAGTAGGTAGGTAGTTTTAATAAATATCTGTTGTTATAGCGGCAATAGAAATACACATTATGTGAAAATTTCAATTCTCTACCTAGGTATCACGGTTCACAAGAACCGCTTCACTCGCTGAAATACAAACGGACGAACAGACGGCGAAGCCCGGAGGCTTAGTAATATTTTTTTTTTTTTAAAAAAAAGAACATTAGCCATGTTAAATGACTAATATTCCCCTTTTTCCTCTCCAACTAAGCGTGAAGCTTGTGCTAGGAGTAGGTACGACAATAGTGCAACGGGCGGGGTTTGAACCGTCGACCTTTCGGTTTTCAGTCCACTCCTTTACCAGTTGAGCTATTGAGGCTCAATTAGGATTCCGTTGGCACCCTTCGTATACGGAACCCTGAACAGCGGCGAGCGGCCGCCACCCCGCGCTGCTATTACCGCCACGTGACTAATTTTAGGACCTGTCACTTGCATTGGCGGGAACACGTGGACAAGGCTGGATGTACCTACCTAAGTTTGGAGTTGTATTATTTCTCCTGCGGTTGAGATATCCAGACTTCCCAATAAAGGCTTATAAACTCAAATAACACACTTTAGTTTTTGGGAACTAATTTTTCAATCAACTTTTAAGAGGGCTCATTTTTCAGTCGCTAAAATGAATTTCGTAAAATTTGTAGTTAGGTTTAAAAAAAATTCAAGCCCCTATACCTAAATCAGATAGATATACAGGGTGTAACCAAAACGCTAACAAAAACTTAGCGTTATTGTTATATTATACCTAACCAGCCCTGCTATTATGGGCAAATTGGTCTAACTATTTAAAAAGCTTTTTAATTTCGGTAAGTAACCATAATAGTCTTTTAAATGATCATTATTTTAACACTAAAACATTGCTACCAAGCCTTCATAAATCAACATAAATATCATTCAAAATAGACAGACAGGAAACTGGAAAGGCTAGATGAAGTAGAGATGTTTCCAATTATGTAGCAAGTTAGAATGTCGTAGTACCAATCAGGTTTGAACCAATGATTCAACTGACTTAAGGTAGCTACATACGTAACTGCAAGCTTGGCATGTCAAAGTCAAAGTCAAATAATTTATTCAAAATCAGTACCCTTATTATAAATCCAAAAGTGTGTTTGTTTGTTGGTTTGTCCTTCAATTACGTCGCAACGGTGCAACGGATTGACGTGATTTTTTGCTTGGGTATAGATAAAGACCTGGAGAGTAGCATAGGTTACTTTTTATCCCGGAAAATCAAAGAGTTCCCGGGGGATTTTAAAAAAACCTAATTCCACACGGTTGATGGTCGGTTGTTGGATTTGTAAGATGATATCGTGGTGATAATTAAGTATTCATACAATCATTTTGCTTGAACGTATGTATCAGAGCTTGCAGAACTTTTCTATGGGATATGCACTGTACAAGAAACAAGAAAGCTGGATTAAAACAGAGTCAATAGTCATCTTCGTCTATCGTTCAAGCAAAAACTGATTTTTGGACGATAAACGAAGATGACGCGCTTGCCTAGCTGCGTTATTTTTAATTTTAGAAAGAAATGCTGTTTGTCTTTTTAACCTGTCCTTATGTTCTTTAGATATAGTACGTTAAATTATTTGGTTCTCAAGTAATTTGCGATTACCTACAAGCCTTTGTACACTAGTAGGTACAATGGCTAATTTATACAAAGAACTATTCATATTGAAAGTGTAAAAACTTATAACCTGCATACCTACATAAGTTCAATCATGCTTGCCCAAGCGTAGCTTATTCAAAATCAAATTTTTTCTATATTTATAATGCTTATTCTATCGACATTCATGCTGCTTGCAAAATCAAGATTCTTGCACGAAATCATCTTACAGACGATCAAGCTTGCTTGGTACAAAATGATTGTTCATGCAAGCTTATCAAGCTTGCAGTTACGTAAGTATGTTGCTACCTTTAGTTGACTAGCGTTGAGATATTGAGGGTTTAATTTAACGGAGCTCGCCGATTTCTCACGATCAATTCTGGCGGGCCTACTTTACGTTTCGCAAAACATCGGCAATTTGGGCCCATTAAACTTCAAAGTCACCTGTAAAAAGCAGATAGATCCGCCAGCGATTCATTACGGTAGACAGACCAAAAACGGCCCATATAAATCAACGGACATCGCATTTTATCAGAGGCCTTTCTCCGACTAATCCGGGCTGAATTGAATCGAATCTAATGAAACTGAGTATACGCCGAGAGTTGAAAAAAAACATACACACCATCTCGATGCCCTACGATCATTTTAACTTTTTTCCGACGTTCGCTCTCGAGGCGCATGTTTTTTATTATTATTTCTAATTCTGTCTCTCGTCTTATTTCTTCTTGTTTTTTTTTTGTTTTTTCTGTTTGCCTTTTCATAAATATTTTAAAATCGGATTCAGTCGGGGACAAGCGAGGCGAATGGATTAGGATTTAGATATTTTCGGGGCGCGTAATTTATGCTCCTCTTTGTTGAGATATGAATAATGTGAGGGCATGATAAATCTACGCTAGTATCTGGTGCTTCGACGTCGGAACTTGCCGTTGGATTTAATAGTTTCCGCTTTGCAT
Source organism: Maniola hyperantus (assembly GCF_902806685.2). NCBI lineage: Eukaryota > Metazoa > Arthropoda > Insecta > Lepidoptera > Nymphalidae > Maniola > Maniola hyperantus. Next base: position 1,494,900 of record NC_048553.1, on the reverse strand, counting down.
CGCCTATCTTGATCCGTGCTGTTTGTTTTTCCACGTCCATTATATCTCGATTGATAACATCTCTCGTACGTAAACTTTCTACTTGGATTAATAATATCTAATCTAATAGGGTCGAGAAAACGTAAGACTACTTTGATTCAATATTCATGTTATTATTATCATTATACTAAATATATGGAATTAAGCATATCTATTTTTTTAGTTTATAGCTGTCTAAGAATAAGATTTATGATAGATAAATTATTTATTATTATCCTGAATTATCATATTTTGTGTCGGCAAATCAAAGAGCTCCCATGGGATTTTTAAAAACCTAACTCCACGCGTACGAAGTCGCGAATCCCCAATAATGAATAATAGAAATAGAAATAGTGTTTATTTGCTAGAATGTGGTACAATTTGGTCTTAAATCTATTTTGTTCTAACACATTCAACCAATAACTTAGTGTGCAAATTGTTCTATTACATTAAAAACGCATGTCGATGTCAATAATAATTTAAAAAAAATTAGTTATCATAAAATATAAATAATTATCCGACAACAGCAACAAAACAGTTAAGGTCAAATCTACATTAATGGGTCATATAATCATTTACACCAAAGATTCAAATTCATTACCTAGAGAGCCTAGAGTTATGAAGAGTTAAGTTTAAATAAATCAACTCGATAATTTTAGGTGAACAAAAAAGAAAAAAATCCCAAATGATTTTATTCACGAAATAAACCAATTAAAGCGGGTTAAAAAAGAAATCTTACAAAGCAGGCAACCTGGCCGTCAAATAGTTGGGATAACCTCACAAGATTTGAATTCTGGACCAATTTAGGCGTACCCATTTAAATTCCAATAAAAGTGATTCCAACCATAAAGTACAAGACGGTATTCCAAACATGCGGTCCGTTTAAAAAGCCCTTAACAGCAGTCTATCCGTCACTCGCTGTATACACACGTTGTTTGGCTCTCAATTAAATCCAAAATACCTATCAAACTCTTGTAGAATCGTTCTAGAAACTAATATCTATGTAGACAGTGGGGGCTGGCAACGACGCGTTGATCATGGTGATGATGATGATGATGATGATGATGATGATTTAGTCTCAAAGTTATACGGTCTCAAGAATTTACATACAAATTTTTTAAACTGCATAAGTACCTAGTTATTTTTACGAAAATCTGGAAAACCACAGATATACCTACTTAGGTATCCTAACTTAAGTTTAGCGTAGGTACTTAGTAGGTACCTAGGTACTTATATCTACCTAAATAGGTATAAGTTATTAAAACGTGTCTACAAAATTACATTGAGTTTAATTGTTTATATTTAAATTAGCCATGATAGCCTAGTGGTTAAAATTCGAGAGGTCGGGGTTCGATCCTGGGCATGCACCTCTAACTTTTCGGAGTTATGAGAGTTTTAAGCAATTAAATATCACTTGCTTTAACGGTGAAGGAAATATACTAAGGAAATGCTACATGCCTGAGAGTTCTCCATAAAGTTCTCAAAGGTGCGTGAAGTCTGTCATTCCGCACTTGGCCAGCGTGGTAGACTAGGATCATTCTGAGAGGATATCCGTACTCAGTAGTGAGACGGCAATTGATCGATCATGATTCAAATGAGAAGGAAACTCCGTTTGTGTGGAGCGAACGACGGAGAGTCCTCTGTTAAAGAAAATATTAAAGCAACAAAAAAGGGTCAAGTCGATGATTAACCGACGTCAAATCTGACAGCTCGTAGTTTTGTTTGACCAAAATTATAGTAATTTGATAAAACACCCATCTACTTTAAATAAACGCTTCAGAAATACCCGGTGTTTTGTAATAGACATACTATGTTAGGAATGTAGAGAAAAGAAAATTAAAGCACGTTATGCCTATGACAAAAATAAGTTATTTCTAAGGCCCACTTGCACAAAGGTTCATGGGCGGCGGTAATCACTTAACATCAGGTGACCCGCCTGCTCGTTTGCTCGCTACATCTATTAAAAAAAACCTTAAACTGATTTAGTTAAATTTTTAATGCTGTCACTTTTTGGCAACCGTATAATGCTCATCTCCTAGATTAGGTACAATGTGTTGGTATGGTTCACGACCTTGACCTGAAGGGATGAATTGAATAAGTAACTGTACGCTAATTCTGTTGTACAATCTCTAAATTGATAGGTCTAATCTAGATATGCCTTTTTTTCGCAGGGAACGATATTATGAAAGAGATAACAATACATTTAGATTTGTCATTGTAGTTAAATTTAGAGATTGTTACCAATATAATTAGCCACAATAAAAAGTACAGACTGACATAACATCGTTTCGCATTCACAAATTTATAGCCTCAATAGCTCAACCGGTAAAGGAGTGGACTGAAAACCGAAAGGTCGACGGTTGAAACCCCGCCCGTTGCACTAATAATTGTCGTACCTACTCCTAGCACAAGCCTGACGCTTAGTTGGAGAGGAAAGGGGAATATTAGTCATTTAACATGGCTAATATTCTTTAAAAAAAAAATGGTAGTGTCATTGACCTCAACAGGGTATCTATTTCTGATTGCAGGTAGGTACTTAGTCTATGTGCTTAATCGGAAGTGAATTAGATAACTTCGTTTGCGGCACCGACGGCCTACAAGACCACGGATTTTTGCAACTTTAAAATAACATTCTTATTAAAAGCCCACGCTGTCTTAACCTTATTGCGGCTTGTTATGCTATTTTATCTCCGAAGTAGGCCCCGTCCTACACAACACACGCAATCTAAAGCTTTTTTGTCATCGGACAATATTTTTGCATCGAAATAAAGACTTTTTATTCATAAGCGGCCGTTTCAACCGTTCAAAAATAATAATGAGTGGGATATAAAAATCGCGAGTTTATACGAGACTTCGGTCCTGGTTTAATATGATTTCTTGTAGCGAACACTCCTTATTAAATAAACTTTGAAAACGAAAATTATTTCCCCGGCGCACGGCCCGCCCGATCACAATAAAACCGGGGATTTGACAAGATTAAAATTGTAATTCAAGTTATTTTTGACGTCCGTCTTATTGCTTTTTCGCTTCGGTCAGCATTATCCAGTTTTTTTTTCTTTTTTTTTTCGACAAAGCTCCCCGCTGAGTCGACGTAATCCGGATTTCGAGACGGACGAATTAAAAAAGTAGAAGTTGCATACGGAATATGCAAATTCATTTAAATGTTATTAATTGGGTATTAACTGAACAATTACTTAAAATCTCGAGTATGGTCCGCGACAGGTCGAGATGGCAATCGGGGCATGAGGCGGGGGACGCCTCGCAAACCCGCACGTCATCCGCGCTCGCCCGCACCGTGTTATCGCGGGAGCTGTGCGGGTGTGGTGGGAATTCCCTCCCCGATTGCCATCTCGACCTGTCGCGTACTTTAGGTACCTACCTACGCACAGTGTGCGTTATAAAGAACTAATATATTATTATCCATTGCTTTTACGGTGAAGGAAAACATCGTGAGGTAGTTCTGTTGCCCACTTTGACTTTGGCTTTTGACCGAACCGATTTTGACTTGACGGCATAGAGAATAGAGTTCCTCATTTAAAGCGAGTCACCGAGGCGGGCAGCGCGGCTTTGAAGTAAACCGCTTGGCAACGCTCAAATTCTGTGTTTCAAACGTTAAATTTGAATTTAATAAATTATAGAAGTCCTGTTGAAAACCAAAATTTAGCAGGTTCTCTGTAGTACTTAAAGACAAATATTTCCATATAAAAATTATTTGCCAAGTCAGAAATTTTAGTATTAAATAATTCGTTTTAGACTTTTATTTCGGCTTATTTCAAGATTTTATTTGATCGAGTGAAGTACTTCCTATTGTGCATCGAAGTAGCACATTCTTTAGACAGTGTCTTTAGGTATATTGTATATTTTTAGCAAGGCCATTAATTAATAGTAAATACCTAAAACATTTGATCTAGCAAACCAGTTTTTTCCGCTAAGCCTCGGTGACTCGCCTTAATTCTTCATTCATTTCTAGAAATGGAAAAGGCTATTTTTATCGCGGAAAAGTTTTTAATTTTTCTTTGTCGGATGTGTCTTACTTACCTAACAAAAACATACTAGGTAGGTAGGTATAATAAATATGAAAGATTAATTTTTCGAGAATAAGTCATGGCCACAGCTACCTCACAATAAAATTTGTTTAAATAATAACTTTAAGTAATAAAACGTTTTCTTCATCCATATTTCGTTGATGTTTCTACGTTTTACGATTGAAAAATGCAAAATAAATAATTTTTTGAACATCAAGAGATTAAAATTGTTGAATTGGTCATATTGTAGCGGTCATAAAGTTACTTATAAGGAAAAGGTAAATTTTTTCATCATAAACTTGAATGATTTCACAGCTTAAATGAAATAAAATATCATTCGCTTAAGCTTGTCCTGTCTGTGACACTTTGTGTAAAAAAAACCGGCCAAGTGCGGGTCAGGCTCGCGCAACGAGGGTTCCGTACCTACTACAGTCGTATTTTTCAGACATTTTGCACTACAATTTCAAAAATTATGATGCATAAAAATAAATAATAATCTGTTTTAGAATGTAAAGCCCTTTCATATGATACACCACTTGATATAAATATCTTACTTCGAAAATAGAACATACTAAATATTATTTCATGACCAGAATTTAATTTATTTTGTGTGATGTAACCTTAAATTCACGGTTTTCAGATTTTTCCCCGAATGTCTGCTATGAGATCTACCTACCTGCCAAATTTCATGATTCTAGGTCAACGGGAAGTACCCTGTAGGTTTCTTGACAGACAGACAGACAGACAGACAACAAAGTGATCCTATAAGGGTTCCGTTTTTCCTTTTGAGGTACGGAACCCTAAAAAGTCACTTAAATAGTTATGCATTAGATACCTATTCAGTATTTCACAAAATATATGCACACCTATTCAATAAACTTTTAATAAAAATCACTACCAATATAGGTACCTAATAAATGCGAAAGTGTGTTTGTTTGTTGGTTTGTCCTTCACTCACTTCGTAGTCCGAAGTACCTACATAATTTTTTTGGGAGAGTGACATAAGCTACTTTTTATGCCACAAAAACAAAAAGTACCTACCCACGGAATTTGTATAGACCTAAATCCACGCGTACGAATAGCGAGCATCAGCTAGTAAACTCATAAGTATAAAACTACAGTATTCGTATAATGGTATTTCAAACGGTGTTAACTCTATTACAGTCAATTGTCTTTGAACAGTATAACGTCCCGTTTCCCACAAAGCGCGCAGTCCGTTGTAGCTGGCAACTGGCAACACTGCCATACGATCACGGCCGCCATTACCGGAGATTACCTCTAATGTAATGTGTTGGTGATTTGAAATTAAGGTTCGTACGCACCTGAGCGGCGCGGCGCGGCGCTTCAGTCCGACTGCAGAACGCGTCACCTCAGGCCGCTCGACGGTGCCTACCGCACTACAACTTCAGTACGCGGCACCTCGCGTCACTTGCGCGTCACTTTTATACCCGTTCGCGTACGAGCGCGAAGCGCCGCGCCGCGCCGCTGGGTATGTCGCACTAGCGTCACTGCACTGCGCGTCGCTTCGCTGCGCTTCAAAATATTCTCTCCAACCGTGCCGCGCGGCAACGCGCGGTGAAGCGCTGTGCAGCGCCGCTCTAGTGCGATATGCGCCATACAAAATGATAGAAATGATATTTTGAAGCTCTGTGCCGCGACGTGCAGCTCGCTGAAGCGCCGCGCCGCGCCGCTCAGGTGCGTACGAACCTTAATCACGCGAATGCAGACACGCCGTCATGCAGCCATTTAATCAATACTATTGTATAATGGCATTGTAATAGCCAAGTATTTTGCATAATATGAATTCCTAGCCTATGACTTAGCCCGCGAGGGTTTAGGTTTTCAAAAATCTCGTGGAAACTTTGATTTTCCGGGATAAAAAGTAGCTTTTCTAGTCATTCACTAGGTCTTTAGCTATATCTTTCCAAAAAATCACGTCGATCAGTTGTTCCGTACGCGATTCAAGGACAAAATAACCGTTTATCCACCAACAAGCGAAAATAGCTAATGAACGCGCTTGTACATACGATTATAGTGCGGATGAAAGATACGACTGATTATGAACGGATGGAAAAGCTCAATACTTTAGAATAATTACAGCGCCATCTACCATCGAGTAGCGGTACTCGACAGCGAAAAATCGATTACGGTTAGTACCGAATTAATTCGATCACCCGTAAGTACTCTGTAAAGCGACTTATTGGTGCCCAAGGCGAAGTAATTTAAATATGGAACGCTGTGTTATGGCGTTGGTTTCGGTCCTGAACACTGGACATTATTATACAAGTACGCTGGAAGAGGTGTGCCAAACCTGACAGTTATTTTTTGCGCCGATTCAAAGCACCCTCCGAGCGTACCGGGAATTAAAATTAACAATGTCAAATGGTCTTCGTGTTGACAGACGTATCATCACTAACATTGAGTACCGAATAGGTACATTGTAGAGGCGATATACCTACCACCTCTATTCGCTGTTCATAGGTACGTTGCTAGCCGTAAAAAGAATATCACCACTAGGTTATATTCTGTAGGTAGGCAGGTAGGCTGGCTAGGGATACAAAATTTAAAGGAACTAAGTCGAAATTCTGCTGTTTCTTTGAGATGATTCCCGTCTAGACTTCAGTATACCACAGATTTCCAATCATTACATGTACCTATAGCATCATCAAACCAAGACAGGCAGTCTTGTTCAAGATTAAGTGCTTTTAAAATGGCCTGCTAGAGTAAAAATATAAATTCATTTTGCGAGTAATTCGTTAGAAATTTATATTTGCAGCATTTTACAATAATAATAATTATTGTAACAATGTGTAGCATTTTTTTTTGTAATTTATAGACAATCGCTTGGCTGCAATCGGACTTGCTGTAGCAATACCAATTAATGTAACATGTGAAAATGAGTTTCATTTGGTAGACCACGGTTACACACTCACATGACGATCACTGCTGCTATAAACACCAAAATGAAGTTGTTGGACAACAGCCTACTGATTCGCTAACTCAGTGTCTAACACTGAATGATACCCACTGAGCTCATTTGACATTTATTTTTAATCCATTGAAGGTTTTCTACGAAAAATATTTAAGTATCACTTAATGGAGCAGCAATGCAGCAACCAATGTCAAATGAGCTCAGTGACTATCATTCGGCGTTAGACACTGAGGTATAGGTACAGAAAATACTCAGAAAATTGGCACATTTTTACCGGCAATCTCCTATGTGCCTCCCTCAAGCTACATGACATTGGCGAAGTGCATTGTGCTGGTCTGGCACTACAAAATCCAACAAACAAGAAAAGAAATACACTGAGTTAGCGAATCACCCTGCTGCTAGGTGATTCGATAACTCAGTGTCTAACACAGAATGATAGCCACCGAGGTTGGTTGGTTCTACATTGCTGCTTCACTGGGTGGTAGTAAAATATTTTTTCGTAGTAATCCTTCAACGGATTAAAAAATGAGCTCGGTGGCTATCGTTCAGTGTTAGACACTGAGTTAGCGAATCACCCTGCAGGTCGGCAATTGCAAGTCCAGCGTACATGTACAGTGTCAGTGTAGAGGTCAGAGTTTACGATTCTCTCTTTTCTTAGCGACAAAACGGCCTGCGGTTGAGCGCATAGTTGAGTACGACCACAACTCTTAACTCGACATGTTATTATGCTTTGCTAGACCTCGTTAGTGCCTGTTTTATTGTACGCGTTTGTCAATTTTACCTTTTTTGCGTCGACGTCTAACCAGGCGGGTCTCATTACCGCAAACGTTGCGGTTTCACGCCAACTATTTCGTTAAACTGTGATGATATTATGTTATGTTATGAATAAAGCTAAATTAAAGTCATTTATACTAGGTGTTAGATAATGTGTAACATCCCGACAAGATGAGCTTATTCCCGCGAATTCGTCCGCGCGGACTACACAAATTTCAAACCCCTATTTTACCCGTCTAGTGGTTGAATTTTGAAAAATCCTTTCTTAGCAGATGCCTACGCCATAATAGCTATCTGAATGCCAAATTTCAGCCCAATTCGTTTAGTAGTTTCAGCTGTGCGTTGATAGATCAGTCAGTCAGTCACCTTTTCCTTTTATATATTCAGGTTAATATGGATTATCATAAACATGATAATTGAGGGGTTTTCATGTAAAGAAGGGACTGCAAAAATATAATCATATTGTGTACAAGCGTTTCCACCCGAAAAGAATAACGATATAGGAGCTGCTTATAATACATTCCGTATTCCGGATCGTAATTGAACATCGTATGCAAATGTACCGCTCGCCTGCCATCTCTTTAATATTTATAGTACCCTTGTATTTTCATGTGGAGCAGGTGGTTCTATTTTGTTATTGTTTCTTATCTATCTATCTTTATTTATCTGTATTGATAAGAGATAAAGACCTGATGAAATAGGTACTTGAAACTATAAAGTCAGAAAAAACCTCGACTCCTTCTCGACTCTAAAAGCGAGTTTTTTTAGGTAATATGTAGTTGCTAAAAGTTGCTTACAATTTGGTGCCTATTCTGTTGTCTTTTTCTAAACTAAATTTAGAGTATCTGCATCTTTTTCTTTTTACTATTGTTCAAAAGGGCTGGAACATGAATTTTAAATTTAAAGGCTCTAAATTTTAGTGCACGTGCGTCTGGCAGCTAAAGCCACGAGGTTTTATAGCTCTTAACTAAATTTAAACTGTCAAACTGTATCTATTCTTTTCATAGAAGTTAGTACCTAAGAAGAGCATGCGAATACTCTAAAATTTAGTTGTGCTCAGAACCAGTACCACACAATCTCTAAACTAAATTGACAGGTCTAAATCTAATCTAAAGCTATCCGTTTCCACAGGAAGCATGCAATGCCTATGCTGTTATTTAAAGTTTAATTTAGAGATACAACAGAATTAGTCACATTGTTAAGTCAAATGACATGAATTCACTAAAATAATTACAAAACAAGACAAAAACAGGTTGCGATGCTCTCAAATCTCCACCATAGCCGCTTCGTCGAGGTGTACGCACATCATTAGCTTCGTCGCATAAATCTCTATGATTTCGCATAAATTAGCATTTTAACGGGTGTCGTCGCGACGACACCGACCACAACATTTAGCACTTCATAAAATTAGAACAAAAGGAATGAAGCGCAATCAAGGCCTCAGCCGTTAGTACGAGTATAAATGACACACGATTTACTCGATCTCATAAAACTGTTACTTTGGAATGCTATCCTAAATACTTAGTGATTTTAAAAGCTCGTCTTTAACAGAAGACTCTTCATCACTCGCTTCATACAAACGTGAACAAGTTTCATTTCTATATGAATACTAAGTAACCAAAAACAATGAAGTTTTGTAGATCATCATTATCATCATTCTCTCGTAGAGAAGTTCCACATACCACAGTCTTGCATAAAGTCTGCCAATCTACACTCGGCCAACGTGGTGGACTACTGAGAGGAGAGAGAAAACCAAAGGAGACCCGTATTGAGCTGGCAATGGATTGTTGAAGATGTAGAACAAAATTAGCCATGAATTCATATGGATTCACTCAAATCCATCCATACTAATATTGTAAATGCGAAAGTGTCTGTCTGTCAGTCCGTCTGTCTATCTGCCTCTCTATCTGTCTGTCTGCTAGCTTTTCACAGCCCATCCGTTCAACAGATTTTAATGAAATTTGGCACAGAGATAGCTTGCATCCCGGGGAAGGAAATCTAGGCTACCTTTTATCCCGGAAAATCAAAGAGTTCCCACAGGTAAAAACCTAAATCCACGCGTATGAAATCACGGTCTTCATCTAGTTACTAAATAAAACAAAACAGGTTGCGATGATCTCACATCTCCAACATAGCCGCTTCGTCGAAGTGTACGCGCATCATTAGCTTCGTCGCATAAATCTCTATGATTTCGCATAAATTAGCATTTTAACGGGTGTCGTCGCGACGACACCGACCGAAACATTTAGCACTTCATAAAATTAGAACAAAAGGAATGAAGCGCAATCAAGGCCTCGGCCGTTAGTACGAGTATAAATGACACACGTTTTACTCGATCTCGTAAAACTGTTACTTTGGAATGCTTTGCGATTTTAAAAGCTCGTCTTTATTTAGACTTTAGATCATCTACAAATAAGAAAAACGAGAAATCAAAATAGCTTTCGAAGTTCATTATTAGAATTGCTATCCGTGTTTTTATCTTACTCGTATATTTAGTTAATTTGGTTGTAAGCATTCTGTGAACTAAATTAAATTGACAGGTTGGAAAGCAATAATATTGTCCGATCGAAAGACGATTTTTGGCCGAAGCCGATTACAGAAGCTTTAATAGGTAGGTACCTACCCTAAGAAATTCGGTTAGAAGAAGTTGTAGAAAAACGGTTCGTATGAATCTAAAATTCCAATAAGATTTATTTGGTTTAACTAGAAGCCAATGCCGTCATATTAAAAAAGCGGTTTTATTTTCGTTTTAGCTTACCATGAGTCTTACTTTTTAGTTAGATTTATTTGGTTAAACTAGAAGCCATTATGTCTAACAGCCACCCCGTCGATGTCGGCGGACATTAGCTGCACAGAGCGACATCAGCGGAGCGGAGTCAAAGGAAACTGCCACGCACGCTTAATCACCAGTCACCACTGAGACCTGAGTCGTCAGTTTTGTGTTCTCTCGCTACTAGGTATAAAGTGAATTTATATTATGATATCATTTTACTTTATACCTAGGAATTAAGAAAATAAATTATATAATTGATAAAATTATTGTCGAAAATTAAAAAAAAACAATATCACAACCCTTTTTAGGGTTCCGTACCTCAAAAGGAAAAACGGAACCCTTATAGGATCACTTTGTTGTCTGTCTGTCTGTCTGTCTGTCTGTCTGTCTGTCAAGAAACCTACAGGGTACTTCCCGTTGACCTAGAATCATGAAATTTGGCAGGTAGGTAGATCTTATAGCTGACATTTGGGGAAAAATCTGAAAACCGTGAATTTAGGGTTAGATCACACAAAAAAATTAAATTGTGGTCATGAACTAATAATTAGTATTTTCAACTTTCGAAGTGAGTGACTATACCAAGTGGGGTATCATATGAAAGGTCTTCACCTGTACATTCTAAAACAGATTTTTATTTATTTTTATGCATCATAGTTTTTGAATTATCGTGCAAAATGTCAAAAAAATACGACTGTAGTACGGAACCCTTATTGCGCGAGCCTGACTCGCACTTGGATAGAAGTAGGGCGACTTAAACTCTACAGAAATTAAAAAAACTCAGAATGTTTAGATACATAAAAAAGTTTTCTACGCTTAAGGGATGATTTATGTTAGACCGTGCCAAACCCGAGCCGTGGTGCGTCCGAGGCACCAGATTGGGAATTTGTATGAGGTCTCATCAAACCATGCCCGAGTCATCCGAGCCTCGTCTGTGTTACGTTTCTTCATACAAAAAATCGCAATCCGTGGATTATCCGCACATCGCACGTGCCTCGGACGTGGCACGGGCCGGGCCCGGCACAGCATAAATCATCCCTTAAATTAACTAACATTAAATGGTACTTAAAACCAAAATTATTTATTCCAAGCATATTCCTTTGACTAATTAAAAAGGTTGTTTGTTAATTGATTTTAATTATTTTTTTCGTCTGTCCACTTTGTACCACTGAAAAATGCATGCGCCGTTCAAAACATTCTGACATTCGTATCTTGAGTGATTGGTCCGAGTGTTGCCTTAATTAAAAACTCCCTTATATAGTTTGAGGTTTTGAAATACTTTATATGCTTTAGGTTTTAAATTAAGAGCGAAAAGGTTGATATTAATAATGTTAAATGCGGGAGGTTAAGGAAAGGCATGTGATTTTATCAGCACGGGGTACAGCTGCCACAGTTTAGCAATCATACAGTTCAGAATCCTTCCAATCCAATCCAATCAGCCTGTTTGCGTCCACTGCTGGACATAGGCCTTTCCAAGAGCACGCCACCAAACACGGTTCTCAGCCTTCCTCATCCACCCGCTCCCCACCACCTTACCGTAATCGAGAATAGCAGGGCTGCCGGGAACTGGGGGCCTTTGTCTGTTGGCGCTGCTCATTAGAAGTAATGCCCATACTGACCACGCTGGGCAGGCGGGTTGGTCAGCGCAGGGCTGTAGGCCATTTCGCACCAGTGACGCTGCTGCCGTCTCTGGTCTGTGTAATTTAAAGCCAAGCCATTTGGAATGGTTATCTCGCCATTCTTCGATTGTCATATCCTCGTTCGCTGATTCGCAGGGGGCACCGCGTGCAGGTGAGGTTGACATTTGGGGTGTTAAGATGTTAGTGCACCCCCTTACCCCCCCTTCCAATCCTTCCAATGTAAGCAAAAGCGGAAGCTTCGAGTGAAATCAGGAGTCGCGCGGATTTTCGTTCGTTAGCCCCGCCGCATAACCGCAATACAAATATTTTTTAAAAGGTATATACCGTTTGACCGTTTGAAAAGGATTGACCGTTTACATACTGTATAATTGCTATACTGCGACCCGGTCCAGTATCGAGGGATCAGTGTGTACAACTCCGGACGATGACATCGGTCCCGGTTTCGATAAAGCAAGGCTTTTTGTTTTTAGTATTAATTTTCGCCTCGCGATACAAAGATGATACGGGTGCGGTCGTGCTCGATTTTTGTTTTTTTTTTGCATTTTTTAGGGTTCCGTACCCGAACGGGGCCAACAGGACTTTATTACTATTGCACGGAGAATAGAGGTGGTATGCCTCCGCTGTCCATCTGTCTTTTTTTTAATAAATAAAAATAGCGAGTAAACGTGCAGGCGCATCACCTGATGTTATAAGTGATTACAGCCGCCCATCAACATACTGAAGCGATCTAATGATTAGCTTATTTCGTAGTTTAACGATATATTTTAATGTAGATAACGGGTACATACCACGATTAATGAAGTTCCAGCGAAAAGATCAAGAAAGAGGGTAGTTCGCTACTGCCCATGACAGCTCGAACTTTATCTCTCGCAGCACCGCAGTCCCGTCGTGACCACGACCCGTGCTATTGGGTTGAAATATCGATAAATAAAAACTTTAAATTAAACGTGATATGTAACCGTTATCTACAGTGAAATATGAACTGAACCTGTCTGTCTGTTCGTCACGAACCGTAATAGGTAGAGAGTTGAAATGTTCACAGGTATTTCTATTGCCGCTATACCTAACAACAAATAATAAAAATTACAAAATTACTGCCATGTAATAAAATTTAAAATCATAATAATCATAATCATTTCTTTATTTTGCTCAGATAAATGATACATGTATATTATTTACATGGGGTCTTAATCACATATCCTCCCAAGCATGGCGTGCAAAATTAATTGAAAAAGGGTTACATCTTGCACGATGGTACGGAACCCTTCGCGTGTAAGTCCGACTCGCACTTGACCGATGTTTTTTTTTTTCATTTTTTCCATCCGCTTATAATATCCTGTAGTCTTGCAAACCCCCCGCTATGTAAGTGCTGAGATTGCGTGATATTATCATTTTTTCTGCCTTTAACCGAATATAATTAGAAATATACGACAGGATTTGTTTACGCCACATAAATAAGACAGCTTTTTATTCCAAAAAACATGTGGTAGGTATTTTTTTTCTGTTTTGTTTGCATCTAAGCATTAACTTGCACAGAAGTAATTTTTTAATACCCATGTACATTATAATTGGTGTTGAAACTTGGCCTACTTATCTGTCGGTTTTGTATAAGATGTATCATGTAGGTACATCACTAAGATCTCGCTGCCTGTAAGTAAGGATCCTTACTTTTTTTAACTTTAATGGTTTTGCTAGTTTTCGTTATTACTATTCTTTTTTGGTTTAAGGGTAGTAAGTAACTAAATCTCAAGTAGGTAGGTATAGTCCGTGCAAAATAGCTCACTCGCCATTTTAACTCTATGTACGGTTCATATTTATAACAAGGACTAAAATCGTACTTTTGACACGATATTTGACACATAAATTTAAAATGGCGCGTGAGAACTTATGCATTAAACGGGTATTATCTACTAACAAATGAAAGATGGCCGCGTCAAAGGAACACAGAGACAAACATCGGATTAATCCCCCAACAAGTAGGTATTATATTACAGGCATGTACCAAGCGCTCATGAGCTCGGTGGTGTTCATAAATACGCGATATGAACGGCCGCACACGCTGTGGATTAATGTTCCCCTGGTACCAACCGGTTGTCGCTACCAGGCGTAGGCGGATCCAAGATTAGTTACTAGTGAGTGCCATAAGTTTCGAAAAAAGAAAACGAACACAAAAACCTCTATTTTAAAAGGTCAAACAGATTTTTTAATACCTAAGCGTACCTATTATGCAGAAGTTAAACAAATCGTAATTTAAAAAATTAAAAAACACGACTGCTCTGCCAATAACCCTAAAAAACAAAGTAAATTCACATTTGAAAATAGCGCAATATTGAATTAAAAAAAAAATATAGCCAGTGTTCTCGGGATGATGTAAGGATTTGAACGATACCCCATAAGTACGTCTAAATTTTTTCAGGCGTTTAGTAGTTATGGTGGAATAAAGAAACTCACGTTGGGGACGATGGCGTCCCAAGGTGCCAGAATGGCGACCTCGCACCGGAAAGTGCAATGTTGAAGATCTCCCACTAGGTGGAGAGACAACGTCAAACGACTCGCAGGGAGGCGCAAGACCGTGGCGTGTCGAAGTCCTTACAAGAGACCTATATCCAGCTGTGTGCGTTCGTCAGTTGATAATGATGATGATGATGATGAAAGATTCTCACATTAATACATCTTGAAAACATTACACTCCTTTTTCTAGCGGTCGAGTAATAAATGATTGCGGGCAACATTCCGTTATACAGAGCAGGTTTCAGGCTATCTATTCCTGCATAAATAAAACCCAATAATTGTACAGTACATCGGATTCAATTTAGGGAATTTACATTTTAACGATGTGTCAAATGGGAATCAAATCGGCTCGACTTCGTTATGGACGCCGCCCCCACCCCCAGTTTAACCCTCTATATTGCAAAATTTAATATAGTCAATCTTTTTACATTTATGAATATAAAAGTCAACTAAAGTCAGCTAAAGAAGACAGGCGCCGATTCTGTGGTCTTTCTCTAAAGTAAAATCAGAGTATCTGCGTCTTTTTCATTTTAATTTGCTAATAAAGAACGAAACATGCATTTTACTTTTAAAGACTCAAAATTTTAGTGCACGCTAAAATTTAAACAATCGGTTCGCGACTGGCAACTTAAGTCACGAGGTTTGAAAGCTCTAAATTTAATTTAAAACTGTTAAACTGTTTCTTTTCATATTATAATAGTAAGAAGAGGATGCGAATAATCTAAAATTTAGTTGTGCTCAGAATCAGTACCAATGTCGCCTTAATCAAACTGTTTATTGGGAAACTATAAACCTTTATGATAAGAGTTGAAAAAATGGGACAATTTGTTTTACTTTACTGTTCATACACAACACCGAAAAGTTAGAGATATTGTGTGCCCGGGATAGAGACCCAGACCCTCCAAATAGAACACCGAAGTCTTAACCACAAGGTCATCACCGCATCCCCAAATAAATACCTAACTAAAATAAAACGGTCCCAAAAAGTGGTCTCTTTACGTTACATAAAACGGAGCTAAGAACCCATTTAATTCCGCAACACATCTTCCGAGACGTCAAAAACCGCTTTTCGCAGCGACACCTAAGCAATAAAGTAGGGACCATATCAGCGTATCTGCCTTAATGAAATCCCCGCGTATCTCGCCGAATCCGGACCCTCTTGCTTAATATATGCGATTTTTATCGGCCCCCGAAAGGACAGGGTTAAAAATAGAGACGGACCATTTCACAGGTAACAGGAAAATCTTTTTCATATGATTTAACATTTGCTACCTCATATTATGAAGTAGGCTGTGAAAAATCATGAAGTTATTTTTTTCCGAAGCTCTCTCGAAAAGACAGGGTTAAAAATAGAGACGTAACATTTTCATGAGTAACGTGAAAAATCACCCTTTCATTCATCGTCTTGATATCTTACATATCCTGTGAAAAATCACGAAGCAAAATCTCACAGTCCGAAAATTAATACATTTAATCGCATTTTTTTTTGTGCGTGCATCATCGATCCGATCTAAAACAATAACTGAATTTCGCCTCAATAGCTCAACGTTTAAAAAAGCGGACTGAAATCTGAAAGTTCGGTGGCGGTCTAGCTGAAGGGGAAATGGGATTATTAGTTATGATAAACATGGCTAATATTCTTTTTTAAACTAACGATTGTGTGTAGGACAACACTCGCATCGCTGCGCGATAGAAAGAGGAAAACATCTAGTTAAATTAATGTTGCAAGTAAGTGCGTAAGTGCGAAAATTAAAGAACCACTTTACATGAAAAATCACCTGTGAATTCACTGCTAAGCGAAATGATAATTTCACCAAATGAAAATGAAAATAGCAAAAATGCTCACCGCTAGTTAAAAATATGCAAAAATCAGCGCCCAGGGTGAATATTAAGCAATGAAATTTTGTATAATATTCCGCAATTAAAATTCAAATTGAAATCAATGCGCGGATGAACGTTTCGTGGGGGATTCCGCGTTTCGCAACGTTCGGTGCGGAATTCCTAATCCCTTAATATGCGTTTTGCGACATGGGGATTTGCGAAAGTGCGGCCCGAGGGCATCGCGACTTACTTCATTATGCATATTAATATATTCGTTGATTATCTTCACCATGCTGCGTGTATTAGTGTAATGTTTTTACTTTTATATTAGTGTAAAGGAAGGCGTCCACTAGGGACGGGTCGGACCGCAACGTTGCGGCGAACTTATTTTAATATGTAGGTATCTGTATAATATCTAAACATATAAAAGAAAAAGGTGACTGACTGACTGACTGACTGACTGATCTATCAACGCACAGCTCAAACTACTGGCCGGATCGGGCTGAATTTGGCATGCAGATACCTATTATGACGTAGACATCCGCTAAGAAAGGATTTTTGAAAATTCCAACCTCTAAGGGGGTAAAATAGGGTTTTGAAATTTGTGTAGTCCACGCGGGTAAAGTCGCGGGCATAAGCTAGTTATATATAAAATTCTGACTGACTTATATATCAATGCACAGCCTAAAGCGCTGGTTCTAGAGACATGAAATTGGAGTGGGTGTTTTTTGAATAGAGTAGTTATCCACTAAGAAAGGCTTTTTCGAAATTCTATCCCTAAATGGATTAAATGGGGATTTTAAATTTAGTCCACGCGGATGAAGTCGCGAGCAAAGCTAGTGTGTATGATAAAATCCGTCCCGCTGCGCCTCTAGTCGACGCAGTTTCATATAAAATGTTACATAAGACCCGGCTCGCATGGTGGACGCAAATGCTATCCCTAAACGTGATTTATTTCTGCCCTTAAGTACTCCATGCAAGGGCAAAAAATGTACAGTTACTTTACCAAAAACACAAAATCTTACGTATTAAGAATCAAGATAATTAAAAAAGATTATAAAACTCTAACAGACCAACATCCTAAATCCAAAATCCGCATTCGTTAAACAGTCGAAAAGACCGTGCCGTGTACAAAATATTCTTGGGCCGTCTCCGCAGTTAATGGTCTATAAAGACAGTCTATAACTTGCCTTTCTAGTGGATTGTTCCAAGTGTTATTCCCTCTAAGTGACCGAAACCACCCACGGCATTATTATCCCAAGAAAACCCCTATCATTCTGTGATTGATAAAACCCATAACAATGAAGAATACGACAATGAAAAACATTGCAAAATGATAAAATCATAAAACATTAAAAAAAAATTACAAGACGAACATCCTAAACCCAAAATCTGCATTCGTTAAACAGTCGAAAAGACCGTGCCGTGTACAAAATATTCTTGGGCCGTCTCCGCAGTTAATAGCTATAACGGCACCCCACAACTTGCTTATCTGGCGGATCATTCCAAGTGTTATTCCTTCTTAAGTGACCGAAATCACCCACGGCATTATTATCCCAACAAAACCCCTACCATTATGTGATTTATGGAACCCTCAGCAATGAGGAATACGACAATGAAAAAAATCCACAAGACCAACATCCTAAATCTAAAATCCGCATTCGTTAAACAGTCGAAAATACCGTGCCGTATACAAAATATGCTTGAGCCGTCTCCGCAGTTAATGGTCTATAAAGGCACCCCATAACTTGCCTATCTGGCGGATCATTCCAAGTGTTATTCCCTCTTAATTGGCCGTTCCGGACGGAATCGTCAATTCGAGATATTAAACTAATTTTCAATGCGTTGTAATCGTGGAGACGTGCCTTTTGTAAGGGTTAAATTGTCATTTGAAATCTCGCTGTCATTTTTAATGGCGATGGTTGCTTTTGGGACGTTTAAGATCGTCGGGAAATGTCTGAATTAATGTAATGAGTCGAAATTGTTTTAATATAGAGATCTTCTGTGTTTAATTTTAGTATTTTTCTTGAAGTACCCAAGTTATTAGCTGTGCGTAGATAGCTGCCTAGAGGTTAAGACGTCGGCCTCGTAGTTGGGGGATCTGGGTTTCGATCCCGGGTACGCACCTCTAACTTCTCGGCTAGTCATTTTTACCAATAAAATATCACTGGCTTTAACGAAGGAAAACGTCGTGAGCAAATTTGCATGCCTGAGAAGTGAGAGCTCTCCAAAATTTTCTCAAAAGTGTGTGAAGTCTGTCAATCAAGCTCTTGGCCAGTGAAATGAAGTTGGACTGTAGACTATGGTCAACCCTTTCTTATTTTAAGAAGAAATTCATGCTTAGTAGTGAGCCAGCTATGGGTTGTTGAAGATGAATATAGCTGCTAACGCGACTGAATGTCAAACTCAAACTCAAATTATTTATTCAGAATAGGTAAAATTTTTATTTGTAAGATGATAATATAGTGGTGATAATTAATACGTCCTTAAAACTAAAGCTACGAGGGTTCCAAACGCGGCCAGGTCTGAGAAGAGCCCACAACAAACTCAGAAGGTCGGTCGATCTTGGCCATTCCGGCCTGCAACTAATTGTTATTTGAATAAAAACGTGACAAAACTACCGCGCGCCGCCATCGAGCGGCACGTGGTACGAATATTGAGGGTTTTAACGTTATTAAAACGCTTTAATGGGTAGTAAATCTTTATAGGTACTTCATTATGATGCGGTGTTAATAGGCTGCCGCGATTATGTGCGGAGATTTTTTAAAAAGATCTCTATTTGTTGTATAATACAACGCTCGATTTTTTTTTAAATTTATTTTACGGCTGTCGATGTTGGTCCTTTAACTATTATAACTTCTTGTCAATTAGTAATATAACATATAAATTAAATAATTTAAAAAATTATAGTGAATAGCAACTAATTTTGCTTCGAAAATCTATCTATACAAATAAAATCAATTTTCTGTCTTTTTTTCGCGAAAACACAAAGTTTTTACAGGATTTTTCAAAAATCTTAACTTACGTGAACAAAGTTGCAGATATGTAGGTATATTTGTAAATTTTCATGAGGTTCATAAAATTATTAAAAAATCTACAAAATATAAATCAGATATAAAAATAATAATGTTAAACCGAATAACAAATGAAAAGTCAGTCATGAACCAATAAATAAATAAAATACCAAGGTGTAAAGATGTAAAAACTCAAAAAATGATTTTTTTCACATAGAAAGGATTTTCAAAAAATCTACCCGAGCGAAATCGGGGCGGATCAGCTAGTATTAGCGGAAATAATGTGACATCGATACAATAAAATAAATAAAGTTATCAATTAAACATTTGCATGATCGCCATTTGCTAATGAAAACAAGACAGATAACGGTGTCAAACCATTACCAATTGACAGCTTAATGTGATTGGATAAACTTGTTACTTTAATCCGTGCCAAGTGTTTAACTATTCACTATTTCCACAATTACTATTCCGAATAATAATGTGGGAACTAATAATAATATGACGGATTTTGCCAGAAGTCCCTAGAACTTTATGATTACGAGATAAACTCAAACTTAAATTTATTCAGAATAGGTAAAATTTTACGCTTACTGATGGTCAAAATTTTAATTTGTAGGATGATAAATAGTGGTGATAATTAATACGTACTTAAAACTAAAGCTACGAGGGTTCCCAACGCGCCCAGGTCTAGGTACAGTACGCCGCTGAAAGTACCTACCTAATGTACATCGACCTTTAGAAGAAGATAACAAATTAATTGTAAAGCAATGTCTCCGTCGTTGAGACCGACAAATCGTCATATAGGTATGAGTGACAGAGGCAACGCTCTATAAAGCCGAAATGTCATTCTAAATGCCGATGTACATTACTTTCGGGCGCGTACTGTATGTACACTGATTGACATTAACATAATCATGATCAACCCATAAAAGTCAAAAAGTCAAAAGTCAAATGATTTATTCAAAATAGGTAATAAATTACTCTTATTGATTGTCTGGTAGCACGGCATAGCCGGCTCACTACAGAGCACGGGTCTTCTCTCAGTATGAGAAAGGTTTTGCCATAGTTCACCACGCTGGCCAAGTGCGGATTGGCGGACACCTTTGAAAAAATTATGGAGAACTTTCAGCCATGCAGGTTTCCTCACGATGTTTTCCTTCACCTTTAAAGCGAGTGATATTAATTACTTAAAACGCACATAATATGTACTTCCGATAAGTTAGAGGTGCGTGCCTGGGATCGAACCCGTTATCAAACGTCAAAACATACGCTTACGTGATCAAATCAGAAATGAGGAGATCCATAAAATAACCAGAACAAAAAATTAATTTCATGTCAATTTTTATATCCTCCCTTAACGAGCAAGCCGCGAGGCGAATACGTAAATGTGCATTGATAGAAGTGATATTTTATGTAATGGCAATCCAAGGATACGGATTGAACTGATGCGCGATTGCGGGAGAATGACAGCTACAATGTCACGATCGCAATCACATCTGATTGGTTGACGCTCGCTCACTATTGGCTACAATGCATTGTTGCAACAAGAATACCATAAATTCAGCCAATCAGAACAATTGAGATTGTAATAATCATTGATGCAGGTTTTACGAAATCGACCAGTGGCTCTACCGCGGTTGTTTGACAGCTACAATGTCACGATCGCAATCACCTCTGATTGGTTGACGCTCGCTCACTATTGGCTACAATGCATTGTTGCAACAAGAATACCATAAATTCAGCCAATCAGAACAATTGAGATTGTAATAATCATTGATGCAGGTTTTACGAAATCGACCTGGCATATTGTCCGTCTAATGTCCGCCCATCTAATTGAACGGTCGGTGATTCTCTTCGGTCGTAAAACGAACGTTTTATACGCCGTTTTATGATAGTTAGCGGTGCTAAATAAATCAGGTGAAAAACAAATATTACTGTCAGTGCAGAGGGCGTCATAAACGGGCGGAGGTATTCGCGATTATTTATTTCGTCTGAAATAACTGCCGCTTAGTACAGGTTTGCATATCTCGAGAACGTTGATATAATATTTAGTGTATCGAAACCAACGTCAAAGCTAAAATGCACCTAAATTCGTACTTTCCGTTCTTTATTTATTGTCATTTGAAAGCAATCGTCGAGTTTCTTGCTGGTTCTTCTCGGTAGGAACGGCATTTCGAACCAGTGGTAAATTAAACTAGTTGACGATTCAAAAGCACTAGTAAAAGTTTACTTGGATAAAAACATATTCTATTCTTTTCTAAAGATACATAATAAAGCAAAAATCTTGATTTCTGGAAAGTACAGAAGTAAAAACACTATCAAATTATTATAAAATAAAGTACAGAATGCTTAATAGTACCTTACAAATGCAGAAGGCTCACTCCTCAAAAAGCGGCTCTTGGGAGACACAATAAAGTGCAATTCAGCTCACACAGCACTGTGATCATGCTCACACTGCAAGTTTAACAAGCGCCTCTCCTAATACATATAGTCAAAGTCAAAGTTAGTCCGGTCTACTTTCAGATCCAAATTGAAATAGGCCTGAAAAAACCACTAAAACAATTCTCTATAGTTCAATTTTACTCACACTGTATAACTGCCCCCCGATTGTGTAATAAAAACGTATTCATCGTTATCGTAATCGTCAAAAAATTCTACCCTTTGATTGGTTGATTCGCTGTTTACATTTTTTCACAGCCAATCATGAGCAGAATTTACTGACGATTACTATAACGATGAATTCGTTTTTCTTACAAAATTGGGTATTTGACTCCAATTTTTTATTACTTTATGATAACTAGGATAAAAATAATGACGTAAACTGAAAAAACTAATTAAATCGATCAAATAATAAAAAAGTTATAAGCATTTAAATATTTCTGATCAGACAGAGATAGCAATATAGAATTATGACGTCATTTTGACAAATGCCATAGTAGCTTCGTGCAGTTTCATACAAATTTTCGTTTTGCGAGAATGGGATGAGGGATGAGGGGAGTTTTGGGAGAAGGGAGGGGGAAGGGAGGGGACCCTCCCACTCCATTTAAAATGCCTGTAACTTTGTAAATCTTTGTTGGATTTTAATATTTTTTTCAGCGTACGTCATTATTTTTATGCTAGTATTTTAATAAAGTTAGTTTATAATAAAGTAATAATATTTATCAAATTCAAAAGTAGTAAATACCCAATTGGGGGGCTGATTCGACATTCGATGTTCTATCAACTTTGACGAAATGCAGTTGTACTAAGGGTTGTGCGCGCGCGTCGCATCGTTAAATGCAGTTTCGCTCATTTCGCGAATAATCTGTGGATTAGCGGTGGACTGATGTTGGCGCGTTTTTGGTGCGCGCTCCTTGCGTGTATTATAAATAAGCGAAAATATCCACAGCGTTAAAACTGATCACATACTAAAGCTTGTGCCGTACGAGCGGCACGCGTAGAGTTCAACGCATTTTTGTATTAGAAATGTGAGCAATTCTGCGTCGCTCCCTCAATTTTGAGGATCGTGGCTCCTCTTAGATACAATCTTTGCTACGATGTTTTTCCATTTCCCTCTGTTTCTTGCCGCGTGAATTGCATCGCAGATAGGTGTGTCGACCGCTTCTTTTATTTGGTCTGACCAACTCTCGGGCTACGTCCACGGGGTCTTTCCTTCGATCTTCCCAGTGACCAATAGATATGTGAGCAATACGACTCTAATAAAATCCATCAGCTTGTATACGTCCACTACTGGACGAAGGTCTTTTGGAGAGTGTACCATTAAACACAATCCTTTGTCTTCCTCATTCAGCCACTTCTTGCCATTTTGGACTGGAGGTCATCTTACACTGTTTATCGGTACGCCCATCGGTTCTGCGATAGGCATGACTTGCTCACTGTAATTAATTAATTAATGATTGTATTATGTTATCAGTTTGTATTGATCATCTCAATGACCTACTATGTATATCTAAACACAAGACAGATCATTACGGACAATTTTTTTTGAGAGCTGGAATTCACTTTTGCTTCCAGGCCAAGGTGGTGTCTAGAGTCACACTAATTTTAACAGCTCCATAGAACACCAGTTTTTCTACAAGTACTTATTTAATTCAATAGATCGCATTAAATACATCAATGATATGCGGAATGCGGATGCTTGTACGTCGGCCATTCGAAGTTCTTCGTTACTGTCACAAACTATTAAAAAAAGAAAAAAAACTATGTTCGTGGATTACGCAGTGCGTGAAAGTTTTGCGGCGCGTGCGGCGATGTGCGGTCAGCGTTACCGTCCCAACACGTTGGCCAAATAGTAATTGCTCGGCTGTTATGCTTTCCTGGTACTTGTTTACTGGGGCTTAATTAAGAGCGCGCTTATTTTATGTTCTACGCGGACCTTTGCGCAACTCGGACATAAAATAGGCCGGCAAAACGCCTGTTAGAAAAGATAAACTATTCCAAAGGTCCCTAAACAAATGAAATTATAATAGTTGTATGAGTTATGTCGCTTTTTATTTTTCGCCTGTTTTGAATAAGCAAGTTTTAGAAACAAAAAACTGTATTTATTTTGGCTTGTGTCGCTTATGTTAGGTAAAGTTCTCTATTTCGTCGTTCACATAGCCCGATTTGGTGTTCAGGAATTGCAGGTTTCTGCTATAATATCCCTTCCAGGTTAGCCCGCTTCCATCCTATACTGCATCATCACTTGCCACCAGGTACGAGACTGCAGTCAAGGGCTAACTTGTATCTGAATTTAAAAAAATAAAAAAAATCATAAAATTTGAGTTATATACCTGGACTCTAAACAGCCCGCTTTTATATATCATTAAAAAAAACAATCTAAATCTGTCCTGTTCATAATCCCAGTTCGAGATTAGTTCGGTGAGAGGAAAAACAACAGTTCTAAATGCATCCGAACGCCTACCTCGTTATATAGTGATGTATCGCGCGTAAATATAGAGCGGGCGACAACGTCTACCGTCTGAATGCCTAATTTAATCCCTAACTTAGAGCCGTACATTGACAAAATCTAATATATAGAAAAAGGTGACTGACTGACTGATCTATCAACACACAGTTCAAACTATGGGACGGATCGGGCTGTTTAGCATGCAGATAGCTATTATGACGCAGGCATCCGCTAAGAAAGGGTTTTTCAAAATTCAGCCCCTAAATAAATTGTGTAGTCCACGCGGACGAAGTCGCACGAATAAGCTAGTAAAAAATAAATTAAAAAACCGTAAATTTTGAGTTATATACCCACCTGGCAACTCTGAAGATCCTGCTTTTACCTAAATATCATTTTAAAAAAACAATCTACATCAGGCCTGTTCATAATCCCACTTCGAGATTAGTTCAGTGAGAGGAAAAAAACCAGTTCTAAATGCATCCGAACGCCTACCTCGTTATATAGTGATGTATCGCGTAAATATAGAGCGGGCGACAACGTCTACCGTCTGAATGCCTAATTTAATCCCTAACTTAGAGCCGACACATTGACAAAATATTATGGTCTAAGAATAAAGGAGATATGAGCTGGTTAGTGCGAACAATTATATTTATGTTACAAGTCCCGCAAACTCGAAACTTCAGTCTAGTGCTGACGTCATTAAAATAGCGGCCACTCGCATTAGCAATTTGCGGGACTTATAACAATTACTATTAATTGATGCCCACAACTTCGTGTCCGCGTCGATTTAGGTTTTTGAAAATCATGTGGGAACTCATTGATTTCCGGGATAAAAAGTAGTTTATGTAACTTTCCAGGTCTTTAACTATATCCAAGCAAAAAATCACGTCAATCCGTCGCTTCGTTATAGCGTGATTGACGGACAAATCAAGAAACAAAGTCACTTTCGCATATACAGGACGTAACCAAAACGCTGGCAAAAACGAAGACAGGTGATAGGTACGATGATTACTGATATGATACCACAAAAAAAACGCGAAAAAATATAAATATCTTATAATCCGTATAAGTTTACGATATATTGCAAATAAATCATCTGTCTGACGCTAGAGGTCAACAACCGTTGCGTAAGTAGGCCACTCGGAGTCAATGCTGCGTCGTAGGCGGGGTATTGACCTCCTAGTATACGCTAGCTATAATCCTCTGCATATCCTGAAACCGACTAAACATACCTGAGTCTACGAGTTTCAAAACCACTGTTTCAACTAAAAAGGTCAGACTTCATCACCACTTTCCACCAGGTTACTCCACCATTGGCCGATATCATTTTATAGATTCCCCCCCACAAACTACACAGCACATTTCCCCCAGTCATCACACCGCGCCCACACAAAGGCTCTACGTGGAACGTAAACAACGGCACGCCCGTTTGTTTTTAATTACGGCCCCCGTTCGGAAACGGCGAGCCCGTGAAATTCACGTTGAATGGAGGTATATCCCACTATACTGTTGCTATTTAGTCCGATGCCTATGGTACTCTCCAGGTCTTTAACCCAAGCAAAACATCAATCAAGTGATTGAAGGACAAACGAAGAAATCATTTTATAATATGGGTAGTGATGTTGCTTACAATATATATTTATAAAATTTGTGAAAATTTATAATTTTGCTTTTTAAAATTTATAATTTTAACAATTTTTGTAAGTATGTTTATGTTAGTTTGTACTCGTAGTTTAATTAGTGTACTTAATTGGCTTTATGGCCTGTCTAATTAAATAATAAATAAATAATAATAATATATATATATTTTAATATTTATTTATTCTTATTAATTTTACAGGGCTCTTACATTTCTAACTCGCCAAACTGGTGCGGTGGGCCAGTTTGTTGGCGGGGTGGCGCTCTTAATATTATGTATATCACTAACATACTACTATATTTTCACTAACTCTATCCATACACCTTTATCTATACTTATAATAAAACTATACTTCATACTACTTTAAACCTACCTACTTTACTAAAAGATGAACAAACAAACTACCAGTGAGCTCGTATTAGTTCCATAACATTTTCTTATCGGAGTTAGAACAAGTCGCTCAAAAAGCAATTTTTTCGCCCTAATTTACCAACTCCTAAAAAATGTCCCAAAAATAGCACCGACCGCCCAAAAATTCGAAGCCAATCGGTAATTATTATAAGTATCGCTCAGAGGGACAGTCTGGATTAATGACATTATGGAATTCCACCAGATTTCCAATAAGAGGACCGTACCGACACATTCCAATCGCACCCGGCCACGTCATTACGTCACCCAATAAGCTTCCAGGAGCAGTGCAAGCAGGGTACGCTTTTTAAGCATTTTATAGATGCGCCAACTTTTAATTCTAATTAAAGGAGATGGACAAAAATTGTATGGAGGCGTGCCCCAGAATGTTCAGAGATGATCTATCTGCCATTTAATAGTAAAAATCTTCTATTTTAAGAAAAAAAAGTCGTATGTTGTTTTGCAGTCGTGGCATTAAGTTCATGATAGGCATAGTTCAGCCTGAGGCAAATTTTGTCCATCTCGTTTGGTAATTAAAAGTTAGCAGCAAACTTTTTGCATCTAGATTGGCTGGATAGCCTATCCTATTGGCTTGTTATGGAATTCTTACAGATTTCCAATAAGAATATCGTAGTGACAAATTCTAATTGCATCCGGGCACATCACGCAAAATTAGCTTCCAAGGACCAAGATACAAAGTCAAAGTCAAATCAGTTATGCAAAATAGGAACCATTGTACACTTTTTGATTTTGTCAATTGTTAATGATAATGATGTAATGGTGGTAAATACGATACCTGTGCCAAAATTACTAACATGTGTAGTCGATTTTCTTGAACTCTATAACTTTGTCTTGTTCACCCGACACAATCGTAATACTTTACTAATTGCAACCCAGCCAAAGTCGCGACATCTGTAGACGGTTTAATAAAATCAACAATTGCAATGCAATATCACCTTTATTGTTATAGGTATAAGGTTTTTGAAGGTTTTAATGGGTATTGGTGATAGAACATCCAGTTCGGGTGCCAATTTTAATTAGGCCCTTCCCCCCAGTCCAGATGAGGGTGTTTGCAAATAGCAGGCCGAAGAAGCCAATCCATCAAACGCTGAGCGTATTACGACACCCTGCTTGTCACATTGTAGGGATTGCGGATTACATTTATCGACGTAATATTTGTATTAATATTCGAAGTGCAATCTAAATATGTAAGAGGAAAAGGTGACTGACTGACTGACTGACTGATCTATCAACGCACAGCTCAAACTACTGGACGGATCGAGCTGAAATTTCGCATGCAGATAGCTATGATGACGTAGGCATCCGTCTTTTTCCGGAATTTTTGAAAATTCAACCCCTTAGAGGGTGAAATAGGGGTTTTAAAAGAGATTGCCCATTTTCTTGGGAGCTTTGGGCCCCCCCCCCTAATATAATTGTTGTGTCACCATGGTTTTAATTTTATTTTGTAGACAAATAATTAACTCTTTATATTCTGCAAACGATTTTTATTTATTCACCCTGGTTATAAAGAAATCTTATTTTTTATATTGCTGATATTGAGGTTATATTTAATTAATACTTCTTCAAAATGAATGCATGTTTACGATTCTAACTGTAATTGTGGATATTTTCAATAATAGAGTGAAAAAAAGTCGTTATAAAACATAATCGTAAAAAAATAACACATTTAAAAAAAATTAATTTAAGTTTTGACACGACGCCACAAAAGAGGGGCCGTTCACGGGCGATCTCCATAGTCCATGCGGACGAAGTTGCGAGCATAAGCTAGTCTCTCCATAAAATTGTTTTGTTGACAAAGTCTGCTCTGACACAGATCTGATAATGTTAACAGTTCATATTTCGCATACCTAATCGTTAATTAATTTATACTTTAAGTAACCAGGATTTCTGTATGTACTTATCGCTGAAATACTACACCCGTAAACATAATGAGATGGGAATGGAATAATAATTCTTAACTTGGAAAATTAAAGATTTCCTGCGGAAATTTTAAAAAACCGATATCCAAGAGGATGAAGGCGTCTACTGAGTAATATTTATTGTATTACCATGCAACTTTACTAAAGTAACAGGAAAAATTATTTCCATATTTCAAATGAATAAAATTTATTATAAGTGCGCAAATAATTTTATTCGTATATGTAAATATTTATTTGAATAATGTAAATCTATTAGAATTTTTTAAATAAAATAGGGACACGACCTTAAGCCACGAACATCAAAGCGATCAAGCACATTATTATCGATAAGCGATCAAGAAGATTATTGTATTCATTTTACAATTCTAGTACCGTGAGACCTGTTCCACTTATTAACACGCCTTACTTATCTTGAATGGGAAGCTGGAAGAAATCTCTGTTTAGAGATAAGCATTTCAATGGTTACTTGATTTATTATTACTCTGTAACTACAATTTTGGTACATGAAAAAAAAAATTAAAAAAAAATCTAATTCCCAATTATCGATAGCTCCCACGTCGGACCATCCCTAGTGGCGCGTGCTTTCAGTTGATTGGCGTAACTTGATAGCCCTGCACTCATTTGTGCACTGCACTAACATTGAGGGTAGGTACGATACGATATCTTACCGAGCACTTTAACCTTCTAAACTGTACCTTCCTGTAAAACTGACTTCGTCCGCGTGGACTACACAAATTTCAAACCCCTATTGTACCTCCTTAGGTGTTGAATTTTTAAAAATCCTTTCTTAGCGGATGCCTACGTCATAATAGCTATCTGCAAGGCAAATTTCAGTCCGATCCGTCCAGTAGTTTGAGCTGTGCGTTGACAGATCATATTTGAAGAAGATATGTGCCTTTCGTAGATGTGTCTCAGGTTCAATGCCCGAACGAGACGCTCAACGTAAGTTTAAGCGTGATTAACTGTTCCGAGATAACAATCTACGAAGAGTGACGACGTGTCAGTTTGTGGTGTGGACGAGATTCATATGTATATTTATTTTTGGGTTTTCTTCGTACTTACCTATTGGAGATTTCGAGTTAAAATTGAGCTGTCAACACCATTAATACAGACAGAGCAAACTATACGCTGTCTACGGAAAGAAGTTAGTATAGTTGATATACGAGCTCGTAGCTCTATCTGTTAGTGCTATCCCATACAAATGATTCCACCCTCACCATCTGGGTTTCTGGAGCACTTCGACCACCCGTTGTGCCAGGTCCTTTTTTCCACGGACATGCAAACTATGGAACTCCCTTTGGCGGTATTCCCTTTAGATTACAACATGGGGTTATTCAAGGGGCGGACCAACAAATTCCTAAAAGGCTGGCAACGCATCGGCTGTTCCTCTGGTGCTGCAAATGTTCATGTGCGGCGGTAATCACTTAACATCAGGAACAACATTTGCTCGCTATATCAATTAAACAAAAAATGACAGAGACAAAAATCTCAAGTGGGCGTTACCAACCTAGGTATATTACAAACAAAACTTCTTCGAAATTCTTTTTCGAATCTTTCGAATTTTGTTGATCTCTACTTAGCGAAAAAATTTCATTTTACTTTCCCAAAATCGCAACCCCAAAATTTCAACCCCATGTATTTGTAACCAAACAGTTCGTACCCCAAGTTTGGTGGTCTGCACTTCGCACAGGGGTCGCGGGTTCGGTGTCGGGTTGCGGCAATCGGCTTACAAACGCCATGGGAGCAAACACCACACCGTGGATGGATTTGCTCTAATGAGCAGTTTTAGTCCCATGGAAGATACGCTTTATTATGTTTTCCCATCGTTATATTTGTGTAGAATAGTAGGTATAAAAGCTGTGATAGCCTAGTGGTTAGCACGTCCGCCTTCTAATCGGAGGCCGGGGGTTCGATCCCGGACACGCACCTCTAACTTTTCGGAGTTATGTGCGTTTTAATTAATTAAATATCACTTGCTTTAACGGTGAAGGAAAACATCGTGAGGAAACCTGCATGCCTGAGAGTTCTCCATAATGTTCTTAAAGGTGTGTGAAGTCTACCAATCCGCACATGGCCAGCGTGGTAGACTATGGCGAAAATCCTTCTCACTCTGAGAGGAGACCCGTACTCTGTAGTGAGCCGGCGATGGGTTGATCATGATGATGATGAGTAGGTTTAATGTGTAAAAACATTCGTAGCGATGATAACGCATGCTGCAGCGTGCTGGGCGGGGAGGGCGGGGAGGGCGGCGCTTCACATCGTACGGTCGACGCTCATCAAGGCGCAGAGGTCTTCCCTCATTTAACTTTATTTATTTTGACGACCTCCCTGGCGCAGTGGTAAGCGCTGTGGTCTTAAAAGTGGGAGGTCCCGGGTTCGATTCCTGGTAGGGATTTGGAATTTTATAATTTCTAAATTTTTGGTCTGGTCTGGTGGGAGGCCTCGGCCGTGGCTATTTACCACCCTACCGGCAAAGCCGTGCTGCCAAGCAATTTAGCGTTCCGGTACGATGCCGTGTAGAAACCAAAGGTGTATGGGTTTAATAAAAACTGCCATACTCCGTCCAGGTTAGCCCGCTCCCACCTTAGACTGCATCGTCGCTTACCATCAGGTGAGATTGCAGTCAAGGGCTAACTTGTATCTGAATAAAAAACTCACAAAGGCGTATGGCTCTGCCATTTTTTTCTTTTTTTTTTTTAAATAGATATAGCGAGCAAACGAGCAGGCGGGTCACCTGATGTTAAGTGATTACCGCCGCCCATGAACATTTTTTTTTTTTTTTTTTTTAAAAAAAGAACATTAGTCATGTTAAATGACTAATATTCCCCTTTTTCCTCTCCAACTAAGCGTCATGCTTGTGCTAGGAGTAGGTACGACAATAGTGCAACGGGCGGGGTTTGAACCGTCGACCTTTCGGTTTTCAGTCCACTCCTTTACCAGTTGAGCTATTGAGGCTCATCAGAGGAGCACCAGAGGAGCAGCCGATGCGTTGCCGGCCTTTTAGGAATTTGTTGGTCCGCCCCTTGAGCCAGCTCCGCTGCGCTAGCGGTGTTCGCGGGCGTGTTGCCGGCCGACCGTGTTATCCGTTATCCGTGTTGGGAGAATCAAAGAGGTGCGACAGTCCGTGCCCAAAAAGGAGAGAAAGAGAGGAATCTTCGTCTAGTGGGGGTCTTCCAATGCTGCGCTTTCCGGTGCGAAGTCGCCATTCCAGCACCTTGGGACCCCAACGTCTATCGGTATTTCCAACTACATAATGCCCTGCCCATTGCCACTTCTGTCTTTCAACTAGCTAACTTATAAACATTAAATATTCAAGCCGAGAGCGACATCGATCTATCTCTATGGACATCGATAGTGACAATGACAATGACGGAATACCCATCGAGTAGTACCCCGTACCCCGTGCGTACCCCGTGTGTACCGCGTACCAACCGGTAGCCTGCATTGTGATGGTAATGGGGGCAAAGTAATAAAATTACTCTTACGCCATTACCCGCTACCCCTCGGCGTTGCGCTGCTGTGTTATACAGGGTGATGCGAAAATAATTTGACATTGTCAACAAAACAGTTCAAATGTCTCTAAATGTTTTAATAGGTTTAATTTATTATTTAAGCGATCGCCCGCGCCAAAAATATAAATCCTCTTTATATTCCCTATCCCGTAGGATTTAAGAAAAATTCAGCCTTTTTTCTTGTCTATATTACAAAGGGAACCTCTGCAAAATTTCAGCTTTCTAGGTCCAAGGATTTTGGTTAGGCGTTGATGAGTCAGGACTTTCCTTTTGTATACGTTAGTATTTAGATCAGACAAGTTATTTTAGAATTTTTCAATTCTTGCTAAATGTTAGATACCATGCCATGCCATACAAATGGATATGCCACACAAATAGGTATGCCAAGAACTTACTCATCATCATCATCATGATCAACCCATCACCGGCTCACTACAGAGCGCGGGTCTCCTCTCAGAGTGAGAACAAAGGCCAAAAGGCCATAGTCTACCACGCTGGCCATTGAGCCGGACAGAACTTACTACTACTACTTAATATTACAAATGCGAAAGTAATGCTTGATGGTTAGTCCTACAATCACGTTTCAACGGAACATTGAATCGACGTGTTTTTTTGCATGGATATAGTTAAAAAGCTGAACAGTGATAAGGGCGACTTTTTATTCCGAAAAATTCCCAAAAGAAATGAAGAGTTTCCATGCGATTTTTTAAAAATTAAATTCACCATGGGGCATATCATTTAAGTTCCATATTCTATGTTCACCATTTAAAATAGTATTTCTTAATTCTTATGAAGTACAGATACAATCAACATCTATAGTTCTTGCAATAATAATGCCATAAACCAAGGATTTCACACAAGATAACCTTTAAGGTTTTTTTTGATAAGCGAAGATTGTTATCATTTCTATAATGTTGCACATAATATTTTGGCCATGTCTATAAACTTCCTTGGTGATTTGTTGTTTCGTATCTATCAACTTAATCTGACATAATTAGAGTGAAGGTTCAAGTATTTTAATTTGTATTTACACTTTAGGGTACAGTAATAAATTACTTCCTAAGTAATTGTGTAAGCTATACAAGGTAGAAATTAACATATAATATTGTCAGTTGTAACGAGGTACATCATAAATTACTAATGTATTCTTAATGGAATACATATGAATGGTTTGATGTATGAGGTATGAATGGCCATGTCGTATAAGTTGATGTAATTGGTATTATAGAAAAAATCTAATAAGATTATATCAAACTGTTAAGCGGAATATTTCCATAACATGTCTCCTTTTATTCTACTTAAGTTAAGTTTTTAATTATAACTAGCTTATGCCCGCGACTTCGTCCGCGTGAACTACACAAAATTCAAACCCCTATTTCAAAATCAATTATCAAATAAAAAAGTAGAATTTTCAAAAATCCTTTCTTAGCGGACGTCTACATTATAGTAGCTATCTGCATGCTAAATTTCAGCCCGATCCGTGCAGTAGTTTGAGCTGTGCGTTGATAGATCAGTCAGTCAGCCAGTCAGTCGCCTTTTCCTTTTATATATTTAGATAAACTTAAGTTTAATTATACTTAAGTTTATTATAATTAAAAACAGTGATAGCCTCGTGGTTAACCACTAGACTTAAGACGTCAGGCTCGCACCTCTAACTTTCGTAGTTATGTACCTACTTACGTTTTAAGCAATTAAATATTACTTGCTTTAACGGTAAAGAAAAACATCGTGAAGAAACCTGTACGCCTGAGAGTTCACCATAATGTTCTCAAAGGTGTGTGAAGTCTGCCAATCCGCACTTTGGTAGACAGGCGGCCTATGGTCTAGATATTTTTCATTCTGAGAGGAGGATATTTCTTATGCTTATAAGAAACTTATACTCCGGGAAAGTTCCCAAAACGTCCGTAGAAAAGCCTCACTTCGAAAATTGCATATCCAAAACGAATCATCCTGTACACACTTATCGGCGTGCAAAATCAGAGTGCAGTTGCATGATGCAGTGCCTAATCCCCTAATTCATCTTATGCGCACGCACACAGACGCACTCCCCCAGTGGGCACTAATACACCCCCAAATGAGTGTACAAACACAGATGGGGTCTCGTGTGAAAAGTCAAGAGAATGAAAATTAACTTAATGTAATGGAATTGGCAGTATCATCTTACTGTTGTCTTTTGCAACGTTCAGTTTCATGTACTTACTTATAGCTAGTCCCCATTTTAATTTCAACTAGTTAGAAGCGGTTAGAACCAGTTAAAACCAGTTAGTGCAGCCATGTCAAACTGAAAGTCACTGGTGGGCCAATAGCATGAACACCATAGACTAGGTGGGCCGCAAAACGAAGTGAATATCTCAAATCGTTTTTCTAAGAACTTTCTTTGGTGCTACATCCATTTTATGGGTGTTAGTCTTCTCTACGGTTTTCTTCTGTAGAGTTCCGACTTCCGTGCTTTATAGGTCCTTCTTCAGGCCTATTTTATTAAATCTAGGTCAGGCACAAGGACGGTTACCTAAACTGTTATAGTTAAATTTTGTAATGCCGTCACTTTTTAGCAAGAGCATGCATTATGTGAGGCTGCCAAAAAGTGACAGCATTAAAAAAAATAACTAAATCAGCTAAACTGACCTTGTGCAAGTGGGCCTTCATAAAATTAATTGACTATACATCTATTTGAATTAAAATTAAATACAAAGCAAGACATTAGGTCACAGTTCACGACAGTTTGGGAACTTGCAACAAAACGTCGAGACTTCGACGTCATTGGCAGGCGTCAAATGTAAGTACATTTGACGCAGGTAGCTCTATCTGTAGCCCTATTTTTTTATTATTTAAAGTCATCACAGCTTAATATTTGACACATCGTCGATTCGGAATTAAAGCGAGAGTTCCCTGACTCTGGTTCACTCTGATTAGGTACTCATTAATGCGATTCCTACTCAGGCTATCAACTCAAAGGAGTCCTAGATCTGAGAGTACATGTTTCTAGACAGA
The DNA here is from genome assembly GCF_902806685.2 of Maniola hyperantus. NCBI lineage: Eukaryota > Metazoa > Arthropoda > Insecta > Lepidoptera > Nymphalidae > Maniola > Maniola hyperantus. The sequence continues at coordinate 1,460,014 of NC_048553.1, read as the reverse complement.
CTAGACAAATTCGTCTAGCTCATTATAATAACGTGTTAATCGCAACACCAGGCGCGCAGGAACCGCGAGAGATGTCTCGACTCCGCTTATCTGGCTTGCGTCTGGCATATTAATTAGAAACTCCGACTAGTATTTATTTAATCACCTGCCACACCACTGATTCCTATCTTGAGTATATACGCTTAATTAATTCTTGGTGCGTCGCGTCATAGCTACATGTCTGCCTGCTTGTGCGGAGATCCGTTGCACGGAGGTTTATTCGTGCGGAAATTAACCTAACTCCTTTAGTTTGTTATCTTTAAGATGAATTGTCGAAGAGATTCACAATTCTTACAGTATTTTCTCTGCGTATCCATACCTCCTTGTAGAGAGAGAGCCAGCGCGTGCCAGACCTTCGTTATTTTATAAAAACTGAAAGTTTATCTGCGTAAGGCACCGACTCTGTTGTCTTTCCCTAAACTAAATTTAGAGTATCTGCATCTTTTACTTTTTGATATTGCTAAAAAAGGACAGAACATGAACCTTACATTTAAAGACTCTAAATTTTAGTGTGCGCTTCGAATTCAAACAACAGGCTCACGACTGTGCGCTAAAATCACGGGTTTTAACATCTAAAAATTAAATTTAAAACTGTCAAACTGTGTCTGCCATTTTCATTTTACAATAGTAAGAAGAGGATGCGAATACTCTAAAATTAGGTTGTGCTCAGAATCAGTACCATCTCCAAAACTGTAAAGTTTAAAAGTTTCGGCTTTGTAGAGTGTTGTCTCGGTCAATCATACCTATATGACGTTTTGTCAGTCTCAACGACAGAGACAATGCTCTACAAATCCGGTATTTCCTTCTAAAGGTCGGTTTAGATTATTTTCTATCGCGTAATGTAAGTAAATTGGCTATTAACGAACACTTTTTGTTTGTAACACTATACCATTGTTGAAATCGGATTAACTTTATCAGATCTGGTTTTGGTAAGATTTCCGATAACCTCTAACACTGTGGTTGTATATTCAACTGTACCTAGAGTTGTTTTGTATTTGTTGGGAAATATAATACTGGCTATAATCTCTTGTTTACAAAATGTAGTAAGAAAGTATTTGAATTTAATATTTTTCTTCTTTATACCTACCTACTATTGAATGTTGTCGTACCTACTCCTAGCACAAGCTTGACGCTTAATTGGAGAGGAAAGGGGAATATTAGTCATTTAAAAAATGGCTAATATTCTTAAAAAAAAAAAAAAAAAAAATGAAATTAGTAAGTAGTGTGGTAACTAGCCACGCCGAAGCCTCCCGCCAGACCAGACCAAATTCCCCTGCCAGGAATTGAACCCTAGACCTCCCACTAATAAGACCACCGCACCAGGGAGGGATGGAGTTAAAAAGTTACACTCAGTCCTCAAGAGCCAAGCAAAATAAAACACGGATTTTCATCTTAGAGCAGTCGAGAACGGAGCGTTTCTTGATCGCGTGTAGGCGTGCGCTCTACTGAATAATTAACGTGAAATTCACTTTGAAAACGCTACGACTACGTGTAAGCAACAAAGGCTAACACGATAAACAAATTAGTGTGCACTGAGCCGCATCAAATATTCATCGGGACAGGAACAAATCGAATCAGCACCGGGCGGGGTGTGAGCTCCTTCTTATTCCTGTGCTCCTGCTAAATAAAAAAACCGATTGCTTCTGTACTCCTTGATTCTAAAATAAGCAAGAATTTTGTTTTTCTGGCCGCCCTCACAGATACAAATTTTATTTGTTAACTCCCATGATGTTGTTCTTCCGTTATTGTTCAGTGATTTCTCCGTCAAAAAATCCTTCTGGTGCTGTGCTGTCGCATTCATGATAACTGATATGTCATCATCATCATAATCAACCGATAGACGTCCACTGCAGGACATAGGACTTATAGGGACATCCTTCTATGACATCCATCTAGTGGGGGTCCTAACCAGAGTTACCAATGTAGCTCAATGGCAGAAGTGATAGGCAAGACACAGTTAAAAAAATCGATACACATTGGGGTCTCAATGTGCTGGAATGGCGACCTTCCCCGCCCGCCTTCCCACTAGAATGACATCATAGGCTGCTAATTTCATGATTGTAAATCTGATCTTTCAGAGGCCTGCAGTTCTTTACCAGAGTAAACTATAGTGAGGAAACTTTCGGTGTGATCCTGAAATCGACATCAGTGTCTAATATTAGGCTAAGGGTGACTAAAATCAAAGATACCTAGTCGTTTCATAGCGTAGATAATATTTGACGCCTGCTAATGTAGGTGAAGTCTCGATGTTTTGTTAGAAGTTTCCTTGTTTACAAAATATGATTATTGTTCCAGGTGACGCGAGCAACGCAAGCATCGGGTCCGGTGAGGGCACGGGCGAAGAGGACGACGACACGAACGGGAAGAAGAACCAGAAGAAGCGAGGAATCTTCCCCAAAGTCGCCACCAACATCCTCAGAGCGTGGCTCTTTCAGCACCTAACGGTAAGTTGCATGCGTTCCACACTAGGGCCCCAATTACTGTCTTTGTTTAGGAATTTTTTATATGACATCTCTTGATTTCTTCGTTCCTAGTATAGTTCCGGATTTTAAGACATTCCTTGACACTCTTCGTTCCTAGTATAAGTCCCGGATTTAAGACATCTCTTGACTTCTTCGTTCCCAGTATAGTCCCAAATTTTAACCAGGATCTAGTTTTCTAAACCAATCAAATATCTTTTACCTTCAACCGGGTTACGGGTCGATGAACGTCTGTGTTTTAGATTATTATGTATATAGTTTTTATATATTATGTTACCTATAGTTATCAAGTGTTAGTATAATAAATTAGGGTTGACTTAAGGTAGCTCAGTTCGGTGCTTTCTCCATACAAACGTAGGAGGGAAAATACAACAATATTCGATATTGTACGCACAAAACTAAGAATTATATCGATTTATCTCGTCATTATCTAGGTTTATTGATATATAAAATATTGAAAAAAATTTTGATTTAAAAGTTACGAGGCTCAAAAGATTCCTATTTTAACACTAAATTAATGACAACTTTGGGCGTAAATAAATAAGATTAGGGATATGAAATTTCTAAAACAATTTATCATTAGACGTTGTTTATTTATTCATTAGTTGAAATAACTTTACTTTGCAAACATAAATTCAGCAGTTTTTTCTCAAAAATACTTTTCCTAAACCCTTTTCGCGCGCTTGATTTAAGTGAAAATCATCGTGCCTCTCAACTTTCTCATACAATGTCAAGTGAAAAGCAAACATGTTACCTACGTGCGCTGTCAATTTCGGTCCTGCGTCCTGCGTCACCTTAAGAGAAGTAAACCTAGCTCTTCCAGGCATGAAAGACAAGTCGATGACATAAGGAATTTAAAGTCGGTCAGGAATTAAAATTTCAAAGTCGGTCACCCATTTAGCTTTAACTTGGATCAAAGACTTGAAAAAGTACATTTTAAAGAAACGAACATCAAACGTTTTGTCTGATCTAATCAAGAGGTGTCTTATAAGTAGTTTTTTTTATAGTAAAGATTAGAACTCTATCAAATCTATCCTATTAAAAAAGGAAATCCTGGCTAACATAATTATACCTTTAAATGTTTGTGTGAAAAGTACCTAGTTGTTATAAAAAGTATGGTAAAATACAAACCATGAATAAGTACCATTGCCAAAACTAACGAAATTACTATAAACCTTAATATTAGATAAATAATTTAGAACTAAAACTTTAAATGAACAATCTACCGAATTCGAATACCTACCAAGAAAGTTTCAGGGTACTGAAATCATTACGGAATAAAGCCTAATAGCTGTTTTTACTCCGGCATACGCAAAGTTGGAATCACACAATGAATGGCAGTCCAAAAGGAATGGCAATGACTGCTATTTTTCATTTTCATGAAATTTTCCTTTCCTTTACAGTAAATTCACAGATTGTATTTTAAAGACAATGATTTCGCATATGCCTTTAATGTGTTCGTGAATGTAATAACGTTTGTTACAGACAACCTTTGTGCAAAGAAGTTGATATTATTTTAAGAATTAGTTATGCCTTTTATTTCATCGATATAGAATCTATTCTATTTACAATGAAATACTCATAATTAGTTCAAAGCATTGACTTACATAATAATACTTCGTATGGACAGGGTTATTGAACAAACAAAATGGCACCGACTCATTGGTGCTTAAATGCACCAATGCAACCTCAGTGACGTCTGGATTTCAAACGGGTCGTTTATTAGTATATATCTAAGAGGTGGCGCTGATTTATTTGGTTTCTAAACCGTGAAAAATTTTGTTCGCTTGACTAGGTATATCTTGTCATTTATATCGACGGCCCAAAGTCAAAGTTTGCGATGGGTTCCCGGTCTCAGTCGAAAAAATCTTTGAATTATAGGTCTATTCAATCGATTACAGATAACGTGACAACTAAACTGAGATTTCACTGTGACTTTTAACAGGAAAATAGGTGCTACATTTCATCGCTTTTTATATGTTTTTTCACATGCTACCTGTGAAATTTTCATCCCTACAGCCAGACAATTGGACTACGCGCGAAGCTGTGGAGTTTTCAATTAAAATTTTCCAGTGAGAGCAATAAATTTTTCATTGCGTAGACAAAGAGAGCTTCTCAAAAGGCACGCCGTTTCTACGAAAGCAATTAAACTCGTCCCGTTTGACGCCTCAATAACGGGAGTTGGACCTTTTATCATGGTGATTGATGGTAAAAAATAAACATTAGCATAAGATGCTAAAGGAGAGCTGCTAACCTCCGGTGTCGCTGCATTGCAGAGAGGTGAAGAACACTAGAGAGGGCGACGGACGTCCCGCAAAACGGCTTCAAAATAACTGATGGTTGAGGAAACCAGACTTTTTTTTAAAAGAATATTAGCCAAGTTTATCATGCTGACTAATATTCCCCTTTCCCCTCCAATTAAGCGTAAAGCTTGTGGTAGGAGTAGGTACGACAATAGTGCAACGGGTGGGGTTTGAACCGGCGACCTTTCGGCTTTCAGTACGCTCCTTTACCGTTGAGGTTTAGGACATTCATTTGATGATGGCCGCGTGAATTTATTTTATTTAAAAACCCTGTGGGAACTTTTCATTTTTCCGGGATAAAAATTAGCTTTGGTCAGTCTCCGAGATGTAAGCTATCTCTGTATCAAACGACAAAATCAGTTAAATAGATGCGCTTTTAAAAATATTTTATTACGCACCTCTAACTTTTCGGAGCTATGTGCGTTTTAATTAATTAAATATCACTTGCTGTAACGGTGAAGGAAAACATCGTGAGGAAACCTGCATGCCTGAGAGTTCTCCATAATGTTCTCAAAGGTGTGTGAAGTCTACCAAACCGCACATGGCCAGCGTGGTAGACTATGGCCAAAACCCTTCTCACACTGAGAGGAGACCCGTGCTCTGTAGTGAGCCGGTGATGGGTTGATACTAATAATATCGTGCACCGTAGCGTAGGGCACCTATTGTGGTCTTGTGGACACAAGAGCCGTATCGCATCGAATCGTATCGACGTATAGTGCTGCTAAAATTTTTACAATAGGTCAAAGATCATGAGTCATGGCTGAGATGATTGAGATCTGCATCTCTATGGTCTGTAGGTAACTCAATGTTGCAGTGTTGCGTAGTAATTTCTAGAATGGCTTCAGCGCACCGGCGGGGCAGGGAGGGGGGAGGCAAGGGGGTGCAATTTCATTACCGGTCCGGATCCGCGCCCATAAATCACCAGGGCCGAAGAAGCCCCGCTCTCGAGCAGCTCAGGTGACGCTCGAAGTCTTCTGAGCCCGGCTGTTTCTGTTTCCCTGTTGCAAATCCTACTTTCTTTATAGCTATGAATTCTTAGTAGGTACTTATACTCCCTAGGAAAGAGTTTCATTGTAAGGCCTGACCAGAAATATAAAAAACTTGCTCTGGGGGCGCACCTAGTAAATGGTCAGTGGTCACTAAATTATGTCTAAATATATAAACGGAAAAGGTGACTGACTGACTGATTTATCAACGCACAGTTCAAACTACTGGACGGATTGGGCTTGTTGTAGCGGCAATAGTAGAAATACAAATACTGTAAAAATTTTAACTCTCTCCCTATTACGGTTCACGAGATTCAGACCGCTGGCAGACAGACGGACGAACTGGACAGCGGAGGCTTAGTGATAGTTTCCCGTTGACACTCTTCGGGTACGGAACCCTAAAAGTAGGTAACTGTCGACAATCGAATTAGGCGAGCTTTTAGCGTTCCGTTCCGCGGGTTTTTGCGTGTCCCGTCCGCGTCCATTACTGCGCTCCAAATTACTTATAATTGCTTCGCTTAGTGCTAAGTGCTTTCATTACACAACGTAAAACTGTTCCGGGGCAGGTCGGGACGCGTCACCGAGGACCAAAGTCAAAGTCAAAGTCAAATGATTTATTCAAAATAGGTAATAAATAACTCTTATTGATTGTCTGGTATAGTGTTAGATTTGTAAGATATAGTGGTGATAATTATAACGCAAACTTAAAACTAAAGCTACGAGGGTTCCAAACGCGCCCAGGTCTGAGAAGAGCCCACAACAAACTCAGCCGGGTATTCTTTTTATTATCACCACTTTACAAAATTATTGAAACTTATTAGAACTATCACAAAGTCGTTAAGCAACACCTAATAGGATTTTTCAATTAGTTTACGTTTTATGAAAACTTTGAACTTGTTGAGAGACATCTCCAATATGTCTTCTGGAAGCTTATTATAGAAACGTATGGAATTACGAGCAAATGAATTGCTAACTTTTATACTGCATTCCTACAGACCTGCCTGGTATACTGCATTCAAAATAAACTGGCGTGATTTCACTTGTGACCGTCATCACTATACCCCTATTATAAATGCGAAAGTGTGTTTGTTTGTTGGTTTGTTGGTTTATTGGTTTGTCCTTTAATAACGTCGCACCGAATGACGTGATTTTTTGCATGGGTATGGATAAAGACCTGGAGAGTGACATAGGCTGCTTTTTATCCCGTTAAATCAAAGAGTTCCCACGGGATTTAAAAAAAAACGAATTTCATGCGGACGAAGTCGCGGGCATCAGCTAGTTAGCAATAACAATAGGATTACATTTGACATGCCACGTAAACAATAGGGGTAATAAACCAAACACTCAGAGCCCATTCATTTTTAAAGAAGCCGGTTCAATCTCATATACATAGTGTTGATATTTTTGAGTTCACCCGAAACGACTTAATCCTATTGTTATTGTTAATGACGGTCTCAAGTGGAAACACGCCAGTTTATTTTGAATGCACTATACTGTGGTACAGTCAGCAACAAAGCTAGGTTTACACCCGTCCATAGTCACTTGTACTGGCAGGTGCAACAATGGTGAACTCTGTGCTTTCGGCAGCACGGGCCGCTTGCTACAGAAGGTTGATTGCGGAATAGTGTAATAATCATTATTATCATTATCTGGACTCTGGATCATTATTATTATTATCTGGAAGAGATCACTTTAGTGATAAGGCTGTTTTTTAAGTGCATCCTGTATTCTTATTCTTTGTAATTTTGTTAACAATCATCATCATCATCATCATCATCATCATCATCATCAACCGATAGACGTCCACTGCTGGACATAGGTCTCTTGTAGGGACTTCCACACACCACGGTCTTGCGCCGCCTGAATCCAGCGGCTCCCTGCGACTCGTCTAATGTCGTCCGTCCACCTAGTGGGGGGTCTTCCAACAGTGCGTCTTCCGGTGCGAGGTCACCATTCATGCACCATGCGAGCACCATGGGACCCCAACGACGATCGGTTGTACGAACTATGTGCCCTGCCCATTGCCACTTCTGCTTCGCAAATCGTTGAGCTATATCGGTTACTCTAGTTCTCCTACAGATCTCCTAATTTCTGATTTGAACACGTAGAGAAACTTCAAGCATATAGCTCTCTCCATCGCCCGCTGAGTGACTCTGAGCTTTCTGTTTTTTGTTAACAATAAAGTTGTTTAAATAAATAAATAAATAACAATCTCAATTGTTTTGATTGGTTAAATATATGGTATTCTTGTTGCAACAATGCGTTGTAACCAATAGTGAGCGAGCGTCAACTACTTAACTTTTAAGTTTGACTTTCATCTTGCATAAAGATTTATTTTGAAGATAAACAACATCATCAGGTCAACGATTCTATTAGCCATAGATTTTCCCATCGACTTGACATGCTCCCATAATAATCGTAAAGCACCAGGCGGGCATAACAAAGGAGACAGTGTACTAGCATAAATAAAGTATAAATTCTTTCGGCGTTCTGCGATGCTTTCATTCCGGTGCGGTGGTTCTCAAAGCGAACCCGATATGAACGTAACTCAACACCGCGCTAGGAATTCCGCGTTTCGCCATATCTCCTCGGCTAGGATGTTCTCCTGGTCTCTACTCTCTATTAATATTATGTGAGCTTGTCACACAAAATTATGATCGCGTGTTTGAAGCGCGGCATGATTAACAAAAGACGGTTTTTTAATTTTTAGCTGTTACTCTTTTGTTACGAAGGTGTGCTGTGCTATCCAGACTGTGTAGGCACTTTACAACGTTCGAAATGACGAGAAGTTCTAAGACGGCATTTCAACAAAAAGTTATTAAGTAGGTACGTATGTAGACGGAAATATGAAAGTTCGTAAGTTCAACGTATTGTCGTAAACTCAAAGAATCTGCTGAAAAGAGAGAAAATTATAAGGAACTAGCTTATGCTCGCGACTTCGTCCGCGTGGACTACACAAATTTCAAACCGCTATTTCACCCCCTTAGGGGTTGAATTTTCAAAAATCCTTTCTTAGCGGATGCCTACGTCACAATAGCTACCTGCAAGCCAAATTTCAGCCCGATCCGTCCAGTAGTTTCAGCTGTACGTTCATAGATCAGTCAGTCAGTCAGTCAGTCAGTCAGTCAGTCAGTCAGTCAGTCAGTCACCTTTTCATTTTATATATTTAGATTACTTTTAAGGTAGGTATCATTCAATTTAAAAAGTGTGTCAAATTTAACCTTTTTCTATACTTTTAGATAAATCATAAGGTTCATTGCAATTTGTTAGTTTATTAGTTATTTAGTAGGTCATTTGTATGTGGGGGGTAAAAATCGGAACTAAAGATTTGAAAATTCTTTCACTGATAGCTACATTTTCACGAATGCTATACCTAATCCATACTAATATTATAAATGTGAAAGTGTGTCTGTCTGTCTGTCTGTTTGCTAGCTTTTACGGCCCAACAGTTTAACCGATTTTGATGAAATTTGGTACAGAGTTAGTTTACATCCCGGGGAAGGACATAGGCTACTTTAAAAACCTAAAACCGCGCGGACGAAGTCGCGGGCATCCTGTAGTAGGCTATAAACTATATCACACAAGTAGGGGGTACAGGCTAGTTTCTTAATATTTTGTTAATATGGATAACGAAAGTCTTCCCGGTACCCAAATATAATTTGTCATCTCAAAAACAGATGTAATACAACCAAAAACAATAGTCAAGACGCAGCACCGCGGGATTCTGTCGCGGGATTATTACGCCTTATAATTATTTTTAGCCCCCACGAAAGAGCTTAAAGTCCCAAGGTGGGATTTGTGAGACGTCGTTATTCAATATTATTTCTTGGGTATTTTCCGGGGGAGGTCGCACGTACCTGTGTGCGTTGCGTGAATCCCGGAAGGCGGGATAGATTGATGATTAGTGGGATTACGTATGACACGAGTCTATTACTATAGACTGCATACTTCTCCACCAGAAAGTGGGACTTGATTGGTGGACCAGCTAATCCCCACCCACCATTCTTCCATACTAATATTATGAATGCGAAAGTGTCTTTTTTTAAATAGAGATAGTGAGCAAACGAGCAGGCGGGTCATCTGATGTTAAGTGATTACCGCCGCCGAACATTTGCAGCACCAGAGGAACTGCTGATGCGTTGCCGGCCTTTCAGGAATTTGTTGGTCCGCCCCTTGAATAACCCCATGTTGTAATCTAGTGGGAACACCGCCGATGGGAGTTGATTCCACAGCAAAAAATCACGTCCATCCGTTGCACCGTTGCGACGTGATTAAAGAACAAACCAATAAACCAACAAATAAACATACTTTCGCATTTATAATAAGGGTATTGATAATAAGGGTAGTGATTTCAAGATTTTGATTGAGAAACTCCAAGAATAGCTCTCTCCATCGCCTACCGGGTGGCTTTGAAAAAACGTTGTACTTGGATCCGAATAAGCCAAAACTCCGATACAATATAATTGCGCCCGAAATAGTCTCATGATAAAAAGGCAAATTTTATTCAGTTAACGATCAAACCAATTTCCATTCTTCACACGCTCAATACCGGTTTGGAAATGTGGAATTACACGAACCCGCAAGCCACCCGGATCAATGAAATTCAAATTCAAATGGACGGAATGGACTAGATCGCAAAGTTTTAAAATTCATACCGTTTACAGTCACGGACACTCGGGTTGTTACCAATATTGCATGTGCCGCACTGAATTTAAATGGAACCACGCTCAACGGTTTCCAACTAGCGAGATCGCATCACCTTTTTTGGTTTTATAACGTACCATACCATAGGCTCAGCACGAGTTTGTACGCCTCGATAACGATGACAGATTTCGAGTATCGAAACGCTATAACTTTCAAATTCATACCGCTTATATCACGGACACTCGGGTTGTTACCAATATTGCATGTGCCGCACTGAATTTAAATGGGACCACGCTCAACGGTTTCCAACTAGCGAGATCGCATCACCTTTTTTGGTTTTATAACGTACCATACCATAGGCTCAGCACGAGTTTGTACAACTCGATAACGATGACAGATTTCGAGTATCGAAACACTATAACTTCAAATTCATACCGCTTACATCACGGACACTCGGGTTGTTACCAATATTGCATGTGCCGCACTGAATTTAAATGGAACCACGCTCAACGGTTTCCAACTAGCGAGATCGTATCTCCTTTTTTGGTTTTATAACGTACCATACCCTAGGCTCAGCACGAGTTTGTACAACTCGATAACGATGACAGATTTCGAGTATCGAAACACTATAACTTCAAATTCATACCGCTTACAGTCACGGACACTCGGGTTGTTACCAATATTGCATGTGCTGCACTGAATTTAAATGGAACCACGCTCAACGGTTTCCAACTAGCGAGATCGTATCTGCTTTTTTGGTTTTATAACGTACCATACCATAGGCTCAGCACGAGTTTGTACAACTCGATAACGATGACAGATTTCGAGTATCGAAACACTATAACTTCAAATTCATACCGCTTACAGTCACGGACACTTGGGTTGTTACCAATATTGCATGTGCCGCACTGAATTTAAATGGAACCACGCTTAACGGTTTCCAACTAGCGAGACCGTATCTCCTTTTTTGGTTTTATAACGTACCATACCATAGGCTCAGCACGAGTTTGTACAACTCGATAACGATGACAGATTTCGAGTATCGAAACGCTATAACTTCAAATTCATACCGCTTATATCACGGACACTCGGGTTGTTACCAATATTGCATGTGCTGCACTGAATTTAAATGGAACACGTTCAACGCTTTCCAACTAGCGAGATCACATCTCCGTCCTAGCGTTTTAGCATTGATTTTTTTTTGGCAACGTGTCGCGAGCAGATCCCCATTGAAAAAGGATCCTGGACGGGTTCGAAACTAGTCGGGCGTTTGTTCCGTTTGGCGTGGAGTAAAATAGGGGTATGAGGATTTTATGTAGCCCACGCAAACGAAGTCACAAGGATAAGCTAGTTTTCAATAAAATTTAGATCTTCTCTTCGTTGACGTTTGTTTCGCTACTTGTATTAACGAAATTTATCAATCTATCAATGATGTCGAGACGTGAACTCGTGTTAAGGTTACCGAATTAGCTATGCGATAGTTCGATTCAATGGAAGCCCCGCCATGTCGCGACACGACACCGATCTGTGTAATTGCACATCAAATGGAAATGTCCATATTTGTCGCACTAACAGCTAAAGATTCGGCAGTGACATTGAATTCATTTGCTTCCAATTGGTGTTTGAGGGTTGAAACGAACAAGATTTAATTGAAATAGCGAAGAAGTGGCTTTTAAAGGTTTCTAAAATAGACATACTTTCGCATCAGTATCATCAGTATACCCTTAATAAATGCAAAAGTGTGTTGGTTTGTCATTTAATCACGTCGCAACGGTGCAACGAATTGACGTGATTTTTTATATGGGTATAGATAAAGACCTGGAGAGTGACATAGGCTACTTTTTATCCCGGAAAATCAAAGAGTTCCCACGGGATTTTAAAAAATCTGATTCCACGTGGACGAAGTCGCGGGCATCAGCTAGTTTATAATGTACACAATGGGTACGTGGTGTTTCTTTCGTTTTCTTAATAATCTTAGATCATCGACTTATTGTCTACGCTGCCTTCGCAATGCGAAGTTGTCAAGCTCAAAAGGGCTAGCGCCCAGAGCTATAAAGCCAGTTGAAAAGGCGATGTTGTCGTTACGCGTTCTGTTTATCAGCCTCACATCAGCCTTCAGTACGTGACAGGTTAAAATGACAAACGGGGAAGCAACGCCCCGCACACCCGCACATAACCCGGTACGGGCGAGTGCGGATGTGCGGGGACTATATGTCGCTGTCGCCGCGTCGTAATCGAATGAATATTATAACAAACATCACGGCGACAGCTCGCAGCGCGCTCCCTATGCTGCACTTTTTGACGCCGATATGAACTATTGTCTATACTCTGTGTCCGACCGCATTTCGAACGCACCAATCATATCGCGACCGAACAATTTAACCAGTTAAAGCGCGCGGTGAAATATGATTTTGCACCGCAATGCTAGGCAGATCACACCGAACATTATTGAAGTGAAATTTCTTTATAGGTTAACAGACAGCAAAATGTATGCAAATATTTGCTGTACAGTACACAGAAAGGGAATGTTTTCTGGTCGAGTGTAAGAGGGCCGAGCCTTGAGAATTTTTTCTCCGAATGACGCTTTTCAAGCTTTCAACACTCGCAGCGCTGTAAAAAATCCGATACGAATCACCGTGCTGTGTAGCGCTTAAATCTGGATTTCGAAATACGAATTTCGAATTGAAACTTTATTTTAACCTAAAGAAAAAAAATATGAATATTCCACATCACTGATTAATACAAGATATTCAGGAAGAAAGATTATTCCAAATTCAAACTTATCATAGTTAGATACTTTTCTGGACAATTGTAATATTGCACAGGAAGTTAGACTTTCGAACCAATTTACAGGATATGAAATGTGCACATTTCATACCCTGTATATCGGTTTCAAGAATAACTAACCAATAAACCACAGCATAATATAATTTATGCTCTCTGTTTAAAAAGTAACAATTTCTAATCAAAATTATTAAGAAACAAAGACTTTTCTAATAAAATCAGACTAATCAGCAGACTCTTACAAATTATTTGTAAAACTTTGCAAAAGCCCAGGCTATTTTCGTAATACAAAACTTCCTACCATTAATCCAATAAGGTGGATGCCTCAAAATATGGCTCAATTTCGTTCGCTTTTCGCTGAAAAACGTGGAAAACCCGGCCGTCGTTGCCTCCGTTGCTTTATTTAGGGAAAGGGCGAGTCGTAAGTTCTACTCCGAGGAGATGGGGGCAAATTGCATACGAATCCTGGAAATGAGAATTTATTAATATTGGACGCGACACTGAGGGTATCTCCTAAGAATTAAGTTGCTAGTTTTTTTTTTTTTTGGTGACGAAATAAAGTCTTGTTTGTTGGCGGAATTGCCGAGTGTAGAGTTTGTTTCATAAGTGTAAGGTTTGGTTTGAAACGGACAGACGGGCGATTAATTTATCTTTATCATTTTTAAAGGTTCCGTACCTCAAAAGGAAAAACGGAACCCTTATAGGATCACTTTGTTGTCTGTCTGTCTGTCTGTCCGTCTGTCTGTCAAGAAACCTACAGGGTACTTCCCGTTGACCTAGAATCATGAAACTTAGCAGGTAGGTACATCTTATAGCTGACATTTGAGGAAAAATCTGAAAACCGTGAATTTAGGGTTAGATCGCACAAAAAAAATTAAATTGTGGTCATGAACTAATAATTAGTATTTTCAACTTTCGAAGTGAGATAACTATATCTAGTGGGGTATCATATGCAAGGTCTTCACCTGTACATTCTAAAACAGATTTTCATTTATTTTTATGCATCATAGTTTTTGAATTATCGTGCAAAATGTCGAAAAATACGACTGTAGTACGGAACCTTCATTGCGCGAGCCTGACTCGCAGTTGGCCGGTTTTTTTTAATTCCTCTACAAGTTAGCCCTTGACTGCAATCTCACTTGGTGGTAAGTAATGATGCAGTGTAAAATGGAAGCGGGCTAACCTGGAAGGAGTATGGCAGTTTTTATAAAACCCCATGCACTTTGGTTTCTACACGGCATCGTACTAGAACGCTAAATCGCTTGACGGTAAGGCTCTGCCGGTAGAGTGGTAACTAGCCACGGCGGAAGCCTCCCACCAGACCGGACCAGAAATTTAGAAATTATAAAATTCCAAACCCCTGCCGGGAATCGAACCCGGGTCCTCCCACTAATAAGACCACAGCGCTTACCACTGCGCCAGGGAGGTCGTCAAAATAATATATAATCATCCCATATTATTCTTATACCTCTTGTATATGTCTGTTACCTGTCCTACAATGGACAGTGGTAGATTCTTTGGACGATTCAAAAGTAGGTGAAAGAATTAAAAATGGTTTTATCCAATTCTACATATTTATTCTACCTTTTCATGACCGTCAATTAACAGATTTTGACACTATTTGTCACGGAGATTGTCACTTCTTTCATACTGGAGATGAATATAGAATACTTTTCATCTCGGAAAATCATAATTCCCATTGGATTTTTTAAAAACTCACGCAGGCAAAGTCGCTAATCTTCCAGTATTTAATAATTTTGACATCTACTTCTACAGCTCGTACCTATCTATCTTGCAAAATCTATCATCACTTCGAAAAACACCTTAAAAACACCTTTTTCTTTTCTGAACCCATTCATAGATCATTTTTTTTTATTTTTATTAGCGCGATTAGTTGTTTAAAATTTTTATGTATAGTTTAGTCGTTTGTTTGTATTTTTATATTATTATATATATGTATGTATTGTATACGTGTGTTTATGTTGTGTCGCCCTAGTTGTTTGTAGTAAGCTGTGGATAGTGTAGTGGATTACATATTTATCAATTTTGTTAGATTAAGTCGTACTTAGTTTTATATTTAATAAAAAAAAAAAAAAAAAAAAAAAAAAAAAGGAAATGACGATAGACTTAGTCAAATCTCAAAAAACTCAAAACTCAAATTATTTATTCAGAATAGGTATCCAATCCAATCCAATCCATCAGCCTGTTTGCGTCCACTGCTGGACATACGCCTTTCCAAGAGCGCGCCACCAAACACGGTCCTCCGCCTTCCTCATCCATCCGCTCCCTACCACCTTCTTCAGGTCATCGGTCCAGCGGGCTGGCGGTCGTCCCACACTGCGTCTGCCCCATCGGCCGTCGTCGGTTCTGCGACAGACATGGCCTGCACTTCAGCCCGCTAATCCTTTGAGCTATGCCATCAAGAGCAGAATAGGTATAGGATGGTCAAAATTGTTAATTTATATGATGACTAGCTTCTTATGCTCGCGAATTTGTCCGCGACAAATTTCAAACGCCTATTTCACCCTTTTGGGGTTTGAATTTTCAAAAATCCTTTCTTAGCGGATGCCTACGTCATAATAGCTATCTGCATGCCAAATTTCAGCTCGATACGTCCAGTAGTTTGAGCTGTGCGTGGATAGATCAGTCAGTCAGTCAGTCACCTTTTCCTTTTAATATATTTAGATATTATAGTGGTGATAATTAATTCGTACTTAAAACTAAAAGCTACGAGCTTGCTACGAGTCTTTTTGATGTAGGTACTATTAGGTATAGACATTTTTAAGCGGGAAAATTCAGCGATAGTGTAGCTAATACAGTAGGTACCTACTATTAGGTGCTTCTCTATCTATTTTTAAAGATTTGTATATAAAAATATTTTTACACTGAATGTCAGAGTAACAAATAGACTTTTGCTTGCACAACTAAATCACAAAAGCTATTTTACGTAAATTTGTGAGGGAAATTTTCCAAAAATATTTAACATCGCTATCCGCCGCTAGAGGGCGACTCACGACAGAAGTCATTTCCGCCTATCCTGGGAGATCCCGCTTTTTAAGTCGCCGCTTAATGCCTTACCGGGATGGACAGGAAATTCGGAACGTCGGAAATAGAGTTGTGTACGTGAAATAGAGAGATCGCGCTATGTGTTGGACAGAGAGGTGTATATTTTTAAGTGACTTGAAAAGGTACGCGCTATTTTCGAAATGTGATTTAATTAGTTTTCCAATAATTATGGTTTATCTGTTATTAATATTCTCTGAATATGAAGAAGTAAGTAGATAATGTTAGAGAGCGTCAAGCGACAAGGTGAAGCGTCAGCGAGTGGTTTTCAGTTACCAAAACTCCATAATTTTAATGAGTTCAGGAATGAATATTCATCATGAATTCATTACCACATCATCACTGTTTAGTTACCATTAAATTTTAAGGGGAATACAGGAAAAGTTCATTGTTTTTTTTGTTTTAAGTTTTTGTTTTATTTGTTAAGCGACTTCAAAAAAGGAGGAGGTTCTCAATAATTGAGGACCTCCTCCTTTTTTGAAGTCGCTAAATCGACGGTCGCTAAGTCGAATTATTCGACTGCGACTTCTCCGTCGATTACTTATTTTTTTAACCGACTTCAATAAGGAGGAGGTTCTCAATTCGACTGTATGTTTTTTTTTTCAAATAGGTATTGATAAATTTGTGGACACACTATACTTAGACATTTACCTATTGCAAGTACAGTTTGAACTTCGAACCTACATTTTTATAAGGCAGCCTGTTTTTATAAGCAGTTCTTTCATCTGAACAGTGTACGAAGAAAAACAATTCCAAAATGGGAAAATAAACACAAAACTAATGCATAAAGAATTCCCGATAGAGTTCCCGCTTATTACATTACCGATATAGCCTTCCACTGGCACTTTGTTTCCAGAAAAACTGGGTAAAAACATCCGGGAAACACTTCCAGAGTTGCCCGGGCGAGTTGCGCACAATCCAGATATATTGCCAAGTTAAGATGTGCATCTAAATAGCCTCTGCCGTCCTGGTAGCTAACTTTAGATTACTTGCACCAACTTTACCGACTTTCCAGTTTCCCGGGTAAAAGCAAGTCTCGGGAAAAATTTCCCGGGTATCCCCCCTTTTAGTTCGGCTCAAATTTACTGCATAAGTTCGATGTAGCCGGAAATTACATTGTAAAAAGAGGTTTTTAAGCTAACACTTTTATTTAAAACGATTTATTACCATATTTACTTTTCTTTTTAAGTACCAATTGTTTTCCGTGAACATATCTATTTCTTAGATAGGACTAAAATCTCTGTATTTGGGCGAATTTTAAGGTTTGTCTCAGTATCGCTTGAGTGCGCTTCGCCGCCTTTTGAACAAAAGAATTAATTTTGCTTTTTAACTAGTTGTTAATATCATTTATTTAATTTTAGATTTGATCAATCAAGTATCACGTCGGTCTGTCTACGTAAAGTCTCGTCTAAGTAAAACTAAAATCTATATATATAAAATTCAAAGTCCTGACTGACTGACTGACATATATATCAACGCACAGCCTAAACCGCTGGTCGTAAAGACATGAAATTTGGAGGGTCTATTCTTTGTAAAGAGTAGGTATCCACTAAGAAAGGATTTTTCGAAATTCCACGCCTAAGTGGGTTAAATGAGGGATGGAAGTTTGTATGAAAATCGGTCATTTTTCAAGTTATTTGCATGAAAATTGGTATTTGGATTTTCGGTCACAAATGAAGAAATACGTGTTTCAGGGTTTTTGGAAAATTCGCCCATAAGGGTGGTAAAATAGGGGATGAAAGTTTGTATGGGAAAGTTTTAATTATTGTTATTATAATTAACTTGAAATTTGGAAACGACTATGAGAAAATCCCCCTCCTCCACCCCTAAAGGGGTGAAATGGGGGTTGGAAGGTTATATGTGTTATTCGGTGCTGTTCAGAGTGCGCGTCTTGATGTTATAATGTTTGTTTCTGAAAAAAAAATGCCATTTGTTTCCTGTAGGCCACGCGGGCGAAGCCGCGCGCAGAAGCTAGTATAAATAAACATTGAGTAGTAGTTAGTTACAAAGTACCTTTTTATTAACCCTAAAATGCTTACCTTATTATCGTTTAAAACCATAGGTACTCGTGCACGTATCTGAAAATACCCAACATTTTCTTTTCCCCATAAAAAATCAACCCTTTCTATCCCCATTATCCCATAAACAGTTAAACTACCCTCGTTTAAAAAACCATCGGCCAGCCACCAGGTTACCATAACTTGAAGGGTTCATTTCCTTATTAAACATTCATCGGTTGAAACACTCAAACCTATTAGGAAGGGTCTCGCTGGGATGCGATATCGGTAGGTGCATTTTTAAACCCTTTTCAATTGCAGGCATACTAGTACTTTTACTACAGAATTATACAAACAAATAAGTTGTTATATAAAAAGTTTTACATTTATGAATAAACTAGCTTATGCTTGCGACTTTGTACGCGTGGACTACACAAATTTCAAACCCATATTTCACCCCCTTAGGGGTTGAATTTCCAAAAATCCTTTCTTAGCGGATGCCTACGTCATAATAGCTATTTGCATGCCAAATTTCGGCCCGATCCATCCCGTAGTTTGAGCTGTGCGTTGATAGATCAGTCAGTCAGTCAGTCACCTTTTCCTTTTTATATATATAGATGGAACTATAATCGGGTCAAGCCTGTATTTACTGAGATAAGAGCAAAAGCATCCATTTAGATTAACATTGTAAAAAGTCCAAGATAATTAAACACCCAAAGATCTGATTGAATTATCAAAGTTTTCAATAAAACTGACGCTGTACATAAATGTATTCGTTCACATTTTATCATTTATTGGCTGCAAATAAAGGAAAGAAGACATCCTCCAAATCCCTTTAAACACAGGTGTCACAGGAACGTATGTGTCCCCGCCCTTTTAATATACCTTAATATACCCTAGATTTGCAATAACGCCTGTGACGTACTCGCAGCTCCCTTGGGAATAAATTCTTGCAATATAACCGTGACACGGGCATACATTAATCAAAGAGGCTGAACTTCTTTCGAGGATTGTGGATATTACGTATCCTCCTAACTTATGGTGCCCTGGTTGTCCTGGTACACGCACTCATATCGCACGGGTTAGATTATGTTTTCTTTTCCGCCTGTCGTCCTTTGTTTTATTTATGGCGTGATAATAATCTGGGTTTATGGGGAAAAGTTTAATTTAATTTCTTTATATGGAATATTTAGTATAAATACAGAAGCATCTAGTACCCCGCTGTATAACCTACCATTATAAATTTATGGGAAGGATCACGATCCTCAGCAATGGAATCATGACGCAAAGAGGAAGGGATTTTGAATTTTTTTTTTTATTCATTATAGACAAACGCTTGACCGCAATCACACCTGATGGAAAGTGATGATGCGGCCTAAGATGGGACGCGTTTGCCTAGAAGATGCCTATTCACTCTTGTTTTAAAGATACCCGGGTTGTAATTGGTAGGAAACACATATCGTGGAAGAGTATTCCAAACCTTAGCCATGCGAATGAGGAATGATGACGCAAAACGTTTCGTGCGTGTAGATGGGATGTCGACGACATAAGGATGGACACTCGCCCGACGTCTTGCAGTTCGGTGGTAAAATGGTGAAGGGGGGACAAGATCGAAAAGTTCCTGAGCACACTCTCCGAAATATATTCTATAAAACACTGATAAGCCGGCAACCTTGCGGCGGTGATCAAGACTTTGAAGTTTCGCCAGTAACGGAGAGTCTTCTCCAATGAGTCTCCTAGCTCGACGATCAACGGCGTCCAGAGCCGCTAGTTGGTACTTAGCGGAGCCATCATAAAGGTGACTGCAGTACTCCATGCAGGACCTTATATATAGGAATTATAATCAAAAAATCAGCTAAATCAGAATTCGATAGGTAGGTACTCAGTACTCATATTTATGCAGTTTATAAATTAAATCAGGTGTCCTAAAATATCCATAAAGAAATGAATAATTATAATATTGGTCAAATATATGTGACACGTGGCGTTGACATGACGTTTCATTATTCATAGCGTACGTATATAGAGAGGCATGTCTCATCAACATCGGAATGACGTAACTTTGACGTCAGCCGAAATAAAAATATACCACCAGCTCGAAACTTCAGTCTAGTGCTGACGTCACTAAAATGGCGGCCACGCGCTTTAGCAATTCGCGGGACTTATAAGTAGTTAAATAACCAACTATTGATAAAATAAATTAGCTTAGAAAATCCCAGAAAGCATAACAAGCACTTTACTAATTTTCCTCAAAAACATTTCGTCTAATCGAGCGTCCGTGATATCGCCCGAATAATATCAAGATATAGTCTGTATTACACACAATTACTTATAAACAAGTATCGTTCCGCAAGCATAGT
The DNA here is from genome assembly GCF_902806685.2 of Maniola hyperantus. NCBI lineage: Eukaryota > Metazoa > Arthropoda > Insecta > Lepidoptera > Nymphalidae > Maniola > Maniola hyperantus. Next base: position 1,439,358 of record NC_048553.1, on the reverse strand, counting down.
GGATCGAGTTGACCAAAATTGCCCGTTTCATATCTACGTAGTGGATCTAGGGGGTCGAAGTGACCCCCGCGGGTGGGTCGTTAAGATAAGATATCTGGGAGTGGACGGTCTCAGGTTACAGGACGTGGGGTCCAGAAATGCGGACGATCAAGGGTTGTTTGATGTATGTTGGCTATCGATTCGTTTGATGCGAAAACTGAGAAATGTCCTTGCGAAAAGCTTTGAGAATAACATTTACTTGTATATTTTGTTGAATTTTTAAGCTTTTACATCTCAATTCTCAACACCTTCTTGCTTGCTTTTTTATTGTTCACTAGTTTATGCTCGCGACTTCTTCCGCGTGACACAAATTTCAAACTCCTATTTCACCCCCTTAGAGGTAGAATTTTCAAAAATCCTTTCTTAGCGGATGCCTACCTCATAATAGCTATCTGCATGCCAAATTTCAGCCCGATCCGTCCAGTAGTTTGAGCTGTGTTTTGATAGATCAGTCAGCCAGTCACCTTTTCGTTTTATATATTTAGATTTGCAATTAACTTTCTTGTTTGCTTTTTAAGCGTCCACAGTAATAATAATAATAATAATTTAATATGATTTTTTTTTGTTGCTTCTGTTATTTTATTGTTTGTTGTTTTTTAAAAAATATGATAAAAATGAGAAAAATAAATAAATGAGAGAATAATAATAATAATAATAATAATAAAAACCTTTTATTCAGCCAAATTTACAAATAGGTAGAAACAGGTAGGGTGCCGTAGTCCCTGGGGAACCAAGGAGCCGACCAGTGTCCATGCTCCTTGGTAACCAGTAACAGGTAGACTTTGCTGTAAGTTTTAGGTAACAGGTTAAAATCATATATATATCAGATAAACGCTAAAATAGGCTAAAATCAATTAGGTATATTAAAAAAAATTGAGGTATCGTGATAATTATTAAGCGTTGAAAACCTAATGGTCTAGATATTGACCTCTTATTCAATCCAGAGTTCACTCATCTAACTTTTTATCGCTTTAATGGTAAAGGCAACATCGCATCGTGAGAAAACACCGATAGAAGACCTCGTACCGGTAAGTGTAAAGTTGGTAGACAGACAACATCAAGCGAGTTGCAGGGAGCTGCTGGATGACGGCGGCGGTTCAAGACCGTGGCGTGTGGGAGACCCAACAAGAGACCTGTGTCAGTGGATGTCTATCGGTGGACAATGATGATGATGATGCATCTTTTAAACACTACCCTTTAGTTGGGAACCCTCGTAGCTTTAGTTTTAAGGACGTACTAATTATTACCACTATCATCGTACAAATTAACAATTTTGACCATCAGTAAGCGTAACATTTTACCTATTCTGAATAAATAATTTGAGTTTGAGTTTTGAGTTTCTACCAAGCACTTGATAGGTCTCCCTAACCCTCAGAACAAATACCTGTAGAAGTAGCCCTGATGTGACTCTTAGAGTAGAATAGAATAGAATGTTTTTTTATTCATGTAAACTTTTTAGAAGTGCTTATGAATAGTCAGGTAGTTTTAATTTACCACTGGTTCGGAATGCCGTTCCTACCGAGAAGAACCAGCAAGAAACTCGGCAGTTGCTGTTTTAAATTTTTCAATTTACAATGTTATTAAGTATACCGTACTATACAAGCCATTGCAGCCCCGTGCATTGCTGGAGCGAGTCAAATCCAAGCTTTTCTATCGTTTACATAGTCTGCGACTGTATAATATGCTTTTTTTAGGAGCATACTTTTAACACATTTTTTAAACTTGTGTAAAGGCAAGTCTAAAATTGCTCGTGGAATTTTATTATAAAATATTACACTCATTCCCACAAATGACTTTCCCACCTTCCAGAGGCGTAGCGCAGGAGTAGCTAGCTTATTTTTGTTTCTAGTTTGCCTATCATGGAGATCTTACTGTTAAAGCGAGATACCTAAATGCATTTAAGCTCTTATTAGAACGTGACAAAATGATTATTTTTAGTCCTTATCACCGTGGCTACTTTTTTTTGTTTGGCAAGATGTATTTGTACGTGAGATCTTGACAAACAACGTGAAGTTAGGTTATGTTGACTCAAGCATTTTAAAGAAATGATTGATTTGTTTTGTTGTTTTGTTGTTTTTGAAGTTATTATGCAATGGTGGGTTGCAGTGTACTAGGCTACAATAGCCGAAGTGAACGTAACAATAATAGAATAGAATAGAATAGAATAGAATAATGTTTATTCGAGGTATATAGGTGGTACATGGTGTAGGCAATATCGTCCTGTACAGCAGTGCAACACCTCGAACAGGTAGGCCACTCAGCTTGTGTTGAGACGTCGGGCCCCTCAGACACAAACCTCTAGAGCAAATATCTGAGGTACCAGATGCCCCAACGCTGATTTTCAGTGACCGCCTTTTAAATATTACCTAAACGTCAGTGGCATAGAATATATAAAGTTGGCGAGTAAATGGATAAATAAAATAAAATAAAGTGTTTACAGTTTTTAAATTTAAAGTGATATAGGACATAAAAGAAGAAATAAGAAATAATACATTGAAATAGATGTTGTAAATTGTAAGAATAGGAAAATTGTACGATAGTTTTTTTTTTTTTTTTTGTAAGTATAATAAAGAAAAAATAAAATAAAATAAAATAGCTCGCAAGGTGTGGATGAGAAAGTAAAGTTTGGTAAGATAAATAAATTTTGACTAAATCTGTGACTTTTGAATATTTAAAAGACGTTTTTTGAATTCTACTTTAAAAGCGCCAGAAGTCTAGTAGAAGTCTAATAGAAGAAGAAACATTTCACAAGTAAGTACCTCTGCTTGAGCGAGAGGGACTGAGGGGGCCACGCTAGTTGCATATCTGCCCCATGAAATCTGTAAAATCTGTAACCCGGTAGCCAAACACTGAGTCAAGTGTAAAGATAAGTTTGTACTTTTTCTTCCCTTAATTAATACTTGTCATTCGATAGTCATATTGACTGGGGTCGCTTCGCCCCTTATCAGTTTGCATAGGCGGCCATGTCGGCGCTCGCTATTAAAGGGTTATGCTGGGACAATATTGACGTGGAAATCTATTTGCCAGTCGTGGGATTACTTCGGTAAAGTTGTCGATTGTTTGCATCTCAAGAATCTGAGGAGGGTGTCGATTTTCATAATATACTAGCTTATGCCACGACTTCGTCGGCGTGGACCACACAAATTTCAAACCCCTGTTTTACAGCTTTAGGGATTGATTTTTCAAAAATCCTTTCCTAGCGGATGTCTACGTCATAATAGCTATCTGCATGCCAAATTTCAGTCCGATCCGTCCAGTAGTTTGAGCTGTGCGTTGATAGATCAGTCAGTCAGTCACCTTTTCCTTTTATATATATTAGGCTAACTTATGCTCGCAACTTCGTCTGCGTGGACTACACAAATTTCAAACCCCTATTTCACCCTCTCAGGGTTTGAATTTTCAAAAATCCTTTCTTAGCGAATGCTTACGTCATAATAGCTATCTGCATGCCAAATTTGACCCCGATCCGTCCAGTAGTTTGAGCTGTGCGTTGATAGATCAGTCAGTCAGTCAGTATCTCAGATAAGTAAATCGAACCTTTTTAATTTATTATGTGTATATGTGTGCAAACCTGGCCACTTGAACGAAGTCGTTTTGTTCGTGATCTGTCATTTATACCTATAATTTGAACGCTTGCTATTCTTGAAACGCATGAATGTCCTAGCTTAGTAAGCTGCCCTATCACGCATCGGGGTCGAATTATTTAATTTTAATAAACACGCATTTGCATATTCCAACCGGCAGCGTGCGGCGTCGCTGATAATGAACCATTTGCATCCCATGACTTATCGGTCAGCTGGCGCGTCACATCGACGCGGAGCCAGCGCTCAATTTATGTTTATGCGAAAATATTTGAAAGAAAGAAAGAAGAAAGAAAACTTTTATTTGATCACAATACTACAATAAACCTTAAAAGCTAATTAAATCAATCTACATATACACTGATAAGTAAAAAATAATACTAATAAAGATATACTATATATATACGAGTACGTGTGACCAAATATTAGGTCTCCCACTCAGCATCATGCTGCAGCAAGCTGCAGCGCTGGTTTTCAGTGGGAGCCTTAACAAGTGAAGTCACGGACGAGGTATTTACCTACTACAGTATATTATAAAAATAAAATACGCAAACAACTAAACTAAGGTTTAAACAAATAACTAAAAAAAGACTAACAATATAAGAAAACTTTTATTGTTATATTATTATTATATTTGCAATACCAACTGCGACTTTGACCGCATTCTAAACGCTTGTTATTTGCTTGAAAAGCATGAATGTCCTAGCTTAGTGAGCACCTATCACGCATCGGGATCGAATTATTTAATTTTAATAAACATTTGCATATTCCAAGTGCGGCGGCGCTGATAATGAACCATTTGTATCCCATGACTTATCAGTCAGCTGGCGCGTCACATCGACGCGGAGCCAACGCTTAATTTATGTTAATGCGAAAATATTTGTAATACCAACTGCAACTTTGACCGCATTCTATTGCAATTGCAATATTTTCAATTTTCTATAAATGGTTTTTGTAATTGACGGTTTTGAAACTCTTTTAACTGGGCTACGACCTTGTTGAATAAGCGGCAGCTTCATCATCATCATGATCAACCCATCGCCGTCTCACTACAGACTTTGGCCTAGACGAGAAAATGTATGATAAGCTGTGGCCCCGCCGCACTGTGGAAAATCGGGGTCTGTTTCGGATCAAAAATCGATAACTATTTTATTATAAAAGATTATACTGTGAAATTTTGCACTAATATAGATTAGTATATAAGGCTTCAAATGTAATGTGTTTTTCATATAATTCATTTTTATAAAATATATTAAAAATTAAAATAAAATTCAGAGTACAAAAATTACCTTTATTTTTCTTTTTTAAACTATCAATACAAGTTATAATGTGCACGAAACCTAATTATTTTATACTTAATTTCAAAATACAAATCAATACTAAAGAAAAATATAAAATATATTGCTCTAATGTTAAAATTATTATTTATAACTCTTAAACAAAAACTGAAAGAAATAAATTGAAAATAAATTAACATGAATTTAAAACATTATATTTTTGTCGTAAAACTGCATAGTATAGTATTGCACTATATTTTATTTTGTAAACTTCGGGATCTGAAATTAATTAGCTCACTTTCAAAAAACACTTTCAAATAATCTTCACGTTTTACGGTTTTATTATGTTGGTTATGTAGGTACGGATTATAAATAGCATTCTTTCTTTTTTTTGCTGGATTATGACGAGTCTGTATAAGATATGCCCGGTCTTCCACGTTTTCCAGAAGAACTAGAAGGTGTGGAGTCACTTGTAATATCTTTTGATATTGATAAAGTTATTACATATTCTGAGTCTAACCAGTTACTGTTGTTATTCATTAAAACTCATATAAGTAAAAGTCGATCCTTTTTCCATCATTTACTAAAAGCAGGAATAACTTGTCTTTAAATAACACTGATGATAAAACATAATACTATTATGCTGTCATCAGACGATATTTTCTTTCGAAATTATTGATCATGCCTCAAAAGTTTTTCTCCTTGAATATAGGAAAGTAATTTTTTTTCGAATACCTACTTGATACATTGAAAAGAATTAACAAAAAAACGTAAGTATATCATATTTGTAACAACTAAACGTCTCGTCTGTTTAATTATAATTAATAATTATAAACTGTAAATAAAGAAATACATGTCTCTTTATATATATTATTTGAAAAATTGTAGTGTGCATTTTGATTAAATTTGACACTCGTAAATAAGTTCAAAATATGTTAAAAGTACTAATATAAATATTTTTTTATTATAAGATACAAAAAAGACCGCAAACTATTGATATAAAAAGTCTACATTCTAAGCCGCAATAGAGAAAGGGTTTCCGTTTTCTGACTTTTGTCACATTTTTATCGATAACTTCGAAAAGCGCAAATATGCGCAGCTAATTTTAATAAATGTTTTTTATGATTAACTAAGCTACAAATCAACATCAAATGTAAAGCGTGGGGAAACGTGGGTAACTATTAAAAGTCTCAACGAACCTAAAAAAATCCTTTTTTTGACGTTATTTTATTTTACAATTATTTTAACGTTAACGTTAACATAAAATTATAAAAATATTAGTTGTTTAAAAATGTTCAAATAATGAGCTTTTCAGAAATGTATAATACTTTACATATATTCCTACAAAGTTTAACTTTAAAATCACTTTGAATGTGATGAAGTGAACTGGCTTAACATGGACGTCCGTAAAAATAAAAAAGTTTGTGGCCTTGCAAATAAAAAACTTTATATTATTAGTGCAAAATTTCTACATTATAGTATAGTTAGACTCTTAAACTAATAAATAAACTAAAAAAAATATGCAATTTGCGACATTGACAAAAACGATTTTTGATATGGCGTTGTACTACCATTTTCCACAGTGCGCCGCGCCGTAAAACCTTTCCTAATCCTTCTATGCACTCCACAATACACACAGACTTAATCGCCAACCATTAAAATCGTATTAACTCTATATTAGCAATCGATCGGTCCCTAAGTCCGGCTCGAAGGACCGTTTTTATCCCCCACTATCTCATTTCCCTGGAGCAAGTCGTGCCTGCATAATTCCTACCCTACCGGGAGGGTAGCCAAGGTAGGAGCTTAGCTAATCAGCGGCCGGCGGGCGATTACCCCAGGCGCGATAAGGCGGTACGCGCAATTAGACAGGCTGACCAGTCGACCACCTCTATGCCTCTGACCGCCTGGTATCAGTTAGAGTTTTCCCAACTTTAATCCTATTTGCAAATATGGGGAGTTTGCGCTAATCGCCTGTGAAATTAAAGGGGTAGAAATCAAAGGTGGCCTTGTGCTTAGTTGAGTTTTAAGCTTAGCACAATAAGCGCCAATTTTTTATCGATTAGAGTCCTAAATAGAAAATGTTCATTAGAAATCTGAAACTTCTATAATTCAAAAAGTATATGAGGTGTGTCATATTGACTCAGCGGGTCGCGAAGCTGAAGAGCTTGTCTAGCTGATAAAAAGACTGCCCCTCATTTTAAGACATCCTAAATTATTTTGAAGTTCTTCAGCGAAACCTAAGCGTTATCCATTTTAAAGGCTTTTAAATTTAATAGTCCACCAGTCTCCTCGTTCACGGGGCAGCGCGTAAATCCGGGATGACGTCACTTCCGTCCAATTCCGCTAATGGCGGCTTAAAGTTTACTTACTTATTCCGGCCGAGATGTGGCGCGATATTGAAAAAGAAAAATCTAGGTCAGTTTTATTATTAAAAATGGATGTGGGGTCTCTCTACTATAATTTAGTGAGTTTTTTAAGAAATATCAGATTACAAAGCGAGGCATTAAAATATTTCATCCAATCACTCATCATTGCTGCACCATTTTTGATCTTTGTAGGTATGTCCTAGTCATAATTACCTTCTCCAAATTCACAGATAAAATATGTAAGTAAAGTGCAAAACCAAATGTGACTTTAAAATTTTTCGATGATTCGCTCAAAAGCAAAAAGGGGACAAAAATAATTTTAAGAGCCTCATCATCATCATCATCATCAACCAATAGACGTCCACTGCTGGACATAGGTCTCTTGTAGGGACTTCCACACGCCACGGTCTTGCGCCGCCTGGATCCAGCGGCTCCCTGCGACTCGTCTGATGTCGTCCGTCCACCTAGTGGGGGGTCTTCCAACGCTGCGTCTTCCGGTGCGAGGTCGCCATTCTAGCTCCTTGGGACCCTATGTGCGAACTATGTGCCCTGCCCATTGCCACTTCAGCTTCGCAACCCGTTGAGCTATGTCGGTTACTCTAGTTCTCCTACAGATCTCCTCATTTCTGATTTGATCACGTAGAGAAACTCCAAGCATAGCTCTCTCCATCGCCCGCTGAGTGACTCTGAGCTTTCTTATGAGGCCCATAGTTAGCGACCATGTCTCGGATCCATATGTCATCACTGGCAACACGCACTGTTCGAAGACGTTGGTCATGAAGCACTGAGGAATTATGGACAAGCAGACATCTCGAAGCTTCCTGAACGCTGCCCAACCGAGTTCGATTCGGCGGTTGACCTCTTTTTCGAAATCCTAAATTTTAAGAGCACGAAATCCTAATTTCCAAAAAGCATCCTTAAAAAGTTGAAGTTTTTTTTTAAAGAATTTGTGGAAGACGTGTCCGAGTCCCACATCCTGCAACTCGCCACTTCTGTGTAAACCATACCTAAGGACGGCCTACATAAAAAGTAGAGTTGGGACTAGCAATAATAGGTATTTCACTAAAGGAAAAAAATTGAAAAACACGAGCGTTATTGTAAAGTAAGTCTAAAGTACTCCATAATATAGATTCCAAAAGTATTACAAGAGAAGGCAATTACAAAGAAGCTAGACTTATATGAAACAATTACTTAGTAGCGCGGGTGTGCCAGGGTGGGGGGGTTAAAAAAGGGGGTAGATCGGTGGAGGGGGGTCACCTGAAGCCATTTTCATAATGCACCAGTCCGCCTTAAACTTTTTACTTTAAATAATTGCCGACGACTGTAGGTTGGTGCACAGGTGCAGTTTGTGCCCGATTGTTGGGGAAAGGATTATATTTGGGTACTTTGATAAATTGAAAATAAAAACGTAACGAAAAGTAGCTTTATTTTTAAATATAAACTAGCTTATGCTCGCGATTTCATCCGCGCGGACTACACAAACTTCAAACCGCTATTTCACCTCCTTAGGGGTTTAATTTTCAAAAATCTTTTCTTAGCGGATGCCTTCGTCATAATAGCTATCTGCATGCCAAATTTCAGCCCGATCCGTCCAGCGTCCTGTAGATTAAGCTGTGCGTTGATAGATCAGTCAGTCAGTCACCTTTTCCTCTTATATGCCTATTTTAAATACAATTGTCACTGACTCACGTGATTAGTTGGAGTATGCCCGACTAGTTTCGAACCCAAAGGACCAAGAGCCTTTTTCAAGGTCTGGAATTACAAAAATATCAGAATCGACGACGGGATTAAAATTTAGAACCCTTACTTTTCTGGCATTATGTGTATTTTAAGCAATAAGGTAGGCCCTACTTAAATATCACTTACTGTAACAGTGAAGGAAAACATCGCAACAAAACCTTCTACCTGAGAGTTTTCCATAATTTTTTCAAAGGTGTGTGAAGTCTGCCAGTCTGCACTTGGCCAGCGTGGTGGACTAGGGCCTAAATTTTTCTTATTCCGAGAGGAAACCCATCCTCAGTAGTGAACCAGCGATGGGTTGAGATAATGATGATCTAGGTCTTGCTGATGCTGTATCTGACTGCGAAGCCTGCACACAAGTTTCTGCGGGGAATCGAACCCCAATCTCTTGAATAAAACTAGTCACTGAGAGGTTGTCCAAACCATTATAATATTATTATAATGGGTTAAGCAAAACTTCAACACGGTACGAAACTCGAAAGTTGTAGTATTTTAACGCAACTAAAAGTAAATTTCTATGCAATATTTCAGCGTCCCAGTTTTCCGAGCTGCCTGAAACTGCAGCTGTATTCAACATTCAAGTGTACAATATAGCCTTCATAGCCTTAGTTCATGCTATTTAAGAAATCATTGCGAGTTGCGACTCATCTTAATCTATATAAAAGGAAAACCTGACTGACTGATCTATCAACGCACAGCTCAAACTACTGGACGGATCGGGCCGAAATTTGGCATGCATCGTAGACATCCGCTAAAAAAGGTTTTTTGGAATTTCAACCCAAGGGGGATAAATATGGATTTGAAATTTTCCACAGTAGCAAATAACTTTGTAATTTTTTGAACAATATGTATTTTCCATGGCCAAAACATTTTTTTGTATGCGTGTGAACCTTTTACAAAGCTTTTATTTTGTCCGAAAGAGTGCATGAACCATTACCGCGTGATCGCAAAATGGCGGTCGTGATATGCAAATCACATGCAGTTTTAATAGGCTTAAATTGCTAGATTTCCATCGCCATTTTTTAAAAAGGTTTCCTGTGAAAAAGCTTTGCATATCACATTTCTTTGTACGTCGTTGAGAATAAATGACTGTTTTATGAAAATGTTTTTTATGTAGGTACGTGGAATGCAATAGTTTGATACTTTGCTTTTAATTTTTTTAGTGATGTATTTATATATATTTTTTATTTATTTATTTATTCTAAATATTATGTAAGCCAATCTTTTACCTTAAAATTAAACGGTAATTTGAGACACATATTATCATTTTAACAAAATATAATCTTATAATTCGAATTAAATAAAGGGGGATTCCCTGTCTAATTAATTCGTTCATTAATCATTAGTTTATAATGCATTTTTTACGTAAAATTATTTATTATTTTATGTTCCCATCAAAATAATAATAAAATCCAACATTTACATAAAATTAGTTTAATTTAAAAAATAAAACATAGGTGGGTATGTACAAAAAAAGGGACCTAGAATATAAGAATTTTTTGCCAATTATTCAAAGTGCAGACAAACAACACAAAATTAAATGTCATATAAATAATTTAATGAAATTCATCAAATTAATCAAGCGCTATGGAAAAACAAGTTTTCGCTTTAAAACTCGTTACTTGACGTGCGCAAAAACTAAGTGCGCCATGATACCTACGAGTCTGACCAATCAAAACTTAGGCAGCTGTCTGGCGGGCAGCCAATCAGATTCACGTGATACCAAGGATGGACTGGCCTTTAGGGACGTCTAGAAACGTATAGAATAAATAATATATCTATTACAAAGTTCAGTTTAAATGCCAAAGTTCGATTTAGTTGTGACAAAATGTTTAAACATCACCCGATATAATTTGGTGATGTTTAACTTCATGTTTATCTATAGGTAGGAACTCGTACGTGGCGATTATGTCTTTTATGGTAGTTATGTCTTTTAATCTCTCTCATTTGTATCAAGTAGATACGGTTGGGCCTAGATACCATCATACTGACAAAGAACTACCTTACACATGAGACTGGATGATGTTTGTAAAAATCCTGTGGGAACTCTTTGATTTTTCGGGATATAAAGTAGTCTATGTCAATTAGCAGGTCTTTGGATATATATTTGAAAAAGTTACGTCGTTCCGTTGCTCCACTGCGGCGTGATTGAAGGACAAATCAAAAACAAACACACTTTCGCATTATGGGTAGTGATGGAAAAGGAAAATTTTATAATTGAATGCCTTTTCATGGCTCAACCACTAAACCGATCAACATGGACATAGGTTATTTTTATCCTGGAAAATAAATATCAGCAAGCTGTTTATACTTTGAAGATTTCCTAGAACTAGACGATTTCATTCGTCCTACATTATTTTACATTGATGTACAAAGTGGTATCCTTCACTACAAAAACTCTAACTAAAACTACTACTTATCAAAAAGTTGAATTAAAGACGATAAGCTCTATATTAAAAAAATATAAGATACCTATTCCCAAAAAATAATAGTCTTAATTATCTGATAAAATTACACAAGACGTACAGTTTCCCAGACGCCCTCCACAATTAAAATCTCCCTCCTTTAAAAATGGTAACACTGGCATGAAGACGTCGAAGGGTACAACAATGGCGGACAATGGGTAGATAACGCGGCACTCCGTCACGCCGCCGACAGGGTTATCGGCGGCGCGGGCGTGACACAAGTGACGACATTTGGCGAAAAGTGCTCGATTTTTGACGATCCATAAAAAATCGAGTAAAAGGAACAGACGATCAACATCATATTTTTAACAACCGCCTTTCTGGGTTGTTTTCGCCGATCGATAAAATCAACATGTGATTTGATTTTATCTTTAATATTTATAGATCACTAGATGACACACCGCGACTTCGTTCACGTGGATTTATGTTTTTGAAAATTCCGTGAGAACTCTTTGATTTTCCGGGATAATAGAAGCCCATGTACTTCCCCGGGATACAAGCTATCTCCGTGCTAAATTTCGTTAAAATCGGTTGAACGGTTGGGCCGTGAAAAAGTCTAGCAGACAAACAAACACACTTTGGCATTTATAATATTATTAGTATGGATTATAACGTATGCAATAGACACGATCGATAAAATCGGGCACTCTGCACAGTTAAAATCTCCCCCTCTAAAAATGGTAACAATGGCTGACAGTGGGTAAACAACTGTAAAATAATTAGTCAATCGATAAATCAACACATTATGATCTGATTTTAACCTTTTAATATTTTAAGAAAATTGCTAATACTCAACTAATTATTTAAAAGTTTTCAAAAGTATCAAGATCTCTCGATATAATTACAATTAGACCGTAGGATATTTTAAAGGGTTTGCAAAATTTCGGTGCATTTTTCAACAATATTTCAGTTATATTTTGTTCGGGTACATTATTTGCTTATTTATACTGCTCGTCGCTTATCCCTTGCGCCACAGCCGAGTGTAATGTATTATTAGGCTGGTAGAGGCTGCGTCTTTATGTATTGTCTTTTGATTGGGTTTATCGTAGGCTGTGTCGGTTTATACTCGCAACACCGTAGGAACCTGTCGCTTCTGTTATCAGTTCTATATTGTCTCGTACTTACTACAACATATTGTACGGTTTAGGACTTCAAAACCCATAGAGTACCTAGTGATATTATACCATGGAAATATGTTTGTTTTATACATTACTAGCTTATGCTCGCGACTTCGTCCGCGTGGACTACACAAATTTCAAACACCTGTTTCACCCCCTTAGGGGTTGAATTTTCAAAAATCCATTCTTCTCGGATGCCTACGTCATAATACTTATCAGCATGAAAATTTTCATTCCGATCCGTCTAGTAGTTTGAGCTGTGCGTTGGTAGATCAGTCAGTCAGTCACCTTTTCATTTTATATATTTAGATAGGTACATAGCATAAAACAAAGTCGCTTCCCGCCGTCTGTCCCTCTGTGCGCTTAGATCTTTTTAACGGTTATCTAGTCCTATCTACTTTAGTTATTTGTTAAAACTTTGCGCTTTGATTTTGGTATGATTCTGATCCTAAGATAATGAGTGCAATTTGATTTGAACCACGCATTGCGTTGCGTGATAAAAGTGTGTTTCGAGCTTAAGATTCGCGAAGTCACCAAAAATAATCTATACTAATATTATAAATGCGAAAGTGTGTATCTCTGTCTGTCTGTCCGTCTGCTAGCTTTTCATGGTCCAACAGTTTAACCGATTTTAAAGAAATTTGGTACAGAATTTGCGCACATTCCGGGGAAGGACATAGGCTACTTTTTATCCCGGAAAATAAAAGAGTTCCCACGGGATTTTTTAAAACCTAAATACACGCTGACGAAGTCGCGGGCATCATCTAGTCCTTGATATGCCTTGGTGCCGAATCAGGCATCGCTCGCACAAAGCGCAGAGTAACAAAGTGTGCCTCGAGGCGCCCGTTACAAGAACGCCTAATCAAACGGAGAGAAGTCCCGTTTCCACTTTGTTGTAGTTTCTTTGAAGTCAGCTCTGATATTGTAAAGAAACGTTTGTTTCGCCCCCGACAGGTGAACGCTCCGAGCACCTCCTATGTACTTTTAAAGTCCTGGTAGACGTTCTTCACTCTAAATATTGTACCTACCACAAAGATATAGAAAACTCCAACTAGGTAAGCAAAGTTCGCATTCGTATTATAAAAGCCCACTGAGCCTGTAAGGGGATTGTCTAAAACCTGCATAAATCATTATTACAACCTCAATTGTTCTGATTGGCTGAATTTGTGCGATTCTTGTTGCAACAATACACTGTAGCCAATAGTGACCGAGCGTTAACCAATCAGAGATGATTACGATCGTGACATTGTAGCTGTCATTCTCCCGCAATCGCGCAGCTGGTCTCCTACCAGAATAAGAAGGGTCAAGGCAATAGTCCACCACGCTGACCACGTGTGGATTAGCAGACTTTTGAGAACACTACGTAGAACTCACAGTTGTGCAGATTTCCTCACGATCTTTTCCTTCACCGTTAAAGAAAGTGATATTTAATTGCTGAAAATAACTCCGAAAAGCTAGAGGTGTGAGCCCGGGATCGAACCTTCGACCCGAATACGAGGCGGACTTATTTACTACTAGGCACTATCACGACTTTAACACATCTTCTATAATATAAAAATGAATCACTAAATGTGTTGCTCATCGCAAATCTCGAGAACCGCTGAACCGATTTCGCTAATTCTTTTTTCATAATATTCCTTGAACTACGAGGATGGTTCTTACGGAGAGAAAATGAAAAATAATCGACTGTTAGCCGGTACGAAGTTCGCCGGGGCAGCTAGTCTACACTAATATTATAAAGAGGAAAACTTTGTTTGTTTGTTTGTTTGTTTGTTTGTTTGTTTGTTTGTTTGTTTGTACTGAATAGGCTCAAAAACTACTGGACCGATTTTAAAAATTCTTTCACCATTCGAAAGCTACATTATCCACGAGTAACATAGGCTATATTTTATTTGGAAAAAAATAGGGTTCCGTAAGATATTTGGGTTTTTCGGACACAAGGTGTAAAAAATCAACCAGAAAAGTTACTTATTTTGCGTACGCTGCCTAAACTATAAAAGATAGAACCATAAAATGTTCTAATTAATTGTAGATCTTATAAATATCTACAAAAAAGTCCGCGACACACTATACCCATCTATGTCGAGTGAGGCACAGCAACCATTTTTTTATTTAAAAATCTTGAATTTTTTTTGGACTACATTTAAACGCGTTTATTTTACTCATGCTATTAATCCTTATCAAAATAAATGATTTCATCACTAAGAACAGTTTATGGAGATAATATTTGGTCTTTGAATGATTAAAATTGGACGTTTGGTTTTGAAGTTATGGCGAAATTAAAATATTACGATTTCTGCTGCACGGCCCGTTGTATTATATAAAGAGGTAATGTCGTTAAGTTTGTTTGTAGGGGGTAATCTTTAGAACTACTGAACCGATTTTAAAAATTCTTTCACCAGTAGAAAGCTACATTATTCCTGAGTGACATAGGCTATACGGGATCTTTAAAAACCTAAATCTACGCGGGCGAAGCCGCGGGGATCAGCTAGTACTACATATAGATACTGGTTCGCTGTTTACGCATCTTCGGGTAAAACGGCACCAACAAGCATGTTTCGAAGCATGGCAGTTCGTTGCTAGTCTTCAGAAATCTTTGCCTATTTGTTTCGTTGATTGCATACCTCCCTGTTTCTTTATTACAATTCCTCATTGCTGTAGCTCGTAATTCCATTATTTTTAATTATCATCATTTCCCTTTCCATTATTCCATTTGATGTCCATAAAGACAGCTTTGCGCAATTTAGAGCCTCGAGAGCTCAACGGTTAAAGGAGCGGACTAAAAACCGACAGGTCGCCGGTTCAAAACCCCCCCGGTTCCACTATTGTCGTACCTACTCCTAGCACAAGCTTTACGCTTAATTGGAGGGGAAAGGGAATATTAGTTAACTTGGCTAATATTCTTTTAAGAAAAAAAATACTCCAATGTCACGAACTTTACTAGCTTGAAACTTACACTCAAAGTTCTCTCTCCGCAAAAAGCTCCGTACCTACTCTAATAGTATATTTTTCACAGTATAAAAACTACAATTTTAATATTCATTTGAATATAGAGTGAGAGGCGTTGGTCGCAATCCACAAATTTATACGGGCGTCAATATAAAAATGGGGCTAAAAAGTTTCCAAAAAAAATATTGCAATGCAGCGCAAAAAAATGTCGCACGCGGCGCCAACGTCAATAAAATTTGATGTTTACGCAGAGCGCGATATCTCGCCGAATAAAACGTGCACTCTTTTATAAAACTGTTTTGTTTCGTTCGGAAATCATTTTTGAAAGGCTTTCGTGGACTGGCGATTTTTTTTTAAATTTATTGAAGGTCTTTCATGATCGAAATCTCGCTGAGTGGTAAATGACGACGCAGTCTACTAAGATATAGGTAAATCAAAATGAACAAAACAAACTTGAAAACCATCGTCATCATCAATTCATTACCGGCCCACAACTAAGCACGGGTCCCCTCTCAAAATGAGAGGATTCAGGCCATAGTCCACCACGCTGGCCAATTGCAGATTGTTAGATTTCATACAGCTTTAAGAACAATAAGAAGAATTTTCAGGCATGCTGGTTTGCTATTGGTGTTTAATGCAAGTTATATCTTGTCTAGTGGAAGGCTTCGGTCTAGTGGCTTCGGTGGCTAGTTACCACCCTACCGGGAAAACCGTGCCGCCAAGTGATTTATCGTTCCGGTACGATACCGTGTAGAAACCAAAGGTGTATATATGCTTAATAAAAACTGCCATACTCCTTCCAGGTTAGCCCGCTTCCATCTTAGACTGCATCATCACTTTCTACCAAGTGAAATTACAGACAAGGGCTAACTTGTATCGGCATAAATAAATAAAAAATGTTAAACGCACATAACTGATAACTTTGAAAAGTTAGAGCCCGTTGCCCGGGATCAAACCCCGGACGGGTTCGATCCCGGGCAACGGATTAGGAGATTAAAGTATTACGGCCGGAATTAAAATAAATCCTATCTGTAAACTGTGGATTAAGTTAGCAACGTTGTTGTCAAAAAATGTATGGCCTTTTTGACAAATAACAACGTTGCAATGTGTCTTATCGACAGATTATTAGATAAATTGATTATTATTATTAAACTAGCTGCCCCGGCGAACTTTGTACCGCCTAACAGTCGATTCTTTTTCAGGATTTTTTTTAAATTTTTCTCTTCGTAAGAACCATCTCCGTACTTCAAGGAATATTATAAAAAAAGAATTAGCGAAATCGGTTCAGCTGTTCTCGAGATTTGCGATCAGCAACACATTTAACGATTCATTTTTGTATATAGAGATTTTGCCATTAACTACTACGCTATCATCGATTAGATTTGAATAAATTTAAAAACCATACATACTCAAAATAACAAGTACTTACCTAAACATAAATTATTAGACTATAGGAATAAGATAGCATAACTTGAAGTAGTTAGATTTCTTATGTGAATTGAATAAAATGTCGTCGATAAAATATGAATTATTTATAAGGATAGTAAGTAGTGGAGTTTAGAGATGACATTTGGGACATTGCAGATTGTCTTATCTTTCATGAAGATGTTACTTTTCATACAATTACAATGTTAGATTTTATCAATTAGACAATGTTAGACATCGCAACATATTTGAGATAATATCATCAGTGAAGTTCTATTTATTGAAAACTAGCTATGCTCGCGACTTCGTTCGCGTGGATTACACGAATTTCAAACCCCTATTTTATCCCCTTAGGGGTTGAATTTTCAAAAATCCTTTCTTAGCGGATGTCTACGTCATAATAGCTATCGGCATGGCAAATTTCAGCGCGATTCGTCCAGTAGTTTCAGCTGTGCGTTGATAGATCAGTCAGTCAGTCAGGGGTGAAATAGAGGTTTGAAATTTGTGTAGTCGGGAGCATAAGCTAGTCTTGCAATAAAAAAAATCTCCCAGTAAAACATTCAAACCCATTAGAAAATCATTAGTTATATTAAAACAACAAATCTCATCAACTCCGAATTACCGGTCGATGTAAATAACGATACATGGAACGTTGTTTATGATAATTTATACTATGTTATAGTTAGTATATATGTAATAGTATCTATTGAGGTGAGGCCATCCGCTTTAATAATAATTATATTTGCATCTAAAATTACACTTTTCGATTTTCCTGTTTACTATTTCTAAGAATATAACAGTGCGGTACGGTAAGTTTGATATTATATTGAGTTGTACATTTTATGTTATTATTATAATTTTTTATTTTTTATTTTATTTTATTCAGATACAGGTTATCCCTTGTCTGCAATCTCACCTGGTGGTAAGTGACGATGCAGTCTAAGATGGTAGCGGGCTAACCTGGAACGGGTATGGCAGTTTTTAATAAGCCCATGCCCCTTTGGTTTCTACACGGCATCGTACCGGAACGCTAAATCGCTTGGCGGCACGGCTTTGCCGGTAGGTTGGTAACTAGCCACGGCCGAAGCCTCCCACCAGACCAGACCAGAAATTTAGAAATTATAAAATTCCAAATCCCTGCCAGGAATCGAACCCGGGACCTCCGACTAATAAGACCACAGCGCTTACCACTGCGCCAGGGAGGTCGTCATAGTCGTTATATTCTTAGTTTGCTTAGCTATTAGTAAAATAGCGTGCCGCGTGCGCGGACGGACTCCCTTGAAAAAGGACCCCGGATGGGTTCGAAACTAGTCGGGCTAACGTCGACTACACACGTGAGTAAGCCGGGACAGATAGTATTTATATTAGTAAAATTGTAGTAATTTTAGGTAACTTCCAAGAGTGAATAGGCATCTTCTAGGCAAGCGTGCTCTACCTTAGGCTGCATCATCACTTGCCGGCAGTTCTGACTTCTGATTGTAGCCCAACCCTAGTCTATAAGTTATTGTAATGTTACTAGCAGTTGCCCGCGACTTCGTCCGCGTAAAATTTCTGGTTTCTCATGAGATCTGAAATTTTCCCGCTGCAAAAGGCCTCACTTACCTACCTACTCACTCAGTCTCACCTTAAGACACGGAACCCAGAATATGTACCTAAATGCCAATTTTCATATCTCTAACTTCAAAAATATAGGATTTTCATATAACCTTTCAACCCCCATTTTACCCCCTTAGGGGGGGGGGGGGATTTTGTTAAATCCTTTCTTATCTGATACCTACCTCCTAGATAGAACCTACGTTTCTAATTTCAAGTAAAATAACAACAGTTAAAACTTTTCTATAAAAACTTCTCCCCCCCTATTTTACCACCCTTAAGGGGGGAATTTCCCAAATTGAGCTATTTTTATTATTTACAGCTAATAACCTAAATGTCGATTTTCACGTCTCTAACTCCAAAAACATAGGACTTTCATACAACCTTCAACCCCTCCTTTCACACCCTCAGGGGAGGAATTTTTCAAAACCGTTTCTTAGCTGACACCTACGTCCTAGTAAGAACCTTCCTTCCAAATTTCAAGTTTGTAGGCTTTATAGTTTCTGAGATTTCGTGATTAGTCAGTCAGTCAGTGAGTGAGTGGTATTTTTCTTTTATATATTTAGATTGTTAGTAGTTGATAGTTTATGATTCCGTGGCGTCACCCGGTTCTGGGTACTAGCTGAAAATCAACGCTGTATGTTCTTGTGCCATACATGACAGTTTGTTCCGGCACTTCTTTTGCTTGAAGCACGTTGGGCTTATGCTCTGGTAGAAGAAGCGCCGGAATAACCAGCTCTTAGTGATAAGATGTGATGTGTGGCACAGTCTGGGAAATAAACGTCTTTTCTTTCTTTCTTTTCTTTCATATAACGTACTGAACCATAAAGGGTAACTAGTAGATACAATATTCTTTGTAGGTACCGAAATAACTTCTCTAGTAGGCACATAAAGTATATTAGTTAAAACTTTTATTCCCACATGGAATATTCTGGAATTTTTTCCCTACAGCCATCTTCCATGTCTTTGAAATTTCGCCTGTCACATTCATTTAACTCTTAAACAATGACGTCTGACGCTATTTCCTTTTAAACGATTTCCACGTTCAGCCTGAATAGTGCATATTCGGATAGCTTACCAGGAACATAATATGAATACCCAGTACACTCTATTTTAAGCCGTAACTACATTTTGTGGTTTTTTCGCCACGGCCGCGCGATTGACAGGTCTGTCGCCGGGTTTTTTGTCCGCCGTGGCGTTTATTTTCTGGTCTAGACTTGGTGATTATTCGGCATGTGTTCGCCCGTCAATTTCGTGTCTTTTTCGTTAGTTAAAACCTCTAAAACGAGCTCGGAGTCATTTGACACTGTACAGATTACATGGGAATTTGGTGTATCAGTTTAGAAATCTCATGCTCTATTTTTTTCAGAGAATTACAGTTAGCGCTTGACTAGGATAGATATTTATTTTTCTTGGATATGTGAACTATAGTTTAAAAACAGTGTTTTTTAGGTGAATCACTTCATGAAAGGCAGGCGCACCCCTTTTTAAAAATTTGCGGAGAGTTTATTATTAATAATCATATCCTATGTTATTTGTTGATGAGTTATTTAGCAACGTTGTTATTTGTCAAATATTGTATAGAAATATCTTGACAAATAACAATACTTATCGACGATCGATCAATAAGACGATTGTTTTAAGTATCATTACTGATCATTACCTACTCATTCGAATTAAACTTCTTTTCAATTGACATAACTATTTCTAAGTATTTACTAGGGCAGTGAAATCTTAAAGAATCATCAAGTGTAGTTATTTGCAAAGTTATGGGATATCATTGTAACAAAATTGCTAAGTCATTATTTTAAAAGTATTATAGTATAGTAAACGCAAACAAGCCCGCAAAGCGATCGGATTACATAACATACCCGAAGCTCTTCCACTAAAAGGCACCATTATAACTAAAATGGCTATCAAAATTATAATATCAATTACCGATGCATTAACAATTCACATCAGAAGTCAGACGTAGCAGAAGCGAGCGAAAGAGATGGCTAGATATAATGCGGTAGGGTGTAAGGGGGATGGGTGGCAAGGCAGCCGCCGTCGGAGAGCTGTCAAAATGTCAAATTTCAGAACGTTGCTCGGCGCAACTTCAAACGTGCCCCTACTGCACTAGCTACCTCTAATATAGTTATGGCTGCCTGGTGCTCCGTGTTAATATTCATGCATCTCATCCGGCGCCTAGACACCGAGCCATTTTCGTGAAAGCCTCTCTCCCGTTCCGCCACTATGAATATGAATGAATGGATTCCCCGTTCGTTTCTTGGATTAACTTTTTAAACATGCATATTGTATTATTTGCCAAGTTACAATTGATATTTATCGATGGTGCAGCTTTTTCCACAGTTTGCGCTCAATTTTTGTGTCATCTTTTGCAACCGAAATGTTAAAAATTCTTACTTCTTTTTTCAGCGTATATTTTTATTCATAAGTGACTTTTATATTTGAGACCGCAAAAATAATCCCGAAAGCAAAGACAACGTTACATACATAACGTTAGTAAGGGTTAGATAGGTAATTGCATGAGAAAATTAAAGCCTTTTTCATTTCATTCAAGCAGATCAATCAACAAGATCACATAATGTTCTTCATTTTTTCGGTAGAGAAACTGCGACCGTTAGCAATACAAACACCGCTTATGACGAAATTGAAAATTTCGATTCTCTATTTCCTTGGAAAATAGGCGGTTTCCTCTGCAAAAAAAACGTATAGTGCCCACCGACGCTGCCTCTCACTCTTGACGTGAAGGATATTGGAATGGACCGAAATGAGGAGCAAAAGAAACACCGATGTTTGACATTTCAATATGCACTCATCTGCACCGCACGAGGCCGCGCTTTAATTAATATCATGCCTAAAACTTTCCCGTACGAAAAAATACCCCAAAAATTTCAACTTTGCAATCGAAATTGCCTCAAACCGATCCCGACGAACGGCGAGTGACATTAAAAGCTCTCTGTCTTAATAATATCGTTTCTTACGTTTCCGAACCGAGTAACAAGCTCTGTACTCGACTCGTGGTATTTATGAACGTCAATCACAACTGTCAAAAGTGACAATAGTCAAATCCCCGCCCAGTAATAACGGAAAAGGACGCTTCCAATTTGAAAAACACACGTTCGAAAACGCGCGCGTGCTCGATTTGGCGATTAGTGTTTTTGAAAATGGAATCGTGGATCGTGTCGCCTTCGGGTGTGCCCGCCTACAAGATGGCGGCCTAATCAAGCGTTCGCGGGGAAAGGAACTGAATGATATACAATTTTATTGATGCGATGTGTTATTACCGGGTTGAACCTATAATTACGTGCGAACATAGCGCGTGGGAAGATTAGAAAAAACATCTTTTGGACGGCTCGTGCTTTGTAATTGGGGTGTTCGGAGTTACGACCATTCATGATTTTGATTTGATTACAGAAATTAGGACTGCAAATAAAAAGGCACGATTCATCTTTACCTTATTTAGGGCTAACGCCGATTACGTTTTTGATAATTTGAAAACTTAACTCTTTGCGCCTTGATTGTTTTTTACTAAAAACTTTTACAGACAAACTCTTAGTTGCAAACTTTTTGTAGGTACATTATAGATATACGGACATACTATATTATCGCAGTTTTACGATATACTACTGTGATATTGTCACGGTCAAAATGATCAATCTAATCTACCGGTAAGTTAATAGTTCCTTAATCTAAGAAATTAGCAACGTTGATTTGTCAAAAGAGACCATAAAACTTTTTGAAAAATAACAACGTTGCTAAGTAACTTATTGACAGATTACATCGATCATAATTTCGGGAATTCCCCTCGTCTACTTTTGATGTCAAGGTGCTTTGACACAACAGACAGGGTTTTAAATACCTATTTGAAAATTAGAAGCTGTTAGCCCCTTGTACCAGGACAGCAGAAGTGCGTAGAGTCATCTGTCATGGCCGCAACACTCGTGCGGTGATTTATCGAGTGTCGGCCGAATGTCCGGACAGACACGCTGTGGATCAGAGGTCGATTGATCAGATGCTTTCTTGTACTGATAATGTACTGGCACAAATTCCGAAGTATTCTCTGTTGAAATTGAACTTAAAAGTTTTGTATCGCTGACGATTGATTGGAGGTCTTACCAGTTGCTTTTTTACTGCACCAAGGTAGCTAATATTTCTATTTACAAATTTTCAACATTATTCTGTATTCAACTTATAGGTATAGCTAGGTATAGGTAATCAAAGGCTCAATCAAGTAAAATTTTGGCAAAGGATTTAGTATCCTTTCTTGAAACTCTAATTCAAACTTTTACTCCATAACTATCAGCTGACCTACCCTAGCTTCCCTCTGTGAAATTTTCTAAAACCCTTTTTTGGTAGAGGTCTTTTTAGAGGGGCAAGAGGGGGAGCCAAGGGGAAAAGGGCAAAATGTAAAATTGATTGATATGTCAATTACTTAAATTTTCCTTTTAATTGGATTTTTCGAACTGAAAAATCGTCCGAATTCTCAGCTCAGCGTCTGTATCGTGACTCGTTTCTAATACTATGGCAGACTATGGCCTAAACCTTTTTCATTCTGAGACGAGACCCATGCTCAATAATGGGGTGGCAGTTGGTAACCTAATCATGATAATAATGATGATGACAACACTACTAAAAGCGCGATCTTTTGCGCTAGATACGTTACAAATTAATTATCAATTCCATCCCCAATCACTTCCATCATACCTTCGACCTATTTCCTGTCCTACATGTCCGGGTCGCTACCAAGGGCATAGCACCCGCTTTAGGACCCAAACAGTAGACGTTACGGTCAGTACAAGACGAGAGCCACGCCAAACCTGTGTTAAGCAGCCCGGGGGCGGCACGCCCTCGCACGTGACCCCAAAAGTCACTAGTGTAGTGGCAACAGCAATGTTCTAACTTGTAAGAGCCCCCCAAATACAGACTTACTATGAGCCAATAGTCAACTCGGATTCTTACATCCGTTTTCAATATTCAATCTATCTGTAATCTGTAGATACCTATTACCTAATTAAGTTACTTACCGTAAAAGCTAGCAGATTTAACGACAGATACATTAGCATTTGATTTAAGTCTTTCTAACGAAAGAATAACAAGAACCTCGCAAAATGAAAGACATTCACACACAAACAGTGGCCAAAAACGCCTAAATCACGGACCAACGTTGACTCAGTCGCGAATGACGCTCATTGATCACTGATCACTAAAACAACAGTGTTCGTGTACAATCAGCGTGATCGGAGAGAGCACGGCGCTGCATAAACAAACAGTGTGACAAATCGCGGATATCGACGCGCGAATCACTCATGTGAAACCGCTTTTATACGAGAAATATCCATATTTAGACCCTTGTTGACTATTTTGTCGCATTGAGGAAAGGAGGAGCAATATAGCTTATGATGACGACCTTAGAATTTGCGGTGTTTTCGAGAATAAAAATCCATACTATGTACTTAATAAAGCAAAAGTGTGCCTGTATGTGGTCTATCAGTCCAACCGAATTTGACAAATCTGGTCCAGAGACAGTTTGTAACTCGGGGAAAATACGACTTCTCTTTGTCTCGGAAAATTGAAGAGTTCTCACGGTATTTAAATGAATCGGAAGAAATCGCAGCCATCATCTCTATTTCCTACAGCGATAGCTTATATCCCGTAACCGTATAAGTATAGGGTAGGTACGTACTTTTTGTCCCGGAAAATCAAAGAATTCCCACGCGGTTTTCAAAAGTTAAAAATTACGAGGACAAAGCCACGGCTATCATCTAGTATTTTATTAAGTTCGAAACGGTGTGTCTGTTTGTCACTTTTTCACGTGCCTTTTCGAATTTATAATATTAGTATGGATTAAGCGACTTAAAAGTAACTAGGTAAGTAACCTACCTATTGATTACCGGCTGAAATCAATAATAATCCATCTATCAGTAATCTGTCGATAAGTTACTTAACAACGTTGTTAATTGTCAAGAATCCCAAACAATTTTTGACAAAATATAACAACATTGCTAAGAAACTTATCGTCAAATTACAGATAGTACTTTTAAGGCTTAGTATTTGTGATCTTTTTGTCTGTATGTTTTTTGTTGTGCTTTTTTCTTTACGTTTTTGTTGTGTTTTGTACTGTCTTTGCGCTATGGTCCCAAATAAATGAGTATTAATTAATTTATTTATTTAAATAGGATTGATTATTGATTTTGGCCCCTGAATGATTTCGGCCGTAAAGAAAAAACGCACTGATTTCGTATGTGGTACGTAATTAAAGTTTAACCTACTTAGAAGTGGGGTACACAGCGATATATCCCCGCTGTCGGCGTCTGACGGCGGTGACGCGGGCACAATGGCCGACGGCGGCGGTTTTTCAGACCCGCAGCTTATTTATAGCTCGAGTCGCATGCAAAACGGGCTAAATTGACGCACTCTAGGGCTGTTCACACTTCGATTTGCCACAATGGCTCTTACGTTAACTACGGTATGAAAAAATGTTTCAAATGATTTTATTTATATTGTATTGTGTAAAACGGGTACATATACCACGATTAAGTAAGCGATTTTTGAGGCAGTTAAAAATCGCCTAACAAATCGTGGTATGTACCCGTTTTATACAATGAAATACGTCGTTAAACCACGAAATAAGCTTAAAATCATTGATTTCATTTTTTTTCATAGATAATTCTCGCAATTTTAAACCAAGTTTTTCACCTTCTTTTATCTGTTGGCACTTGAATCCACAACTTATTGGGTGTTTTTACACTAGTATTCTACAACCAACCAATGCCAATACTTACCAATTACCAATTACCAATGAAAAGGTAAGGAAAAATTGCAAAAATGTACTTCTTTATGTACTTTCACTAAGAAAATTCCTTTGTCTATCAATCAAAGTGACGTCATCACGGCTCATGAACCTAAAAAAATGGCGGGCAGCGTTTTCGCGGTGAAATTTGAAATGCAAAATTTAAATTCATTTTTATTGCACTTATCGATCGAATAAAATTTTGGTAAATTTTTTGGTGGTTTATTATCACTTTAGGATCAAATTAAAACACTTTTCAAAAAAGGGTAAAATACCCTATTATTTACAGTTGGGTCACTTGTGACAACCCTACGGTCCTTCAAGTATCCAATAGGATCTCGTGTACATTGTCTTTTTTAGCTCACTTGATTTCATTTTATTTGAGTTTATTCGTTTTATTTGAATTTATTCATTTTATTTGATTCCCAACCGTTTGAGTGTACCGCGCAGGTGCCCGGCGTCTTTGATGTGTTTGATATGCAAAGTTTATAAGTGAATATTTTGCCTTATTCGTAGCTATAGGGCGGCTTATGCAGTTTTTGCACAATGTAACTATTTTCTTTGAGATAAGGTTCGTTTCTTTTGAGATTTAAGGTGATCGCATACTGTCAGACGACACGAAGAGGAAAGAAAATGCATGGACAGTATTACCTACTTACATCGGCCGTTAGAATGACATTTCGGCTTTGTAGAGCGTTGTCTCTGTCACCCATACCAATATGACGTTTTGTCGGTCTCAACGACAGAGACAGTGCTCTACAAATTTGCTAGTTCCTTCTAAATGTCGATGTACATTACTTTCAGCCGCGTACTGCAACAAATAGAAATAGAAATAAATAAAATAAATAAATAAATAATGAAGTGAATCTTTTGAATAATCAAGTGAATCTACCACTGATTCTATATGATGTTGATATCAAGATTCGGCTGCATTGGATGCTTTGTAGAAATTCTGATGACTTCAACTGAGGTCGGTGCTGACACATATATTTTCATGGGCCATCTATTTAACCGATTTTGACGAAATTTGGAAGCTTGCATCTTGGAGTCAGACATACCTAAGCCACTTTTTATACTGAAAAAAATGAATAAACCCTACAGGATTTTTAAAATCCACGCGGACGAATTCGCAAACATCATCGATATTGATACAGACATTTTTAACTAGAAACGAGATCTAATTCCATAAAATCGATAAACATTTTGAATGTAACCGTTCTAATTTCGAAAATCGATTCACATCGGAGCGTGCAGCGTATGAATGGACCAATGGAGACAATGGCGGCCGGCGAAACGTCAAACGCTGATGCTAATCTGTGGAGCCGGACGCTCTGACGGCGCTCGGATGCAGAACTGAGCTGGGAAATGAGATAGTTCGCAACTCCGCCATTGAGACGAGACTATGATGGAATTGGGACGTCACACAAGGTTACAATGTCTTTCATGACTACTCTCATGGTTTATTATGTCCTGGTAACACATTTAGGCTAACTATGTCTTGCTGCTCCCCATACGTAATGACTGTGTTCCTGGGACACGGTTCACACCAATACTCGTAGACTATCGGATTTATTATCTCATAGTTTTAAGATTAGAAAATAGTTGATATTAAAGAAAAAGTTCATGATGCTAATCTGTAAAGCCGGACGCTAGCAGAACTGACCTGAGAAATTAGATAGTTCGCAACTCTGCCATTGAGGCGAGAATATGATGGAATTGCGACGTCACATAAGGTTACAATGTCGTTCATGACTACTCTCATGGTTTATTATGTCCTGATACCACATTTAGGGTAACTATGTCTTGCTGCTCCCCATAGCCCCATAGGTATGTAATGACTGTGATCCTGGGACACGGTCCACACCATACTCGTAGACTCCGGATTTATTGACCCATAGTTTTATAAGATTGGAATTGCCATCTCAATCTGTCGCGCACGTATACTTACAGTAGGTTAAGACCAAATTTCGTCATATTCGATAGGCAGACACATTTTCGAAAATTCCTAATTCGGACCTCTAAAGTCAACCCTTCCAGTTATCCACTTGGATCAACATTACTTAAACGGCGCAATCGACTGATACAAGTTTACCCAGTTTAACATTGTAAGTATGTGTACTTACCATCTGATATTTTGCAAGGTATTTTGAAACATGTCACAAAGCCTTATTTCCAATCATTACAAAAACACACCTGCCTCAATATGCCACACCGAAAGACGAAAAGCATTAATCATTGAAATTTTATGTAAAAAACCGGCCAAGTGCAAGTCGCACTCACACACCGAAAGTTCCGTAGCTTGGAACGATACGTGTAATTTTATTATATTGTTGTTTAAATGAGGTTGCTAGTACAAATTCATGGCTCGCCAAACTTTATAATTCTAGGTAAACGAGAAGTAGATACCCCATAGGTTTTGATTCCCTTGCGAGTGTCAAAATAATGACATAAACGGCTGTATCTATTAATTGCGTTGACTTAGAAGCTAGATTTTTTCATAAAAACACCAAAAAATTATAGAGTTGAGTATTCTATATTAATTTTAACTTGATACCTCTATGCATTCCTGAGAAAAAGTGTCTTAACAAACAGACAGATGGACAATGAAGTGATCCTATACGGGGTTCCTTTTTAGAGTTAAATTTTTCCCATTGACCTAGAATCATTAAATTTGGTAGGTCTATAGTAATGTCTTATAGCACAGGTAAAGGAAAAAGTGGAAAACCGGGAAACCATGAATTGACGGTTACCTACGTCATCACAAATAAAGTGTTATTTCTTGTACGATGGCTCGTGTTCCAGTCCAACTTGCATTTGGCCACTTTTTTCCTTTTGTGGTACGGAACCCTAAAAAGCGACAGCTGCCATTCTGCCAATAACCGATACATTTTTGTTTGTAGAGTGGCATATAAAGAATTCATAGCGCAACACCGCAGCACGCCGGCTAAATTATGCAAATCTGTAATGGGCAACGTCCACACTTTGTGGCAAAAATAGAGAGCTTTTTAGTATATACCACTTTTGCCCTGACAGATTTCTCTTCAGATATCGGAGGTTAGGTAGATATTTAGAATAAGTAGCATTTCTTTGAGGTTTCACAACTTCCAGATAAATTTTATCTAACAAATAAAGACGTTAGTTTGGGAATCTGTCAACAACAGTACGTAAAGAAACATTTGCATGTTTTTACAAAACTACACACTTTGTGGTTGAAATAGAGGGCTTTTTAGTTTATAACACTTTTGCCCTGACAGATTTCTCTTCGGATATTGGAGGTTAGGTAGATATTTAGAATAGCATTTCTTTGAGGTTGTTTTCTTTTCGTATACTAAGGGCCTGTTTCACATCATCATTATCATCATGATCAACCCATCGCCGGCTCACTGCAGAGCCATGAATTGAAAAATTTAATTGAAATTGAATTGAATTGAGAAATTTAATTGAAATGAAAAGAGAACCATGAATTAGTGGTTACGTCATCACAAAAAAGTGTTATTTCTTGTACGATGGTTCGTGTGCGAGTCTTGTTCTTGACCACTTTTTCCTTTTGTGGTAAGGAACCCTAAAAAGCGACAGCTGCCATTCTGCCAAATATCGATACATTTTTGTTTGTAGAGTGGCATATAAAGAATTCATAGCGCAACACCGCAGCACGCCGGCTAAATTATGCAAATCTGTAATGGACAACGTCCACACTTTGTGGCGAAAATAGAGAGCTTTTTAGTTTATACCACTTTTGCCCTGACAGATTTCTCTTCGGAAATTGGAGGTTAGGTAGATATTTAGAATAGCATTTCTTTGAGGTTGTTTTCTTTTCGTATACATAGGTAAATATAGGTAAATTTTATCTAACGAATAAATTTAGGGTTAATTAAGATCTTTACCAAATTGAAATCGGACCACCTCTGAAGTATGACCTACAAAACAAAAAAAGAATCATCAAAATCGTTTCATAATTGATGGAGTAATCGCGTAACAAACAACAAAAAAAAACAAAAAAAAAACATACAGTTGAATTGAGATCCTCCTCCTTTTTTGAAGTCGGTTAATTAATAAAATCAACATCTTAAAAGTTTACAAAAACACGTATAAATGCTGTGTCGATGCTTTTGGGTATTTCAGGCTTCACAATTCTAATTTTTCTAGCCAAATTTCGCACGAGTGAGTGGATGAGGAAGGCGGAAGATCGTTGGGAAGGTCTATGTCCAGCAGTGGACGCAAACAGGCTGATTCATTGATTCAATCGATGAAATTTCAATTGATAAAACGAAAATGTTTCCCAAGAAACAATGAAATATTTTTCTGTTTACAATATAGAATCTGCTCGTACAAAGATCAACAAGACGATAATATGAAAAAGCAGTTGTAAGTTATTCATAAAAAAAGCAACAACAAAAAGCAATTCTCCGTGAACTAAAGGGAATATTCGCACATAAACTAGGGTCGCGTGAATAAACAAGGCGCTGGCAACAGTGAAATACAGCCGTTGGGTAATAGTGCCATCCATCCGGTCACATCTTCGATAGGGTTAGTACACCTCCACACCTTTATGCGTCCCTGGTGGGACATAACGGCCCCATAGCCGGGAGCCCCCGGTTTTTTGACGTCTATTTGTGGTCGCCCTTTGCCCTTAACGGGGTCCTTGTCCCTAAGCGAATGAGGAAGCAAGATTTGAATTAAATTTCAAAATTACATCGCCGAAATGGCTGTAGTAATTGAATTTCTTGGAATAATAATTATTTACCCTCCTACTTAAACACAGCAAACTAAAACAATTTTGAAGACAGAGGCTTAAAAAAGGAGAGAGTTAAAGTTAACTCAAGTGCGAGATGTCAAATCATGATTTTATCCCGAAATGATAATTTCATCTTAAAATCATAATGATCAACCCATTGTCAGCACACTGTTGAGCACGGGTCTCCTCTCTCAGAATGAGAATTAGGTCATAGTCTGCCACGCTGCGCTGGCCAAGTGCGGATTGGCAGACACACTTCTGAGAATATAATGTAGGAATCAGGCATGCGGATTTCCTCAAAATCTTACCACTTACGGGCTCAGTATACCTACCAAATCTGCTCTGAATATTCTTTACATCTAAGTTTTCCTATCTCTAATATTTGTAGCACGTAGAGTAAAGGTATGCATATTTTAGTTCAACTCTAAAACATCACGTCTTGCGAGAGAAAAATTTAATACATCAACTTGTTCTACTGAAACAAAAGTTGGGTTTACATGCCAGTTTTAGTTAGAGATTTTAGTTAGCGGATGCAGCCTAAGGTGCAACCGTTCTACCCAGAAGGTACCTACAAAGAATTTGTGTGTACGACTAGGACCTATATTCACTCTTATTTTGAAGACAGCAATATTGTTACTAAATGGCGGGCAAAACGGAAGCCATATTCTAAGAGTACATAATAGAACTGAGGATGGTTCTAATATGCAAATCACTTCATACAATTCGGTATTTGACAACTAGTCAAATCAGTAACTTTTTTCAGACGTCAAAACGCTCGCTTAATATGCGGGCTACTATGAAATATTGAAATGTGACGTCACAGTCACTTGACGTGCTTTTTTTTAGTTTAATCAATAATTTAAAATGGTTATTACACTTAAAACTAACAAAGAGCGTGGATTTTACACATTTTGGAAGATCTATCTAATCTATTTGATAATCACTGAGAAATATTTTATTTTTGAGACAGGCAAATATAGGTATTTGAGTTAATGTTGAGTTGAGGTTTGAGTAAATATAGAAATTTGAGTTGAAATTCCTTTTTGGGTAGGCCCAAAAAGGAATTTCAACTCAAATTTCTAAACCTAGCGCTTTAATACATATTGTTTTTATTCCGCCGTAAGATTTTTTGCTGTTGTGTAGACAATATGTACAATACATATTTTCTACACAACAGCAAAAAATCTTACGGCGGAAAAAAACAATATTTCACGATAAAATAATCTGGGGGGCGAATGATGAAAAATTCAACCGGGCGTACACCGACAAGCAAATTCCCTAATGATATGCGCGGCGGCATAACTCAAGCAGAGTGTGTGTATTTCACAGTTTCCCGACTCTCGCCATCGCCATAACAATAATAATATATTCAGG
Organism: Maniola hyperantus; assembly: GCF_902806685.2. NCBI lineage: Eukaryota > Metazoa > Arthropoda > Insecta > Lepidoptera > Nymphalidae > Maniola > Maniola hyperantus. Next base: position 1,407,900 of record NC_048553.1, on the reverse strand, counting down.
AACTCGCTGATTTTCGAATGTCGTTAGAATCATCGCGCGTGTCTCGAAGGACCGAGCTCTGTGTGGAAGGAACTCTAGTAATAAAAATTTGATGAAAAAAAATGGTGGATATGACTTGTTTATATCCTTGCACAACTCTAATACATACTAGAGATGATGCTAGCGACTTCACGCGGGTTTAGTTTTTTGAAAATTCGTGGAAACTCTTTGATATTCCGCGATAAAAAGTGGCATATATCTGTCTCCGGGATGCGAGCTATCTCTGTTTTAAATATTATAGATGAAGCTCGCGAATTTAGAACTCTATGATTTTCCGCGATAAAAAGTGGCATATATCTGTCTCCGGGATGCGAGCTATCTCTGTTTTAAATATTATAGATGAAGCTCGCGAATTTAGAACTCTATGATTTTCCGCGATAAAAAGTGGCATATATGTCTCCGGGATGCGAGCTATCTCTGTTTTAAATATTATAGATGAAGCTCGCGAATTTAGAACTCTATGATTTTCCGCGATAAAAAGTGGCATATATCTGTCTCCGGGATGCGAGCTATCTCTGTTTTAAATATTATAGATGAAGCTCGCGAATTTAGAACTCTATGATTTTCCGCGATAAAAAGTGGCATATGTCTGTCTCCGGGATGCGAGCTATCTCTGTTTTAAATATTATAGATGAAGCTCGCGAATTTAGAACTCTATGATTTTCCGCGATAAAAAGTGGCATATATCTGTCTCCGGGATGCGAGCTATCTCTGTATTAAATATTATAGATGAAGCTCGCGAATTTAGAACTCTATGATTTTCCGGAATAAAAAGTAGCGTATAGGTATCCGTATCCGGGATGCAAACTACCTCTTTACAAAATAGATGAAGCCCGCGAATTAATCTACTTGGGTTTAAGTTTTTAAAATCCCGTAAGAACTTTTTGATTTTCCGGGACGAAAAGTAGCCTACTTCCGTTTCTGTACTTTTCGATAAAATCTGATTATAAGAATGGAACGAAAAACAGTAACAGACAGACAAAAAGTCTAACAGGGCAGAGGCACTCTCCCTGCCAAAATTTACAATATTAGTATGGTTACCAAAGATATTTTTGTTCAAAAAATTAAAACGACATTGAAAATTGTAAATCTGAAATCCTTTCTCTCGAAATATAAATAAGACTTAAGATTTTATTTATTGTGATAGTATTTTGCTTCGAGATTAAGTTGTTATTTTATTGCTAGCATAAAGTCTCGGCCTAGACAAGCTATTTGCCATGATACGCCGCTTTTCTTGCTTTTTCTGTATTTGATTATATTAAAAATGACTATCTACCTAAGTTCTTCTTAAGTAGCTTTCTATGAAATATTTTATGTGTAGTAGGTTTGTTTAAAGTTTAAACAAGGGAGCGGTATAAGTCCCACAAATCGCTAATGCGCGTGCCCGCCATTTTGGTGACATCAGCACTAGACTGAAGTTTCGAGCTGATGGTATGTTTTTAATTCGGCTGACGTCAAAATGACATCACGTGGATCCCAGCGGAATAGTAATTTGCGGGACTTATACCTAATATAGACTAATGCCACAGTTTTACTAGTGGTTAGGTAAGACGTTGATCTCTTACTCATTCAATCTAACTAACAGAGCTATGTGCATTTTAAGCAGTTAAATATCACTTGCTTTAACGGCGAAGGAAAACATCGTGAGAAAACCTTCGTGCCTGAAAGTTTCTAATCCTTAAAGAAAGGTCGCCAAGAAGCTTCGTTTCAATAAAACCCAACAAAATTCAGATTGTAAAAGAGGCCATACATTTTTAAATTCAGTTTTCATCAGTTTTTCCCTCCAATTATAATACGGGTACCTTCAAGACAAGAGTGAATAGGCATCTTCTAGGCAAGCGCGCTCCATCTTAGGCTGCATCATCACATTACCACCAGGTCTGAGCAGCCAAGCGCTAGTCTATAAATTAAAAAAAAAAAACAATAGAAAAATTTCCCTCACACTTAACTCGCACTTTCCACATCCACGCCCCAGTGGCCTGCCGATACAGGCGCCAACAAATGGATTGTTTCTCTTACCATAGCAAAACAAAATTTATAGTTCGTTCACGAGTTTCGTGCCTCTTTTTACCGTGGGGGCTCGTGCTTTTTTCACTCCCAATATCGGATTTATTGCTAACTTATGCCCGGTATAATCGTGATTTTAATGTACTTGTGATTTATGAGGGTGGAGACTATACGGAATTGGTTTTTGGAAATTTGATATCTCAATAGAGTTTATGATGCCCTGGTGCAATGGCTGCCGAATTGACGATATATGTTTATTTTGAGGGTTCTGGCTGAATAAGTTTTTTATCTTTGAGTACTTAGGCTGTCTATTTTTGGAATTCCTAAACAATATTGGCTATCCTTAACACAGATCTAAAAATCTAGCTAGGATAGCCAGTTCTTGATCTTGTAGGTACCATTTTTAATATTGTATATGTCAACAAGCACGCAAATTTGTTCAAGATCAAATCAATGTATGTGTGTAATCTAGATGATTGAAAAATAAACGTTTTATTTATTTATTTATTTATTTATATTTCAAGCAATAATATCATAACATTCTCAAAAATGTGTAAAGTCTGCCAGTCCGCACTGGGCCAGCGTGGCGGACTCTTCTCAATCTGAGAGGAGACCTGTGCTAAATACAATACGAGTGGAATACGAATGTAGGGGGTAGCGCATTGGGTGATTTTGGGATGGGTAAAAACTTCAATCGGAAGGGACGGGGGTTTGATCCCGGGCACACACCTCTAACTTTTCGGAGTTATGTGCGTTTTTAAGTAGGTAATTAAAAATCACTTGCTTTAACGGTGAAGGAAAACATCGTGAGAAAACCAGCATGCCTGCACTTGGCCAGCGTGGTAGAATATGGCCAAAACCCTTCTCACTCTGAGAGCAGACCCGTGCTCTGTAGTGAGTCGGCGATGGGTTGGTCATGATGATGATGAAAAACAAGGTCGCGTCACCGTCATGCAAATGTTAATGGTGCCCGGGCCCAGAGTGCCTATAGAAATCCAAAAAGCTAGAGGTGCGAGCGTAGAATCGATCCCCCCCCCCCCCTCTGACCTTCCATTTAATGTCTATAGGTACATACGATTTTTGAGTAGGTACTCCTCGTTTTATTCTGTCATAGATAGTGATAAAAAATAGAATGTGTCACTCGGGGCCAGAATACTTTGTACCCGGGCAACGTTTATTGAATTCCTCGCTACGCTCAGGATTCCTTTGCTTTGCTTTGAATTCAAAATAACGCCCCCTAAAGAACAAAATATCACGTTGGCCCTTGTAAAACAAGTAGGTAACTATTAGCTAATTCTATGATAACCTGTCAACACTAACCCGCTGGTTTTTGCCTCATTCTAAAAGGTGGTCACGAGCCCAACGTTGCCAAAATTAAAAATAATTGACGGACGTCGGCAAAACAGCCGGGTCCCGTATAAATTTGACAAGCCCCGTTACCTGGCCGGCTCCGTTGAGTTTATCATTTTCCTGTTTTTGTGTTCACCGTAATAGGCATCATAAATTTTTGATAATGTTTTTTCGATTTTCGGCGCGGCCTCGGCTGACGAAAAACGTGCACAAAACCCGATCGCTCCGTCCCGCGGCGGCGGTGCACTGCTCGCACGAATAAATACTAACTATTACAATACATATTTTTATTCTGATTCCCTTTTTTTACAAGATTTTTTTTTTTTTTTTTAATAGATATAGCGAGCAAGCGAGCAGGCGGGTCACCTGATGTTAAGTGATTACCGCCGCCCATGAACATTTGCAGCACCAGAGGAGCCGCCGATGCGTTGCCGGCCTTTTAGGAATTTGTTGGTCCGCCCCTTGAATAACCCCATGTAATTTAATAAAATGTACAGTAAAATGTTGAACTTTGTCGGTATAAAGTGCATAGAATAATATTATATTAAGTGATTGATAATTTTGAACACATTGAACGCTCTAAACATCGTGATTTGGCATCTCCATTCAAGGGCAAAATCAGATTAGTATTATGATATTTATAATATTCTTGGGAAATTTGCATGCCTGAGAGTTCTCCGTAATGATCTCAAAGGCGTGTGAAATCTGCTACACTTGTACATGGCCAGTGAATTATGATTTAAGCCAGTCATAATCGGAGAGGAGAAATGATGAAAAATACACTTGAATAAATTATAATGTTAGAAATCATGTTATAAATATTATAATTTGTAATGAGTTAAATACTATGTCCATAATTAATAGAGCGCATTAAATATAATATGAAGAAAACATTTGATTGAATGAAGAATATTGCACTAATGTGGTTCATTCAATCAAATGTTGTTGACAATACACATCACTAAATTGCGTATTTATTTAAAGTAACTTACGTATTAAGCTAGCTAATCGTTAAAATTACTAAAATTATTTATCAAAGTAGTATTACACATTATTGTTTGTTAACATACATTAATGACTTTAATTAAGATACTTTGAGAACGAATCTTAATGAATGAAAACTAAGGTAACTTCACGTCATTGCGACTAATAGCTTAGTTCATTCATGATGAACAATATAAAAAGCTGTGTAGCCTAGTAGACAAGTAGTTCTGCAATGAAAATCGAGAAACAAACTTGTGAAATCAGTCTTCGAGAGTCCTTCGTGGGCACCTTATAATAGTAACAAAGCTGGTAGTAAGTATCATCATTCACAATGAATAAAATAATCCCAAAGATTACCGTTCTTTAGGATTCTTTGTGTAGTAAGTTCAACAACATTTGGACATGTATCAAGATATCAAAAGACATTGTTTACAAAACCTACCTACATATAACAATACAATGGTTTCCCAAAACACCATCAAGCATTATTTCGAGTACATGGCACCGATTCCGTTGTCTTTCTATAAACTAAATTTAGTGTATCTGCATCCTTTTTTTTAACAATGCTAAAAAGAGACAGAACATGAGCTTTACATTTAAAGACTCTACATTTAGTGCACGCTACAGGCTCGCGACTGTGCGCTAAAATCACGGGTTTTACCATCTAAAAATTAAATTTAAAACTGTCAAAATGCGTCTGTCCTTTTCTTAGTACATTAGTAGGAAGAGGATGCGAATACTCTAAAATTTGGTTGTGCTCAGAATCAGTACCGAAACTCCAAACTTTCACCTCACCTCGGTGGTCGATTTGTAAATCGCTTACCAACATAACTTAGTCGTGGTAATAAATAAAATCCAAAACAAAAACAACCTTAAAGTACGAGTCGGACTCGCGCACGAAGGGTTCCGCACATTGGAAGGATACGTGTAATTATTTTATTACATTAAATATATCCAACTGCAAATGTAACTTTTGCAATCACAAAAAAATGGGATATAAGTAAGAAACAAACATTCACCGGATTTTCTATTTAATTGTACTGTGTGTTTACCCTTGTTTCTTGCCAATAATATGATTCTAGGTCAACGAAAAGTACCCTAACTAAGGTATTGAGTTGCTCGTGAGTGTCAAAATACACATACATATTATTTGATTACGTTGACTTAAAAATGATTTTTACAGCTCGAAGTGACCGTAAACTTAAGTATTTTTTTTAATGCAAGAAAGGTTTGCGCTTGAAAACAATTATGCTTAGTAAAAAGCAATGATGATGTCCAGTTTGGAACGCGGTTGCCTAAAAGATGGCTATTCTTTCTTGCCAAGAAACAATACATATTTGATTATAATTCCCACTTTCCTTCCTGAGAAAAAGGATCTCGACAAACAGACGGACAGACGGACGGACGGAAAACGAAGTGATTCTCTAAAAGTTGATTTATTCCCTTTGAGATACGGAACCCTAAAAACCGAAACAAAAAAACGCGTCGCGAGATCCGTCCGATAAGAATTCTCTCAAAGAAATTGATACGTCACACGCTACGAGTGTATCCGACGCATAAGGCACCATTGTCCGCGTGTGGACACGGCTTTATTATGATTTATACAGACAAGATGGGAATAAATGGTGGATTTAAGTTACCTTAGTCGCAGAAATAATGTAATCTAGTGTTATCAGATATGCGCACACCGATACATCAGGCGCGGGTTTGATAAACAGAGTGTTGCATTCGCGCTTTTTTTTTTTCTGTAGTAGTTTGTTTTTAGGGTTGCATACCCGAAGGATGGCTAGGTTGGGCAGCTTTTGGGAAATTGAGTCAAGTCTTCTCATCGTCAATTCCTCAGTACCTGAAGACGAAAGTCTTTAACCAGTGTGTTCTTCCCGTTCTCACCTATGGTGCTTAAACGTGGACGCTGACAAACGGCCTTGTTCACAAATTCAAAGTCGCTCAGCGAGCTATGGAGAGGGCTATGTTAGGAGTTTCCCTGAGGGATAAGATCCGAGATGAGGTGATCCGCAGGAGAACCAGGATCACTGACATAGCCCAAACTATTATCAAGCTGAAGTGGCAGTGGGCAGGTCATGCCTGTCGTCGAGGCGATGGCCGTTGGAGCCGGAAAGTCCTTGAATGGAGACCGCGTTTAAGCAAGCGTAGTGTGGGACGCCCTCCAGCACGATGGACCGACGATATAAAGAGGCTGGCGGGAAGTGGCTGGATGAGGAAGGCTGAGGACCGGGTGTGGTGGCGCTCTTTAGGGAAGGCCTATGTCCAACAGTGGACGTCCACAGGCTGATGATGATGATGATGATGATACCCCGAAGGATGCCAATGGGACCCTATTACTAAGACTCCGCTGTCCGTCCATCCGTCTGTCTGTCAGCGGGCTGTACCTATCTCGTGAACTATGACCCGAAATTTTGACATAATTTGTATTTCTATTGCCGCGACAACAACAAATACTTACCTACTAAAAATTTCAAAATTGCCGCCATGAAAATTAAAAAGTGTCATTTCTAGTGGAATAACAAACTCTTGATGTAATGTGTGGCAGTTTGGAAAATAAACGTCTTTTCATTCTTTCTTCTACTATGGTACGGAACCCTTCCTGTGGGAGTCCAACTCGCACTTGGCCGATTTTTGTTGAAGCCTAAAAATTTTTTTCATTATTATTCTCATTATTTTCACAATTAGAATAATAATGAAATGCTAATTTATGAGGTCATAAAAATTACAATAACCTAAGAAATTATAAGACTTCAGATAGGCAAAGTTCTACAATAGGTAATGTGCATGTAATTTTTTTATAATTTTTTTTACACCACTTTTGGTTTATTTGCCTATAATAATATTATCGTTAAAGAGAAAGCAGAACGTGAAATAATAACTGAACCGAGCACCACCCCATAAAAACACGGTACGCGTCACCGAAAAACGACATCAAAATAATGCATTCGTAGTGAAAATTACACGTAAAACGATATTGCAATCGTATGGAGGGGTTACGGGGCAAATTACACCCGTCCCCCGACTTTATGTCGCTGTAAAGCAATGATCTTGAGTCGCGGCTGTTTGTTTTAAAGCCTATAAAACTGACAATATTGTGCTTGAGAGGCGAATAAACGGGTGTTTCTTTAGTACGCTAATTTTGATGAGTGTGATTGCTTTAAAGTAAAATATATACTTACTAGCTTATGCTCGCGACTTCGTCCGCGTGGACTACACAAATTTCGAACCCCCATTTAACCCACTTAGGGGTGGAATTTCGAAAAATCCTTTAGTGGATACCCACTCTTTACAAAGAACACAACCTCCAAATTTCATGTCTCTAGAACCAGCGGCTTAGCGGATGCCTACGTCATAATAGCTATCTGCATGAATTAACCAGTTAATTTATTCAATCAGGAAGTTCGAAGTAGGCACATCTTTTAAACCATCAAAGATAATGAATATACTAATCGAATTTCGTGGAAATGCGTACGCGCAATCAAAAAACAAAAGAAATAGGCATCATAAAGCGTTTGCGATATCAATTCCGCTAACTGACACCGAATCAATCAAATGATTTATAATTACCTCATAGGCGTCCATCTTTGTTTCGTACATTACAAACATAATGCATAAACATCCTGCGAAGCGCATTAATGCATTAGTGCCGAACGCGATCAATTGGAATAACAAACAGACGGACAGACCTCCCGTACGGTAATACGTACCGGGATACCTATTTTCTGAACTTACAAGTTTATTGGTTTTGGTATTAACACGATATTATCCTAATGCAGAATCTTTGATTTTGCACCATCAGTCACATCTAAGATGGAAGCTAAAGGGTGGATATGCTAATAAAATGTCATGGTTATTTCAAAAATTCTTACTTATAAATCTTAGTTTTTTACTTTATCAAGTTCTATGGATATTTTACGAGTTCTTAACTTATGTTTTACTAGCTACCTACTAAATCAAGAACCGGCCATGTACCTACCTCTAACTTCTTCACCAACTAGTTCTAACGGTGAATTAAAACATCGTGAGGAAATCTGCATGCTTAAGAGTTCTTCATCATGTTTTCAAAGATGTGTGAAGTCTGCCAATCCGCACTTAGGCAGTTTGGTGGATTACGGCCTAAACCCTTGTCATTCTGAGAGGAGACCCGTGATCAGTAAGTAGCAATGGGTTAAGTTCAATCATGAAAATTAGGAATCCTTCCGAACCATTTTTTACGTAATAATAAACTGAAAGAGTTATTAACTATCCATGATTTGCATCAGTCATAGAGGCGGAAGTCGAATTAGTATGCGTTTTGGAAAAATAATTTTCTAACATACACTTTTATTTGGTTTTGTTTAACACAGTCACGTCTCCAAAACCAGCCCGGGTATCGACCGGGGATTCGAAACTGGTTAATAATTTATTTACACATACGCTACCTGTGGTTGGTACCAGAGGCACATGAAATACATGAAGGTCTCGCGGGGGCCTTCCCTCCGACTTGCACGGCAAAAACCAATGTCATTAGATACGTACGTGGTACCCATGTCGCCCTTGTACCTGTTTTTATCACACAAGATAAGATAAAATCCTTTCTTTCTTTATCTTATTTTAAAAACAAAAAGATTACTAAAGTATGTAGGTACTTCTAAATATATAAAACGAAAAGGTGACTGACTGACTGACTGACTGACTGACTGACTGACTGACTGACTGACTGACTGACTGACTGACTGACTGACTGACTGACTGACTGACTGATCTATCAGCTCAAACTATTGGATGGATCGGACTGAAATTTGGCATGCAGATAGATGGCTATTATATGACGTAGACATCCACTAAACAAGGATTTTTGAAAATTTAACCCCTAAGGGGGTAAAATAGGGGTTTTGTGTAGTCCACGCGGACGAAGTTGCGGGCATAAGCTAGTAAATAATAAATCATACCAGTTATACGTGTTACAATTTTTTGAAAAATAAAATATGAGCGCTTATTTTGGAATAGGTATCCTGCTAAACCTTTAATGTGTAAAAAATAACATTTCATAAATCAGCCAGGATTTCTCCTAATTAACTAATATTTTTACCATTTAGTACAAAACGAGCAGTTAATTTATAACATCCCTAGTTCATTAGACCAAACAATCCTTTCCTAATACCCTAAAAAGTCTTTACCGAGCTGCAATTTTGTTAAATTCCCATACAAAGCGGGCCCAAATTAAATTAGTATTAGATGGGTTTAGTAAATTCGATTTGTCTCATTGAGTTGTTTTGTTGCAGCATCCCTACCCCTCGGAGGACCAGAAGAAGCAATTGGCACAAGATACAGGGTTAACGATACTACAAGTAAATAATTGGTAAGTGATCTATTTTTTGCTAATCTTTTAATTTATGGACTCGAGTGTAAGAAAGAACAATTTATTTTTTGTAATGTAAGCACAAATTCGTGGTTTTCGGATTTTTCTAGGTCTACGGGAGGTATGCTTTAGGTTTCCTGTCAGACACGACAGACAGTCAACAAGTGATCCAATAATTACAATTCCTAAAAATAGAACTTTCAAATAAAATGACTAAATTTCAAATTTAATTTAATTTGTACCAAAAACATCTATATATATAAAATTCAAAGTCCTAACTGACTGACTGACTGACTGACATATATATCAACGCACAGCCTAAACCTAAAGACATGAAATTTGGAGGGTCTATTCTTTGTAAAGAGACCACTAAGAAAGGTTTTTCGAAATTCCACCTCTAAGTGGGTTAAATGGGGGATGGAAGTTTGTATGAAAGTCCGTAATTTTTCAAGTTATTTGTACGAAAATTGGTATTTGGGTTTTCGGTCACTAATGAAGAAATACGTGTTTCAGGATTTTTGGAAAATTCGCCCATAAGGGTGGCAAAATAGGGGATGAAAGTTTGTATGGGAAAGTTTTAATTATTGATATTATTAACTTGAAATTTGGAAAGTGATCCTTGGCAGTGCGAGAGGTTGTAGAGGAAGTAGAATAGGTACAAAAAGAAATTGACAGGAACCCGGGACCTCTAGATCCGCCGGCATGCAGGCGCGGGCAGCTATTTTGTATTATGGTTATGTAAACCTAAAGAGGTTGCGTCCTACGGCGCGATGTCCGTTATTAAAATCGCGCCGTTCGCCAACGCAGCGCATTACTGCCATGTCCCTGTAACCTGACTCGGATCTTCCTTTAGCAAAACATAAAGACTTTTAACATTGACGACGTTTTTCTGGCGTTTTTCTGGCTGGCAGGAAGCTACGGCCGTGGCTAGTTACCATCCTACCGGCAAAGCCGTACCCCCAAGCGATTTAGCGTTTCGGTACGATGCCGTGTAGAAACTGAAGAGGAATATGGGTTTAGTAAAAACTGCAATACCCCTTTCAAGTTACCTCACTTACATCTTAGACTGCATCATTGTAATATTTTCATGGTGTAGGTAGGTAGGTATGTGCGTTTCTTTTTTCTAAAACGAGCTATTGCCCGTGACTTCGTCCGCGTGTTAGTTTTTTAAAAATCCCGTAGGTACTCTGATTTTTCACGATAACTATATCCATGAAAAAATCACGGCGATCCGATGCTCCGAGCTGTAAAGTTGAAATTTAGCAATTTTATGGGAACCTGTGACCGCTGCACTAAGTGGTAACAGTGGCCCTACCGCGGTTGTTTGACAGCTACAATGTCACGATCGCAATCATCTCTGATTGGTTAATGCTCGCTCACTATTGGCCACAATGCATTGTTGCAACAAGAATCGCACAAATTCAGCCAATCAGAACAATTGAGATTGTAATAATGATTGATGCAGGTTTTAGACAATCGCCCTACTGGTATCTATAACTGAAAATTAAAAGCGGTGAAAATTTGGTTTACCCCCTCGTTGAATTTTAATATTATTATGAGATTTCTTAGACTGTTTTAGGCTTTTGCCAAAATTTTTAGCATGTCACTTCTGTGACACGTTGTGACTTCTGACACGCAATTGACCAGTTTTCTAAAACATTTTATGCCTGAACCCTATTATATGATATGTCAGATGTAGCTCTACGTAAACGCTGTCAGTCTGAACCGCTCTTACCATAGTCACTCTAAAGTTAGGTACGTATGGAAATATCATGATTATCTCACGCGGAATGGCATAAAACATCGCACTTTACGGCCGCTGCCCAGCGCCTCGCTATAAATGCGTTTATTAATGAGAAATTTTGTAGAATAAATACTAGCAATATTAGATTACAATAAGTTAAAAAATTCAATATGATGCGATGCTACTTTCAAATGTGAAAATTTTACGTTTTATTGCGTTTTATGGCTGGGCAGACGAGTTTTTAATTTTATTAATTACGACTTGTTTCAAATATTTTCTGAGTGAACCAGATATAAGTGACGCTACGTAAACGCTGTCAGTCTGAACCGCTCTTACCATAGTTACTCTAAAGTTAGGTACGTATGGAAATATCATGATTATCTCACGCGGAATGACATAAAACATCGCACTTTACGGCCGCTGCCCAGCGCCTCGCTATAAATGCGTTTATTAATGAGGATTCCTGCAGAATAAATACTAGCTTATACTAGAAAAATACCACTCGAGGGATTTGCCAGTCTCGGTACATGCAATGTTGGCGAATATCAAAACTGTGTTCAGCTTAAACTTGGATATAAAATCCAGAAAATATAAACCTAACAGAATAAATAACACACAACGTTATTATACTAATATTACTTCATCATCATCATCATCATCAAAAGTCAAACGTCAAAAATCAAAAAAAATATTCAAAATAGGTAATAAATTACACTTTTTGATAGTCGGTTGTTGCATTTATAAGGTGATGATTATAGTGGTGATTATTTTTACGCGAACTTAAAACTAAAGCTACGAGAATTCCAAACGCGCCCAGGTCTGAGATGATGATCATGATCAACCCATCACCGGCTCACTACTGAGCAGGAGTCTCCTCTTAGTATGAGAAAGATTTATGCCGTATATTGCCACGCAGGCCCAGTGTGGATTGGCAGACTTCACACCCCTTTAGGGACACTATGGAGAGCAATCGCGCAAGCAGGTTTCCTCACGGTATCTTTCACCGTAGTAACTTTGAAAAGTATGTCCGTAAAATTAACGTAAAAACCATTTGTTTGCTACATTAATTGAACTACATTTTTTGTGTGTTCTCGCTTGCGCACTTTTTAGCTCAGGACGATGTGCGTGCGTGAAATATTGACAATTAAGCGGAATTGAAATCTAAATATATAAAAGGAAAAGGTGACTGACTGACTGACTGACTGATCTATCAACGCACAGCTCAAACTACTAGACCGATCGGGCTGAAATTTGGCATGCAGATAGCTATTATGATGTCGGCATACGCTAAGAAAGGATTTTTGAAAATTCAACCCCTAAGGGAGTGAAATAGGGGTTTGAAATTTGTGTAGGCCATGCAAACGAAGTCGCGAGCATAAGCTAGTAAATAATATCTTTCAAACTTTGTGAAAGTTTGCGTTTGATTTTTCATGGGCTGCTTATTAAGTAAGGTAACAATTACGTAATAGGTACCTATGTAGGTATTATGAAAAGACTTTACATGTGTTTTTTACAGCTACCTTCTGTGAAAGTTTAGTTTTTAGTTCATCTCAAACCAATACCATCTTATGATTGCAATAAAAGTGATTCAAATCGACGTGTACACGTGCAGTTTACGTGTGCCTACGTGTTTCTGACGCAGGATGCGCGGGCGGCGGGAACATGGCCGCCCAATAAAATGTCCGACAAATTGCCCATCGACTCTCTGACCAGATATGGCCGGCCCTTTTTGTTTTGCAATCCGATTTATTTATTATTTAAATGCGAAATATTTGCGTGTGGGTTTCTCGCTTTTTTAGAAATAGTAGTTTTTGTTGTGGGATTGAGATGGTAGTATATCGGATATGGTGAATTTAGTTATCTGCGTTTTTTATTTGGTCACTTTGATAGGTCTTTATGATTATGCAAACTAACTTTAGCAACAATCTAGTTAGTAGGAACAATCAATTATCTTTTCAGAATTCAAAATAAGTTTTTCAGATAACAAAATTCAAGCGAATACTTGAATATTTGAACAGGTCCATACTCCGTATTAATAGACAGCGTATAGGAAAGGAACGCCAGTACAAAATCAAAAGCATTTCTGACTTGCACTCCTATTAGTAAACTTAAAAATCCATTGCAACAATACAAACTGCTGCGTTAGAGCTTTATACGGTTTCTGTGATCCTGGTATAATTCAGCGTCTTGCATCATGAGCGCCTAGTACCCAAGAAGTAAAAAAAGTACCAGGCGCATTCTCCTACTCCATTCTCCACTTTAGTAGTTACTAACTGACTACTAGGTGCTACTAATTAGTTTTGCGCGATATAGGATATTAGTCATCACAAGGCTTAAAAGAGCTAGAACCCAGAGCCGTAATGCCAGTTGAAAAAAAATAGTTCTTAGTATGTAGTAATTTCTCCTTGAAATTTTCTCCAATGTTGCTAATATACATAATATATTAACTATAATTAAAGTAATTCTAGGCTATATACCAAGGCTAAACCGGCTCCGGTCAGCCATTGACGCCAGTGCACAATAGGCTAAGCTCTAAGGCCGTGCTAGACGCGCCGGGCAGATTAGCGGCCTTACAGGCATTACGCTTGATTAGTGGCCAATAGATTGTAAGTGAGGATAACCGGCTCATTATAATAAGCCGAGCGGTAATTCGTGATTAACTGTTATGTTCTGTCTCATATTATAAAATGGAAATAAATACTCGTAAGTCATCATGCCCTGGTGGATCCGTACCTACCCAAAGGAAGGTAGAAGGTAGGAAGGTAGAAAGGATCCTCACTCAAGAGTTTGGGCGTCCAAAATCCAGCACCATTTTGGACAAAAAACGACGAAAAAAATATAGTGGTGATAATTAATACGCAAACTTAAAACTAAAGCTACGAGGGTTCCAAACTCGCCCAGGTCTGAGAAGAGCCCACAACAAACTCAGCCGGGTATTCTTCTTATTATCACCACTTTACAAAATTATTGAAACTTATTAGAACTATCACAAAGCCGTTAAGCAACTCATTCCCAAGCTTGCTTATATCATTTAAATAATCCTTTACATTGTAATAGGATTTTTCAATTAGTTTACGTTTTATGAAAACTTTGAACTTGTTGAGAGACATCTCCAATATGTCTTCTGGAAGCTTATTATAAAAACTTATAGATTTTCCAATAAATGAATTGCTAACTTTACTTACTTAGCCTTGAGGTGGCCATTACAAGTTTATTTTTATTTCAATTTTTATTATTTTTACGGGATATTAAGGTACACTAAATTTGTAAAAAGCCGACAATCTCTTAAATAGAACTAAATACTCGTAAGTACGAGTACCTACCAGCCATTTTAATCGACAAATGATATAAAACAAAACCATAGAGGTCGCTATTAATTCGAATGGGGAAAAAAATCAACGCGTTTTTACCATTTTTTTTTTAAATCAGAGCTATTGGCAAGTGTTGATGCAGCCAAGATGGAGCGCGCTTGCCTAGAAGATGTCTATTCACTCTTGACTTGAAGGTACCCATATTAAAATTGGAAGGGAAAACTGATGCTGGAAGGGCGTTCCATATCCTAGCGGTTCGAATTAGAAATGAGGAGGCAATTTTTTATTTTTGAAGCCGAGTTCCCATAATATCTATTTACTGTTTAATAAGTTTCTAAACTTATCTATTCAGAGATACTTGTTTCATTTCCCAAACAAAAGAAGCGAAACAAACCCGAGAAAATAGGAAGGAAACTCCCGGGAGGTATGAATGAAAAATAAAATTTGAAATTCAAATCCGGGACGCCTTATCAATGACATGTACCAGGAACGCAACAATGTAGATGGCTGTTACTCTGTTACCATTCTTCGAATTTGCATCTTCATACAATACCAATTAGGGGCGCGTTCGTTAATTCACAGGGTCCCATGGGCGGTTTCAATTCTATGGTGAACCTTGTGTTTGTAAATAGGTTCCCCGTAATGCTATTTGGGTATTTGCATCCATGATGCTTTTTTGTTTTGTCATTGATACTTTACTTAGGTACTTATTGGCGCCGCTTCTCTTGTCTTTCTCTAAACTAAATATAAAGTATCTGCATCTTTCTCTTTTTAATATTGCTAAAAAAGGACCGAACATGAATTTTAAAAAGACTCTAAATTTTAGTGCACGCTACCAATTTAAACAATAGACTCGCAACTGGCAGAAAAAGTCACGAGGTCTGGCAGATCTAAATTTTTTTTTTTTTTAATTCAGATACAAGTTAGCCCTTGACTGCAATCTCACCTGATGGTAAGTGATGATGCAGTCTAAGATGATAGCGGGCTAACCTGGAAGGGGTATGGCAGTTTTTATTAAACCCATACCCCTTTGGTTTCTACACGGCATCGTACCGGAACGCTAAATCGCTTGGCGGCACGGCTTTGCCGGTAGGGTGGTAACTAGCCACGGCCGAAGCCTCCCACTAGACCAGACCAGAAATTTAGAAATTATAAAATTCCAAACTCCTGCCAGGAATCGAACCCGGGACCTCCCACTAATAAGACCACAGCGTTCACCACTGCGCCAGGGAGGTCGTCATATTTAAATTGAATTTAAAACTGACTGTGTCTGTCCTTTTCATAATACATCAATAAGAAGAGGATGCAAATACTCTAAAATTTAGGTGTGCTCAGAATCAGTACCACTCTCCGTCTTTTTAGCAATACTAGAAAGAAAAAGATGCAGGTTCTCTAAGTGTTTAGAGAAATACCTAAGAATCGACACCATTTATAGGAGTGTAATTAAAAAGAAATAACTATGCGTTAATGAAATCAAGTGTCGAATAAGCTGCCAAAACTGGAAGGGTTGCCAGCCCTCTGTGTAAACAGGTGCTGTACCCCTTTCGATAGCGCTCAGACACCTCGAGAGAATGTGCAGAGTCAATATTTGAAACAACAATCTCTCCTGTCCAGGCGTTACCTAATCTTTTCAACCATTTTGTTAAACAGATGTGGTATAACTCTGTTATATATCTTAAGGTGTTATACGATCTGTCCAGTAGTTTGAGCTGTGCATTGATAGATCAATGCATAAAAAGCTATGATAGCCTAGTGGTTAGGACGTCCGCCTTCTAATCGGAGGTCGGGGGTTCAATCCCAGGCACGCACCTCTAACTTTTCAGAGTTATTTGCGTTTTAATTAATAAAATATCACCTGCTTTAACGGTGCAGGAAAACATCGTGAGGAAACCTGCATGCCTGAGAGTTCTCCATAATGTTCTCAAAGGTCTGTGAAGTCTACAAATCCGCACATGGCCAGCGTGGTAGACTATGGCCAAAGCCCTTCTCACTCTGAGAGGAGACCCGTGCTCTGTAGTGAGCCGGCGATGGGTTGATCATGATGATGATGATGATGATGATGATTGATAGATCAGTCAGTCAGCCAGTCAGTCAGTCAGTCAGTCAGTCACCTTTTCCTTTTATATATTTTAAAGATTTGCTAGTAACATTTCGTCGTCTAAACAAAAAAACTGTGGGATTAGTCTAACCCTTCTAACCTGACATTGGCCCCGATTCTCTAGTCTCTCTCTAAACTAAATTTAGAGTATCTGCATCCTTTTCTTTTTACTAATGCTAAAAAAGTAACGGAACATGACTTTCACATTTAAAGACTCTAAATTTTAGTGCACAATACAAATTTAAACAGTAGGTTCGCGAGTGCGTGCTAAAAACACGGGTTTTACCATCTAAAAATTAAATTTAGAAATGTCAAACTGCTTCTGTCCTTTTCATATTACAATAGTAAGAAGAGGGTGCGAATACTCTAAAATTAAGAATCGGGGCCACTGGCTAATCTGTGTAAAGCCAGAAGAAGAACAAAAAAAAACCCTTCTAAGAAAAGCTAGACGTGCTTACAAAAGTACTGTGCATTCTTCACCCACATGTCACGTCGGACGTATAGAGGCGTCAAGACTGACGTGTCGAGGTCGAGAGGCCGTGCGGCTGTGTCTATTATCTTTACACCGCCGCGCGCTTATGAGGGCCTGGTACCGGCGTGAGATAATTACTAGGTGTAATTTACGCTTGTAATTTTATTTTTTACATTCGTCAAATAACTTACCAAGTTTCAATAGTATAGTTTCGGAAAAAAGTGGCTGTGACATACGGACGGACAGACAGACATGACGAATCTATAAGGGTTCCGTTTTTTGCCATTTGGCTACGGAACCCTAAAAACTGTGGGATTAGCCAAACCCTTCTAAGAAAAGCTAGACGTGCTTACAAAAGTACAGTGCATTCTTCACCCACATGTCACGTCGGACGTATAGAGGCGTCGCAAGACTGACGTGTCGAGGTCGAGAGGTCGTGCGGCTGTGTCTATTATCTTTACACCGCCGCGCGCTTATGAGGGCTTGGTACCGGCGTGAGATAATTACTAGGTGTAATTTACGCTTGTAATTAATTTTTACACTCGTCAAATAAAATGACAGTTATATTGAAACCGATACTGACTAGGCAAAGTTCAAAGATTTTCTAGAAGCCATTTTAATTTTTATGTAAGCTCAAGCAAAGCCACGATAGCCTAGTGGTTAAGAAGTCCGCCTCTTAATCGGGTCGGGTTCGATCCCGGCCACGCAACTCTAACTTTCAGAGTTATTATGTGCATTTTAATCAATTAAACATCGTGAGGAAACCTAGTTCTCCATAATGTTCTCAAGTTGTGTGAAGGCTGCCAATCCGCACTTGGCCAGTGCAGCGACCGGCGCGGCGGACAATGGCCTAACTAAACTCTTCCCATACTCAGTAGCGGACCGACGATACGTGATCATGATCACACTTAAGACGTCGATCGATAGAATTGTGTATAAATTGTCAATTTATACATATAATATATACCACTTTTAAAAGGCTTGATTGATATTTGTTATAATTGTAACGATAATATAAAATATTTTAATAAAATTATATAAATAACCTTTAGTATAAATAAAATTAAGCTACCTAGTTGTGCAATAAACTAAATAAATAAGACATAAGACATAAGACATAAATAGAGCAGATGTTTCCAAGTACCCTACGTCTTACGGCGAAATCCTTCCCATAACTTTGCAATGGCATTTAGAATTTTTTTTACAGTTTATTTTACGCTCAAATAAACACATATCTCAACAGCTAAGTGGCAACTGGCAACCCTTGCTTTCGACACGAGGCACGCAACAAACCGTCGTTGAGTCGGCAATTACTGCACCTGTGACGAAATGAAATACCAGGGCTGCATAGTAACGAACGGTCAGGCCTCCCCGTGTTTCTGCCCGCCTGGTAATTTTACGTGGCGCTTTGTCATGCTCGCCTAGTATTCGGAAAATAGATGTCACGCTACTTCGTTTAAACCTTGTCGACATTTTTTCACCTCCGCAATAACTTTTTCTCTTTGGTACTTGTATTGTAGAATGCGTTAGTTTTTATAATTTTTAATAACTTAATCTGTAAACTTAATTATTTCGTACGTACGTAAGACGTTATTACGTAAGAACTTCGTACCGCCTAACAGTAGAATCTTTTTTTTCAACTACTTATTCTATACTATTCGGGACACCGGGCCAGCCTTCCCGGAACAAGGGTTCCACTAACACTTAAACTTTATGGTATGGTATTAAAGTTCAAATTGACTTTTAAGTATTATTACGAATCTTTTGTATGGGAATATAGAAAAGTGTTGTTTTTAGACTTTTTACAATTTTGTAAATTTTTCTATCCGTAAGAAGAAAGAAAGAAAGAAAAGACGTTTATTTATGCAAAAGAACCATCCTCGTACTTCAGGAAATATTATAAAAAAAGAATTAGCGAAATCGGTTCTGCTGTTGTCGAGATTTGCGCTTAGCAACACATTCAGCGATTCATTTTTATATATAGAGATGGAGTTCCCGTTCTCAGTAGTGAGCCAGCGATGGGTTGAGATGAAGATGGTACTTTTTATAAAATGAGAGAAAAACAAAAGAACAGTAACGACATTAAAATCTATGATAGAGCTTTTGGTGTTTCTGTGAGCCTAGTACAAATTCGCATTGTTGCAACATGGGCGCCTGGTACAAGAGAGAGAGAGAATTTTCTGTGAGCCTAGTAAGTTATTGGCTAACAAAGAAACTTAATTCGTTCACAAATGTTGTATTTCTCAAATAAATAATTTTCGCGTAAAATGATAATAATGTAAATGAAAGATAATAAACAAAGCTTAACTCAACAACAGTGTTAGTTAACCTAAAAGGTCCACAGTAAACATTGTATCGGCAGTAAAATGATCTCAACTGATCTCCCCAAGGCTCGGGAGAGCGTTGAAAACTCTCGCAAATTGTCCATCAAAACAATCTTTGCGGGCCCGAGTTTACGAGCCCTGCATAAAACGGCACGAGAACACCCGGTTTAATACCCCTGGATTTTTGTAAACTCCAACCGTTTTGATAAAATCTTTACTTCAAAATGCTTTTTATTTCTTTCGTGGCTTTTTTTGTGCGACGAAAGTCATCATCATCATCATCAATAACCGATAGACGTCCACTGCTGGACTTAGGCCTCTTGTAAGTACTATGACGGCCACTTCGAAGAATCACGGATACGAACCGAATACGGATGAGTGCACAAACGCCCTAAGGCATCGATATAAATGACAAGATATGCCCAAGCGAACAAAATTTTTCACGGTTTGGGAACCAATTAAATCAGCGCCACCTCTTAGATACCCGTATACGTCTTAGAAACGACCCGTTTGAAATCCAGACGTCACTGAGGTTGCATTGGTACTAAAGCACCAATGAGTCGGTGCCATTTTGTTTGTTCAATGGCCCTGTCCATACGAAGTAATATATAAGTCAATGCCCTAAGGATTGAACTTATTGGTTCCTTGAACTTCCGCAAAGTAACGCCCGCTTTTATACAAAACTAGATGATGCCCGCGACTTCGTCCGCGTGGATTTAGGTTTTTAAAAATCCCGTGGGAACTCTTTAATTTTCCGGGATAAAAAGTACCCTATGTCCTTCCCCGGGATGTAAGCTAACTCTGTACCAAATTTTATCAAAATCGGTTAGACTGGTGGGCCCGGAAAAGCTAGCAGACAGACAGACAGACAGACAGACACACTTTCGCATTTATAATATTAGTATGGATTAGTATGGATTCAGATAGACGTTACAAAAAAGATTCTCCACTCAAACGAAAAATGTAACTCCGTCAAAAGGTCAACAAAGCAAGAAGCAATATAATAAAATCAAAAGTGAACTTTTAAAACAATACCTCAACCCCATCAAAAGCCCTCACGTTCCGTTCCACGTATTCATAGGAGGCCATTGAAATCCATTCGGCGGCGGAACAGCAATCACACCCCGATCTCCATACCGTAAAAGAAAACACACTATTTCGCGTTTTACTTCCCGTTTACTACACCTTCGGTGACGGTGTCGTGAGGGTTTTCCCTTACAGCTGTTGGAAACATACGGGGATGTATTGTGCACGTGTACGCTTCGTTTAGCGTTGCAACCGTTTGAGCTAGGTCGATTACTCTGGTTCTTCGGATCCCCTCATTTCTGATCTGATCACGTAGAGAATCTCCAAGAATAGCTTTCTCCATCGCCCACTGTGTCAGCTAAAAATCGGTGGAAGGCTATCTTATCTGCAATGTCCTGTATAGGACTTTGCGTCAGGTAAATTAAAATGTTGCGATGCGTTTAGGTGTTGCTACTATTTTACGACGTACAACGATTTTAAATACTTTTTAGTCCGTTTTAAAAATATAGTATTTAAAAAATATAACTAAATAATAATTTTTAATTACCTAGCAATTAAGTACATGAGATGGCTTTTCAGGAAAAGATTCTGCAATCCTGAAATTCTTGTATCCAAAATCATATAAAGGCCACCCTAATATTTCCGTTAAAGTCCTTATTATTTCAGTCATTTTGCTGCAGGCCTAGTACGACCTCCGTGAAAACACTTAGTCATAAAATATGTCACGTATTTTATCCATAATAAATAAACTGGTCCGTCGTTGATTGGATTTAGATTTCCGCGTGAAACATTGCTTGACGGTCACGCATCAAAAAACCCGCAGCAGTTTTTTCGTGTTTTCAACCTGTATGTCCCGTGTTTAGAAGCCGTGCTCCTGATAAAACAGCCGTTTCCCTGTAATGTAATCGTAGCGGAATCCTCACAGATGCCTATCGGCGGCGAATGAGCCGTCGCCGTTATGTGCCGTTTCGGATCCGCCGATTGACGATCTGACGCCGTTTAGCTTTAAGGAATTGTCTTTATCTGTAACGTTGAATGGAATATTGATTCTGTAACGTCAACATTGAATCTTACATTTTTGGGGTTCCGTACCCAAAGGGTTCTATAACAACAAATAATAATAAATTCAAAATGGCCGCCATGATAATTTCAAAAAAAATTAAATTGTTATTTCTTGTACGATGATACGGAACCCTTCGTGTGCAAGTCTGACTCACACTTGACCGTTTTTTTTATTAACTAGTTTTCTTGTCAGTCTGTTTATTTGTCTATTCGACACAAATTTTGCAATCAATTTTAAACTAACTTCCCGAAGAGTGGATTACAATGCAACACTTGCGTTCTTGTTTTTCTTGAATTGAAAATGTTGAAAACTTAAATCAGCTAGACTTATCGATTTACTGTACAAATCATGTCTGCGTGGAATGGTGATGATAAAGATGATGAGCAGTCATAATACTAGGCAGTCTACTTAGAGGAACAAATAGAATCACAAAAAATAGAACAAAACATAAAACATACAAATTATAATGGCTATAATATTGTTTGCCCATTTCACAGTATTACAAGTTGTACTTTGATTGCACTTAAAGCGTCCGTAAACCATGATACACCGCCGTAAATTTTTAAGGGGCCACTAAAACGGGAGCAAGTCAAATTTTCGGCCTCTCGCAATTCGCAAGGACATCCAAAACTCCCGCAAAACCGTCTTACGTTTACGATATCTGGAACAGGGGTAACGAAATGGGGGCCCGAGTAAGAGCCTTTAAGGGAGTCCCCGACTTATCTCCGGTGCTCCGATCGTAAAATAAAGGTTTACTAGGCCGTAAAGAAAATTAAAATGAATTATTTTGACGAGTGCAAGGGGGCCCTGGGACGTGGGGCCTCGGAAGGTGAATTGTTATGGAGCTATAATGGGTAATTGTTTTTCTTGTGTTTAATTCGGGGCCTTGTTTTCCCGTAATTACGGCGGGCTAACCTGTTATTGCCGGGGCCGATTTTCGCCCGTAAAATTGAGTTAGCGGCCGTATTTGCATAGTGGATGGACGGTTTAATGCGGTGATTCGGTTTTTTAGGGAACTAATACCTTTTTACTGACTCGGTAATGGCTCGATTGATTTTTAATGTTGTGTAACCTTGTTTTATGTTATAGTTTGCTGGATTTTGTTGCTTAGTTACTTGTGCGAATAAATTATAGACCGTGCTTGATTTAGAAATCCATATAAATAATGCAAATTCATCCATACTTCCATACTTAATATTATACATGCGAAAGTGTGTCTATCTGTCTGTCTGCTAGTTTTTCACGGCCCAATAGTTCAACCGATTTTGATGAAATTTAGTATAGAGTTAGCTTACACCCCGGGGAAGGACACAGGCTACTTTTTGTCCTGGAAAATCGAGTTTTCTCGTAATTACGACGGACTACAAACTTTACCTGTACATTCTAAAATAGATTTTTACTTATTTTTATGCATTTTAGTTTTTGATTTATCGTGCAAAATGTCGAAAAAATACGATTGTAGCACGGAACTATCGGTGCGCGAGTCTGACTCGCACTTAGCTGGTTTTTTGAGCAGTTGTTTAAAAAAACTCAAATCGTATCATCGCAGAGCTATTTTCTGCATCTTAAATATTCTTAAGACGTTTCGTCCCTTCGTTATTTTTCGTCTTGTAAATATTAATTATAATTAAAAGGGCTTTCCAAGAGTAAATAAATTATCATGAGGCACTTTTTCATTGTGTATTTTAATTAAATTTTTCCTTCCTTTGTTCCCAGGTAAGTGGCTTTCGCTGTTTTGTGCCTCTTCAGCAATTTTTCGGTAAGTAGTTTTATTGTTTGACGTACTGTTGTCATTATGGCTGACAATATTTTTCAGGATACCTACCTACCATTTTTTTCAGAGGCAAAAGTATTTTTTATAATTTTTCTCGACATTCACAATAATATTTTATAGATTAGAGCCAATTTTAGACAAATCTTGGTTACTTTGTTTGACTACAGTATCCGCAGATGTTTGATCTTTCTATAGAATTTCCTAAATTTTTTTACATTTTTCTAAAAAACTTTTAAAAAAGGTAATTTTTGTCGTTTTGAAAATTAAATTAAGGAATTAAAAGTATGTAATCATAAGGTACATAATATTTTGTAAAAAACGTTTTCACGTTACGAAATTCGGAAAAGCTCTCCTCTCTAAAATTTAAAAAAAAACCTATTTTAAGAAAAAAATTAAACTACACAAAAAAAAATATTCTGATCAAATGCACAGTGGATCATTAAAATCTTTTCAATAGCCCCGAAATAATTATGGCGGCGGTAATTTTCGTGAAAAACAAAAAATACACAAAAAATCCGCCCAAACGTGGAGCGTACAAAAACACAAAGGCTTTGACGATCGTCGAGCCCTTTCAGTCTTTCCGCGACGCTGCAGAACGACGGCTAGGTTATTGTGACCACACGACTGGATTCCAGCAGGACATTCCTGTTTTTTTTTAAGTGAAGCTTTTCAAAGGTGAAGTGTCTAGTTAATATTTGGGATCGGGTCCGAATTTGCAAAAAATTAAATGAAAGACCGCGATAAAGAAACGTATTGGCTGGGAAATACATATTTTTATTTATTGCCCATACCTAAATGAGTGATGAGACAGATAACAAAGAAGGAACGAACTTTTTAAGATATTACAAAAAAAATGTGGCAATGTCTTTCCGCGACACTGCAGAACGACGGCTAGGTTATTGTAACCACGCGTCAAGACATTCGTGTTTCTCCGGACGCTTCAATTACTCTGAGCGAATGTTCAAGTGCCAAGTGAAATATATAGCGCCAAACAGTTGCCATATTGTTTTTTTCCCAAAAAAACAAAGACTTTTAACGGTAGGTACCTCATACATTCAAATCTATTCACGCATCAGAAGCCTGAAAACATTACACTCCTTTTATGAGCAGTCGTGTAAAAAACTTAACAGAGCTTTCAGTATTTTTTTTTTATTTAGATACAAGTTATTACTAATTTTACTGTACAACATCGTACAAGTCGTTAAAAATACCGCACAAGTTGTTAACAACACCGCACAAGTCGCCATTCTGCCATACCGTTTTTCCCAGTTTAGAAGCTGCCAAATTAAAAAATATGAACAGTTTTTGCCTCTCCTGTGAAGTGGCAAAATATTAGTTGAGTGGTATTGTTTCTAAACGATAATTTTCCTACCCCCATCTTAGCAATGTCCCACTTTAAGCCCCTGAGAGCCTGGTCCCATTCGCTATGGCGTCATTTTTCACCGTTCCTCCATTTATTTTATCTGTGCACCACACTCAGCCGGGACGATAGGGCTGTGTTTCGAATTTCGAACGAACATCAGCTGTTGAGACGCCGAGATTTATTGCCACCCATTCAACTAGAATACAACTTCGATTTGAATTTTTTTTACGCTCCTTCGAATTTGGAACGTATTTAAATGTCAGTTCAAAGCACAGAGTATGGTACAGATTTACTTTTTTTAAATTGATGATGCTAGGCAAAATATTCTTTGTTTTTAAAGTAACTTAGGTATCTAAATCTTTCTACCTAGATATCGGATTTACTTTTTTTTAACCAGGCAAAAGGTTCTTTGTTTTTAAAGTAAGTTATCTAAATATTTTTATCTATATAAAGTTTTCGCGCAAACAGAAGCTAGTATCTAAGTTCAATTTGGCTTTTTTTTGGGCTTTTTATGCCATTTAGAATATGAAACATCAGTCCAATCCAAAGTACGTACTCATAGAGCCTAAAGTGATTTGACACTTGAAGTGACAAAAACACAAGCTAATTTATTTATCAAATAAGCAGGTAGGCAAAGTTCAGGTATTATAACTACCTAGTACCTACACAATTTTCCTCACACTATTTTCTTCGTCAAAAAAAGGAAAGGAAAATTGAAAAGAAATTAGCGAGTTTAAATAATTGTTTATAATTAAAAAAGAGCTTAAAAAACAGTCATGTTTATATACCTAAGCTATTTTACATGAGGTTTGAAAACAATTTGAGCTCACAGATTGCCGAAGCAAACAAACAGAGAAAAGCGACTTCCGAGTCGCCCGGGGCGAAGCGCTAGTGATGGCCGACTGACTTATCGAAAATCTCATACTATAAAAGTAAAAATTCAGAGTCACTCTCTGACTGACTCATCAACGCCCGTCCAAACTCTTGGACCTAGAAAGCTGACATTTTCACAAGATTCTAATGTGGACAAGGAATAAAATGCTAATTTATATTTATGGAAAGAGAGATGAAAAATATATTTTTCCGAAAATAACTGTTTTATATCCCGGAAACCCATGGGAATTCTAAAAACGGCTGCATACCTATTCTACATAGTTGATAAGTATATTCTCGTTATTATTTTTCGTAAATTTTAAATTTTCGTCTTAAATATTTAATTGAGATTCTTTATCGACTCTATAATTTGCAGTGTCAGCTCAACACTACAGCCACCGTCAGAGGGATGTTCCGGCAATAGATAACAAAGGGGTCGGACGTTCGCTAGTGTTGTATATAATAAGTAAATAGTGACGTATCTTTTAGTTCATATTATATATATATATTTATTTAAAAAAACGGCCAAGTGCGAGTCAAACTCGCGCACTCAGGGTTCCGAGCTCGGGTATTTTTTTCAACATTTTCAAGAAACCTATACGGTACTTCCCGTTGACCTAGAATCATGAAATTTGGTAGGTAGGTAAGTCTTATAGCATACGTAAGAGGAAAAATCGGAAAACTGTGAATTTGTGGTTACATCACACAAAAAATTAGAACGTATTTTCAACTTTCAAACTTTTACCAAGTGGGGTATTATATGAAAGGGCTTTATTTGTATATTGTAAAACAGATTTTTATTAATTCTTATGCATAATAGTTTTTGGTTTATCGTGAAAAATACCCAAGTACGGAACCCTCGGAGCGCGAGTCTGGCTCGCACATGGCAGGTTTTTTCTGTATATAAAATCTATTTACTTACCTATATTTGTCCTTTCTGCAAACCAGCGACGTTTTAGACTCATATGTACAGTTTAACAATCTCTGTAAAGAAAGTCTATTCCATAACATAACAGCCTCACAGTAGCGTCAGCAAAAAGGTCGCAAATTCAGCCCCGTCCACATTTCCCTATCTCATTTTCCATTTGACAAACATCATTACATCCCCGGTGCGGCGCCCCCTCTGCATTCTGAGGCCCCCAACGTTGGGGGTCCGCTACTTCCGCACTTGGAGTGACAATTTTGATCAATTATGTTGACGAATTTGGAAAAGTTACGTCTCACTGGAGATGACTACAGAATGACCAAAGACTGCTTGTAGACTTTGGTCATTCTGTAGTCCATTCTGTAGTTCTGTAATCCTCCATACTTATATTATATCAGTGTGTCTGTCTGTGTGTCTCTCTGCGAGATTTTAAGGCCTAACAGTTTAACTGATTTTGATGAAATTTGGTACAGAGTTAGCTTACGTCCCGGGGAAGGGCATAGGCTACAACTTTTTATTCCGGTAAATCAAAGAGTTCCCACGGGATTGTTATGGATTTGGGTTTTTAAAATCCCGTGGGAACTCTATGATTTTTCGGGATAAAAAGTAGCTTATGTCCACTCTCCTAACTCTGTTCTTTAATTATGCAAACCCATGCAAAAAATCACATCGATTCGTTCCGTTGTGATTGAAGTACAAACCACCCAGAACCAGAACGCTAGCAAAAATTTTAGTGTTATTGTTATACTGCCTAAACACAATCCAATACCAGTAACCATTTGCCTCATTTTGTAGTTTTAGTTATTTAGTATTTTTGAAACCCGCAATGTATAGTGTTGACCTCCGCTGTCAGCCAGATGTTTTATCGTAAACTTTTACAAAATTATAGGATTTTCTGATATTTTTTTCGCGTTTTTAGGGTTCCGTGCCTCAAAAGGAAAAACGGAACCCTTATAGGATCACTTTGTTTTCTGTCTGTCTGTCTGTCAAGAAACCTACAGGGTACTTCCCGTTGACCTAGAATCATGAAATTTGGCAGGTAGGTAGATCTTATAGCTGAAATTTGGGGAAAAATCTGAAAACCGTGAATTTAGGGTTAGATCACACAAAAAAAATTAAATTGTGGTCATGAACTAATAATACTTTCAACTTTCGAAGTGAGTGACTATATCAAGTGGGGTATCATATGAAAGGTCTTCACCTGTACATTCTAAAACAGATTTTTATTTATTTTTATGCATCATAGTTTTTGAATTATCGTGCAAAATGTCGAAAAAATACGACTGTAGTACGGAACCCTCATTGCGTGAGCCTGACTCGCACTTGGCCGGTTTTTGTTATTTTCTGTGGTATATCAGTAATCATCAGTACTATCATATTCTGTCTTCGTTTTTGCCAGCGTTCTGGTTACACCCTGTATGTACTGTATGAAATGAAATGAAAATGAAATGAAAATCTTTATTATTCGTATAAACTTTTACAAGTGCTTACGAATAGTCGGATGCATCTACCTGGTTCGGAATACCTTTCCTGCCGAGAAGAACCAGCAAGAAACTCGGCGGTTGCTCTTTTCAAATATTTTATATAGGTATAATAATGAGTAGTGATAATAATCTATTAACATACATAGTAGATAATTCATTTCCAACAAGATATATTTATTAGATATCAGTCAAAAGCTACCTATAAACGGTTTGAAGTAATATGAATAATTAAACTTGCTAATAAGCGGTGCCCTTTTCAGTTGGTATGTTGACATTTAATTAAAACGGGTGCTTGAATCGTACATACCGATTTCACGTTTTCGATTAAACATTTCCATGCCTAATAATTCATGTAATTATTTGGTATTAAAAATAGTTCACATTGCTTACTACATTTTATTACTATTAGTATTACTGGTGGGAGGCTTCGGCCGTGGCTAGTTACCACCCTACCGGCAAAGCCGTGCCGCCAAGCGATTTAGCGTTCCGGTACGATGTCGTGTAGAAACCAAAGGGGTATGGGTTTAATAAAAACTACCATACTCCTTCCAGGTTAGCCCGCTACCATCTTAGACTGTATCATCACTTACCACCAGGTGAGATTGCAGCCAAGGGCTAACTTGTACCTGAATAAAAAAAAATAAAAAAAAACTTATCGGCTTATACCCGCGACTTCGTCCGCGTGGACTACACAAATTTTAAACTCCTATTTTACCCCCTTAGGGATTGAATTTTCAAAAGTACCTTCTTAGCAGACGTCTGCGTCATATTAGCTATAGGTATATAGATGCCTAACCCGATCCGTCCAGTAGTTTGAGCTGTGCGTTGATAGATCAATCAGACAGTCATCTTTTCCTTTTATATACTGTTAGACGGCAAAAACTAGGTGATTGTATTAGGGCCGGTTGTTTCAAACCATTGGTCTTCGTAAGATTCGTTCGTTAAAATTTAACAGACGTAGACGAATTTTAACATCTGTTAATTTAAGAGCGTTGCTTCATTGTACAAAAAACTGTTCGTCATTGTTATTCTGGTTACGAAACTAACCCTAAAAATTTACTTACTTTTCCGTATCCTTTTTTATTTCATTTTATATTAAATTATATAGTTATTTATATTGCTACTTCGCATTTTAAACACTGTTTTTTTTTTAAAAATTCTCTTTCATCTTCAAAAAAACTGCCATTAAAAGCATTGAATTCAATTGATTCCATTATAATTTGTAAATAAAATATTCCGTTTGTAAGAAGTATGAAGTTACGAACTGATTTGACGATCACCAATGGTGTCAGCTCTGGTTAACGTAAACGTAACTTTTTAACGAACGTTAGCGCTAATAGATGCTGAATCAACGCTTTTTCTTTTCTTACGTTCGTTAGCGCCATATTTAAAGGTTACGTGTCCGTCAAAATTTGTTGAAACAACCGGCCCATAGTCTGTGGCGTTGTACTGCGGAGTAGCGAATCTATGTAAAACGTCAAAAAAATGGCGCGTAGAAAGAGGGAGTTTGGTCTTGTGCTATTATAACTAAGAATTATTATGTGAACAGTGAATAAAAGCCTTCTAAAGTTTATCTAAGTGGTTTTCGTTCTAATAATACTTAGACTAGCTATGCCCGCGACTTCGTCCGCGTGGACTACACAAAGGAGATCGAACATCTCCCATTCATCGTTGGGCACCGAAAATGATGAACCGTTACAAGTTCCAAATTAGTGTGATTTCTTAGATAAAAATATCTTCAAAGCTGTTTTAGTTTCAGTTTGAGTGACAATTGCATAATCAAAATATATGGGCTCAAATTCATGGTTAGGTTGTGTTACATAATGTGTTATTTGAACAATATCTTTGCAATAACCTTTTCAATATTTTATATTTATATTATATATTTGTAACAAGGCAGTGCCCAAAACTGGGCGGTCCTCTTTTCAAACCCCGATTTTAACCCCCTTAGGGGTTTAATTTTCAAAAATCCTACATAGGTCTCTTGTAGGGACTTCCACAAGCCACGGTCTTGTGCCATCCGAATTAAAGGCGGCTCTCGGTTACTCGTATGATGTCGTTGACCTAGAAAATACTTTGCATAGTACAAATTATTGTTAAACAAATATTGAAAGCTAAGATGAGGTTGATGAAGCTGAAGTGACAATGGACAGGGCATATGATTCGTAAAACCGATAGACGTTGGGGTCCCAAGGTGCTGGAATGGCGACCTCGCACCGTAAGACGCAGTGTTGGAAGACTCCCTACTAGGTGGATGGATGACATCAGACAAGTCGCAGGGAGCCGCTGGATTCAGGCGGCGCAAGACCGTGGCGTGTGGAAGTCCCTACAAGAGACCTATGTCCAGCTGTGGACGTCTATCGGTTGATGATGATGATGATGATGATGAAGATGCGGTTTTATATTGAACGTGCATGCCTAGAAAATTAAGCACATACATTTTAAGTGTAACCAAAACAGTTTACGCAAGTCATATTTTGTGACAAACACCAGAATAGATGATAAAAGCGGCCATAACAACTCGAGATCCGTGGTGACAAGATTCACCCTACAATTTCAGTTTATGAGATATTAGTGAGATGTCAGACAGACGTTTATGGCGTCGTAAAGCGACCTCTGCGCACTTGTTGAGTTTACGACGGTATTATGTAGACAACGTCTGAAACGCCCTTATTTTTATGGGGTTAAGGTCTGATGATACTCGGATAGAAGAAGTGTTGCGGAGTTAGTTCATTTGAGTGCAGAACAATCAAAGTTGTAATGAAACACTTTGCCCGTACTTATATACCTAAGGTCATGAAAAAACAACTACCATGTTTCATGTTTGTTTAGTGTTGCGTCTCGTTTAATTCGAACAATAAAAGTTATCGATAAAACGTAACTACATAATATGTACACGTTTCGTTTATATCATAACTCATAACAATTAATTAATATTAACGTAGTCAAATGTGTGTTATACTAATTAAATTGATTTGTTATATACTAATTCGAGTTCTTTTACAATAATTCTTATTAAAATAGTTCAGTAATGAACTTACAAGCTACTGTTATTCACGAAATAATTTCCTACTACGATCCATGTTCGTTTTTCTGACCTCAGCTTCCAACAAACTGAAATTACCATCACTGGTATTGCTTTGTAATTAAATGCATCCACTAATGCTTACCACTACCTTATAACTTATGCGCTCCTAGTACCTCTGCGCGTAACTTATGCGCTCCGGGGCGAGGTTAATAGCTAATATCGCCTAATGACCGTCGTCTCCGTATAATGTTCCACATGGGACGACCTACGAACGCCTCACGCTTATGCTTGCTCGGTAATTTACGCTTGATCTTTCTCTATTGTATGTACTCTTAATTGTCCGTTTGTGTGTAGCATTGATTTGTTAGTCAGAATCACTAGTAGGTATTTAGTCCACTTTTTTTTACAAAACTTTGGTAAGGTCAATATTTTATTCTATTAAGAAGTTAAATGTGAGAATTAAAGTTTATTGAATCAAATAGGTATTATAATAATTTTATCATTTCTATAAAATAAACTTAAATCTAAAAAAAAACTGGAATAAATTCAATAAAATCTAAAACCTCATCGCAGCGAGGCATTGTACCCAAGATGCTGGCAGCATTGCACCTTTGGATGGCCAAATTAAATTGTTACCTATTCTACTTATGATTATTATCATATGCCATGACACTAATATTTTTATCGATATCAGAATGTTTTACATCACTAAAATCTCGCCATGGTCACGATTAAGCTAGATGTGATTTTATAAAACTATCATAATCATGATCAATCCATCGCTTACCTACTGAGCACAGGTGCCCACTCAGAATAAGACGGAGTTAGGCCATAGTCCGCCACGCTAAGTACGGATTGGCAGAAAACTATCATGGTAGAGCCAAACCTAAAGTCGAACTAACGTAGAATAATTCCAAATTAACTAAGTAATGACTTTGTATAAGGACGGAGACAGGAGCAGGACTGACTCATACGGGCAAGCTCAAGTCGCAGACACGAATAAATTAGCTTCACTTAAAAGAGTCGCAACGCAAATAAAATCTATTAACTCGTGGACCATAAATCACTTCTAAATTATATCCTAACGGCGCCTAGCCCAAGATGGCTACCCGAAATAACACGTCAAACAAGACGTTTTTACGTTCAGAAATTTAATTGCCTATACGATTACAAAGGATTCGTTGTTTTCACAAACACAATGATTTACTATCGAGAAATACTTTAAAAACTAACTAAAAACAGTTGTGAAAATATTTATTCACTACCGTCCGCGGTGATTTAGGGCAGGATTCCTTTGATTTGGACGGATTTTATTATTATTTAATCTCGCGAGTAAATGTGTAGTTAATAAATCTTAATGGCGTGCAATAAAATATGCTGACGCGTTTAATTTTATCGCGGCGTGAATGAGCTCTAATAAATTGTTATAATTTATTTATTGATCTCCTTATAGAGCATTGTCTTGTAATAGAGCATTAATAGAGCAATAGAGATAGTTTTATAAAGTGTTGATTAATTAATAAGTGTCCAATTTACATATTCGATTTATAGTTTTTGTTCTTTATGACCACATTTAAATTAATATCATTATTATTATCGATAGAAATTTTAATTCAAATCCATTTTTTCTAAAGTTGACTGACTTATAGTTTTTTTATTATTATTTTGTTAGCTTTTGTTTTTTTTATAAAACTAGATTCACAGCGACAAAATGTTTCGAACATTAAAACAAATTGTTAACTAAAACAGGTATCTTATCTATTGAAGATGAATTTAAATCTTGTTAATTTACTTCACTCCGCATTGAACTTGTATATATTTTATTAAAATTATTTATTAGTGTTTGTGTCTCTTCGTCACCGGATGTAAACAAAACTTTGTACAATTGTTGTTGGGACTTGCGAGAAGGTTTCTGACTTAGCACCTACCATCGACGTCGACATGTGATTATTATTACATAGATGCTTAGCTAAATTAGTTAGCTAAATAAAATAAAAATATCATTAGTTAATGATATTTGAATTCCAAATAAAAAACTTCAGAGTCAACGAAAAAATCCTGCAATCTAAGATTAAAAGAACCAACTAACGTCCTAAATTAAATAAATCTATCTGTAGTAATCTTAAGTTTCTTAACAACATTGTTATTTGTCAAAAATTCTATAACCTCTGTATGAGCTCTATTAACAAATAACAATCTTGATAAGTAAATTATCGACAGATTACGGATAGTTTATTCATTCCAGCCGTTGGTATATACCTAGGTACGAGTATTTCCCCACACTCGAATTCCAATGACTGTGAATTCATTGTACCTACAGCGTATAGTCAGGCAAAGAAGACAACAAAACTGACCGCATATTTAGTGGTACCCCCGTACGGTATGTAAATCGGCATTGATAACACCAGTACTAGAAGCTGGGTAATACTCCGGCCCATTCAGGTGCGGTCCCTACAAGGGCCGGCCCGCTGCGATTGCAAATTGCGACAACTCTTTGTTCCGCGATTACAATTACAGGTATATCGGTATGTATCGATATCTGGTAACGATATCCAGCGACCAATGGTATCTACTAGATCTTGATAACGATCGGGTATTCGCTTGTAATTTCTTTTATTTTTAGTAGGGATACGAGTGCGAGTGGATTGCGAAGCTGAAGTGGCAATGGGCAGGGCATATAGTTCGAAAAATTGATAGACCCAAGTTGGGTCCCAAGGCACATGAGTAAAGAAGGTGCTAGAATGGTGACCTCGCACCGGAAAGGGTAACGTTGGATGACCTCCCAATAAGTGGACAGACTGGATTCATGCGAATGACGATAAAGGGTATAGGTTTAATAAAACTGACATACCCCTTCCAATTAGTTAGCCTGCTTCCATTTATCTTCAGGTGAGATAGTTGTCAAGGGTTACCTTGAAATTGAATAGAATAAAAAAAGAATACCATACAGAGAGATACGACGAAACTAAACACCATTCAACAATTTTGTTGATCGAAGAGTCTAAAGCAGTCTTTAGTATAATCAAGAAAGGCCATCAATCATTACGAACTATTCAAAGTCTCAATCGCAATCCTCATAATAGAAACTAATTACGACACGAATTGACAATACGCACGCTGTAATACTGTAGCCAAAGAGATGGTGGTATTTTTATTTTAAAGAATATTAGCCATGTTAAATGAATACTATTCCCCTTTCCTCTCCAACTAAGCGTCAAGCTTGTGCTAGGAGTAGGTACGACAATAGTGCAACGGGCGGGGTTTGAACCGTCGACCTTTCGGTTTTCAGTCCACTCCTTTACCCGATGAGCTATTGAGGCTATATTTGATAGGAAATCTATTTTTCTATATTAAAATAAGGCATATTTTCCATGATTAAGTAAGCTAGAGATACTAAGCCTTTCTTAGCTTTTGTAATATTGATAGCTTAGTTCACAATTGCATAAGCCATCAATATATTATTTCTTTCTGTATATTATCAAGTAACTCCTCAAATTTTGCGACCAGCTCTTCGGCTAGTATTACCGTAATAGCAAAAGCGTGGTAATTACAAGCGGTAATCAATGTAATAGAGTCAATTACCGTAATATATCCGAGCCAGGATCTAGGTGAGGCTAACTACCTAATTTGCCATCATCTGGCGAATTATACGTTGATTATATCCACCAGGGGAACATAGGAAATTACGTTTATAATGGTTTTGTGCTCTTTGTATTATAATTTATACCATACATAAGTACTGAGATTCTCTATAAAGGATCCAGCACACATTGACCTAATGCATTCGGCAAAATGTTGGCTAGCGTGACTTACTAGCTGATGCCCGGGACTTCGTCCGCGTGGAATTAGGATTTTTAAAAACCCCGTGGGAACTCTTTGATTTTCCGGGATTAAAAGTAGCCTATGTCACTCTCCAGGTCTTTATCTATACCCATGCGATCATGATGATGATGACACCGCAAGCGTGTGCTGCACTGCTTGTAAGAATTGCGATAAAAAGTCAACCAACATTTACAACAAGCTAGCCAACATTTTGCCGAATGCATTAGGTCAATGTGTGCTGGATCCTTTATACAGAATCTCAGTAGGTACTTATATGTATGGTATCAGTACCCTTATCAGTAGGGACCCTTATTATAAATGCGAAAGTGTTTGTTTGTTGGTTTGTTGGTTTGTCCTTCAATCACGTCGCAACGGTGCAACGGATTGACGTGATTTTTTGCATGTGTAATGTGTATAGATAAAGATCTGGAGAGTGACATAGGCTACTTTTTATCCCGGAAAATCAAAGAGTTCCCACGGGATTTTTAAAAACCTAACTCCACGCGGACGAAGTCGCGGGCATCAGCTAGTACATAATGAAACTTAACACAAGTTCGAAGTCTTGAGATTCACCTGTCACGTATAGGCGGGTAACCATTAGCACACCATTGGCTGCACTACCCTGCTCCGCCGCTGATTACGGCGAATTACAGCGAATTACAGCGAATTACGGCGAATTACAGCGATTACGCAGCCCATCGTCGCCCGGTGTGATTGCCCGGACAGGTGGTTTGTGTTTAACATAATAGCGCGGATGTCGTCGGCCATTTTTGCGTTCTGCGGTCTAGTTGGTTTATTGTCTCTCCATTTGAAGGGATTGTTTTAACTGTGTCGCCAATCGAGTTAACCGCGAAGATATATTTTCAAGTTTTACTTCAATTTACCCGTACCTTAAGGTATTACTAAGCCTCCGCTGTCCGTCCGTTCGTCCGTCCGTCTGTCAGCGGGGTGTATCTCGTGA
Organism: Maniola hyperantus; assembly: GCF_902806685.2. NCBI lineage: Eukaryota > Metazoa > Arthropoda > Insecta > Lepidoptera > Nymphalidae > Maniola > Maniola hyperantus. The sequence continues at coordinate 1,371,905 of NC_048553.1, read as the reverse complement.
ACCGTAGTAGGTAGAGATTTGTCACAGAATGTATATTTCTATTGCCGCTATAACAACAAATGATGCAAAAAAATTAGAAGTGTTTGGTATTTCTAGGTTAGGAAGCCTCAATAGCTCAACCGGTAAAAGGAATGGACTGAAAACCGAAAGGTCGACGGTTCAAACCCCGCCCGTTGCACTATTGTCGTACCTACTCCTAGCTCAAGCCTGACGCTTAGTTGGCGAAGAAAGGGGAATATGAGTCATTTAACATGGCTAATATTCTTTAAAAAAAAAACTTGTACGATAGTATGGAACCCTTCGTGTGTGAGCGATTCGTACTTGACCGTTTTGTGTTTTGCGGTGTAGTTGTTTTATTATCTCTCAATTTGAAGGGATTGTTTTAACTGTGTCGCCAATCGAGTTAACCGTCAAGATAATTTTTCAAGTTCTACTTCAATAGCTCAACGGTTGAGGAGCGGACTGAATTCTGAAAGGTCGGCGGTTCAAACCCCACCCGTTGCACTATTGTCGTACCTACTCCTAGCACAAGCCTGACGCTTATTTGGAGAGGAAAGGGGAATATTAGTCATTTAACATGGCTAATATTCTTTTTAAAAAAAAAACTTGTACGATAGTATGGAACCCTTCGTGTGTGAGCGATTCGTACTTGACCGTTTCGTGTTTTGCGGTGTAGTTGTTTTATTATCTCTCAATTTGAAGGGATTGTTTTAACTGTGTCGCCAATCGAGTTATCCGTCAAGATAATTTTTCAAGTTCTACTTCAATAGCTCAACGGTTGAGGAGCGGACTGAATTCTGAAAGGTCGGCGGTTCAAACCCCACCCGTTGCACTATATTGTCGTACCTACTCCTAGCACAAGCTTTACGCTTAGTTGGAGAGGAAAGAGGAATATTAGTCCTGATTAGGATGGCTAATATTCTTTAAAAAAAGAACTACTATTATTACCTACTAAGTCTTCATTTTCCGTCTGTTCGTCTGTCTGTCTGTCAGAGAGCTGTATCTCGTGAACCGTAATAGGTGAGATTTGTCACAGAATTTATATTTCTGCTAGCTGACCCGCCCCGGCTTAGCTCGGGTGGAATTTAGAAAATCAGCGTGGGGGTAGCATTGATGAGACTGTCAGTGAGTCAAGAGTTTTTGACCATTTAGGTAGGTAATATCGTCATCTCAAAGAACCTAGTAGTTATCTATCCGCTTCTGTTTTCTGTAGTTTCCGTGATATTTCTTTTTCCTTGGCTCTTCTTAGCACTTCCAAGATTGTAATTTTGTCCTGGGTACAATCACTACCCATGTTATATATGTGAAAGTGTGTTTGTTTGTTGGTTTGTCCTTCAATCACGTCCCAACGGAGCAACGGATTGACATGTTTTTTGCAAGTATATACTTAAAGATCTGGAAAGTGACATAGGTTACTTTTTATTGGTAAATTAAAGAGTTCCCAAGGGATTTTTGAATCCCAGGTTCCATGTGAACGAAATCGCAGGCATCAGCTATCATTTTAAAATCTTAAGTTGCCCCCTCAAATGACGAAACCCTTTCCATTCAGAAAGCTAAATGTCGTCACGCATACATTTTGAACCCGTGACCTTTCCCAGCAGTTAATGGGTCTAAAAATCGGAAATATTAAATTAGACCACATTGTGGCAACAATCACGGCAGACCGCAGCGCGTCGGTCGCCGGAAAAACTACGCACTTGACATTTGGCGTAAAGTCTGCGCTGCGCTGCGTGCGGTCAGCCAGGGCTGGCACAAGTCGCCAAATCATTTTAAACGAATGTGAAAGAGTTATTATGGAATTTTGATTTAGTTTAATTTATTATAACTAGAATAGCTTATGCTCGCGACTTCGTCCGCGTGGACTACACAAATTTCAAACCCCTATTTCCCCCCCGTAAGGGTTGAATTTTCAAAAATCCTTTCTTAGCGGATGCCTACGTCATAATAGCATGCATGCCAAATTTCAGCCCGATCCGTCCAGTAGTTTGAGCTGTGCGTTGATAGATCAGTCAGTCAGTCAGTCAGTCAGTCAGTCAGTCAGTCAGTCAGTCAGTCAGTCAGTCAGTCAGTCAGTCACCTTTTTCTTTTATATATTTAGATTTAGATGATGCCTGCGACTTCGCGTAAGTTTCGATTTTTTTTAAATCCCATGGGAACTTTGATTTCCTGAGATAATTCCTTGTCTGGTGGGAGGCTTCAGCCGTGGATATAGTTACCACCATACCGGCAAAGCCGTGCAGCCAAGCGATTTAGCGTTCCGGTATGATGCCGTGTAGAAACCAAAGGGGTGGTTTCATAAAAAATACTGCCAAACCCTTTCCAGGTTAGCCCGCTTTCATCTTAGACTGCATCATCACTTACTTACCACCAGATGAGATTGTAGTCAAGGGCTAACTTGTATCTGAATAAAAAATAAAAAAAATTACCTATATCCGTCTCCGGGATGCCGTACCTACCTATACCCGCAATTTCTTCGTTGTGGAGTTAAGTTTTAAAATCCTGTGAGAACTTTTTGATCTTCCGAGCCTATATTATGCTTCCCGCACTGCCAGATACCTATTATCTCAGTGCCAAATTTCGTCAAAATTGGTTAAACGAATAGGCACCGCGAAAAGCTAGCAGACAGACATACACACTTTCGAATTTATCATATTGATAAGTATGATTTTTTTTTTTTTTTAATACAATAAAACTTAAAGCTAGCCTTATCTAATTACTATATAAATCATGACCGCGTGGAATGGTGCCAAGAATACTGGCTGCATTTCCGCGCTGGAATAAGTATGAATTACAAAATTGCTATTGATATTGATTGAGACAGGCATACATATTGTCTAGACATAGGCATAGAGAGGTATAGATATTAAAATGAGAAATGTACAACTTTCGTGATATACGACAAAGCTTTGTGCCAGCCCTGGGCACGAAAACGGCGCAATTTGCGGCTATGGAACTGCTTGGAGCAGTGACATTAACGCAGGATCTGCGCCCGGCGTACTCCAATTGTTTTTGATTGCGCACGCGCTCGTTCTCATTTGGTAATTGCGCAATTTTTGCGGTCGCTGCGGTGTCATATCGAGTCACGCTCGTCGGGCCCGCGTTAAGTAGTCGTTTCGGTTTTGTGCCTGTTCTATGGACCACTGGGGTGGAACCATTTTTGTCTTGCCTTTACGGACACCGCCCATGGTGACTTTTTGTAGGAACCGGACCGAACCGAACACGAACGAGAACGGAAAAACGGATTTCCACCAGCCTTCTTGTTATCGTCAGTCCATTCATCCCGCATTGCGTATTCCCGCAGTACGCGGTCTCCACTCCTAATCCTCTTTGCCTTTACGTACTATGCTTCGTATTATATTAATTCAGTCCGGGTTTTGGGGTAAAGTATTTTCAATTTTCTAAGGAAATAACTATATCAAATGGGGTATCATATAAAAGGTCTTCACCTGTGCATTCTAAAACAGATTTTTATTTATTTTTATGTATCATAGTTTTTGAATTATCCTGCAAAATGTCGAAAAAATACGACTGTAGTACGGAATCCTCGTTGCGCGAGCCTAACTCGCACTTGGCCGTTTAAGACGTTCAAAGAGTCAATAGGCGTGGCCACAATATCTCGAAGGTATCCAGCAAGCAGAAATTGAAGAGCGTTATCGTATCGAAATCCGCGGTATCTGGGCCGGCGGTCTCCGAGGAAATCATTGGGAAGGCAACCGGAAAATTTACCGCACATTCCGTTCCGTGGCGTAACACACCTGCAGCTTTCTTATGTCCTGGTAGGTACGTGCTCTATTTTGTTGCCTTTATTAAAGAAAATTGTCGCTTTTCTTTTTGAAAGATTTTCCGGTGAAGTATTTTTCCTTTAAAGTGGAAACTTCTTTGGGAAGGGTAAAAACTCCCATCACCGACATACTATTATAGTCACAGATGAGGAATCATCTGTGGTAGTGCTCCGAGTGTCGACAGATCTAAAAAACTACACTAATGTTTAATGGTTTTATTTTACAAATTATGAAATTAGAATTTTTGATTCTACAATTAATTAATTTAAAAATCCAAAATAAACACGAAAGTGTGTTTGTTTGTTGGTTTATTGGTTTGTCCTTCAATCACGTCGCAACGGTGCAACGGATTGACGTGATTTTTTGTATGGGTATAGATAAATACCTGAGAGTGACATTGGTTAATTTTTATCCCGGAAAATCAAAGATTCCCACGGGATTTTAAAAAACCTAATTCCACGCGGACGAAGTCGCGGGCATCAGCTAGTTTCTAATAAAATCGTGAGGGATGAAATGATCGTGTTCTTTACAATGCTGCCTAAAAAAAATACCTAAGTACACCAGGTTCTCCTATCAAGAAGATACTATGTCATATACCTACTGAAGTAATAGAATAGGTACTTGGTACCCTAGCAAGTTATTAGGGAATCGATTAGAATAGTAATTATTCATAAGGGGTTATACCGGAGTGTATGGTGCCATGGCTGCCATAGCGCTGAAGTCGCGTTAATTGCGTACCGCTCCGCAAGGCATAAATATTTAACAGCTGATCGAAACTTCACGGTGTTCCTCATTCATTCTCATCAGAGTCATTATTTCTAAGTTGGAAGAATACTCGTACTTCAATACCTTGAGCTGACGTATTTATTTTTCGTTGTTTTGGTCGTCGTTCACCAATAGACGTCCACAGGTCTAGATCTCTACAATCAATGATATTGTGTCATCTCAATCCAAGAGCTCGCCTACGACTCGTTTAATTTCTGTTCACCTACTCTGCACTTTCCGGTGCGAAATCGCCATTCTATCACCTTAGAATCCAAAAATCTATCTATTTCTTCTATTCTTAATAGGTTTTTCGAGAAGATACTATGTCATATACCTACTGAAGTAATAGAGTAGGTACTTGGTACCCTAGCAAGCTATTAGGGAATCGATTAGAATAGTAATTATTCATAAGGGGTAATACCGGAGTGTATGGTGCCATGGCTGCCATAGCGCTGAAGTCGCGTTAATTGCGTACCGCTCCGCAACGCATAAATAGTTAACAGCTGATCGAAACTTCACGGTGTTTCTCATTCATTCTCATCAGAGTCATTATTTCTAGGTTGGAAGAATACCTCAATACCTTGAGCTATACACATATTATGTAGGTCATATAGGAATAAATCCGAAAACGGTAAATTTGTGGTTACATCACATCACAAAAAAGCGTTATTTCTTCGTTTCCCATTTCGTGGACGAAACCAAACACCTACCTTGGGCATCGCAATAATATCCGGTGGTATTTGTAAGATTACCGCGATAGCCGGCACCGCCAATATCGCCGATTGATACACCCAGAGGACCTCCCCGGGGACCAGGGGGAAATATTACATGCTCATGGAATAGGTTCTACTCCTGAATAACTATGTTATACATATGTACTTACGACAGTGTTATGTAAGTATGTGTGTGTAGAAAATAAGCTACTACGCTTAAAAACCAATCTTCGCATTATTGCCTTTCTAATGAAACCGGTTAATATGGCACATCGGTTGGATGGTTTCAAACGGACTATAACGGATATGATTTATGATGATACATAATTCATAGACCACGATTTTTGTTTGGCCAATAGGGGACGATGGCTGCTAGTCAAATCAGCGACTTTTTATCAAACGTCAAAAGTTCAAAACACTCGCTATTAAAGGAGCTTATATGAAAAACATCGATGTGACGTTAAAACATTTGAATTGATTTGGCGTGCTTTTTTTGTTAAATCGAAAATTTTAAATGGGGACGTGGATTTTACGAATTTGGAAGACCCTTTATTTAATCATTCCTTCATTCCTAAGAAATAATTTATTTTTGACTGACCATCATCCCAATTGAGTTGCTAATTTAATTCAATGATAAGCCACAATGATTACGACCTTATTATTTTCAGATCTTAATTTCATGTTAGCCGTCGTTTCAGTGTTGGACAGTGGCGGACGTTTTTAGTACAGGTGTAAAATATAATATTTACGGGGTAGAGACAGACCGCCGCTTGTTAGGATAATGAGGTGCGCGCGCAGCGATAAATTCGTTCCGCCGCCCGCCGCTCGGGGGCGCGCCTCATTTGCATCTTTATGTATTGCACGAGCTTTTTGCTTTTTTTTTGGTAACTATCACTCGGGGTTGATGACATTCCGAATTTGAAATATCCGAGTCTTAATTTAGAAGAATTAGATAAGACCACGTTAGGACTTTTAAAATGAAGAAGGTAAGTTTATAATGATTTTGTTTCATGTTGCACATCACAGCCTGTCATATGATTTTTGTGATAATACTATGTCCGGACTCTACCACCGGTTTGGAAAGCAGATTTTATTGAATAGAGACGGCAAGAAACTCAGCAGTTTTATGACAAAATTCGTAGTCATACATAAGTACCTACCTATTATAATATACATCAAATCTGACGTGTGTCGCTTCGACTTTATTTTGTTAACAGCAGAACCAAAAACAAAATTTGTTAATAGCGTAGTGGATAAGTAAGACGTCGGCAACCTATTCGTGGAAATTGGAATCCGGGGTTCGGTATCGGTCATGCACCTCTAACTTTTCGGAGATCGGTTGGTGGTGTGATGGACAAAAAACTGTTGTTTTTTCGGATTTGCAGATTGGATTGTTAAATAAAAAATTAAAATAGCTTAATTTATAAATTTAAACCACGCGACTTTGAAGTTTTACCCATCTCAAAATCCCCCAACACACATTTTTGAAGTTTTCACATCAAAAATACCGTATCTATGTAGCAAGAAAGAAAGAAAAACAAAATGTCACTAAAATGCAGAGCCAGCTCAGCTGACCAGTGACGCAATAGTTCATCTATCCACCGCTAGATGGCGTTGCCCTCCACAAAAGTGCGTAGTCAGGATGACGCGCCGCTCGCTCTCGGCTCGTTAGCCCAACACGGCGGCTGTCACGTTTTTGACAGTTTTTGACACAGACATCGATAGTGAGGCATCGTTACCGTCGAGGCGGGGCTCTTATCTCCCATTTTGTTAGTTTATACGTTTATACCTATTTGATTTGGCCGTGTAAGCGTATTGTTACGGTTTTGTTGTTTCTAAGATTTGATAGTGATCGGTTTTTAGTTTAGTTTAGTTTACCGTTTTAAATGGTCTATTTTTAGCTACGGTTTCAAGATTTAAGACAGGTATTCGTGAAATAATGCCATAATCGTCGTCTTTAGCCTACTTACATCTACAGAACCAACACTACATACTTAGATAGGTAGGTAGGTAAGTACTTTTTATAAACACTACAGCAGTCTAACTTTGAGTTTTTCCGAGGTAAATCTTCACGAATCTTATTATACTTAGGTACCTATGCTTAAGGGTAGCTACGGAGGTACTTACTGCAACCTACCTACCAACGTCTTCTTACAGTCAAACACGTCTCCGGTTTTTCACAAGGTTTCCTTGAGCTGAGACGTCACAATCCGCGGTGATCTCGTATTCATAGCCCGATATATCACCGCGGCGGCTGCGGGGGGGAGTGGGAGGGGGGGGACTTGACGTGCAATTATAAAGATAATAACGTTTTCACCTCGCGGCGGCGGTTTTATTTGTCCCAATGATTTATAGCCGTGGAAACGCGCACGTGACAGTTTTTGAACGCATTTTGAATATTTTTTTAAGTGAAAACTTTTTTGGGGTTCGAGCGGGCGATTACGGATTTTGAGTAGATAATAGATATCCTTCGGCATGGGCAAAAACTTCAAGGTCACGTTACCGACATGGTAATGTTAATTAATGGTCCTGAGTAAAAACCAAAGTAATGTTTAATGGTTTCAATTTACAAATTGTGAAATCTCAATTTTTGATTCTACTTTTATTTGATTTTACTCTATTTTTTAGTGATAAGTTTTCTGTATGTACCTATATACTATATATAGTTTTTTTTTGTTGTATTGACCTGTAAATTTAAATTTAGCTAAAAAAAATTAGCTATCTAGTTATCTAACTTCTACAATAATTAATTTGAAAATCCAAAAAAAAAACACTTATTTTATTTCTAGTTTCCACTTCTTTCAGGAGTCTTCTAGGCAAGCGTGCACCATCTTAGGCATCATCATCACTTGCCAATAGGTGTGATTGCAGCCACGCAAACGTATTTAAGCACTATTTAGTCTATAAAATTATAAAAAAAGTTGTTTCTGTTGCTTACCTAGTCTAAATATATAAAAGAAAAAGGTGACTGACTGACTGACTGACTGACTGACTGACTGACTGACTGACTGACTGACTGGTCTATCAACGCACAGCTCAAACTACTGGACGGATCGGGCTGAAATTTGGCATGCAGATAGCTATTATGATGTAGGCATCCGCTAAGAAAGGATTTTTGAAAATTCAACCCTTAAGGGGGGGAAATAGGGGTTTGAAATTTGTGTAGTCCACGCGGACGAAATCGCGAGCATAAGCTAGTTCAGTATAGGTACCTAATTAATCACTAATAGATACCTAGGTCAAAAGTTGCTAAAAAGTTAAAAGAACTATTAAGTTTTACCATTATTTCAAAACCTTCAAAAGCTGCATTAAGAAAATAAAATGAAACCAACATATTTTGACCTCAAACGAATCGCCAAACCAATTCCCACTTACACCTTTTTCTCTAGATTTCCCAACCGCCTTAGCGTTTCCTTCGCTAGAATTTAAAAAAAAAAGAAAATTGCACCTCTCCCTCGCACGTATTGCACATTGCACTTGCGATTATCGCCATTTCACTCTTTTGTTTCGTTGTCGACACTGCGCTCCGCCCATTTGTAAAATCGACTGGCCGTCCTTGCACCTGTCTCTTTCACGTCCGTCTGATTTATGTGAGAGTGAACGGGCTTGATGGATGCTTTGTTTTTCCGCTTCGAGTGTCCGCAAAAAAGGAATGCGGCCGTGGATTAGGTTCACGTAAACGTTATAACTGGGTGGAAATTGTGATAATGTCTCCATCTCTGGACGACTCGATGTTGGCGCGTTTTGTTTCAGCTTAGGATTGCTTATTTATTAAGTTCTCTCTAAAGGATTTTAGAGAATCAGTGGATTTTCGTCAAGAGGATATCAGGTTCGAATGTTGGTTAGACACTAATGACTAAGTAACTAGAGCTGTCAACATAACTTAATGCTTATTAAAGTAACGTTCAAAATAGCTCCTGAAATAAATCAGCGTTTTTGAAATGAAAACAACCTTAGTTTCACCGACATCGGCATGCTACTTAATTTAAAACCTAGTTTTCGGACTGCCGATACCGGATAGATGTAAAAACAAAACTAATGTTAATTGTTTTAATTTACAAATTATAAAATTGTAGTTATTGCCAAGGTTACGTAATTAATAAATTTAAGTACTTACCTACATAGTCGGTAGATTTTTTTATTAGTAGATATCTATACCTAAGTCTTGACTTCGGTCAATACAGCTAGTCTTCTATAGGCAAGCGCACTTGGCCAGCAGGTTTGATTGCAGCCAATTAAAAAAAATCTACTAACCATCGATCGGTTAGTATAAGTCCCGCAAAGTGCTATTGCGCTGGAACTGTGTCTCATTAACATCGAAATGACGTCATTTTGACGTCAGCCGAAACTTCAGTCTAGAGCCTCAATAGCTCAACTGGTAAAGGAGTGGACTGAAAACCGAAAGGTCGACGGTTCAAACCCCGCCCGTTGCACTATTGTCGTACCTACTCCCAGCACAAGCTTCAGCTTAGTTGGAGAGGAAAAAGGGGAATATTAGTCATTTAACATGGCTAATGTCCTTTAAAAAAAAAAAAAAAGTCTAGTGCTGACGTCACTAAAATGGCGGCCACGCACATTAGCAATTTGCGGGACTTAGATATGAGTTTCCATATCTCGATAACGTTGGTAGATTTCGAGTAGATATAGGTATCTGCCTGTAATGGGTTTTGGTTAGGCAACGTCAATTATCGATTGTTCCATCTCCATAAATCGTATAAATCGTAAATTGCTCACGGTTAGGCGAAAAAGTCCGGAATTAAGATTTTAAGGCTCGATCTCGGAATGGCGGCAAAAACCGACGCCCGGTTGACAAGTTGAGAAATATAATGGCGGCTTTTTGGCGGGAACGCATTCTAATCAAAATAGTTTACGCGTGGCCCGTAGCTATCTACGCCATTGTTTATTAACCAACTTCGAAAAAACAAGGCAAGTGCGAGTCGGGCTCGCACACGAAGGGTTCCGTACCATCTTACAAGAAATACTTACCTAACACTTTTTAATTTTTTGAAATTTTCATGCCGGCTATTTTGACATTTTTATTATTTGTGGTTATAGCGACAAATCAAATACTTCTGCTGTTTCAAAATCATCATAATGTGTCATTAAAATCAAAATATTTTAACTCATTACGGTTCACGAGATACTTACAGCCTACTGGCAGACAGACAGACAGACAGACGGACAGACGGATGGACGTATCTATGGACAGCGGAGGCTCAGTAACAGGGTCCCGTAAGGCACCCTTCTGATACGGAACCCCACACACAGCGAGCGGTTTCGTTCCGACTTCCGAGGGTTTTCGGAGGAGGCAGTGTGCATTTTAAGCAATTAAATATCACTTGATACATCGTCGTGATGAATACCGGAGAGTTCTCCATAATGTTCACAAAGCGTGAAGTCTGCAATCAGTTCGGGCTGCCTACTGGGCCAGCGTCGTAGACTATGACCTAACCAATGATTTGGAGAAAATTGACAGACAATCACACGAGCGATCCTATAAGGGTTCCGTTTTTCATTCGGATCTACGGAACCCTAAAAAGGAGGAATTCTTTTATGCGCATTTTTCTTTTTAGAGTTTGACCACTCTATCGTGGGAACGCCGGTTTGTTTCTAATAAGTAATCTTGTGGGTTTTTTTAATCGACACCTATTTTTGTGAGCGAATACCACAATGTCAGTCCTCTTGTGCGTTTCTAGGAACTGTGGCACAGCGGTGATCGCTATCTAAATAATATATAAAAGGAAAAGGTGACTGACTGACTGATCTATCAACGCACAGCTCAAACTACTGGACGAATAGGGTTGAAATGAATGAAGAAAGGATTTTAGAAATCATTAGGATTTTAAAAAATTCGACCTCTAAGGCGGTAAAATAGCGGTTTATAACAATTACCTACCTAATCTCCGAGTGCTATGGGCTATTAAATTACTTACTGACATGACGCGGACGAAGTTATAGGAAAAATTTGATACTTATAAGGCAACTAGCGACCCGCCCCAGCTTCGCATGGGTGCAATGTAGATTGTAGATACCAATGTGGTTGTTTTTTTAAAGAATATTAGCCATGATAAATAACTAATATTCTCCTTTCCTCTCCAACTAAGCGTCAGGCTTGTGCTAGGAGTAGGTACGACAATAGTGCAACGGGCGGGGTTTGAGCCGTCAACCTTTCGGTTCGGTCAACCGGTCGGACTGAAGTCCACTCCTTTACCGGTTGGGCTATTGAGGCTCTAATGTGGTGTCAGTGAGGAGTGATTAATAATCCATACTTCCATACTAATTTTATAAATACGACCACTGCCGCCTCCGTCTCGTTTTGTAGCGCGTCATATTTTTTAATTTTCGATGGAAGCTTGATTTCTTCCGACATTTTGTTCAAATATCGTCATATTTCAACAAATTAACACAACCCAATATTAAACTAGTATATTTATAAACCTTCCTCTTGAATCACTCTATCTATTGGTGAAAACCGCATTAAATCCGTTGCGTAGTTTAAAAGATCTACGCGTTCATACATACAGACAGCGGAAAGTGACTTTATTTTATACTATGTAGAGATTAGCTTATGTCCGCGAGTCAGTCAATCCTTCCAGTCCTAAAAGTCACGTCTTTTTCCTTTCATATATTTAGATAGCAACCACCGTTGCCTACTGTGGGGTTGAGAAATTGTTCGCTGAAGCGATCAATTTTTCAACTTCATAGTGGTTAAGACTTAGTTAAGACTAAGTTAAATAACAACTAGCTATGATTGACTTCAGTCACACACACACACACACACACACACACCCACGCACACACACACACACACACACACACCCACGCACACACAATATTGTTACTAAAATAGCCTAATTTAAATTTAAATTTGTACTCCATATTAATCGATGGATCCAAGGGATGGCTGCGGCGCCCGTAACACAGGTTTACCTAGCACGGACGCCAAAGCACTCCTTCAGGTTCTTATATTTTTATTGTTTCTACCTTTTTTATGTGTACTTGTTTTAAGGAGTCTTTGTCTTGTACAACATTTTTGAATAAATAAATATATAAAAAAAATATATAAAAAACCGTTACTACAGTTCCTAGAAACGCACAAGAGGGCTGACATTGTGGTATTCGCTCAAAAAAATAGGTGTCGATTAAAAAAAACCCACAAGATTACTTATTAGAAACAAACCGGCGTTCCCACGATAGATTGGTCAAATTCGAAAATGCATGATTTAAACACGTTTAAAACAAATTGTTTTGAAGCACGTATGTTTTTTTTCAGCTTTTCAAACGGTGTTTGAATGAAATACTAACCATACTAGGGACCTCCCACCGTAAGGCCACAGCGCCAGAGAAAGAGAAAATTAACTAAACAATGCCGTAGTTCCCGGCTTTTGTCGTGACCGTCAAGCGTGACCGGCCGTCACTCACGCGCCGGCGCCATGATACGAAAATTGCTCAAATTGCTCGATGTGCTCAAATTGCTCAAAACATGTTTAATTAACCAATTTGTTCCGTTTGTAACCGATTCAATTGTGAGCCGATTCGGTCGCGTGATGTTACCGTGACCTATTATGATATTATACCTAGGTACCTACTTACTTCATCATCATGATCAACCCATCGCCGGCTCACTACAGAACACGGGTCTCTTCTCAGAGGGTTTTGGCCCTAGTCTTCCACGCTGGCCATGTGCGGATTGGTAGACTTCACACACCTTTGAGAACATTCTGAATAAACTCTCAGGCATGCAGGTTTCCTCACGATGTCAAGTGATATTTAATTACTTAAAACGCACATAACTCCGAAAAGTTAGAGGTGTGTGCCCGGGATCGAACCCCCGACCTCCGATTAGAAGGCGGACGTCCTAACCACTAGGCTATCACAGCTTTTTTATAATTACTTATTTGATTATAATTAGAACGGTTTTTTGGAAAGTAGCCTCAATAGCTCAATGATTAAGGAGTGGACTGAATTCCGAAAGGTCGGAGGTTCAAACCCCACCCGTTGCACTATAGGTAATTGTCGTACCTACTCCTAGCACAAGCTTTACGCTTAGTTGGAGGGGAAAGGGGAATATTGGTCATGAATTATCACTGACTGTTTATATACTTGTATACAAGAACAGTATGTCGAGAGTACGCTTAGAGAGTACAGGGGAATGGTTTAAAATAAATAAAGGTGTTAGACAAGGTGACCCGCTCTCACCTAAACAGACATAATGAAAAACAGAGATATACCAATGGCAGCCAAGAGCAAATTACACAATACTTGTATCTTGCCGTGCATTATCTACGGATGCCAAACGTGGGCCCTGACAAAAAGAAACATGGAAAAACTGGAAACATACCAACACGGAATAGAAAGAAGTATTTTGCATACTAGGAGGAGTGATAGGCAGAGACTAGTCACCATTAGAGCCAAAACAAAAATTTATGATGTAAAAAGGAAAATAAGAGAACAAAAAAAAAAAAAAAAAAAAAAAAAAAAAAAAATGGAGATGGGCCGGTCACATGGTAAGAAGCAAAACACAAAAGTGGACCGATGATATAACAGATTGGTACCCAAGGGATGGTAAACGTAAAAGGGGACGGCAACATCTCAGATGGGCAGATGACATTAAGTCTGTAGCAGGGGCTACATGGCAGAGAAAAGCCAGAGATAGAACAATTTGGAAGGGAATGGAGGAGGCCTATGTCAGAAGACACTGAGGCGTTAAAACGGCTACCGAAGACGCAACTTGCTATTTATATACTTACTAGATTAATAAGTATGTAATTGTTTAAAATAACAAATTGTAAATTGTGAACCCTCAGAATAATAAAGGCTTATTTATTTATTTATTATTTATTATTTATTTATATACTTCGTTATATATTCTAAAATATATATAAAAGGAAAAGGTCTGGCAACTGACTGACTGATCTATCAACGCACTAAACTCAAGCTCAAACTAATCGGGTGAATCCATGGTGAATCTGGACGGATCGAGCTGATAAGGCATGTAGCTGACGTAGACATCCGCTAAGAAAGGGTTTTTTTAAATTCAACCCCTAAGGTGGTAAAATATGAGTTTGAAATTTGTGTAGTCCACGCAGACGAAGTCGCGAGCATGAGCTAGTATAAAAATAGAATGAAATTAGCAATCAGTACCCTTATTATAAATGCGAAAGTGTGTTTGTTTATTGGTTTGTTGGTTTGTCCTTCAATCACGTCGCAACGGTGCAACGGATTGACGTGATTTTTCGTATGGGTAGAGATAAAGACCTGGAGAGTGACAAAGGCTACTTTTTATCCCGGAAAGGCAAAGAGTTCCCACGGTATTTTCAAAAACCTAATTCCACGCGGACAAAGTCGCGGGCATCAGCTAGTAAATCATAATTCATACCTAATCATAATCACCGCAGAAAGGCAACATATGGCCAATTTGCAATTTATACCCGCTATCCAATAAAACGGTAATCGCCCGATATCAAACCACAATTACACCTTACCGATTCAAATTATTGTTTTGTCATTGCTACCATGTGTTATTACATGATTTTCACTTTCAAAAGTGTATAAGCTATTCCAGAGATTGTATAAAATAGTGGTTAAGCGCGAATCGTCATTTACATAGTGGTTCTCGGTATATACTATGGATAGTCTGCGTGGATTCTGTTTTTAAAATCCCGTGGGAACTCTTTGATTTTCCGGGATAAAAAGTAGCCTAGGTCACTCTCCAGGTCTTTGATTTATAGGTATTGATTTATTATTTATATGTAGATTATATCCATGCAAAAAATCACGTTGAGCCGTTGCTCCGTTGCAGCGTGATTGAAGGACAAACCAACAAACAAACACACTTTCGCATTTATAATATGCGTAGTGAATAGTGATTTATAAGGGCATCATACCCATACCTAGGTACACCTCATCGTGGTCGTCTTCAACTGATTGAAGTCCACTGCTGGACATAGGTCTCTTTTAGCGACTCTCACGATAGAAATAGAAATAAAATGGTTTTTGATTCAAATAAGCTTTTACAAGTGATTTTGAATCGTGAAAAGAATTTACCACTGGTTCGGAATGCCATTCCTACTGTGAAAAACCAGCAAGAAACTCGGCGGTTGCTCTGTGCTCCAGCGGCTCCCTGTAACTTGTTTGATCTCTTCTGTCCACTTGCTAGGTCTGTTAACGCTGTGTTTTCCTGTGCGACATTGCGGATCTCTAAAAAATTGTCAACTAATCATATCACTACTAAGTGGCCAATAATTCGAAGTTGAATAGATATGTAATTTCTGAGATTCGATGCTAACTAAATGCCACGCAATTTTACGATGACTAGTGAATTTGTTGATAGGCTATTGTTAGGGATAAATCATTTCCGATAAATTGACGTGTCATTTTGTAAAACCGTCTTTTTTGATTTGCTATAATTTTACAATATTAAATTGGCCCTGTTGCAACGCATAGACATTTATCTGACTGTAATTTTATGTTATTCAACACGCGTCGTCATCAAGCGACAACATGGGGTTATTCAAGGGGCGGACCAACAAATTCCTAGAAGATCGGCAACGCATCGTCGGTTCCTCTGGTGCTGCAAATGTCCATGAGCGGCGGTAATCACTTAACATCAGGTGACCTGCCTGCTCGTTTGCTCGCTACCTCTATTAAAAAAAGCAAGAGACGTCCACAGCTGGACATAGGGCTCTTGGGACGCAACTTGCGTTGACACATTGGCCCCAGTCATATCAGGGAGACAGCATCAAGACCGGGAGCCGCAGCAGAAACAGCTGAAAACGGCAAGCGGCGCAAGTATGCCTCTCTTATTAAGAGTTACATTTTCGTTCCGTTTGCCGTGGAGAACCTGGGGCCATAGTTTTAGTGCAAAAAAAATTACGACACATTTCACCGCGATTAACAGCCTCATTTGGTGACAGAAGGGCTGGCTCATTTTTTGCGCAACGCGGAAATGCAGCCAGTGTTCTTGGAACCATTGCACGCGGGCGCGATTTGCACAATAACTAGCTTCTGCTCGCGGCTTCGCCCGCGTGGCCTACAGGAAACAATTTTTTTTTCAGAAACAAATATTATAACATCAACATAATATTATAATATAACTTTCCAAATTTTAAGTTAAGAATATCAATAATTTAAAAAAATCCATACAAACTTTCATCCCCTATTTTACCACCCTTATGGGCAATTTTCCAAAAATCCTAAAATACGTATTTCTTCATTTGTGACCGAAAACCCAAATACCAATTTTCATGCAAATAACTTGAAAAATGACGGAATTTCATACAAACTTCCATCCCCCATTTATCCCACTTAGGGGTGGAATTTCAAAAAATCCTTTGTTAGTGGATACCTACGCTTTACAAAGAATAGACCCTCCAAATTTCATGTCTCTAGGACCAGCGGTTTAGGCTGTGCGTTGATATATATGTCAGTCAGTCAGTCAGGACTTTGAATTTTATATATTTAGATTAGATCAGGCTAGCTTTTTAGCTTTTTAATGTGATATTTTCATTAAAACAAATGGAATGTCGTTAATTCGTTAAAAAAAAAAAAAAAAAATATGTGTTCGATGATGCCAGCGTGGATTTAGGTTTTCAATAAAAATTCAATGGAAACTCCTTGATTTTCCGGGATAAAAATTAGCCGATGTCTATCTCTCAGGTATAAATTACCTCTCCTAAAAATCTTAATATTTGTTTGTATTTTTGTTACAGGTAAGTTCAGTTAACACCTACGAAGTAATTGAACAGGCAGTAAAAGTGCACGGGGTATGTTATAAAACTGCATTAAAAGTAGTAGTATAGATAATAGGTATTAAAATCTAATTAAAATCCATGCTAAGTAGGTATAACGCGCAAAATTAAAAACGAGCCTCAATAGCTCAACCGGTATAGGAGTGGACTGAAAACCGAAAGGTCGACGGTTCAAATCCCGCCCGTTGCACTATTGTCGTACCTACTCCTAGCACAAGCCTGACGCTTAATTGGAGAGGAAAGGGGATTTTTTTTTTTTTTTTTTTTCTACCATAAAGCACCATTATAAAATGGTAGCTTTATTGCTACTACCATCTAGCCTATGGGCTAATAAGTAATATTATTCTAGCTTAAACTTCTACTTATGATTAATTTTTAAATCTAATTTACAGTCCAGTAACTGTCCTTAGTTTATTCTAACACGTACTTACAGTTCACTATGTTCTTGTGACCTAGAAAAATAAAGTAGCACAAGCACTATTACACAAACGCTGCACTTATGTACTTTTTAACACTAATTCGAACGGCTTGGTTCTTTTGAGCCTCCTTTTGATGTCCATGTTATCTAGAAGCTTCACAGCCTCCAAATTAACATGATGGCGAAGTCGATGTTGGTGAGCTTCTGCGTACTTTTGGATGATTTTGTTTACGAACTCTATCTTAAGGTCCCTGTGGAGATCGTGATTTCTTACATACCAGGGTGCATTTGTTATTTCCCTGAGTACTTTGTTCTGGAATCTCTGTATTATATTCGCATTTGAAATAAAAATTATTTATTTATTTATTTATTTATAATATTAGTATGGATATGGATGAAGTAGGTATGGATTAACAAACATATTTGGTAAAATTCCAATACTTACTCGTTGTTTCACAGAAAACCAGCACAAACCATATATCATAATTATCAGAGTAAAATGTTTATCTCTGAACTAGACACAAGACACAATATCTTCTCACGTGGAGATGTTATCGATTCCGCGGGACACGGACCGCGTCATTCGATACGTTCGATGCTCGATGACGAACGGAGGAATCGAGTAGGAAAATCGATAAGATCGCGACATGTCGTGGAGGTTGCTTTGTCTTGTTTATGAACGAATGGGTACGTAATTGCTGTTAAACTGTTGCTATAAAAATTTAAGGTCGTAGGTACTTTATGTGAACTGAAAAAAAGTCAAAACATTTATTCAAAACTATCTTATGCTCGCGACTTCGTCCGCGTGGACTACACAAATTTTAAACCCCTATTTGAAATTTCAGGGTTGAATTTTAAAAAATCCTTTCTTAGCGGATGCCTACGTCATAATAGTCATAATAAACCTTTTCCTTTTATATATTCAAAACTAGCTTATGTACGCTTACGTAATAGTACAGGCTTAGGTTGTACAGTGCAATGAAAACAATTAGTGCGTAAGTAGGTATAAACTTTACGCGCTGTCGAAGTAAAATTAAACGCACTCGAGATTACATTTTTTTGAAAATGCGTTGGCGAAAGTTTCATTATTTGTAGTAAGTAAAAAACAGAGCCGATCTGATAGCTATTTTTTTGAGGAAATGACGTATGAATGTTACTTCCGCCCGAAAAAAACTGTGAGCTACTCTCAAGCAATATCTCAAGTTGCCTAAAAGTTAGTCAAAAGCATCGATATAAATGACAACATCAAGTGAACAAAATTTTTCACGGTTTAGGAACCAAATAAATCAACGCCACCTCTTAGATACTAATGAACGACCCGTTTGAAATCCAGATGTCACTGAGGTTGCATTGGTGCTATAGCACCAATGAGTCGGTGGCATTTTGTTTGTTCAATAAATCTGTCCATACGAAGTAATATATAAGTCAATGGTCAAAAGTTAAAAAATAAAAACTTAAAAGTAATTTCACTTTCAACATAACCCATCTTGGATGATCTCCTAAAAGAATATTCACATAATGACATTTGATTCCTCGTGATTCGAATTTACGCGTCCATGGCTCGGGGTCAGAATATTTCTTTCCTTTTTTTTCTGTCTCTTTTTTATACTTTTTATCCCTCCCGATGGTTGAAGGCTTAAATTTCTGATGTGATCTCGGACGTCGCATACCGAACATATTTGATGTTATTTCGTTATTTTTTTTCTCCCGTCGGTATTATGTGATATTTTTTTTGTTCGGAGATAAATTCGACGGGACATGGAAGGGTACGGTTAGGTGATATTTTTTTTACCTTAGTGGACGTAAAGGCTAGTTACACAGAAGCATTTTACTGCTGTAAAACGCCGTAAAAACACAGGATCTGCATATTGTAAATTAATATTAAAGACACAGACCTAGAAGATCTTTAACCTGTTGATGGTTTCATCTCCTCAATCCTGGTTCTGCAGAGGTTATGTCCAAATCAACCGTGAGGACAGACGATCTATTTGAGAATTGATACTGTGGTAGTGAAACTGTTGAACTCGTTTTTGGTGTCGCGAAGTCGCGAATGTGTTTCATGTGCACCACCTCTTATGGAGAGCGCATTTAAATTAATCCTTGTTTACAGAAAAACGACTCAGCTACTTTATAAATTGAGTTTAGAATCGCTCGCAGTATTAGCAGTGCATAAGTGTAGTACTAGTGAGGATGTAAGATGCCTTTCTCGGCGACGGAACAAGACAGGCGGGTGAGAATTAACGCGCTTTCAAATTGCGATCCTTCGGAGGCAACGACGCCGGGGAATGTACGCCCGGTCCGGATACCGGTAATTTTGTTAACTTAGATGAAGATCTGAACGTAAGCACCGGATCCCTTGGAACTAGTAATTCGCTTTAATACGCTCCGGAATGGCGTTCGAACAAAATAGTTTTAGAGTTTCGTGAATGCCTCTACGTTTTGGTGATAGCCTCAACAGCTCAACGCTTAAAGGTACGGACTGAAATTCGAAAGGTCGCCGGTTCGAACGAAGTCGAACCTCACCCGTTGCACTATTGTCGTCTTATTTGCAGAGGAAAGGGGAATGTTAGTCAAGGGACATGTCTAATATTTATAAAAAAAAACCTGAAATATTTACTAACTAGCTGATGCCCACGACTTTGTCCGCGTGGAATTAGGTTTCTTAAAAATCCCGTGGGAACTCTTTGATTTTCCGGGATAAAAAGTAGCCTATGTCACTCTCCAGGTCCT
Source organism: Maniola hyperantus (assembly GCF_902806685.2). Classification (NCBI taxonomy): domain Eukaryota; kingdom Metazoa; phylum Arthropoda; class Insecta; order Lepidoptera; family Nymphalidae; genus Maniola; species Maniola hyperantus. Next base: position 1,351,747 of record NC_048553.1, on the reverse strand, counting down.
TATCTAAAAAAAAAAAAAAGAAAAGGTCCTTATCTATTACCCATGAAAAAAAATCACGTCAAACCGTTGCGACGTGATTGAAGGACAGACCATCAAACCAACAAACAAACACATTTTCGAATTTATGATAAGGGTACGGAAAGAGCCAGGTTTCATTTATTTTTCCATCGTGAAAATTCTGCTTCTCCTATTATCAATATAAGAAAAGTTTCCCTTGCGCGTTTTCTCTAGAATGTATCTATAAAATTTTATTGAGATTGATTAGTTGCAGCGATATAAATGTAAATCCATGTCTGTGATTAGTTGTTATTCAAATGAAAAACAAACTACTTACATGTTTATGGAGCTTACGACTAATGCGCTCTACGAATCCTCTAGCCTGAGTTCACTTGTGAAGTTATCTTATGTTACAAGTTACAACCTTTTGTCAGAGACTTCATCTTCTCAAGAAGCTAACTATAAGCTGACTAAAAGAATGCATAGCTGGACAGTGTAAGAATGATCCCTAGGGTAGTGTGGATGATAGTCTTATTATTCTTCAGTTGACTTTTCTGTGTTGACGGACATCTAATCCTTTGTTGGTATGACTTTTGTTAAACATATTGGACGTTCAGATTTTGGGCAGTGGCTCTCTCTTGGTGATGACTTACTAAAGACGTTTATTGCATCGTGAATTTCTTTCTTCATTCCACCGCGTTGCATAAACGGGAGCACTGACGTTTGGTGTCATTAAATCTCGTAATAGGGCATCATAAATCGCAGGAGGCGGGCTGAGCGGGTCGGCCGGGAGGCTGTCGTCGTTTGTCAGGGCATTTCACGCATTGTTGGACAATAACGCAGGCGGTATTGTGCCAGGCTGACGCGACGCGAGTACTGACCGCGTGTCATGATGCCCTGGTGATGCACACTGTGTCATAAGCGCTTGACGTCGCCGTGACTTATGACGTCGTGTCGTGCCTACTTACGTAAACTCTATTTCGGGATTTTGCTGGTGTTTAGAAACACAGATCATAGAATAGGCATGCAGAGTTGAATCACTTGTCCAGAATTCCGGCACCGTTTACGACAGTTAGGGATCTTCTAAAAACCGGCCAAGTGCGAGTCAGGCTCGCGCAACGAGGGTTCCATACTACAGTCGTATTTTTTCGACATTCACACACGATGATTCAAAAACTATGATGCATAAAAATAAATAAAAATTTGTTCTAGAATGCACATGTCACACACACACATCGAAAATTGAAAACCCTAATTATTAGTTTATGACCACAATTTAATTTTTTTTGTGTGATATAACCACAAATTCACGATTTTCGGATTTTTCCCCTAATGTCAGCTACAAGACCTACCCACATGCCAAATTTCACGATTCTAGGTCAACGGGAAGTACCCTGTAGGTTTCTTGACAGACAGACAGACAGACAGACAACCAAGTGATCCTATAAGGGTTCTGTTCTTCCTTTTGAGGTACGGAACCCTAAAAAACGTCTAGGCTTCTGGCAGGCGTCAAATATTTGTACATTTGACGCAGGTAGCTTTAAAGTAGCCCAGTTTTTCCTTGATTTTACGTTACCATAGGTGATATTTGACAGAACCGAGAGTTGCCTCACTGTAGTCTCTGATTGTGGTCAATAATTCTACGGCTATTTTCATACGCAATGGGACATAATTAGGTAAGTAATCAAGAATGCACTGCTGAGGTTAAATTGAAAAATGAGATTTTTGTAAAACGAAAAACTTCTATGCTATATTTGTAGCTTTTACACTGCTGTGAGTAAATTAAAACAAAATATAACTAATATTACAGTTTCTCCGATAAAATGTTTTTAGACACTGACAATCTTAAATTTTTTCAACGTATTAAAATAAGGGCAACTTGGGTACCTAACTTACCTTTCTTTGTCAGATAAAATAAATCAACAGACTCAAATTAATTTATTTATATGAAGCTGCGTTTACGAAGTGGTAGCAGCATTAAACAGGCAATCTTCCCGTCAGCATCGGGGGGCCGAGTGTGCGCATCCAAATATTTGCGGGTGTCTCATAAATTCAGGCGCTCGTCCTACCAGGATAACATACATAATGCGCCGCTCCACGGATCGGTAAACATATTGTAATGGAAAACGCCATCATTGTTTGCACTTTATGATGTCCTGGTGTTGTAAACTGACGCTTCGGACGGGAGTGAATGATAATTTCCCAGGACCCCAAGTGGTGGGTGGCTAGGTGGCTGTGTATTATTTACTTCCACTATATAACCATACTATAATGATAATAATCTACCTTATTCTACCAAAACCATCTATTTACAAGATCTACAAGACACCAAAATAATGGTTTCACAAAACAGACTGATTAGGTAGTACCTCGAGAAATAGACCAAAATAAGAAGAAAAAGTTAAAACAGCATTCATATCCATAAATTAAGATGGGATTAAGTCGTGAGGATAGCCCGAAAGACAGTTTTAGATTTGATCCTAGAAATGATAAAGTACCAAACAGGCAAATCTTTGACAATTTAACAGAGCTTGCAAATCAGTGACTAAAAGGAGTTAATTTCTAGTAAGTACTTATTCTTGTTGCACTTTGTGTGTTCCATATTAAATAAACTGTGCAGCTGTTTCTCTGGTATCCACATGCTGTCATTATCGATGTCTACTGTCTACAATACTCGTTTCGTCTTGGGTCTACAGTACGCTAACAATTTCGCCATTTTTAATATTGGTACAAAATAACACCCATTTTTCTTGTGACTTTAAGAAAAAGTCTGCAGTAAGTATTAATCGATTGTATTTTTGTATCGAAGCTTCCTATCCAAGACCTAACCTACTTCTTGCACTCATAATACTTTATGTCATGGACGTGACTTACAGAAAACCTAAATTTTTTCACAAAACTTTTAAAAATTTCCTAAGCTTACTTAGCCTTACCACAAAACAAAATTAATTAATGTAAAAATTAAAACAAGTGTTCAACGTGTGTTTATTTTTAATCTGAGAGATTTTTTATGCAAAACACTGTTAAAACGTCAATAATTTAATTCTTTAATTTTTTTGTGATACGAGTTGACTGTTTTAACAGGTTATGTATGGTTTACTGAGAACTTTTTATAATGCAAAATTGCAATAAATCTGTATAAAAATGAATCCTAAATTATCGAGGACTAGCGACCCGCCACGGCTTCGCATGGGTGCAATGTAGATACTAATGTGGTGTCAGTGAGGAGTGATTCTTCCGACATTTTGTTCAAATATCGTCATATTTCAACAAATTAACACAAACCAATATTAAACTATACCTATAAACCTTCCTCTTGAATCACTCTATCTATTGGTGAAAACCGCATTAAAATCCGTTGCGTAGTTTAAAAGATCTACGCGTTCATATATACAGACAGCGAAAAGTTACTTTATTTTATACTATGTAGAGATTAGTGATATAAAATAAAAAATATATAGTGTATCTACGTCTTAAACAGCAAAATTACGATCGGAAACTAAGTCGCGCGTCGCGGCTAATCCGTTAAAATATTCGGGCAGCTTCAGTGCGTAAATCGCGGCTTTTAAAGGCAGTACCATAGAATTTGTACCTTCCCAGTACGTAGACAGGTCGTATAGAGTCATAGAGAATTTATGGTCTATGTATAGAGTAAAGAAAGATTGAATTAAATTTATATTTCGGGCAAAACTATATCCATCGAGCATGCTTCAAAATGTGGCGGCCCGTTACCTTGGTTGACTTCGGGCAACGCATTCATAGTATGATCCCTGCTGTACTAGATTAGATTCATAGACTAGATTCATACGACGTAGTTGCCAAGCTAATCATCTATTCGCGAAAAATGATATTTTTCATCTCTCTCTCCATAGGTATAAATTAGTAAGATAAAGCTAGCTTTAAGTTTTATTGTATTAAAAAAAAAAAAATTAGCAATTAAGGATGTACTATCAAATTCTGCCTAGTTATAGTTTATACTTTAGTCGATTTTAGTTCTGTGTTCCATAAGTTTATCTACCTAGTTAGTTTTAAATACTCTGTGCCTAGTTTTCATACGCGTACTATGCCCGTGTGTTGTGGACATAATTTTTATTATAAGTGTTAATTTCTCATTGGAGACTGCTTTGGTTTAAGTGTTTTTATATATATACTATCTATTTATCTAATTGTAACTATTTGTCTCTACAAAATAAAATAAATTAAATTAGATTTAGACCTGTCAATTTAGTTTAGAGATTACTAGCTGCCCGGCGAACTTCGTACCGCCTAACAGTCAAATTCTTTATCCACCATCCTCGTACTTTATGGAATACTAGAGAATGCCCGCGACTTCGTCCGCGTGGATTTAGTTTTTAAAAATCCCGTGGGAACTCTTTGTTTTTCCGGTATAAAAAGTAGCCTATGTCCTTCCTTAATAAGTACCAAATTTCGTCAAAATCGGTTGTACGGTTGAGCCGTGAAAAGCTAGCAGACAGACAGACAGACACACTTTCGCATTTATAATATTAGTATGGATTATGAAAAAAGAATTAGCGAAATCGGTTCAGCTGTTCTCAAGATTTGCGATCAGCAACACATTCAGCGATTCATTTTTATATATAGAGAAGATATCTATACAACAGATTTTTTTTAAATTTAGAACGCTTGGCTGCAATCAGACTTGCTGGCACGTCATGATGCAACCTATTATTACCCACAATATTTAACACCTATTAGTTAAAGTGATAAAAGTAACTTTGTGCCATCATTAAAAATGTATAAAAGAATAAGCATCCCATTATAATGTTGGGGATTTATAGCAGCTCATTGGGAATAATTAAAAATTTTGGCAAGAAACCCGACGCGCAATCCGACCGGGCGCTCTACAAGCTACAAGCCTTTGGTGTTACGTAAATGACAGCAGTCAGCGAATGAGAAAGACGTACTAGAACAAAGAGAACTTCAATTTTTTTTGGCTACGAGACTCCGAATTTTTTATTTAAAAAAAAATTGCTTTTATACTTTATACGTCCAACGAGGAAAAATTTAACTGATTCTTGAAAAATACCATTAAGTATGGTAGATATGTCAGATTTTTTCAAATTGATAATCGAAAGAACTTTTGGTTTATTTAGAAAATTTCGAAAAAAAGTAGTTTTATTCGATTTGAATTTGTTCTACGTGTAGGTTTAAGTCTCGCAAATTGCTAATGCGCGTGTCCGCCATTTTAGAGACGTCAGCACTTGGCAGAAGTTTCGAGCTGATGGTATATTTGTATTTCGGCTGACGTCAAAATGACGTCATTTCGATTAATGAGACATGGTTACAGACAATAGCAATTTGCGGGACTTATATGAAGGTACTCCTAGGAATGGCATGGTAGTTTTTATGTAGATATCATACGAATAATTAAAAAAAGAAAATTATTTGCATACTATAGCTGGTGTCCACGACTTAGTCCACATGTTGTAGGGTTTTGAAAATCTCGTTGGAAAAACTTCCCGCGATAAAAAGTAGCCTACACTTTTTAAAACAAATAAATCATTTCATTTCAAAACAAATAAATCATTTCATTTCATTACACTCTTAATCAGGGCTTTAATTATGCCTTTGCAAAAAATCACATCGATCTGTTAATCCGTTATGGTGTGTGAACGACAAACCAAAACACAAAACACACTTGCGCATTTATAATATGGGTAGTGTTTCTCTTTTTAAAAAAAATTTAAAGAAAAGTGCAACATTTCTTCCAACACTCAATAAGAAACTCATCCTTGTCAACACTTTGACAGTCGAGTTGAGTTGAGAATTCCTATCAAAACATACCCCGCTACATTATATTATAGAGCGCTATAGCGGGTTATAGCGGGTATAGCGGGTATAGCGGGTATAGCGGGGCAGACACGTACAAAATGAAAATAGGGGAACGGGCGGGATATGGAAATGCCGGTCAAATATATCATGCGGCGTCTGACAGGCCAATTCTCTTATCTGCGCCGCTCCGCGCGCGGCCGATCTAAGCTTAGCTAATATAAAATGGTTTTAAATTCAAGTTTAATTCCGGCTATCTGCGCCTGTGCTACAAAAGGGCGCGATTTACGAAGTGACGCACCGCGAATATTTTAACGGATTAGAATTTTCAACGCGCGTCTTAGATCGCACTCAGTAGCTTTGCGAAGGTAGGTACTATTATATAGTCTGTGGTGGCTAAAGTTAAGGCTCGTTTCACGGAGGTTAGTGAAGTTAGACGGCATATTATATTCCCATAATATCTAGAGTGGACTGAAAAATCGCACATGTTGGGTCGCACACTTGGGGTTGGTGTCAGCTAATTTTTGTAGGTACCTTTCACGGCATAAGAAAAAATCTTTCAGAGGTTTTTTTTTTAAAAATTCAGATACAATTTAGCCTTTGACTGCAATCTCACCTGGTGGTAAGTGATGATGCAGTCTAAGATGGAAGCGGGCTAACCTGGAAGGAGTATGGCAGTTTTTACCAAACCCATACCCCTTTGGTTTCTTCACGGCATCGTACCGGAACGCTTAATCGCTTGGCGGCACGTCTTTGCCGGTAGGGTGATAACTAGCCACGGCCGAAGCCTCCCACCAGACAATTTATGAAGATATACTACCTACTAGCTTATGCTCGCGACTTCGTCCGCGTGGACTACAAAAGTTCAAACCCCTATTTCACCCCCTTAGGAGTTGAATTTTCAAAAATCCTTTTTTAGGGGATATCTACGTCATAATAGCTATCTGCATGCCAAATTTAAGCCCGATCCGTCCAGTAATTTGAGCTGTGCGTTGATAGATCAGTCAGTCAGTCAGTCAGTCACCTTTTCCTTTTATATATTTAGACTAGCTTATGCTCGCGACTTCGTCCGCGTGGACTACAAAATTTCAAAACCCTATTTCACCCCCTTAGGAGTTGAATTTTCAAAAATCCTTTCTTAGCGGATGCCTACGTCATAATATCTATCTGCATGCCAAATTTCAGCCCGATCCGTCCAGTAGTTTGAGCTGTGCGTTGATAGATCAGTCAGTCAGTCATTCAGTCAGTCAGTCAGTCAGTCACCTTTTCCTTTTATATATTTAGATTATGGAGATGTAAAAAAATATGAAAAGAATTAGAGGAACTGCGGAGTCCTAAAATTGAATCTCACATCTCCGGAAAAACTGAACCGAGCCAGCCCTGGTTGTGCTTAAGAAACCGGAGGTTAGGACTGGAGAAGGAGCATAAAATATGGATTATAATAAAAAGCAGGCCATAGCTACAGCTTAACTGACACCGGGAATATTTTAACAGATAGAATTTTTAACACGCATTCGATCGCAATCCGTTCGAAGACGATTATTTGGTTGATTGTGAAAAAGCTGCATCAATCATTAGAGCTAGAGTCTGTCTAACCAAAACATATATCTTTTATTCCATATCCCGTGAGAATTTTGGAAAATCTGGCCTTAAGAGTTTGGGCTGGTCGTTGATGAGTCATTTAGTGAGTTCGAAATTTCTTTTTATAACATTTAGGTAGAAGCTGTGGTAGCCTAGTGGTTAGGACGTCCGCCTTCCAATCGGAGGTCGGGGGTTCGATCCCGGGCACGCACCTTTAACTTTTCGGAGTTATGTTCGTTTTTAAGTAATTAATATATCACTTGCTTTAACGGTGAAGGAAAACATCGTGAGGAAACCTGCATGCCTGAGAGTTCTCCATAATGTTCTCAAAGGTGTGTGAAGTCTGCCAATCCGCACTTGGCCAGCGTGGTAGACTATGGCCAAAACCCTTCTCACTCTTATAGGAGATCCGTGCTCTGTAGTGAGCCGGCGATCGGTTGATCATGATGATGATGATGATGAGGTAGGTAACGTTAAAATCGCTTGGCCGTACAACTTTACTACAAAAAAGTAAAAAAAATACTGCCTCTAAGCAAAACCTTTAACAAAAAGTGCATAAAAAATAACCCATGCAATAATTACCACACCCATTGATTAAAGTTCGCTCTGTAATTGTTATGAATCGCCGCAAATTGGTCAATTTTCCCCATCGGCCGCGCTTTCCGCGCTATCGGAGGCAAGGGTTAATTCCGCAATCATCAGAGCCCATAACTTAGAACGATAAGAAATCAAAACATAGCCTTTCTTAGGTCTTGCCAGTTATTCGTTGTACTGCTACGCGTGAACATTGTATACCTAACTACGTGTAAACACTGTTTCTGAATTGTACCAAGATTCTTTGACAGTTGTCAGAAAATACAATTGACCCTTAGGGCGGTTTTAGACTAGCGTTTTATACGCGCGTATGAGCTTGTTTTTGGCAGCGCATGTAGGCGCGTATAGGCGCGCCTTTTAGCACACGCTCAACTCGTACGAGCGTTGACGCGCTTCTAAGCTCGTATAAGCGCGAGTCGCGAGAGACCACCACCCACCGGGCCAGCGCGCAGCGGTTCGAGCGAACACGCCGAAATATCCCCGTATACGCGAGTCCGGTTTTTCGAAGCGCGTAATGTAGCGCGCGTGTAAGCGCGTATGCTAAAACGACCGTATACGCGCAAAAAAATACGCTAGTCTGCAACCGCCCTAAACGCAATCGCCGAGAGCACGAAAGCATTGTCCGAGCATGTTGGCCAACGTGTCAAGGTTTTTTTATCAGTTTGCACTAGGGAGGTCGTCAAACACCGTGTGTAAAGTCGGCAATAATCAGCAGAGTGGAATAGGTAGCGAGCAGGGAGGTAGGTAGGTATCTAACACAGTAGCGATTTATATATAGCATTAGCACAAAGCTTTCACGATGGTGCAGCTTTTAACAAAGCTCTTGGCGCCGCGCCAGCTTCTGACGCTGTCTCCGAAAAACTTCGCGTCATACCTACACTACCTATACCTACTTACCCTACCCTACACTACCTACCTACCTAGTCTACCTACACTACCTACCTACCTATAGTCTACCTAAACTATTATTTACATCTAGATGATGATGATAGATAGTTTTAGAGTTTCATGTAATGCCTCTACGTTTTGGTGATAGCCTCAACAGCTCAACGCTTAAAGGTACGGACTGAAATTCGAAAGGTCGCCGGTTCGAATCCCACCCGTTGCACTATTGTCGTACCTACTCCCAGCACAAGCTTCACGCTTATTTGCAGAGGAAAGGGGAATGTTAGTCATGGGACATGGCTAATATTTTTTTTTTAAAACCTGAAATATTTACTAACTTACTGATTGTCCGCGAGGATTTAGGTTTTCAAAAATCCCGTGGGAACTCTTTGATTTTCCGGGATATAAAGTTGCCGATGTCAATTTTCGGGATGCAAGTTACCTCTGTATCAAACTTCATATAGGTAAATCGGTAAAACGGATGGGCATTTAAGAATCCCATAGGAACTTTTTGATTTTCCGGGATAAAAAGTTGCCTATTTCAATTTCCGGGATGCAAGTTACCTCTGTATCAAACTTCATATAGGTAAATCGGTAAAACGGATGGGCATTTAAGAATCCCGTGGGAACTCTTTGATTTTCCGGGATAAAAAGTTGCCTATTTCAATTTCCGGGATGCAAGTTACCTCTGTATCAAACTTCATATAGGTAAATCGGTAAAACGGACATTTAAGAATCCCGTGGGAACTCTTTGATTTTACGGGGTGAAAAGTAGCCTATGTCCTTCCCCGGGATGTGAGCTAACTCTGTGCCAAATTTCATCATAATCGGACACACTTTCGCATTTATAATATTACTAGGTTATGCTTGCGACTACGTCTGCATGGACTACACAAATTTCAAACCCCTATTTCACCCCTTTAGGCGTTGAATTTTGAAAAATCCTTTCTTAGCGGATGCCTGCGTCATAATTGCTATTTACATGCCAAATTTTCAGCCCGATCCGTCCAGTAGTTTGAGCTGTGCGTTGATAGGTTAGTCAGTAAGTCAGTCAGTCAGTCACTTGGCTGACTGACTGACTGACTGACTGACCACCTATAACGTAGGCGTCTGCTAAGAAAGGATTCTTCAAAATGCAACCCCTAAAGGGGTAAAATAGGGGTTTGAAGTTTGTATGAAAGTCTGTCAGTTTTGAAGTGTCTATAAAGAAGTTTTGCAATTAGCAGTATGACATATTTTATTAAGCTCATATGTTAAAACCTCATAGTTAAAGATCAACCCTATGGGTGTAAAATAGGGGTTTCCACGCGGACGAAGTCGCGGGCATAAGCTAGTATAATATAATGTTGTGCTCAACAAAATTCTGCAGGATTAGTTGCAAATATATAATAGCGTTTAATTAACAAAATTCCATTTCAATATTAATCACGATACAAATCTACAACGCTACTATATGGCTGGAGCTCGGTTGGAATAATTTATATGAACTGTTGGCTATCACTTTCTAACTCGTAAAAGTTAGTTACGTGTGAGCAGATGAAATATTGTTATGTCAGTGTTAGGATAGTCGCCTGTTTGCAGCGTCAGCAAAAAGTCACTGTTCTGTTATTACTTAGCTTTGGAGAGTCAAAACAAACAGTTTTCTTTATTCAGGACTGTGGACGTCCATATAGTCTACTTATAGGTATCCATACTAACATTATAAATACGAAAGTATGTACGTTTACGTTTTACGTTTTCTTTGCGATTTTGACTTAATTTTTTTCCTTGCTTGCTTGCTTGCTTTTGACTAAGCTTGGCATTCCGGAGACGAACATGGGCTACTTTTTGTCCCAGAAAATCAAAGTGTTGGTTAGCACGGGGGTTTTAAAAATCCAGATCCACGTAGATGAAGCCGCGGGCATCATCTAGTAATTAAATAAAAAAACGGTCAAGTGCGAGTCGGGCTCAAACACGAAGGGTTCCGTACCATCTTACAAGAAACAACACTTTCAATTACTTTTTAATTTTCAAGCCGCCATGAAAATTAAAAAGTTTTGAAAATTTTGTTATTTTTATAACGGCAATAGAAATGCATATGGTATGAAAATTTCAACACTACCTTTTACGGTTCTCTAGATACAGCTCGTTGACAGACAGACGGACGAACGGACGGTCAGCGAAGTCTTAATAACAGGGCCCCATTGGCATTTCGGATAGGTACCTACGGAACTAGGGTTCCGTAGGTACCTATTCCGTAGGTAAACGGGTCAACAATTTTCATTTCAATGCTCTTCCCAAACGATCTGATTGTTCAAACTCTATTAAAACTTCTTGACGTATCTACCTTTAAATTCGAACGGTAAGCCATCTGATAGGTAAGATGAAAAAAAAAGTTAGGCAGAGTGCGCTCCGACTTTATCTGTGAACGTTAATATCCAATTGAAAAAAGAAAGTGACAGCCCGCCTTTTTAAGCTATGGTTTCTTTTTTAAATACAGAATAGGCTACTTTTTGTCTGTTGTTCTTGGTTTGATTCAGATAGTTTAAGATTCAGAGCACAAGGTTATTGATTCTTCGCGCGATTTTAAGTAGAATTCTGTGACAAAGCCGGCTTCAAACAATTCCTGATGTACAGCCTATTTGTTACCCAGTTAGCCTGTTGGTTATGGTTTCACATATCCATGTTGTCACTCTGGGTGGATGAGGATGGCGAAAGATCGTGTAGTGGCGGGCTCTCGAGAAGAGCTCTTTTCCACAATACAATCAAACTTTTCCTTAACTGCCTTTTAAGTTTTAGCATGGGTTTAGCTTATGTTGCTCAAATGCATACGTACTATATACGAGGCTTATAGGACTTTATGACACGAGTGCAAAATCGAACTCAAAAAGGTGAAAAGCGCTGGGCAAATCGCGTCGCTTACGCGTTTCTCCGAGGAGGTACCTATCTGCGATTTGTTTATCTTTTGTATCCGGTATCAAACCTTTATTTTTAGGGCCCCGTACCTCAAAAGGAAAATATTGTTGTCTGTCTGTCTGTCTGTTTATTCAAGTTTGGCCTTGACTGCGACTGTGGTAACTAGCCACGGCCAATGCCTTCCACCAGCCACAGACCGGACCCAGTGTAAAAGTTTTAAACTTCAAGGTTGCCTCTGCCAGAAATCTAACCTGGGAGCTCCCACTTTTAAGAAAATATTTAAGTCGTAATGTGGTTTCTATAGTAGTCTAAATATATAAAAGGAAAAGCTGACTGACTGACTGACTGACTGACTGACTGTCTGACTGATCTATCTGCTATCAACGCACAGTTCAAAATACTGGATGGATCGGGCTGAAATTTGGCATGCAGATAGCTATTATGACGTAGACATCCGCAAAAAATGCATTTTTGAAAATTCAGACATTAAGGGGGTAAAACAGGATTTCGAAATTTGTGTAGTCCACGCGGCCGAAGTCGCAAGCATAAGCTAGTACAAATATGATTTAAAACAACTCAAAAAATTTTACCATTTAACGCAATAAGACATCTAAATCCCGCTCAAATAAAATATATTTTTAAACTAAGTCCGCAATTACTTTGAATACAAAACAAACGGAGGGCGTACCCTTATCAACTAATGACAAGCAGCCAGCGTTAACCACCTGAGCCCTTAAATAATTAAAAAAACTGCCCTTTAAGCCCTTGGCTCAACCAACGGGAATTTTTCCCTTTGGACTGCTATGTTTGTTATGTTGGGCAGAAACAAGCGTTACTTTACGAAATTTCACTACAACTATAGGTATTTTTGACGACCTCCCTGGCGCAGTGGTAAGCGCTGTGGTCTTATTAGTGGGAGGTCCCGGGTTCGATTCCTGGCAGGGATTTGGAATTTTATAATTTCTAAATTTCTGGTCTGGTCTGGTGGGAGGCTTCGGCCGTGGCTAGTTACCACCCTACCGGCAAAGCCGTACCGCCAAGCGATTTAGCGTTCCGGTACGATGCCGTGTAGAAACCAAAGGGGCATGGGCTTATTAAAAACTGCCAGACCCGTTCCAGGTTAGCCCGCTACCATCTTAGACTGCATCGTCACTTACCACCAGGTGAGATTGCAGTCAAGGGCTAACCTGTATCTGAATTAAAAAAAAAAACTTGCAAGCTTAATTATTTGCTATCATCCGCCAAAACAGTTAAATCTATAACTGTATATTTATATAAATTTAAAAGTCCTGACTGACTAACTGAATGACTGACTGACATGCAATTTGGAGGGTGTGTTCTTTGTAAAGAGTAGGTATCCATCAAGAAAGGATTTTTTGAAATTCCACCCCTAAGTGGGTTAAATGAGGGTTTGAAATTTTCGTAGTCCCACGCGGACGAAGTCGCGAGCATAAGCTAGTCTTCTAAATATATAAAAGGAAAAGGTGACTGACTGACTGACTGACTGACTGACTGACTGATCTATCATCGCACCGCGCACACTACTGGACTAATCGGGCTGAAATTTGGTATGCAGATAGCTATTATGACGTAGGCATTCGCTAAGAAAGGATTTTTGAAAATTCAACCCCTAAGGGGGTGAAATAGGGGTTTGAAATTTGTGTAGTCCACGCGGACGAAGTCGCGAGCTCGAGCTAGTATTGTATAAAAGGAAAAGCTGACTGATTGACTGATATATCAACGCACAGCTCAAACTACTAGACGGATCGGGCTGAAATTTGGCATGCACAATAGCTATTATGATGTAGACATCCGCTAAGAAAGGATTTTTGAAAATTCAACTCCCAAGGGGTAAAATAGAGATTTTGGAGATTTGAAATAAAATTTAAAAAAACGTTTTAAAGAAAATTATCCAAGCGAAGTTTAGCTCCAACTAGCCCACGACTTCACCCTCTTAGGAGTTAAATTTTCAAAAATCCTTTCTTAGCGGATGCCTACGTCATAATAGCTACCTGCATGCCAAATTTCAGCCCGATCCGTCCAGTAGTTAGAGCTGTCCGTTGATAGATCAGTCAATCGGTCAGTTAGTCAGTCAGTCAGTCGCCTTTTCCTTTTATATATTTAGATGAAAAGGAAACAAAACACGGCAATTCTTAATCGGTGTTCTATGCTAAGGAGGTATGTAGAGAACGTTTTACAAAAAAGAAAAACACCCGTACGTACTTTTGCCATGCGTAAAGGTGTATTTTATAGATTTACATATTACACGTTTATATCGTTTGAGCTATAGTATACATACATTATTCCACGCAATCAAGGCGCAAAGAGCGTTAAAAGGTTTTCAATTGATTAATGCTTGAGCTAAAACCACTCAATTAAAGACGTAGACTTTCACGTGCCTATGTAGTGATAATAAATATCTATAATAGTCTAGTGGTTCAATCAGTTTCTTATTGAAAGAAAGTGCACAAATTAATTATTAATTTTAAAGTGCACAAATTAACGAATTATGGGGTCGAATCAATTTTTGGGCGCTGGCAGAGTGAAAACTATTCTTAGTTCTTACAGTGAGAAAACTTTCGGTTTGATCCTGAATTAACGATCTGTCATAATATATGTAATGGATTATTAGACTAGGGGTATGTTAGATACGTCAGCACTAGACTGAAGTTTCGAGCTGATGGTATACCTATTTTTATTTCGGCTGACGTCAAAATGACGTCATTTCAATGTTAATGACACATGGTTCTAGTGCAATAGCAATTTGCGGGGCATATAACGTGAAATCAAAGCTGCTAGTGTAGGTGAAGACTCGACGTTTTGTTCCATAACTGTGGTGAACTGTGGTGCTGGTTCTTGTGCAATGTACGGGACCATAAGGGTGAATTCATGCTACAACTGGGCCATACCTTGAGGAATTTTCAAAAATTGTGCCCGGAGCGGTATAAAGCAGTCTCACGTGACTCCACGTTTTAGGGTCCCTTTTTGTCTATACGGAATGCTTAAAAGCAGTTCAAAATGCAAGCTTAGTATTAAAGGTGTCTATTTACCAGGAATTCATAATCAACAGACAGTACACAGTGGAAACAATGCGCTCGCTACAGAACTCGCTAAGACCTAAAACAATACACGGGAAGAAAACAAAAGGCTGCCGAAAATTTACGTTTAAAAACAACGTAGATACCTAAGCGGGATCCGTATCTATCCTATTTAGATATTAATCTAATGGAAAAAGCAAAAGCGATTCAAAATAGGCAACAAGCTAACAGTAGGGACGGGGCGGGCCGCGCTGTAATTGGCCATTTATCAAACAGTGAAGGGGTTAGCTTCTGCCGTCTCTACCGCCCTGGTAGGCCCGCGGCACGGCAGGCTTAAACGAACAAACATACGGATTGTATGTTTGTATTATTTATTATAATTTTGTTTCATGTAAGTAAAACAACACAACCTCGAAAAAGCTAATCTGAAATTTTAATTGTGCTTGTTTTGGCAAAAATACGTTTCTGCACCAGCACTTCTATATAGGGATGAACCAAGAAAAAACCGGCCAAGTGCGAGTCAGGCTCGCACAACGAGGGTTCCGTAATACAGTCGTATTTTTTCGACATTTTGCACGATAATTCAAAAACTATGATGCATAAAAATCTGTTTTAGAATGTACAAGTGAAGACTTTTCATATGATACCCCACTTGATGTAGTTTATCTTACCTCGAAAATTTGAAAATACTAATTATTTGTTTATGACGTGTGATGTAACCACAAATTCACGGTTTTCAGATTTTTCCCCGAATGTCAGCAATAAGACCTACCTACCTGCCAAATTTCATGATTCTAAGTCAACGGGAAGTACCTTGTAGGTTTCTTGCAAGACATACAACGAAGTGATCCTATAAGGGTTCCGTTTTCCTTTTGAGGTACGGAACCCTAAAAATATCTAAATTAACGACCCAAGCAGAATAAAAGCCTACAGCTTCCTACGTTAATTGTTTTAAACGACTTAAAATCATTAAATAAAATCACATGTTAATAGAAAGCAGGTAGGATATATACAATAATATTGTTGCTAGGTATGTGCCGTTAATCTAAATATATAAAAAATGATTCCGACGAATTGAGAACCTCCTCCTTTTTTTGAAGTCGGTTAAAAAGGAAAAGGTGACTGACTGACTGACTGACTGACTGATCTATCAACGCACAGCTCAAAATACTGGACGGATCGGGCTGAAATTTTGCATGCAGATAGCTATTATGACGTAGGCATCCGCTAAGAAAGGATTTTGGAAAATTTAACCCCTAAGGGGGTGAAATAGGGGTTTGAAATTTATATAGTCCACGCGGATGAAGTCGCGAGCATAAGCTAAACATAAAGCAAAGCAAAGCGAGCGTGCGATATTAACAAAATTTTCGCAAAATAATCCTTTCCCTAAACACACAGGTCATCCCGGCTTGATTTCGGATAAACCCCCATAAAGCTGATTAAGCCCGGTTTTAAATTCAGCGTTCGGGGTAATGAAACTTTCTTATCAGCGTGGCTCCTTGTTTTGAATTATGGCCAAGGCTTATTTAAATGCGGCCCCTACCACTAGCGAACTTCTAATATCCTGGTACCGACCGGCTTAATTACCCATTATTCTAATTATTTAGTACTGTGTCTCTGTGGATTTTCAACGCGAAACTAAAACAAAGCTACGCGTAGAGATTTTGTACCTATCTTTTTTTAAAATCTTTTATTAACAGGCGTTTACATGTATCTATCTTATTATCATTTTTAGGGTTCCGTACCTCAAAAGGAAAAACGGAACCTTTATAGGATCACTTTGTTGTCTGTCAAGAAACCTACAGGGTACTTCCCGTTGACCTAGAATCATGAAATTTGGTAGGTAGGTAGGTCTTATAGCTGGCATTAGGGGAAAAATCTGAAAACCGTGAATTTGTGATTACATTACACAAAAAAAAATTAAATTGTGGTCGTAAACTAATAATTAGTATTTTCAATTTTCGAAGTAAGATAACTATATCAAGTGGGATATCATATGAAAGGTCTTCACTTGTACATTCTAAAACAGATTTTATTTATTTTTATGCATCATAGTTTTTGAATTATCGTCGAAAAAATACGACTGTTGTACGGAACCCTCGTTGTGCGAGCCTGACTCGCACTTGGCCGGTTTTTTTTTTCTGTACACTATTTAAAACATTATTATTGGTAGTCGGTACCTTAAAATTTGTAAAAATAACCAAGGAGATTTACTTAAAACCTAGAAAAGCTATATTTAGAGCATTTTTTTTAGCTACGTATACAAGTAAAACTGTTTTATGTTCTATACATCTTGACAATAAAATGGATATCTTTGCTTGACAACCAAGAACTGAGAAGGTTAATTTGTACTAATAGAAAAATATAACAAAAGTATTTTCGTTTCTACTTTCTCCATTCAATCAATCTCGTAATCACTTCTCTTCCTTTCAATCATTTTTTGTATAACATAGCTTCTAAACTGAGATTATTTGCACCGTTGTACTTTTAAAGAGCTTTTAATACAATAGTTTACGCACTAGTGCGATAATTTGATGGCAGCCTTCAAAGTTATTATCAACAAAACGTTCAATATCAATGACAACTGTAAGTAATTACACCAAAATGTAATCAAAACATTCATCCCCATAACAAAAGCGCAACCATAGAGATTACAAGTTAACTTTTCCGATCACAACACCATAGACAAAGGCTTAAATTATACACGGTCGGATTGGCACAGAGTAGAGACGGATTCACTCACTTCACCCCAGCCCTATGACAATCGAGCGAATTGGGGTGACAAATTGTCTGTCTGTTGTTTTGTTTATATTATAAACTAATTCGTTTTAATGCTCTTAGCATTATTACGGTTGGATAATGGCTTTCATTTTAAGAATATGCTTTATGCAAATGTTACTTGATCATACCTACAACGTTCTCTAACAGTACGCGGTAGAAAGTAATGTACATCGGTCTTTAGAATGATATTTCGGTTCTGTAGAGCGATGTCTCTGTCACTCATACCTATATGACGTTTTGTCGGTATCAACGACAAGGACAACGCTCTACAAATCTGCTATCTCCTTATCTAAAGGTCGATGTTCATTACTTTCTGCCGCGTGCTGTACTTCTCTACGTGATCAAATCAGAAATGAAGAGATCCGTAGAAGAACTACATAGAGGTGCGCGCACTGCGGAATTAATCCGCACCGGATTTTAATAGATTAAACTTCAAATCTGTTGCTGCGTGACTAAACGATGACGATGACAGAAATCTAGGCTATCAGCCTATTATCTCTATATTTTGACTTTTATTTGAAACTAGCTGATGCCGCGTGGATTTACATTTTTCAAAATCCCGCGGGAACTCTTTTATTTTCCGGGATTAAAAGTAACTTATGTATTAATCCAGGGTATAATCCATCTCCATTCCAAATTTCATCCAAATCCGTTCAGCCGTTTTTGCGTGATTGAGTAACAAACATCCAAATATCCAAACATCCACACTTTCACATTTATAATATTATTAGGATATTAGGATTAGGATTAAATAGATCAAGAGCAAGTCGCTAAAAATCTTCTAGCAAAATTATACCCACACAAAAAAATTAGGTGCGTACCTACCACATAGAAAACTCATCACCCGTAAACAAACCGCTAATTTAGTTTTTAATCTGTCTACATATCTTATTACAAAAATTAATTTACCATCTCGTGATAAAAAACCTCGCATTATTTATCTGTAAAAAAATAAAAACCAAATAAAACAAGCCGTTTATTATATTTAAAGTCAGCACTTAAATTTTATATCCATTATCATTATATTATAGCCTGATTATTAAGATCGTAAAATTTTAAATTGTCTAATTAAAACTGGTTAAGTGCGTGTCAGAACACGTAACCGGGTTCCGTAGTATTGCTCATAAAAATGTGTTACCGTATACCATAAAACAAGATAATTAATTAAAAATAAAGTTATTTTTTGTGTGTTTTTTTTATTTCCATACCTTCCTTACCGTTTGATCTAAATTTTTCTTCTTCAAAATGCCTGTTTAAAAAAATTGTCTGTTTCATGTACAGGGATATTTTTCAGTATTTTATGAATATTTCAACTCACAGCACAGTTCAACTTCGTAAAATTAATGGTTTCCGAATAAAGTGGCTACGACACAGACTGATATATCGACTAGATGAAACTGGGTTCTATTATTATCTAAAAACAGACGTTTATCGCGAGATGCATTGAGAGCTGTGGAACAAGCTATAAACCGAAAGTTAATACTGCCAGAATGATAATTACGACTGTCTTGACGAATCCAAGTACATATTTTTAGATTTACCGCAGACAGCCGACTTGGTTAATTAAATATTTCTTCCCATTTTTAAAAAGCTTTAGATACTTTTTCTTTCAAAACTAAAAAAAATCAAAGAGATACTGAAGAATATCAATAACAAGAAAATAATTTCAAATAAGGATTTGATAGGTCACTGATTAATTATTTATTTAGTTTAAAAAGAACCAACTCTACAAAAAGCAGAGTAGGGATGTCAAAATTTATGTACATGTTTTTATTTTACAGCTAATTAAATACTCAATAATTCAAAGATTCACACGACAGGTTCATTTAATGACAGTTGCAAAAATTTATGGGCATATTTCATTTTGCTGTGTTAAAATTGGAAACCAGTCTATTTTGTTTGACGTAAGTCGATGACACATGGTCTGTTTCCCTTTAGCTAGCTAGTCTCAAAAGGCAGCTAAAATCCGTGGTCTGCACTCTGCGCTATACTTTAGGCCCACTAAACTTTCTGCCAAACCATATCAAAGGGGAGCGACAATAAAAAACAAAACATTACGGCTAGCTAATGTCCTCTCGCCTTAATATTTCGTTATTTCTAAGAAGATGATAAGCGACGGACGAGATAAAAGTCGAAATGGCGAGCCTCTTGCGGCCACAGTCGCATCGTTATGCAAATATACAGCTAATATACGGCTTAATTGCTTCAAATATCTTTACTACGATCTCTAGTAGATCGTGGAGTAGCGTTTCTTTTGAAACAATTATGTTAATGGGTAACGACGGTCGGACGCGGCGCAATAATTTACAATTAAGGTCTGCGTAAAGCTGGTCACACATCTCATTCATTTCAATTGTCTCGCTAAACGCCTTAAAAGGTGGTACATACTAGAATTGGACGAGAGATGAACAATGAACATATACTCAACAATATACAATACAAAAGGGGGATATTTACTGGAATACCAGGGGGTATTTAGGGAAATTCTACAAATTGTACACATTTACTCAAAATCTGATTATGGCTAGAGAGCCGATGGCAGATAGACATATTATAAGAAAAAAAAATAGCCAGCCAATTCAAGATATGGGTTCTACGTTTTGGCGCCGACAGATACATTGTTGCAGTATGCGCAATGTCGCCGCTGCTGCGGAGCGTGCTGCTGCACGTCATGTCACGGGAGACATCATAATCTGCCGCGTGCGAGCTTATTCTAAAGCCAGCAGCCGGACCCAGACGCGTTTTGTATAGTTCACTTACAGGCAAAGAGATGGCCGTGGGATCTCTAATGACGGCAACTAACTATTATCATCGTCAACGCATTGCCAGTCCACTACTGAGTACAGATCGCCAGACTTCACATACCTTTGAGCATATTATGGACAACTCGCAGGCATGTAGGTTTCTTACGATGTTTTCCTTCTCCTTAAAGCGAATGGTACCTATTTAATTACTTAAAACGCATAGGTATCATTAACTAGATGATGCCCGCGACTTCATTCGTGTGAATTTAGTTTTAAAATCCCTTGGGAACTCTTTCATTTTCCGGAATAAAAATCCGTGGGAACTCTTTGATTATCCGTGATAAAAAGTAGATAAAAAGTCCCCAGCTAGCCTAACATGCGCACCACGAGAAAATTTTGTCTACGCATTTACTCGTCTTATTTGTATGAAAAAACACGAGATAATGCGTAGAAAAATTTTCTCGCGGGGCGCATGTTAGGCCCACTGGTCTTTTTCTATGTACACCCATGCAAAAAATCACGCCTATCCATTGCCCTGTTGCGACGCGATTGGACAAACCAACAAACACACTTTCGCATTTATAATATTACTAGCTGATGCCCGCTTCGTTAGCATGGATTTAGGTTTTAAAAATCCCTTGGGAACTCTTTCATTTTCCGGGATAAAAAGTAGCCTATGTCACTCTCCAGGTCTTTAACTATACCCATGCCAAAAATCACGTTAATCCGTTGCTCCGTTGCGACGTGATTGACAAACCAACTAACAATCAAACAAACATACTTTGGCATTTATTATAAGAGTACTGATATTAAGCTATACGTTCCAGCAACGCACAAGACTGCAAATACTATTTTATACATGGCATAATTTTGTACCTATATCAAATATTTGAAAAGAGCAACCGCCGAGTTTCTTGCTGGTTCTTCTCGGCAGGAAAGGCATTCCGAACCAGTGGTAGATGCATCCGACTATTCGTAAGCACTTGTAAAAGTTTATACGAATAAAAAAGATTTTCATTTTATTTTTTTTCATTTAAGTAGTGATTTAATTACATTTCATGAGGAGTAGTACAATAAGTGAATATATAGTACCTAGGTACATTTATCTGGTGGTCTCCTGGCCTATTATAAATTCAGCTGCGCCCCGTTCGGAACGCGCATACGTTGGCATTAGACGAGACGCGCAAATTAATACAGCGGGCGTCGCCACACCTGCGCTCCACTGTTTCTTTCCGAATTAACTCGCTACTGTACTCTCCCTTGTACTTGCCAACAATAGACTCGCCGATAAAGTTTTGCCACTGCTTAGCTATATTTTACAGTGTGAAAAGGGCCATCACCGATAAAGGAGATGGTCACTCCCCAATACATTGTTTGCCCCAGAAAAAAAAGTTTATGCGTCACGATGAAACTATTACCTTTGGGTTGGTTTTCCTGTTTAAATTAATAATAAATAGTATTTTTGACCCTAGGTAGAGGGGTTATTGGGTATTGAGTAACCCTAACATCTCACTAAAAATAGCTACCTAAAAGTTTGTGTTAGTAAAAAACTCCGCCAGTTCCCAGGTTCGTACTTATGTTTTTCAAAATACTATTTGTAACGTAATTTTATTAGATTTATATAGTTAGGTCTCTTGGTATTTTTCAATACAAACTTGAAAAGACTCTGTGCCAATTTTGGACCATCTCCTTTTCGTCAACAAAATAATCGAAAACCGGCTAAGTGCGAGTCAGGCTCGCGCACGAATGCGAAATTTTGAACTTTTTGGCCATAAATCGACAGACTTTCATCGCTACTTGCAAACATGGTATTATGTATAGAGGCTTAGTTTTTCGCAACTCACTGAGCGTAACTGTATGATCACTACACAGTGGTTTATGCACTGTTTCTTTTTTCCATCTGCGGCAGCCATATTTCAAACTGTCATACTTAATCTTTTTATCAAAGTTTGTTAAACGCTATAAGAAGTGCACCCGTCTGGCCCCAGAACCCATCCGCCCCCTAATTACGTTCGGGAGGTTTTCTATTTGCAAAGTTTTATTATGAAATTGATAAGTTCCTGCGCAACTTTGCCCGCGGATTCCTTACTTTGCGAACTTTTAAAGGAACTTTTAAATGGAAACGCTACAAGAGCTTTATAATGTTGACTTAAAAGAAACAGCTAGCTTACTTCAACTTACGTAACTGCATTTTAAAAAAAATTGTCTATGCTTGGAGCTTCTCTTATTTTGCACCATTGACCGTAGATTTACTTTTTAGAGGTCCGTCGAAATGAAAAAGGAAAAATGTGTTTATGTGTCAACTGTAATAATATACCTATTAATTGGTTTTGTTACAATAATAATAAGCAAAGCGCATTTTATTTCTCGATGAGGTTTTAGATTTAATTTAATTTATTTTAGTTTTAATTTAATGTTGTATTATTTTGCTTTTAATTTAGATTTAAGTTTTTTTAATATAATTGTCTACCCTTTTTTTAATCTTAGAATAATAAGTTAACTTAAAATAGCAAATTAAAATGGGTTCGGAAATCGCTTTTCATTGTACCTACTTAACTGCAGGACTATTTATTAAATTAACTATTGGATAGCTAAATAATTTATGTTTTATGAATATTCTAAGCGTATTCAAATAACGCAAAATTGTGCAGCCAGCCCCATGTCTAATGCACATTCGCTAGTTAAATTTAAATAACGAAAACATTTAATTTCGCAACCGTTGTTTGTTACTTGGCAATTCGCAATACCAGGCTCGCAGCGAGGCCTAGGAGCGTATAATTTATATTTAATTTAAACAAGACGACATTGGTATTCGGAATACGAGTGCGTAATTAAAATTCCCGCCAGGGTTGGCCCCCGCGCGACAGTTTTCGCGCCAATTTCAACGGGCGGAAATTAATTGTGACAGAAAGACGCGGGCGGTCACATCCGCGCAGGTTCCGGTATTGCACCATTGCATTACCGGGCCTCATTTTTGTGTATCAAATTTATATTTAAACGGTTCAAATATGCTGGACATTTGACATGTTTATTGTATAACTAAAATAATGTCCGTGATTATTCGTCCGCGTGAAATTAGATGTTCTTTCGTGGGAATCTTTGATTCCGCGGGAAATAAAACAAAATCTGATTTCAAATTGATTTTAAAATTCAAATCTTCAAAACCGTTTAAAAAATACTGTGAAAGTGATTTTTGGAATGAGATTTTTCTTTCCTTTTCCCTTGCGCGGTGCGCCTCGAATCATAAGGACTAGGAGATCAGAACGGCTGATAGGTGTGTATCGGAACAAAGGCCACCATAAATAAGGGGCTAAAAATTTTAAGGGCGCCATTAGAGGCCCTTAGCGCAAGCGGACGCGGGATCAGAGATGGCAGATCGCAATTGTTATACCGGGCTTGCGTGAAATCCTCGTGTTACTACACACGACTCAGTTTTGTACTCCTTTTTGATTTTATTTACTGTTAAACTCTTGTTAGAATAGTGGGAAAAGCTCAAGAATAAATTGATATCTGAGGAACGTTAAAACATGAAAACAGCTACCCGAAGCACGTTTGCAACACGGCCTAATCCCCAGGGTTGGGAAAAACATTTTGTTTTTTAAATAAAAAAGTGTGTTTAAATTGTATATATGTAATTATTTATTAGTTTGCAAGGCATTATATTAACAGACAATTCTATTAAATAAAATAAAAATAAAAAAGCCTTTTATTCCTTACATTTTTACAATAGTTTAAATTATCTATGTTTTGTTAGTTGGTTAGTTGAACTTATAATTTAGTTGTTAGTATTGTTAGGATTATTATTACTATTCATGTAAGGACCCCAGGTTGGGTAAAGGCCTCCTCCAAAGATGTCCATTTATCTCGGTCCTGCGCTATACGATCCCATTTCGGGCCAGCTGTTCCTAAGATCTCATCTTCCCATCTTGTCAGTGGTCTCCCCCTGCTCCTTTTGCCACGAGGGCCTCTCCATAGAGTTACTTTTGTTGTCCACCTCTGGTCTTTAAGTCTAGCCACGTGGCCTGCCCATTTCCACTTAAGTTTTAGTGCATAATTTAAGGCGTCAGTGGCTTTTTGTTAAATTAAAAATTAAAAAATTAAATAAACTTAAATCTAAATTAAAAGTAAAAAAAAATGGATTGGAACTAAAATTAATTAAATGGATGGCCAAACTTATTCCAAGGTGCCAGCTCTCGGGTCCCCGCCGATTGAAAAAAAAAACAGTTCAAAACAACCATGCTAATTCCCAACTCGCTGAGAATTTCTTGTCAGAAAATGACCCCAGGACTTTATGATTTGCAGCCAAACAAACTTACCACTAAATCAATGAGGTAGTTAAACATTTATGACGCAGAGTAATCCCATAAAATTGATGATTAAACACAATGACCTGTGAAGTTCCATCACAATTTATGAGTCGCTTTATTCGAAGATAAAAATAATAATTTATCCATTCCACAATCAAAAACAAATTAAACAATAACAAAAATGATTTACATTTGACCTAAAATTAACATTTATATGGATATACAACATCATATTACAATGCGGAGGTAGGAAAGCCATGTCACTAGAAGAATGTTGAAGGAAAAAAGAGGAGAGGACGGCCAAAGAAAAGGTGCACACTGCACAGATTGCGTCAAAGAAGATATGCGTGTAAAAGGGGTGGTTAATACGTTGACAGATGAGAGAAGTGAGTGGAAGAAAAAGACATGTTGTGCCGACCCCACGTAGCGTGGGCTCAGGTATGGAAGAAGAAGATAGATATGCAACATCCATGTGTCATTAGTCATTACCGGGCATGGTGCCCAATACATTTCTACGCTAATCATAAGTCGTGATCCCTCAATATATCATTGCAAAGTTTTGACGCAACCTTTCTCCTTCTTGTCAAACAAAAGCACGTTCTGATGAGAATCTTACGGGAACGCGCAACCGAATTATATTTATCGGATATAACAATAAATATCACTAAAAGGTTTGACCGTTTGTTTACGAACGCGTCACCGTTCCACGGATAGCTGTCAAAATAAAAATTTAAAGCGGCACGGGTGGCTGCCAGAGAATAGACGGAATTACCTAAGGGGAGGTTATTCCTAGCGCGCTCCAACAGATTATGTTTGGCTCTCATTTGAATACTGACCAATCAAACTCAAAGAAAATTTGTAGATACGTTCGAGTAACTAATATCTGTCTGTCATTTTCCAGATACAAGTCCCGCAAATTGTTAATGCGCGTGGCCGCCATTTTAGTGACATCTGCACTAGACTGAAGTTTGGAGCTGATGATATATTTTTACTTAAATATATGTCAAATGACGTCATTTTGATGTTAATAAGACATGGTTCCAGCGCAATAGCAATTTGCGGGACTTATATCCCTTAAATTATTCAGTTTCAAAGTTACTCGGTCTCACATATTTAAATACAAATGTTAAAACTAGAGTCCGGCTATCGAAAGAAGAGAATTGAAAAGCGCGGCAAATTCAAAAAAATATCAGTATGGCAGCCCCGAAATTAGTATGACATACCTGGAATAACCTAGTTTGATAGAACAGAAATAAAGGTAAGGAATCTAAAATCAAAGAATTTCTAAGTACTACTTCGTAGGAATATTAAATTAGGTTATTCCAGGTCTGTCATACTAATTTTTCCGGCTGCTATACTGATATTTTTTGAATTTGCCGTGCTTTCATTAAGTCTAGTTATTTTTACGGAAATCTGGAAAACCACAGGCATAGATAGGTACGGTAAATTGCTATGCGGCACGGGTTTGCCGTTCGGGTGGTAACGACCGTAGCCTCTCACCAGACAAACCTTAAAACCTGGATCTGCTTAAATATTTTTTTATTTCGCTACGCCAAATGTCGTCGAAAATTTTGGTCTTCACACTTTAGTGCACGAAATGATTTTAAACAATCTCAAACACAGCACAGATAACAAAAATATGATCCTTCCACCGATACAAAATTAATGGTATTATTTTTGTATTTCGCTACACCAAATGTCGTCGAAAATTTTGGTCTTCACACTTTAGTGCACCAAATGATTTAAACAATCTCAAACACAGCACAGATAACAAAATGATCTTTCCACAGATACAAATACACGACGTACTAATTGCAGATGATGTATGGCGGCGAGAGATCCTGCGATAAGGCGATGACAAGCGTTGACATGAATCATTGTACAAATTAAGCTTTTAAAACTACCAGATTTATCGCGCGCGACAATTAACGCGGAACGCGGAAAAAACTGCCCGTGACATAGTTTTGAGTTTTGATGTCGAGATATTGCATTTTCTGATGTAACTCATCGTCATCATGATCACCATGATCGACCCATCGCTGGCTCACTGCAGAGCACGGGTCTCCTCTCAGAGTGAGAAGGGTTTTGGCCATAGTCTACCACGCTGGCCATGTGTGGATTGGTAGACTTCACACACCTTTGAGAGTATTATGGAGAACTCTCAGGCATGCAGGTTTCTTCACGATGTTTTCCTTCACCGGTAAATCAAGTGATATTCAATTAATTAAAACGCACATAACTCCGAAAAGTTAGAGGTGCGTGCCCGGGATCGAACCCCCGACCTCCGATTAGAAGGCGGACGTCCTAACCACTAGGCTATCACAGCTTGCTTGATGTAACTCATATTGCATGAAAATGCGCCTCCATAACTTCAAAATGCCAGAACAGATACGAATGTATGGAATATCGTTAGAACTAGTGCTTGAAAATCGGACTTGTTTTCAGCTCCGGAGTAAGGATTTGATGCTGAGCGTTCCAAGTCCGGAGTTCCGAAGTTTCGAAGCTTCAGCAAAAAAATTGAATGCGATTAAAAAATGAGTTTGAGTTGAATATTTCTAGCGCTTAAAAAAAAGTTCAAGTCTGTTAAGCATGAAATAAAACAAATCAGTTAGAAAGAAACTTTATTTTACGGCCTGGTAAAATCTATAAATATATAAAAGGAAAAGGTGACTGACTGACTGACTGATCTATCAACGCACAGCTCAAACTACTGGACCGATCGGGCTGAAATTTGGCATGCAGATAGCTATTATGACGCAGGCATCCGCTAAGAAAGGATTTTTGAAAATTCAATCCCTAAGGGGGTGAAATGGGGGTTTGAAATTTGTGTAGTCGCTAGTTGTAGTAGTAGCTAGTTAATTATAATGCCAGAACAGATCTGGATGTATGGGAAATGGCAATATCGTAAGAACCCTTATTTTGAGTTATGATGTCGAAATGGATCATTCACTTAATAAAAAGTGAGGGCCCTTTTCGCCGCGAAACCAAAGCAGCGTTCACACAAAGCAATATAATTTATGATTTTTTACATTTTTCTCGTGTTTTTTCCTTGAATTTGCTCCTTCATTTTAAATGCTTAACATTTTTTAGGGGACAACTTCTTAATTTTGTTTTTAAAATGTACGTACCTACTCATTTCATTTTTAATTATAAATTAACATAATCGAAAATATAAAGTTAATAAAAAAGTTACCCAACAGTAAAAAGGTCATATTTTTGTAAAGCCCGTTCTTCACTCTCACGGTAATCGCGGCCGCGAATTTCCACGCGATGTTTTACTACTACTACCCATCTAAATAATAACCTACTAATAA
This sequence comes from Maniola hyperantus, assembly GCF_902806685.2. Taxonomy (NCBI): domain Eukaryota; kingdom Metazoa; phylum Arthropoda; class Insecta; order Lepidoptera; family Nymphalidae; genus Maniola; species Maniola hyperantus. The sequence continues at coordinate 1,323,821 of NC_048553.1, read as the reverse complement.
TATTATAAATGTGAAAGTGTGTCTGTTCGTTGGTTTGTCTCTAGTGAGTAGTGACGCCGGAAGGTAGCAACGGATTGACATGATTTTCTGTATCTACTGAATTAGATGAGAGAGAGGTAGGTGCATAAGCTACTTTTTACTCTGCGACACTCAGATAATATTACTTGCAACTGTTCAAAGTATTGTCATTGCCATCCGGTTTCTGTTTTTGCCGCTAGTCATAATATTATTATTACCTTCAAAATAAATTTGAATCTAGAACTAGAACCTTCTACAAGACAAGCACGCTCCACCTAAGCCTGCATCACCACCTATTTGGTATGATTGCAGGCAAGTGCAAGCCCAACGGCGATTACGCACTGCACTTCCGTCATCCGAGTTCTATCCGTCATCCGTGAGAATACCAGCGATTATCTACGACATAATTATGTCATAAGCTACCATACAAAACAAAAAGGAACATATTTTCACATACTCGGATCGGATGACTGCGTAACCGCCGTTAGTCATTTTCGCGGACCAAATCAACATCGGACATGGAATGCCGTGAAACCGCGAAACGATCCCCACTTGTTTCGCGATGTTCGCGAGCTGTCGCGGCGTGAGTGTAGAGCGGGCTTATGGTATCGCTTCACTTGACAAATATTAATAGCTAACGTATAGCTAGGCGGTTGAGAAATACCACACCTTGATTATGTTACGAGGTCCGTTGGAATTTTTAATTAGGACCACATTAATCAGCTTAGTATTTGAGTTGAAATCATTATCATCATAAATAGATAATAAAAACAACGTAGAAAGTTAAATAATATTTTATATTTTGATTATATAAAATAAGGTGACACCCGCAACATAGTCCATATAAGTTCCGGTTTTGTAAATATCCCGTGGGAACTCTTTGTTTTTCCGGGATAAAATGTGACCTATATTCATCTCCGGGATGCAAGCTATTGAACCCAATATCTAGATGGTGCCTGCCATCTCTTTGATGGGATTTAGGTTTTTAAAAATCCCGTGGGAACTATTTACTAGTAGTTTTGCAGGATAGAAAGTAACCTATATTATTACCTGGGGTAAAGGATATCTCTGTACAAATTTCATTAAAATCAGTTAACGTTGAAATCACACTGTCGCATTTATAATATTCCTATGGATTATTTTACAACTTTATGTCCTAGACTGTCCCAAATTAAGTTGCCTCGATATTAATGACCCAAAGTGACGGGGTCGCGAATAGGTACCCTACAATAGTGGCAATAGGCCGCCCCAGGCGCCGTGTTGCGTTGATCACTTGACGAGTGCTCCGAATTTATCCCGCATTAAATATAGCGAAAGGGTTTAGGTGCGAAGCGTTATTGGCGACAGATGTACTGAGTATTATAAACAAGATACTGTTATTGAAATCTTAGTTGAATTGAGATTATTGTTTCCTTAATAAAACAGACTCTCTAGCGCAATCAGTACCCTTATTATAAATGCATAAGTGTGTTTGTTTGTTAGTTTGTTGGTTTGTCCTTCAATCACGTCGCAAGGACTAAACCTAAGGATGTAACGGATTGACGTGATTTTTTGCATGGGTATAGATAAAGACCTGGAGAGTGACATAGGCTACTTTTTATCCCGGAAAATCAAAGAGTTCCCACGGGCTTTTCAAAAAACATAATTCCACGGCGGACAAAGTCTTGGGCATCAGCTAGTATTTTATATTTTTCTAGTTTCTAAAGAAGGGATTTGGGCTAAAGGATCATTCGAAATACGTAAAATCCAAGTCCTAGCTTCCGAGACGGTCAAGTGGCGTCAAGCACGTAGATTTTTGCTTGAACCAAGCATTTTGACTGTTTACAAAGTTTGCTTGATGCTTGAGTCAAACATTTACCTAGGTACGTGCTTGACGGTGATTGATGCGATTTTACATTTTTGCTTGACGAGACGTTCGGACAGTGTTCGAGGAATGAGAAAAGTACCGTTTGCTGGCTCAAGCTACTTGACGGCCGCATCAAGGTGCTTGATCGAGCAAATCAAAACTACGTGCTTGACCGTCTCGGAAGCCCATTAGATTTAAGTATAACTAAACCAAAAGCACGTCAAATGTTTATGACGTCACATTTCATCACTATTTTTTACGAATTCCCATAGGTATCTCAAGCGCGCGTTTTGACGTTGGATAAAGAGTTGCTGATTTGATTAATTGTCAAAATCCCGATTATTAGGTACAGTGCGACAAAAATACCTTGGCGCGTGGCGAAAATCGGAGCTAACGTTGCCGTCAAGTGTCCCCTTTGTTCTTGTTTGAACATTCTAAAGCCTTTGTTCTCCAACAGCGCCCCCCTGTCAATGTCATTCAAGTGCCAAGAGAGCCTTGTCGCACTGTAATAGGTATAATATTGGTTGCATGGTTGCATGTTAACGAAATTGTTGTTGTGTCAAATACTCGTTTAGTAAATTATTACTTACTTGAAATGTCTTTCAATCCAAAAAAATACTTCCTTTTTGTAGTTGGTAAAAAGTTACACTCATTACTGAAATCAGCTTCGCTTAGTACACATACATGTTAAACACTAGGATAGCATAAATGTGTAGCAAACACAGCGACCACTAATGAGTGCGACAGCAGCGCGGTGCGGCCGTTGCGGCGAGCGCGCGAACTAATTCGCAGCCGTGATGGATTGCCTCCACTGACGCAGCTTCACCAGTGTCTTGCTGGCTTCGTACTTCGCTAATTGCTCTATATAATCTTTGAACTATCACTTAAATTCATTATCATCATGATCAAGTATCAACCCAACGCCGGCTCACTACAGAGCACGGGTCTCCTCTCAGAGTGAGAAGGGTTTTGGCCAGAGTCTACCACGCTGGCCATGTACGGATTGGTAGACTTCCACACCTTTGAGAACATTATGGAGAACTCTCAGGCATGCAATGCAGGTTTCCTCACGATGTTTTCCTTCAAAACCGTGAAAAATTTTGTTCGCTTGGGCATATTCGTCATTTATATCGATGAGTAAATGTCAGCTTTATTGAAAAATAATATCTGAGAAAATAATACACGTACCCTGCATCTCTATCACTCATATCAATGTGAAGTTTCACGTCACTCATAAACTTAGTATTTGACATAAATTATCGTCGATTCAGGATCAAACCGTTCACTCTGACTACGTTGTATGAATTTTACTTTCCTTAGCAAAATATTACGTCAACAACGTCAAAACAGGGTCAATAGGATCCGCCACCCTCTACTATAAAGACATAAAAACAGTGCAAGTGCCAAGGGTCCCCTCAATTAGCACACCATGTGTCGCCGTGACGAGGAGCGAAGGTCGAAGGTCTAGGGTCAGGATATATAGCAGTAATTACCACCACCAGGCGCACAGCGGATTAAGGAGGTCTCCTTTACATTTGTCGATGCAATTTCGTAACACACTAATAGCGTTGATTTGTTTATTTATCGGTTTATTGTTAATACCAATTTATGGCTCAAGAGATATTTAGGTTTAGTTAACCGTAGCTGTGGACACTTGCTATGCGAAAGTGCATTTGTTTGTTGGTTTGTCCTTCAATCACGTCGCAGCGGAATACAAGATATACTCTAAATATACAAAACAAAATGACTGATTGACTGACTGACTAAATGATTTATTAACGCACAGCTCAAACTACTGGACGGATCGGGCTGGGAATGCGGATAGCTATTATGGCGTAGGCATCCGCTAAGAAAGGATTTTTGAAAATTCACCCCTAATGGAGTAAAATAGGGGTTCGAAATTTGTGTAGTCCACGCTGACGAAGTCGCGCGAAGGGCATAAGATAGTTGTAGAATAATACTTAAAGACTGGAAAGTGACATTCAAATCAAAGAATCCACGCAGATTGTAAATCGTTCGCAAAGATTTTTAATTTGATTCAATGTCAGCCAATACTTATTAGCCACGTTTATGATGCCTGATATAAGTATAAACATGGCTAATAAAGTGATTTCCATTATAGATAGTACTCGACGACGACGACGAGTGAGTATAGCCTTAGAAATATACAATACATATATAATGGCTAATATTCTTTAGAAAATATTCAAAGCATCTGAAGGGCGGCTAGTCGCCAGTTACAATAACTTTAGGGTTCCTAAAAAGTACTGCTCAATATTATACTTTCTAAAACCAAGGAAGTAAAAGAAACTGAACAAACTATATCGTGTGGAAAAAGCAAAATAAGATTCCAATAGGCAATATTCGACAATATTCGAGCGTCCACTCGCCACTCCTGATCCCCTGGTTATAATAATTTACTGGTCACACCTATAATTGCCTGATTTAGGCCACTTTCTATGCGACGCCGCGGCCGGCGGATTTCATGAAAAAAATTTATCGCCCGTGGGGCCGCCTACGGATTAGAAGAATTTGTACGTGATATCGCTTTTGTTTTTGGGGGCAGTAAATCATCACATCTTCGAGTCGATTTTGTTTTGGCTTCATGCTTCGATGGCTGGCTAGACATTGGGGCCGATTCTCTTGTACACAATTATCTTAACTAAACTAAATTACCAGGTCTAAATCTAGTGCTATCCTTTTCCGCAAGCAACATTATGAAAGGGATAGCAATAGATTTAGACGTGCCATTTTAGTTTAGTTTAGAGATTGTGTACAACGGAATTAGCCACAATATGTCGAGAGTCGAGATTGCTTCATATGATTTGTTAAATAGAATTTTCATTATTTTCATTTCATTATTTTTCAAATTCCAGAGGGACTCACTCACTAACTGACTCATGAACGCCCATCCCAGACTTTTGGTTTTCGGATTTATTCCTATACTTGTGCTATAAGACCTACAGTATCTACCAGATTTCATGATTCTAGGTCAACAGGAAGTGCCCTATAGGTTTTCTTGGCAGACACGACGGACAGACAGACAACAAAGTGTAAGGGTTCCTTTTTCCTTTTGAGGTACGGAACCCTAAAAATGATACCAATATAAAAATCAGAGTGACTTTAAAAACAAATATTTTACTAGCTCTTGTAACAAAGATGTGATCGACATCAATCGGTCAGATCGCGTCAGACATAAGATACCCTGGGCCATCAAAGCGCCATCCGTCCGTCTGTCGGGAGTGGATTTATGTGATTTCAACGGCGTTTGTACTGTATTATTCACCCTTTATTTGCGAGCGGCCAGCTCGACAACAAATCTTGGATTTAGACACCCTCTGTAAAACACGAGTGTCTTATTACAAGAACATCCTGATTCCTGTTCAACTAAATATCTACTATTCTACTATCTATCAAAGTCATACTTTAAGTATATACTCTTTATTTTGATAGCAAATAGACCGTTAAATGAGCAAATGAATTTAAACAAAAACGAGCAAAAAATCACGTATGTTGTATACGCGTGACGTTGGTTTTAAAAGCCCCCGTGAGAGCTCTATGATTTTCCGGGATAAAATGTAACATATGTCCTTCCCTGGGATGTAAGCTACGGATGGGCCGTATAAGGCTAGCAGACAGACAGACAGACACACATTTAGTAAATGGCTAAGCTGTTTGAGTAAAGGCTGGTTAACTGCTGGTTCTAGGAACTTGCGAAAGAACTTGAGAGTGCATGTAGGTTTTCGTTAACCACTAAAAAGGATAGGGTTGGGTATCAAGATTTTGAAAAATTTGAAAGGGATCTTTAAAAACCTAAATCCACGCGGATGGACAAGCGCGAAAGAGCTAGTAAAAGGGTACCAGAAGTGGGCTTAAAGTCAGAAAGGCAGGGCATTATAAGCTTCTTTTGGATTAGTTATTTGAATTTCCTCTCTTGTTAAACTTGCGCGCAGATAATGATTACGCGTAGGGGCTTATCGAGAGGTTTACTAAGATATTCTAACCTAACTACAATATTAACTTGATTAGGGCACAATAATTACTATTACAACCACTCAATCAAAATGGCGACCTAAACACAAAAGCATTTAATAGTCGGTTGAGTCTGCGTCTGAACGAGACTGCTTTAAAATCCATCAACCACCCGTATTTATACAATCGACACAAGGTGTTGACGCAACGGATCACGTGACTTCTGTCAGAGATAATAAATTATAAGTGCGATAACACTAATTAATTCAATAAACATAACCATGGAGACCCAAGAGCTGGTGCTTATTTCGCTCAACGGCAGAGCCTTGCCGTTCAGCGAGGTAATAGCGCCAGTGTTTTGGGCACAATGCCCATAAATGACCATTTGGACGGCGTATATTTTTTGTAAATAAGTAATTATGTAATTATTTTAAATACACATCAAAAATTGCGAACCGGCAGGAATCCCAGGAGACGCGGGTTCGATTCCTGCCGGTTCGCAATTTTTGATGTGTATTTAAAATTATTTAGAAATTTCCTTCAAGTGTAGGTGAAACACTATAAAAATTATAAAAATATATGTAATTATGTTTTGAATCTTTTTGTTAAATATTGTATGAAATATATACGGGCTTGGTTTGTGCCATGGAGATAAACGCAACAATATCAGCTATGCGCCAAATTATACGACATACTATAAACAAAAAGGGCTTGGCAAAGCATGCCGTTCAACAGACGGCGGCGCTACGAAAATTATTTATTTGCAAAGAAATATGTTTTAATTTGATATATGGCTGCTAATAAATTACCGTGACACTGACCAACATTACATGGACGTGATCCAAGCCATGATATATTATTATTTATACATATAATTAATAGCGACATTATTTATCTAAATTTTGCAATGCGGCTCCCACTAAAATAACCACTTTCCAAAATTACTCCGCACGCTTTTTATCTTTGTCAAAAGTTCTATAATTGGGCGGCTGATAACAAATTGCTTATTATGAATGGAGATTTATTTTTATCCAACTATAATCATCATCCGAGAATGCGGAACATTCGCATCGTATCAATTAATGCGGAGCTTTTACGGATGCGGATTCATATTAGTAACAAGTAGCGACCTGCAAAGAAATTGGGCGGAACAAAAGTCGCGCAGCCTCGCGCGTGTTTGCTAGTTGATATCTTCGGTCGCTAACTGACCAATCAAAAAGTGTACAATGATACCCAACAGGGGTGTTATGGATATTCGCTTCTGCAAATGCGGAACATTCGCATTAATCCTGACATCTGCATCCGCGTCCGCATCTGCGGATGTGAATTAATAATCCGCAATCGCATGCGCTCCGCGGATGTCAAAATATTGGCATCGGCAACAATCCTATCTAAATCGGTCTATACATACTGACCTCCCGACCGAATTTTTGCCACGGCGCGGCGGCCAATGTGCATAGAGATTAGCCAACTACGCGGGAGGTATTATAGTGTTTGAATACACACTAATTGTGTATTCAAACACAGGTGCACTCCCTACTTCCACAATCTCATAGCCCGATGGGACGGAAACCTGACACGGCCAGAGAGAAATCAGGCGCAAGACTGGCTTTACATGTTAGTACAGAGATAGCTTGCATCCCAGAGAAGTTATAAAATATCTAATTCCACGCCGAAGAAGTCGCGGGCATCATCTGTTTAGTAGGTACAGCTTAGATATCTTGCATTTCGGAAACCGACATAAAGTTTCTTTTTAGCCAGAAAAATCAAAGAGTTCCCCCAGGATTTTTAAAAAACCAAAAATAAAATAAAAATATTTCATTCAATTAAACTTTTACAAGTATTTTTAAATCGTCAGATGCATCTACCACTGATTCGGAATGCCTTTCCTACCAAGAAGAACCAGCAAGAAACTCGGTGGTTGCTCTTTTCAAAGATTTGATATACAAACTCGGACCCCGGATTACCCGGATGAAGTCTAGTTATCAACATAAAAGCTAAAATAAAACGCCAGCATCTTTCAAGTTTACAAAAAACATGTCCAAATTAGTCGCCGTAGCCCGTAACTCTCTTTGAAAGAGTCCACGGTTTGCGAGTCACCCGCAAACGGATGTGGGAAAAACAAGTTGCTAATAATGAATTATAGGGACCTTTGCCGCTGCCGACCGATGCGGTAACCGTATTTCGCTGCTGCGCTAATATGTCGTAACTTTTTATGTAACGTTTTGTTTTTCCTCATTTTTCCAGTTTTTCTCAGTTTTTCCACTATTTCTGTAATCGTTTTTGCTTTTGACGTCGTTTTTGCTTGTAATAAACATCGCTTTTTATATATTTTTTACCTTTTTATTTGCCAGGTTTACATAAATAACACAAAGAGAAAAAAGTCAGAAATTCTAAAAAGAATCCGGCACATTGTATATTATATTTTAGGTATATATATGACGGCAGAGCTGTTTTAAAAATCTTCATCATTATCTCTTAGGAAAAGCTTTCTGTCTTTCCCACATATATGTATATGTATATTGAATTTAAGTGTACAAAATCTACAAAATAATTAATGCACTATAGGGACCCTTTGCGCTGCCGACCGATGCGGTAACCCGTATTTCGCTGCTGCGCTAATTTGTCGTAACTTGTTATGTAATGTTTTTTTTTTCCTCATTTTTCCAGTTTTTCTCAGTTTTTCCACTATTTCTGTAATCGTTTTTGCATTTGACGTCGTTTTTTCCTGTAATAAACATCGCTTTTTATATTTTTTTTAAGTACCTTTTTATTTTAAATGATACAGTGAGACAAAATTCGTAAAATTTTACGGAGAATTTACTTATTTTAGGTAGAGTTGTATTTATTTAACTGGTTAATTAATTTTGAATTTATTTACATTACTCAATCTACAGTCTACTGATTAATAAGAAATTATAGAGATCCTTGCCGCTCCCGACCTATACGATAACTGTATTTCGTTACTGCGCTAATACGTCTTAGCTTTTTATGTAACGTTTTGTTTTCCTCATTTTTACAGTTTTTCTTAGTTTTCCCACTATTTTTATAACATTTTTGCTTGTGACGTTAATAAACATAGATTTTATATATTTTTGCCTTCTTATATACCTACAGTTGGCTTTCACCGAGCTCGATGTAATCCCCGCTCGGACGAGGCTTATCGGGAGTCGCCAAATGAAAGCATTAGTTTTCATAGAACCACTGATATCCAGCGCCTTAACTTACTAGCCCTCGACAGAAGGGCAGTCTTGGCTGCAACATTGATACTGGTTCGGTTAGGAGACCTAAGTGTGTGCATACTTATCCATACTAATATTATAAATGCGAAATTGTGTCTGTCTGTCTGTCTGTGTGATAGCTTTTCACGGCCCAACTGTTCAACTGTTTGAACTTTCGATAAAAAAATTGTCATGTTCCATAATGCCTAGGTAAACCGTTATTTTTTAAACAATAGTTGAGTTTGAGGTTACTAATTACCACGAAAGAAAATGTCCAAAAACGTTTTACAGAAAGAGACAAAAATAAAACCCCACTGATGGATGAAAATTATGAAAAATAATTAAAAAATTCATATCTCCTAAACTACTGAAAATCGCGGAACATACATGGGGGTGATTCAGGTAGCCCTAGTGTTGTTCTACCTCTGGACAACCGCTTGACACTACTTCTTGGGACACCCTGTGTTAGTTGGGGTCGGCTCTCCTAACCATATTTCTCCAAGTTGTTCTATTTTGGGTCGTCATGGGGTCAATTTGGGCTGTTTTAAGATCGTTCAATATGACTGACATCCAGCTTTGTCGTGGTCTTCCCCGTCGTCTGGGTCCAGCGCTAACATTGATTACACTTCTGGTCATGTGAATCTCGGGTTTTCTGATAACATGACCGTACCACCGCAATTGCCTACCGACGCCTGCGGTGACCGCAGGCGTCGGTAGGCGATTTTAGAACAAATATCATTCAAATAAATAAAATTCGCATTTCATCTCGATTTAGCTACGTCCCAGTTGAATGGTGAATTAACAATATATTTTACGCTATTCGAAATAGTGAATCAAATGGCAAGCACAATATCAGAGGAAAGTGTTATCGGCTCGGCCCCGGCGCGATGTAAGCCCTGCAGGCAACGCGACGCGGCTTATCGCACTCGCCAAATGAATGCATTAGTTTTCATAAACCTACTACCACCTACTGTCCTAGTACTAAGCCCTAGGCCTAAGCCCTAGGCCCTAGATATTCTATAGGCCTTATTCTATGTTATTTGACACCAAGTTCTGTATTTCTTGTCAATATTCGCGAAATTCGAAACGAAAGATTGTTTTGGAGGACAGAATCACCAAATAAATTTTAAAGGAGTGGACTGAAAACCGAAAGGTCGACGGTTCAAACCCCGCCCGTTGCACTATTGTCGTACCTACTCCTAGCACAAGCCTTACGCTTAGTTGGAGAGGAAAGGGGAATATTAGTCATTTAACATGGCAACACAAAAAAAAACTCTGTTGTCTTTTGGATAAAAAGCAGCTGGATATAGATCCATTGTTCATCTTAGGGATGCAAGCTATGGTATTATACCTTTGTTTGTTTTTAGACGGTGAAAATGTAAACAAAAATGTCTTTCATAATTATGCATTTATAATATTACTAGATGGTGATTTTTTTTTATTTTCCGGGATAAAAAGTAGCCTATATTTGTGTCCGGAATGCAAGCTCTCTCTAGGTATACAAAATAGATGATACCCATGACTTTCGATGAATCGACTAAACTGAAATCGATTTAATTTTCAGACATGCTTAGAGCTATAACCATATTTGTAGTTAGCAAATTTAAAATCCCCTAGATTCAACAAAACAGAGGTCGATTTTTCTAATTATGACTACTAATAGTTATAAAAGCAGTTTCCCAAAACTATATACGAAATATCCAGGTGAAACACAAGTGTTTGATAAAGTTGTAAACAATCCAACTATCTAGAGAGGTAGAGAGAGACGTGCCCGGGCGGTCCTCCCGGAATTAAGCCTTAATTAGGGAAAAACAGAATTTATTGCCCCAGCAATACCTCCGCTCACCTGCTCTGCTTTCCCCTGTTTGTTTTGCTTAAGATGCGGAACTCGCTTGGACGTAGCAAATCCCCTGTTTTTAATAGCTTTTACAATGACAACTTTTTGTGTAATTTACACTTACAAATTATCATCATGATCAACTCTTTGCCGGCTCACTACTGAGTACAGCTGCTCGATTGCGGTAGAATGACAGCTACCATGTCACGATCGCAATTACCTCTGATTGGTTGACGCTCGTTTACTATTGGCTTCAATGCCTTGTTGCAATAAGGATCGCACAAATTCAGCCAATTACAACAATCGAGATTGTAATAATGATTGATGCAGGTTTACGAAATTTACCTACTGGTCTTCACTCAGAATGAGAAGGGTTCAGGCCATAGTCTGCCACGCCTGGCAGAGATTTGTAAACTTCACACACCTTTGAGAATATTATGGAGAGCTCTCAGGCATGCAGATTTTTTCACGATATTTTCCTTCACCGTTAAAACAAGTGATATTTAATTGCTTAAAATGCACATTACACATAACACCGAAAAGTTAGAGTCAAACCTCCCGAATAAGAGGCCGTAGTCGTCATAAACACTAGGCTATCGCAGTATTTACCTATATTAATATATTTTAGAATGCCAACTTTTTATGTAATTTACGCTTAGAAATAAAGACTTAGATAAATTAGACCAGTGATATAGGTTTTTAGATTTCTTAATAGATTTTGTTTGTTGGAAAATAAAATTTCTATTTTCCAAGAAAGATAAAAAAAATGAAAAGAAAAATCCGTGAAAAATAATATCATAAAATACCAGGATCGCATAGGTTACGAGGTGAATAAGTAACGGCGCGGGTGCATTCCCAAATTAACTGTCAGCATGAATTGTCGAGATAACCCGCCGCCGCCGCCGCCGCCCGCCGATTGCTTTGTGATTCGATTAGTTTTTCGTGTAATTTTATCGAAATTATATTATATTTGTTATTGGCTTATAAGTTGTTTGTTTCTGATTTTAGGTTCCCAATTTTATTTATAACTGGCTGACGCGCTTTAGTTTGCACAGTTTCATTTATTTGCTTTTAAAAATTGGCATAGCGAGTTTTTTTTTAAATTTTCAATTGTAGATAATTAGAATAGCGGACTTTAGTCAATATTATCAGCTGATCACTAATATTGCCAGACGCCACTAATATCATAAACGCGAAAGTGTTAATTTGTTGGTTTGTCCTTCAATCACGACGCAACGGAGCAACGGATCGACTTGAATTTTCGCTTTTTATTCCTCGAGACTGACAATTAACTCCTTTTTATTAAATCAAACGAATTCCCGCGCAATTAAAAAAATCAGGTTTTGAAAAATCTTGTGCAAACTCTAGTTCCCACGTGATTTTTAAAAATCTGCATTTTTAGAAATCGCGGACATTTATAAAAGGAAAAACTGACTGAGTGAAAAGAAAAAAAGAAAAATTTCAGAAGTTCCATCCGAGTGGTGCCGGTACATTAAAGATAAAATTAATCAACCCTAAAAAGGGCACCTAAATACTGTATAGGTACTATTACTAACGTGTAACTGTGTAACGAAAGGCAAAGACATCAACTAACATAATGAACATTGGGAAAATTATCTCCAATTTAAACTGGAAAGCGTGAACCCCGGGACCCTTCCGTAATTACGACGAAACATGGCTAGCGTCCGATGCGACTAATGTATTGTTAATATCAAAATTACTTAATTAACTCTTCATCTGCCGGCCCGGTCTCTAATACCTACCCCATAGGGTGAGAGGAAGTGGTAAGATTTTCTTTTAACATCGCACTGCCAAAGTTGGTAACATAGGGTCAGATCTATAGAGCGCACTCTGACTTAGCTTAGACTTAAGACAGAGTTAAAACGAGACAGAGCTATATCTCTCACATAAATGTGTCCCGTTTTAACTTAACCTTAGTCAGACTCGCGTAAAATATTACCTATCGAACGTCTATAGGTTGACGTTCATCATCATCTTCAATAGACGTCCACCGCTGGGCATAGGTCTCTTTTAGGAATTCCCACACGCCACGGTCTACTGTGTATCTGACATCGTTATTTTTATGTAAAATTCAATCAATTTGGCTAAAATTAGAATTAAATAATTATTATCAAATATTATCAATATTTTTTAACATAAAAATAGAGTAATTTCTGCGGGTTCATTTTATGTTATAAAATGGAAAAATATTTGTCGATTACAGTGCTGTGTTAATTTTTGTAATGCTGAATATTTTTTTAATAATAATGCAATTTGTTCGAGTATCCATTGGATATCTTACGACCATCTCTAGGACTATCAACCCCCGCGGGGTTGGACGAAAAACGCAAGTTTTGTGCGCGACGCGGGAATAATTCTTGTATTCATTTTGACAGCTGAAATTGTTATAACAGTGTTTGGAGTCGCACACTGCAATATGTTACACCGACGCGACGCGACGGCCCGAGGTCTGAAGATTTATTGTGTGGCGCTAATTTGCCGATTACAGTGCTGTGTTAATTTTTGTAAGACTGATCATTACTCGTTTATAATAATACATTTTGTACGAGTATCTATTGTAATACTCCGACATACACGCTGTTATACATTGTAATATTACAACCAACTTTAGGTCTATCAACCTCCGCGGGGGTGGACGAAAAACGTAAGTTTTACGCGCGACGCGGGAACAATATTTGTATTAATTTTGACAGCTGAAATTGTTATAGCAGTGTTTGTAGTCGTACACTGCAATATGTTACACCGACGACCCGAGGTCTGGTGATTTATTGCGTGGCGCTAATTTGGCGATTATAGTGCTGTGTTAATTTTTGTAAGGCTGATTATTATTTGAACTTTGACTTATACTTCACTTGACGTTTGTTATCTTGTTCGTGCTGTTTATTTCGGATAACTTTAATTCAAAGGCACTTTATTATGATATATTTTTAACTTACGCTTAACATACTTTGACGAATTTTGCTACAGAGATAGTTCGCTTCCCACGGGATTTTTAAAAACCGAAATCCACGCGGATAAAGCAGCATCTAATAATATTACGAATGCGAAAGTGTGTGTGTCTGATTGTCTGTCTATTACCTTTTCACGGCCTGTCCGTTTGATCGATTTTAATGTAGAATCAATCGGCATCTCCGAGACTGACATAGACTAGGTAGGTACTTCTTATCCCGAAAAATCAAAGAGTTCCCACAGGTTTTATAGACAGAAAAGAATTATCATTTTCTTTGAAAATGAACAACTTTGGAAATAATTATATGGTTCTTATAACAATAAAACATGAGAATGAGTACAAGTAATAACACAAAGTAGGTAACTATACATAATTTCGTTGGTGTGTCATATCACGCGAGAGTCCGAATAATTGAAAAGACAATACAACAATGCAACTCAACGCAGCAACGCGTCCCATACGCGGAATTTGCATTATGTTTACGCGTATTATTTTATAATACATTACGCGACCCCATCTGGGGTCTCCTAAATCATAACACTCGTCTGGGCCTTGTTAATACCATCGGCGCGCGAAGGGTTGCATCGGAAAATGGCGATGTTAAGCTCCAGTTCACAATGACCCGTTCATTCGGCACGTTAGCACTACTTGATATCCAATCATCATCGTCGTACTCATCCCATCGCCGGCCCACTACTGAACATAAGTCTCCTCAAAGAGGGCCTAGCTCACCCCATTCCATTTTAGTAGAATGAGAAGGGTTTAGGCCATACTTAGTCCGCCACGCTAGCCAAGTGTGGATTAGCAGACTTCACATACCTTTGAGGATATTATGAAGAACTCTCAGGCATGCAGATTTCCTCATGATGTTTTCCTTCACCGTTAAAGCAAGTGATATTTAATTGTGTGTTCTATTTAGTTAGTAATAACATTACTTCAAAAAATAAAGGGGGAAATTGCGTTTCACGTGGTATGTAGTAGGTAAATTCCCTTGACGATTCAAAAGTCCTTGTTAAAGTTTATTTAATTATTAAAAATCTTTCTATTTCTATAAAACTATAGCGCTCACCAGTATGCCGTTTGTGAGTTTTGATACAAACATCATTTACATGAAAACAGCGAAACAGCGTTTACACATCGACCGAAACTTGCCGAACGCAACGGCCAATCTGAACGAGCGCCTTAACTCCTTGTAGCTGCAAGTATCAGTTCGGTGCAAAAATGCACACATGCCATGATTTATTTGCTTCGAATGCAAATGAGACAAATCGTAATGAGATTTAAGAGTTAAAGTGTCAAGCACCCTCCGAGGGTGAGCTATGGGTGTTATCTTAGTTTGGCTTAATGAAACTTACATTTCATATTATTGCAGACAAGCTTTTAATACTGCTTTGAATTTGATTTTGTTTTATTTGAAAATCGAATACGGTGTTTAGTTTTTTCGCGTTATTTATAAAAATTTAAAAGTCACAAAAATTATAGAATAGGCATCCTAATACTGATATCCTAATCCTATAATATTATAAATGTAAAAGTTTGTATGTTTGTTACTCCTTCACACAACAATGATTGATCGGTTTGGCTGTTTGCAATGGAGATTGCAGACAGCCAAACCGAACCGAGAATGAGAAAAAAAACGGCCAAGTGCGAGTCAGGCTCGCGCAATCAGGGTTCCGTACTACAGTCGTATTTTTTCGACATGTTGCACGATAATTCAAAAACTATGATGCATAAAAATAAATAAAAATCTATTTTAGAATGTACAGGTGAAGACCTTTCATAATATGATACCCCACTTGATATAGTCACTCACTTTAAAAGTTGAAAATACTAATTATTAGTTCATGACCACAATTGAATTTTTTTGTGTGATCTAACCCTAAATTCACGGTTTTCAGATTTTTCCCCAAATGTCTGCTATAAGATCTACCTACCTGCCAAATTTCATGATTCTAGGTCAACGGGAAGTACCCTGTAGGTTTCTTGACAGACAGATGGACAGACAGACAGACAGACAGACAGACAACAAAGTGATCCTATAAGGGTTCCGTTTTTCCTTTTGAGGTACGGAACCCTAAAAAACTAACTTGAAAAAAAACTTTCCTCTTTTAGCTCACTATCGCCGTCTTAACTTAATCTTGCTGTTTTTTATTCAAATACAAGTTAGCCCTTGACTGCAATCTCCCCTGGTGGTGATGCAGTCTAAGATGGAAGCGGCTAACTGGTGGGGATGGTGGTTTTTATTAAACTTTGGTTTATACACGGCATCGTACCGGAACGCTAAATCTCTTGGCGGCACGACTTTGCCGGTAGGGTGGTAACACGGCCAAAGCCA
Organism: Maniola hyperantus; assembly: GCF_902806685.2. NCBI lineage: Eukaryota > Metazoa > Arthropoda > Insecta > Lepidoptera > Nymphalidae > Maniola > Maniola hyperantus. Next base: position 1,307,621 of record NC_048553.1, on the reverse strand, counting down.
TCAACCAGACAAAATATTGTTGTTTTGCATGTGCAGGCGCGCTGCCATTTTAATTGTAAACACTTTGCTCATTGAACATTACGTAGTCGCCCCACCGTCATTTTGAGACAATAAAAGTGAATGCGGCGGTACGAGGAGATTATTATTCGTGTGGCTCTTGCCGATGGCACTTCTCAGTAGACACTATGTGTGTCGTACTGTAGGTTATTATAATTGTTGTTGTGACCTAATATGGTTTAAGACGTAAGGTTACAGTACTAGGTTGTGAAAGGTGCTGTGAAAGTGTGTGTGACTGTGTAGTGTGTGTTCACTAGCTGTGTATCGGTAAGTCCTTCTTGTATCGTTCCAATTTGTATTAGACAAACGTGATTGTTGTAGTTGAGGTTAATTGAACTAAGTGTGGTGTGCTAGGTTAGCTGGTTGGTCTGGGGCCGGTATGGGGATGGTTGGAGCCGGTCGCTAGGTAGGGACTTAGCTAGTGTTAGTTAGCGATGTCTAGTCTCATAAGAGACGTTGTTATCATGACTCATTATTGACGGTAGGTTAATAGTTGAGGGTAGTCTGTGATATCTCTCGTAGTGTGCAAGAATGATGTTAGTATGCCCACGAAGGCTCCGTTAATCTAAAGGTTGTAATCCTGACGTATCTGGTTAACCATTACCTAAGGTTACTTTTAGTGGTTTAGTCTTCAATCTCGATCATAATAACATACTTCTGGCGGTGACGAGCCTACATCAGAAGTGGGATTACCCACACTAAGCCCACATGAGATTACCCACACTAAGCCCACATGAGATTACCCACACTAAGCCCACATGGGATTACCCGCAGTTGCGTTAAATTTAATTTAAAGTTTATGATCGACGAATCATACTTTACTGATAAGACATTAGATCAATTTTAAAACGGAATTTATTCCGTTGTGCCCACGAAAGGTTGATATTGAGGTTATGAACACATCTATGTAAAACACGCTTAACCATCCACTAGTCATGAAGTTTCTCACCAAGATACCTGCAATTTAAATTCGCAGGTTAAGACTATAAAAAGTAGTCTTAGTCATAGTACTTTCCAATCACGCTGTTTACTGTGTGAAAAATTATGATCACAAACTGTACCTACTGTACAAAAAGTTAAAACTTATCGAAAATCTAGTACAGTAATTTTCAGACTACCCGCAAATCTCAGCCAGTTGTTATAAAAACAAATTTTGATGCAGTTCAGTGTTCTTTTTGTAAAAGAGTAACCGTAATGTAGGTAGATGAGTTTTTGCTGAACAATTATTTTTGCCACGAGATAACAAATTGAGTTTCCCGACATAAGATTAGAAATCAATCTTCATGTGGTGTTAGATCGTTGTATGAATAGGTAGACCTGTCGTAATAAGGACAGATGTTATGTTATAGTAAGTTCATGAGTCTATCCTGGTAAGGAAGTGTCCTTCCAGATGTTATGAGTCTATCCTGGTAAGGAAGTGTCCTTCCAGATGTTATGGAGTTTATCCTGGTGGGAGTGTCGTCCGGGCCAGACTCGTAAGAGTTGGTTGAGGGGACACACTTCTTCCAGATGGTGTGAGTTTATCCTGGTAAGAGTGTCGTCCGGGCCAGACTCGTAAGAGTTGGTTGAGGGGACACACTTCTTCCAGATGGTGTGAGTTTATCCTGGTAAGAGTGTCGTCCGGGCCAGACTCGTGAGAGTTGGTTGAGGGGACACACTTCTTCCAGATGGTGTGAGTTTATCCTGGTAAGAGTGTCGTCCGGGCCAGACTCGTAAGAGTTGGTTGAGGGGACACACTTCTTCCAGATGGTGTGAGTTTATCCTGGTTAGAGTGTCGTCCGGGCCAGACTCGTAAGAGTTGGTTGAGGGGACACACTGCTTCCAGATGTTATGAGTCTAGCCTGGTTGAGGGGTGTCGTCCGGGCCACGCTCAAAAGAGCTGGTTGGAGGGACACACTTGCTCAGTCCAGATGATAGTTGATCCTGGTCGGATAGAACTGCGGCTTGTAGTACTTGATGATTGGAAATTGTGCGCGCTTGATCATACTAGCGCCCGAGGACGGTCGCATATCAGAATGGCCGTGATGGTGCTAGTCACACACTCCGTAGTCGTGTTAGATGATGGTATAAGATCATGGACCCAAACATACAACCAACAAAAAAAAAACCTTTTTTTTGTAAAGTTTAATTAGATGACATCGAGTTTCTTGCTGGTTCTTCTCGCTAGGTCGTGGGGTTCCGAACCAGTGGTGGATTTGATTTAGAAGTTCTAAAAAAAAAAAAAACGTTTAGATAGTTAATTGATTTAGAAGTTGCAATAGCAATTGAGCTCCAATCAAATGAAGTGTAAGGAATGTAGTCAGGATGGAAGAGCGATAAATGATTTTGTGGTTATGGTTTTGTCCTCACATGCTTTGTAATACTTGGCGTACGTGGACGTACGCATGTCAGAATGGCCGTGCAGGCGCGCTGCCATTTTAATTGTAAACACTTTGCTCATTGAACATTACGTAGTCGCCCCACCGTCATTTTGAGACAATAAAAGTGAATGCGGCGGTACGAGGAGATTATTATTCGTGTGGCTCTTGCCGATGGCACTTCTCAGTAGACACTATGTGTGTCGTACTGTAGGTTATTATAATTGTTGTTGTGACCTAATATGGTTTAAGACGTAAGGTTACAGTACTAGGTTGTGAAAGGTGCTGTGAAAGTGTGTGTGACTGTGTAGTGTGTGTTCACTAGCTGTGTATCGGTAAGTCCTTCTTGTATCGTTCCAATTTGTATTAGACAAACGTGATTGTTGTAGTTGAGGTTAATTGAACTAAGTGTGGTGTGCTAGGTTAGCTGGTTGGTCTGGGGCCGGTATGGGGATGGTTGGAGCCGGTCGCTAGGTAGGGACTTAGCTAGTGTTAGTTAGCGATGTCTAGTCTCATAAGAGACGTTGTTATCATGACTCATTATTGACGGTAGGTTAATAGTTGAGGGTAGTCTGTGATATCTCTCGTAGTGTGCAAGAATGATGTTAGTATGCCCACGAAGGCTCCGTTAATCTAAAGGTTGTAATCCTGACGTATCTGGTTAACCATTACCTAAGGTTACTTTTAGTGGTTTAGTCTTCAATCTCGATCATAATAACATACTTCTGGTGCTGACGAGCCTACACATGTTTATTACGTGTTTACTTCTATTTATTTATTGAAATGTAGAGATATTCTACGAACATAGTAAAAATAGCTTATTTCAGGTAGTTATAATAGAATAGGCATCAAGTAATCCTTGGTCAATATTCGGAAATGGTATTGCCGTGTTCATTATTTTTATTACCGGCCGGGGTGTTGCGACAAATACGTTATGTTAATAGGTCCTCGAAGCTCATGATATCCTGGTATCTATTATTATTATTGTGAGATTTCCCCGGCTTTTCCCTAAATAGGAAAAGTTAAAGGGCCCATTTAGTTCTTGGGACACGTCCGCTAGGCACGGCGGGGCTCGGGGATCGAAACCGTGAAATACAAGTTGGGGCCTGCTCCTAATACATGCTCCACGAAAATTAAAGCCATTCCATTATACCCATTACCTACATACGCCCGAAAACTTAGTTTTTCAATTAAAAGTACATAATAGTTCAAATTAAACTTTAGCCCTTGCCTTCGACCGCGAAAGTTCGGGTCAATCAGGTGCAATCTATTCAGATCTTTATGTCTTACAATAATCATTGGCCTACCTGGTCCAAAAGTTGTCCATCGCCATTCAGCGTGGCAATTGTGCCAGCTTAATGGCAGTGGCGTGCATAGGGTTTAAAGCCAGGGTAAGCAGTAGTTAGGTAAGCAAGTCAAAGAATAATGAGCATTGAGCAATTTCAACCGAGTTAACTATTTCTTGGGTAAGCAGCGCTTTTATGCCTTTATGAGTTGCACGCCACTGCTTAATGGGTACCTTTGGCTCAGGGGCAACCAGGGGCGGTCTTTTTGACGACGTTTAATTTTAAGTTGGTAAGGTTTATTTAAGTTTGTATGTTATAATTTAATATTTTTAAGTAGGTACTTTTAATTTAGATTTAAGTTTATAAATATATATATTCTAAACAGTATCATATATAGTAAGAAATATATTTACAGATATTATAATCATATGTTTTTATACTGCGCCAACATCATCAAAATTATGCCAGTGAGCAGTTTTTTTATTAATAACTAGCTTATGCTCGCGACTACGTCCGCGTGGACTACACAAAATTCAAACCCCTATTTTACCCCCTTAGGGGTGGAATTTTCAAAAATCCTTTCTTAGCGGATGCCAACATCATAATAGCTATCTGCATGCCAAATTTCAGCCTGATCCGTCCAGTAGTTTGAGTTCTGCGTTGATAGATCAGTCAGTCAGCCAGTCAGTCAGTCAGTCAGTCAGTCAGTCAGTCAGTCAGTCAGTCAGTCAGTCAGTCACCTTTTCCTTTTATATATTTAGATTTCACAATCAGCTTACTTAGTCCTCGCAGTTTACTTGGGCAGTTCCTATATAATTGTGACTGAGGAGTTGTCGTTTTCATAAAAACTTGATTCAAAATTCGGATGCGAAATTCCTTAAGAATGTAAGTAACCCAGCCTTAAAGTTTAACAATTTATTAAACTTTAAAGGCGTCGTGATTTCTAATACTGTTCCGAAGAGAAAAAAACTTTATACCTACTTTGACGTAAAAATTTTAACTCCTTTGTTACCTGTTTTCTCTCAAAGCCACCATGATCCAAACTTCATAGTTAGTAGTTAGATCGACCCTTCCAGTGTTAGGAAACTTTCAGCTTTTATAAAATAACGAAGGGCTGGCACACGCTGGCTCTCTCTCTATATACCTGAAGACTAACACAGGCTACTTTTCAAAGATTTCCCATGGTATTTCCAAAAACCTTAATCCACCTGGAGAAATTTTAAAATATTTAAGCTAAAGAGTGCAAACTTATGAAGATATCGTATCACTACCCCAATTATATAAATGTGAAAGTGTGTTTGTTTGTTGGTTTGTCCTTCAGTCACGTCGCAACGGAGCAACGGATCGACGTGATTTTTTGCATGTGTACAAATTAAGACCTGGGAGAGGGACATAGGCTACTTTTTATCCCGGAAAACCAAAGAGTTCCCACGGGATTTTTAAAAACCTAAATCCACACGTACGAAGTCGTGGGCATCAGCTAGTAACAAATAAATACAAAAGCACTCTGAGAACTATACAAATAATTGTAATTCAAGTAATTTCATTAAATGTAAAACCGTCTTAGTCGAAACGAAGGGGCAACACTGTAAAGCAGCGAGAGAATAAAATTTAATTTCGTCTCGAAGTTTTTGGATTTTAATTACCTGAAAGCAAATTAAATAAGGGGGTTGTGTAAAATACCTCGAATTCTAAGACTCTGGAGCGCGCGCTCAACTAATTTATTACGGTTTTACGCTGAAGAGGTAGGTATTTTACAATAAATCGGTTATACATAAAGTTGTTCCGTTCCGTATTTTATTATATTATTTCTAATTCCGTTATTTTGCGTGTAATGTTATTATACTTTAATTAATTATACATTTAACAGGACTTCATTCTAGAATTGATTATTCATATTTCGTTTTACAGAAATCATTTGATCTAAAAACAAATTAGCAGTTAACCCATTATTTAAAAGAATTAAATAATTAAATTAATGGAACTGTAGTGGCTAATAAATCTATACAGGGTGTAACTAGAACGCTAGCAAAACTGAAGACAGATGATACCACTGATGATTACTGATATTATGTTAACACCAAAAATAAAAACGCGAAAAAATCAAGAAAATTCTATATTTTGTAAAGTTCACGATTCGACACGATTTATAAAGTTCACTGCAAATAAAACACCTGACTAATGCTAGAGGAGGTTAACGTTGCGTAAGTAGGCCATTCAGAGTCTTGCACGCTATACATTGCGGGGCTGAAAAATACTAAATCACTATAACTACAAAATGAGACACATAGGTTATTGGTATTGGATTGTGTTTATGTAGTACAACAATAACGCTAAGTTTTTGCCAGTGTTCTGGTTACACCCTGTATATTATGTTATTAAATATCACTTGCTTTGCTTAAATGTTGAAGGAAAATGTCGTCGGGGAACTTGCATCTCACTAGATTTTTTACAGCGCACAAAATTATTTATCACAATTTACACGTGCTTATGTGTATTACAGAACAAAAAAGGAATTTGTAAATGTTTACAAGATGCAAAATGTGAATTTGTCATAATTGATGGATTAAAGGTGACATAAGTGACAATCAATAACATATTGACAGCTGATTATAATAATTTATTAACCACTACAAAATATAATAGATGGAGAGATGGTGGAAAAATATGAGGAAGTGCTTGATAAAGTTTGGAATATGGTTCTACTCCGTTATCTGAACATAGAAACCTAGAAAATTGTCCAGGTGGTCCGGTCCTCCATCACGATTTACGAATTTGATCCCGAATAACTTTATTGACCAGCCATTGCATCAATACAGACTTTTTTATTACGAGATAGGCTTCGAGTCGACGACAATCATGCTCGAAAACAATAAAGATGTCTATGTAAAAGCGTGTTTACCTAGAAGATACCTATTCACTCTTGCCTGAATATACTCAAGTTATACGTAGCAGGAAACATGCCAGTACATGTTCGTAAGTCTTTTTATTGTTACGTACTCAAGATAAAAAAAAACCGAAAATGTAATCTAGGTAGACTTAGCAATCGTTAGGTCTTATAGCAGATTGGCTACCCATTTTTGTTCCTATTTCATAAAAATTGTTAGGTACATATTGACCTGACCGGCTGAGGCTGAGAAGTTTTGTTTACCATGCTTAGGGCGTTTGTGCACTCATCCATATTCGGTTCGTATTCGTGTTTGTATGTAAGCAAAAAAAACAGATCGCCGTTTTTTTTGCTTACATGAAAACACGAATACGAACTGATACGGATGAGTGCTCAAACGCCCTTAGGCTAAGATCTATAGAGGGTTACTTACTTTGACTTTGCTCAGGCTTAAGATACTAAACAATACAATTTGAATTTTAACTCTATGGTAAAATCAAAGTAAGCCTTAGAGAAGGTAGAAAATTATACAAACTTCCAGCTTTTTTTTAAGCACCCGTCTATAATTTCCTACGTGCTCTTAGTCTTTAATACCAATATAATAAATGATCAAACGAACTTCCAAGTGAAGTTCGATCATTATTATATGAGTTGCTTCATTAGAATATATGATTTTATACACTGTAGTTTCCCTATTTACTTGGTAACCTCGCACAATTTTAAAGATTTATTTTAAAACAATTCAAAACGTATTTCCGGCGTACTCGCCCCCACTACGACGCCTCGGCTTTAGCTCATTATTTTAGAGTATGTAGTGTAACTTGTACAAAACTTTCTATTATTTGGGATAAGCCATGCATCGGGGAGGGAGGGAGATCATATATTCTAATGAAGCAACTCATATAATAATGATCGAACTTCACTTGGAAGTTCGTTTGATCATTTATTATACATTCGTTGCTTCATTATTCATATATGATTTTATACACTGTAGATGTTAAGAGAAGAAAGTTTTGGAATTAAAAGCATAATTTGTTATTATTATGATTTTAGATTTTATGATTAATACACAAATCGGCTTATGTATTTTAATAATTATATGTACCTAGTTCTTATTAATCTAAGTAACTAGTTCACTGTCCTAATCAATGATATTGATCAAGTCTTATCTTAATTTATTGATACTTGATTACTGATCGGGTGAATTCCCCTTAGTCCAGGATAATTTTGTTGTAGAATTGGGCAAAAGAGTCAGAGGAGCTAGTCCAGCCTGTGGTCTTGCGAATAGTTCTGATAATGACGTCAGCAGAGCTCGCGGCCGAATACCTACGGCGATGTGTACACCGCTCTCTGACCGGACTTGTTTCATCCATCTACCGATGGACTGCGTTATCGCAGCTTTATATTATGATCGCTTCTGTGTTAACAGGAGCGTATTTGTTCTCTCAGGTCTTATATTTCTAGTTATAGAAATGTAATCTGAACTTATCACTAATAAATTTTTTAGTGATAAGTTTTTCTGTATGTATATACTATATACAGTTCTTTTTTTTTTATTTTGTTCTATTGACCTGTAAATTTAAATACTAAAAAATCTGAAAGGACACTAGCTGGGCAAATACTTATTTTGTCTTAAGTATGGCAGGCACAAAACTGGTCGATCTCTACCAGGTGCAGACGTTTCTATGATGTCTGTTATCATTATTTTGGCACCGGTCTCGGAAAACTTGATATTGTCGAGCTTGATAAGAGGCAGGTACCGAGTGCTAAGGAGACTACAAGTTAATTCGTGGCCTTTTCGAGGATAAGCTCGGTATTAGGGAACCATGTTGAAATAAAGTTTAAAACTACTTGTGGATCCCAAGTGCTCGAGTAATTGGATTTTATAGGCCTCGATTTGTATGCACCTTTAAGAGGGCGCTTCACACACTCGTCTCAGCCGATGTTATAAATATAAATGCTGACAAAGCAGAACGGTGAGGATTTAGACTGCCATACGCACAACTACTATTAGGAATGTAAGTATGATTTTTTCGAGGGCTCGAATACGTCAATGTTGTTCTCGATGCAATATTGCCACCACAGCTTAAGCGACTTCACAGTACTGTCAGAGAGCGAAGCTATCATTAGCGTAGATGATGCTGGACAAACGCCTTTTCGGATAAAGGTTGCCGCAGAGCCTCGCGACAGCCCGGGTAAGACGCTTGTACAGGGGATGATGATCTCTGAAACGAGATTGCAAGAGGTGTTTTTGGGATTTAGATAATACACATCTGAAACTATTAAGTTTTGCAGTAGCTATAACCACGGCTGCGAAGGCCAGTGGGGATATACCAGTATACTGCTTTATACTCCCTTGCTTTATCATCAATGATTTTTCTAAGGCATTTAAGTATTAGCGAAAAGTTAGTCAGGATTTGTTTTTCATGGAATACCTCTGGAACACTTCGCATCGTCAGGTGATGCGAATAAGTCTATCTCTGGTTGGCCAAAATATTGTTGATATCATGGAAAATCTATCATGGATAATCTGGATTGATTACTCTGGAAGCGGCGTGGTCGTCGCGGTTTTCTTTGATGTTCACATATTTACGATGCGAATATCCAAAGTCCGCATTGTTCACCCCATTTTCAAAGTAAGTACTCTAGCTAAATCGTGTAGGTGGGGATATTGTATGCCCCCCATACGGTTCATATAGTTATCTATGCGTAGTAATAATGCACAGTCGGTTACATTGCTAGCAAACGACCTCAAGCCTAGAAGAGCGGCCATTAGATCCAAATAATTAATATGGTTCGCTGTTTCTGTGGCTTCCCATCTGCCACTAACTTGGTTCTTTTCACATACAGCCCCTAGCCTATTCTAGACGCGTCGGAATAGGTCTCGAGTTTGAAGTTAGGTTGTCATATAAAGTTGGATGTAGTATCAATATTTAAAATCTACCAATTTAGATCATCTAATATAACGTTCGACAGGTTGATTTTTGCCTCGTAATTACCATATTTAAGCAGGGCTAGGTATTTTTGCCGCTCTAAGATCTTAGTATACATCCATGTATACTTAGCTACTGGACAAGCTGCAACTAAAACTCGATAAGACGGGTAAATTCACGAATAGAACTCTTGGCTGTCAGTTTAGTAAACTTGTGACCAACTCGGCAATTTTACAACGCTTATCGGCGGAAAGATACATGCTTATAAGACATTTAGTGTCCTATACGAATCCTAGGAACTTGAAGGATTGTCGCGGAGTTCAATAATTACAGACAATGCAATATCTTTAACGTTTCGTTAACATTATCTAAGCACTGCTTACATGTTTCGCTGATACACAGAATGTCATCTAAGTAACATACCGACTGAAAGCCCGGATTTCTTAGATATGCCAACACTTCCCTCATGATCTTAGTAAACCTACGTGGGGCCACTGATAAGCCAAACGGAAGGCCATTAAAGCCGTACGTAAATATTTTGGATGAATAATATGAGGCTGAAAACAAAATTTTAAGTAAGTACTTGCGGTCAGAAGGCCGGACAGGTAGGTACGAAGAAAGAATATGCATCTTTAAGATAGATGGTAGCTAGGTACCCATCACGTGGAATTAATTTGCATGCAGTTCGGTAATCCTCCATTTTGAAATGCTCGTTACTAAACGTTTGTTACCGTTAGGTTTTGGAGTAAGAAATAGGTAGGTACCTATCTTGGATATGAATTGATCTTTTGTCCTTTTGCACTCCGATATAGCTCCTAGTGCAATTAATTTATTAATTGTTTCAAGCATTTTGTAAGTTTTCCGAATGTGAAGAACTATTTTGAGGTAGGTACCTATTATAGACTGGTTTTCTACAGTTCTAAATGGTATAGTATAGCCATGTTTAACCCAATCTAGTACAACACTATTATTAGTTATTTTTAACCAACAATCATAAAAATGGGTAAGACGACCTGTATGTACATGTGCTAGTGATGATTCTGCGTTGGGGCAGGGGGCTTCCACTGAGTCGCAGCTCGCTGCGGCTGCTGCGCTGACGCTGTGTAAGGGCGGCGAACACCTAAGGTCGTTGGCCTCCTGCGGTGGTCTCCGCGCCCCTCCCCCCCCTGCTCGCCGGGTACTGAGGCGGCGCATAGTTTCCCCGGTAGGAAGTTGCTCGAGAGCTGGACGGCTGTGTTTTTTTTTTTTTTTTTTTTGGTTTAGCAGGTCTTTTGATGAAAAGACCCTGCTTCTCGATAGCTTTTGCAGCCCTTATCTTCTCAGATAAAGTTGAGCCAAAAGTTAATCATCTCGCTTGGATTCGCTTATTATATTGTATAAAAACGATTTATCTAAACTGGAACTTATCAGTCTTATTCTACTTTGAGTTGCTAAATGATGTGAATCAATTAGCAACCTGCATCTGCTGAGATGTTTTGTTGTCGCTCTTTAAGAGCAAATCAATACCCCTGTTGAAGGCAGTGATTCCTGCACTCAGCTGTTGCTGCGTTCCGGACCATGTCCAGTAACGCGGCTCTGCGTTTAGTTTAGGCGCCTGCAGGAGCCTATAGTTGTCTGGGATTAGGCATACCTTTCCGTAGTAAAGGAAGCCACAATTTTGATAAATTATCGTGAATTTTTCTCTGTAGTCTGGTGAGTCGGACTTAGACTCCCCGAGGGCTTCCAGTATTTCTGGGCCCAAATTTGGCAAATCACTAGTGAAGGTCAGGCCCAGCCACGCCCTCATTTTAGTCGGCGCTATCGTTAGATACCGGCCCCGCCTCTAGTGTGATTTCTGGAGCAGCTACTGCTGACTCGGGATCGTGTCACAGTTGTGTCCATGATCTCTGTTATCTAAGATTACAATTTTGTAATTTTATTTATGAAAATAAAAACTTGAGGGTAGATCGAAAAACGGAAAATACTTTGAAAAAGACTTTTCCTGATCGCAGAGGAACGTTACATCTATTTTAGATTGTACGTATGTTCTGCTTAGGTCATCGTTGGAGACTCGCAGTCAACCCCGATGCCTTACCCGTTTTATAATAAGTGGGTATCTTGTTTTGGGATATGTCAAAGTTATTGACTCGCAGTCAATCCCAGTGCATTCCAAAACTTATGTCTGCTTAGGTCATCGTTGGAGACTCGCAGTCAACCCCGATGCCTCATTGGTCGTACTCGTTTTATAATAAGTGGGTATCTTGTTTTGGGATATGTCAAAGTTATTGACTCGCAGTCAATCCCAGTGCATTCCAAAACTTATGTTCACTTTCACTTCACTAAAAGGCACTTTAAAGAAACACTTTACTAACCTTATTCGTTTCTTCTTATTTTTCTTGCGTATTTCTCAATTTGAGACTGCGCACTTCTTTTCGGCATGGTGCTCGGAAGGCGCGTGCGATAGTTACCGCGCACAAAAAAGGAATGAGCTAAAGCCGAGGCGTCGTAGTGGGGGCGAGTACGCCGGAAATACGTTTTGAATTGTTTTAAAATAAATCTTTAAAATTGTGCGAGGTTACCAAGTAAATAGGGAAACTACAGTGTATAAAATCATATATGAATAATGAAGCAACGAATGTATAATTGACTTCAGTCATTAACAAACAAAAAAGTGAAAGCAGTTTATAAGAAGCGAACACGAAATTAAGTTTTAATTTCAATTAAATTTTTTATAAAAGAAATTGAATAATTGTTTTGCGTGTCGAATTTGCACTTGGCTGGTTTTCATAAATAATAATTAATAATTAATTTATTCAATTAATACGCAATGCGATGTGTAATTTATATTTGTTTATTTATTGGCGTGACTTTTTCCGACACCTGTGTCTGTCTTAAAGTAAATTTTAATTGAATTTAATACGTTGAACGTCCATTTAACGTCGAAACTGAAATGTTATGTTTTTTATTGATTTAAGAATGTTTAATTTAAGAAATTTTAATTTAATTTAATACGTGGAACGTCCATTTAACGTCTGAACTGAAATGTTATGATTTTTATTGATAAGAATGAGTCTTGTTGCTGCAAACTTCTTGTATGTCATTTGTTTTCTCTATATTAAGAATAATATTTAATTATGTTTAGAATTTAAAATGAAGTTCTAATCTTAATTTGGGATCAAAACTTCATTGATGTGTGAAGTAGAAATGCAATACAACTTTTATAAGTTTTATTGGAATATACTTAGATAAGACTAGCTTATGCTCGCGACTACGTCCGCGTGGAATACACAAATTTTAAACCCCCTTTCTTAGCGGATGTCTCCGTCATAATAGCTATCTGCATGCCAAATTTCAGCCCGATCAGTCCAGTAGTTTGAGCTGTGCGTTGATAGATCAGTCATTCAGGCAGTCACCTTTTCCTATATATGTATTTAAAATTATGTATATAATACTTCTCTGTTATAATATTAACGTATGTGTTTTTTCTATTTCAGGTTTATCAATGCGAGACGTAGGATAGTACAGCCAATGATAGACCAGTCGAATAGAGCAGGTAACATTTTTCTTATACAAATAGTCATATTTTAAGTGTTAAGTTTGGGATAATGTATTTTCTTTTCGTCATTTAAACCTAGTGTTAATAAGACACGAGCACTTACAAACCAAACAACTTTTATACATAAAAGAAAAAACTGACTGACTGACATATTATAAACCGCTAGGTCTAGCTCGAACACATTTGAAAATTCGTATGAACGATTCCTTTTTAACGTGATAAGAAAGGGTTTTCAGTAGGTAATGCTATTCGCCTCATAAGAAAGCTCAGAATCACTCAGCGGGCGATGGAGAGCGCTATGCTTGGAGTTTCTCTACGTGATCAAATCAGAAATGAGGAGATCCGTAGGAGAACTAGAGTTACCGACATAGCTCAACGGGTTGCGAAGCTGAAATGGCAATGAGCAGGGCACATAGTTCGGAAAATTGACAGACGTTGGGGTCCCAAGATGCTGGAACGGCGACCTCGCACCGGAAGACGCAGCGTTGGGAGGCTAGGGGTAGACCTATTTTTCTTTGATTTTACTTCACCTATAGCCTAATATTTGACATAATATCGTAGATTCAGGATCAAACCGAGAGTTCCCTCACTCTAGTTCACTCTGCATTAGCTACCTATTTAAATTTTCAAAAACCGCTCGTGGCTTCGGAAAATGTTCTTTTATCTTTCCTAAAACACATTCCTCTTTCGGTGCGGCGTCCGGTCTGAAATTCGTTTAAGTAGCGGTCAGCGGTCCCCCGGGGGCCCGGACACACGGGGGGCCTCAGGGCGGTGCAGCCTGCATACTGTATGAAGGCACAACTCGATTGCGGACTTCAAAGTCGTTGGACGCTAAATTTCAACGCTCACGTACAACCGGTGAATACATTTTGCCGATAATGTTCCATGTTTCAAAACGTACTTTTGCTCAAAGTGCAGGTAAATGTGAAATACTACGTGTAGGTCTTAAAACAAGATAGGTAGATATTTAATTAAAATAGGCACTTAGTGGGCCTCAATCGTTGAAATCCGAAAGGTCGGCGGTTCAAACCCCACCAGTTGCACTATTGTCGTAGCTTTACGCTGAGAGAAAGGTGTATGGTTTAATAAAAACTGTCATACTCCTTCCAGGTTAGCCCGCTCCCACCTTAGACTGCATCGTCACTTACCATCAGGTGAGATTGCAGTCAAGGGCTACCTTGTATCTGAATAAAAAATAAAAATAAAAAATTGGAGGGGAAGGGGTAATATTAGTCATGATTGACATGACTGATATTCTTTTAAAAAAAATATAATACTGGCGACTTTATTTGTCTGGATCTCGGAAAATCTCCTATAGCCAATAAATAGACTATGACAGTTTGCGAGATGTAAGCTATCACGTGGCTATCACCTGTAGGTACCAAATTACGTCAAAATATTGAAAAAGGCCGTCAAAAGACAGATACACACAGACACACTGTCACATATTTTTTTAATATTAGATTAGTATGAGTAGAAGAGTTTTCAACAAGAGTATTTTTGTTTTTAGTAACATATTAGTTACCTACTAATTGCAATGTGTAAACAATTTTTCAAGAAAGATTTCCCTCAACATAATTTAGGATGGTACCTATTTATAATTAAGTGTGTTTTGCTTAAAATGTATTTCAGTGTAAAAAATTATGAGTCATGACTTCGAGTCCCTCTCGATGACCTTTCGTACCATAGATTAGAGAATTCTCTAATCTGTGTTTCGTACCTATTTATAATATTGGTATGGATTATATTCGATAGGCCCACTAGGTGGACGGACGACATCAGACGAGTCGCAGGGAGTCGCTGGATTCAGGCGGCGCAAGACCGTGGCGTGTGGAAGTCCCTACAAGAGACCTACATATGTCCAGCAGTGGACGTCTATCGGTTGATGATGATGATGATAGGTATTCGATTAAGAATGCGTATAGGATTTAGCTAAGCTACATTATGTACCTAATACATAATGTCACATTATGTAATTGGGACAGAGCGCTGTTAGCAATATTGGCGACTAATCCTACTGATAAATCACCATGGCGAGAACACAGTTTTTCTATACACACACAAACACACAGACTCCCGGGATGACCTCTCTCCTCTCTGACGCAATGGAGGGAAAGATTTCAAGAACGTTAGAAGCTGCCAGAATTGAAGTATCAAATTAAAAGGTTGATCTTCCCAATACAACTATTTAATATTATAAACTAGCTGCCACGGCGAACTTCGTACCGCCTAACAGTCGATTCTTTTTCAGGCAATTTTTTAAATTTTTCTCTCCCTAAGAACCATCCCCGTACTTCAAGGAATATTATAAAAAAAGAATTAGCGAAATCGGTTCAGCTGGTCTCGAGATTTGCGATCAGCAACACATTTAGCGATTCATTTTTATATATAGAGATTATGTGAAAGTGTGTCTGTATTACCTTTTCATGACCCATCCTTTTAATATGTATGTATGTAGGTATGTTCGTGATGCACACAGGGAGGCCAGGTCGATGTTTTTAATGTGGGTCTGGTGGGGTAAACCAAAAAATGGTACGGTCTATGACGACATGCATCGAAGTCGCAGTCTATTAAATTGATTTTGACCTAAGTATTGATATATAATATATATGATATTACTTTAGGTACCTTTTGATGACCTCCCTGGCGCAGTGGCGAGAGCTGTGATCTTATAAGTGGGAGGGGTTGATTCTTGGGTTGGATTCCCGGTAGTGCAGGAGTTATTTTGGAATTTGCATTTTTTAAATTGTCTCTGGTTAGGTCTGTTGGGAGGCTTCGGCCGTGGCTAGTTACCACTCTACTGACAATGCCGCGCCGCCAACCGATATAGCGTTCCGGTCCGATGCCGTGTAGAAACTGATCAGGGGTACTGACTGGATTTAATGAAACTGCCATACCCCTTTCAAGTTTGCCCGCTTCCATCTTAGATTGCTTTATCGGCGAGATCGCAGTCAAGGGCAATTGTAGCAGAATTTAAAAAAATACAACAAAATACCTAAATATTAGGGCAACAGGCAAAAACGGCAAGCGGCGCAAGTATGCCTCTCTTATCGAGAGTTAAATTTTTGTTCCGTTTGCCGTGGAGACCCTGGGGCCATGGAGTCTTAGTGCTAAAAATTTTTACGACACATTTCACCGCGATTAATAGCCTCATCTGGTGACAGAAGGGCTGGCTCATTTTTTGCGCAACGGATCAGCCTGGCTGTCCAGCGTGGAAATGCAGCCAGTATTCTTGGCACCATTCCTCGTGGGTATGATTTGTATTGAAATTAGATAAGGCTGGCTTTAAGTTTTATTGTAATATTTTCATGAAAAAAAAAGTTCGTCTAAGACCTATATTAATACGTAATACTGTTCCAATTCCAAGATATCGTAGGAAGAGACAAAGGCGATCTAATCCCGCCAGGCGAGTACCCACACATCAGATAGGGGCCGATTGTCGGGGGCCGTGATGGATGGCCGGGGACGGGTCAACGAATTCCTACATTATTCTTTTTTACCCTTCTTGCGTCCGTTTGCGAGAGTAAGCCCTTTTTGCGACGTCCTTTTTTCTCTACCCCTGGAATTTTTACCGTTTTATGGACTGTTACAATTACGGAATAGAAGTTGCGTTGCTTGTATTTTTTCTGCGGCCATCGGGAATTGTTTTTGTTGAAAACAAAATTGGTAATTTTAACAAGTACATTAGAAAAAATATAATTGAAGTGAAGTTTTCTTTGTGCCTCAATTTTCTGACTTTGATCTGAATTATACTATCGCGAAAAATAACATTAATGATATTTTTAAGAACTATGAATACCTACAACTGTTTACCCTTCTTGCGTCCGTTTGCTAGAGTAAGCCCTTTTTGCGACGTCCTTTTTTCTCTACCCATGGAGTTTCTTCCGTTTTATGGACTGTTACAATTAAGGAATTACAAGCTTGTACCTATTTCTCTGCGTTATAGGGAATTGTTTTTGTTAAAAACAAAATTCGTGATTTTAACGAACGCATTCGAAAAAATATACTGGAATTGAAGTTTTATATGTAACTTGCTTCTTGAACTTGAAGTTTTGCATGTACATTTTCTACAATTACGTAAACCTAGGGGTTTACGTTTCATTCTGTGGGCAGAATGGATTTGCAGAAATTTCAATCGAGCAAAGCCGGGACGGCTAAGGTAGTATATTATGTTTACCCGTAATATTGTTAATATAATTTCACGCTTGGCCGATGGAAAATATTTCCGTAACCAATAACTCTCATGTTCTTTGAATAGTTGTATCTTGCTTAAGTCACGCGATTACTTCATGCGCTGGTTAAGAAACAAAAACATTTCAAACTTTTTATATTAAATTCACACAACTATTGTGTGTATAAAATAGGTTTTACCACAGAAAATACAATTCTGTAAGTTTTACATAGTTTTTTTAATGATGTTTTTAGTCGGTAAAATTTTATTAAGAGCTACAAAATGCCTAAATTCTTTGACATTGAATTTAAAATATCAACATAAACCCATAAAACCCATATGGATTTAACCCATAAAATATTACAAAGTAGATTAAACTCAATAACATACATACTGAAATAAACCTTTCTAACTAACCACGTCGTCAAAAAGTCCACCCCTGGTTGCCCCTGGGCTAAAGGTGCCCATCAAGCTGGCACCATTGCCACGCTGAATGGGTGAATCTTTGGACCAGGTAGGCCCCAGAGCGCGGTTCGCAACCTCATTCCCTTAGGGCTAGGCGACGGCCGATGTCGCGTACAAAACCCTTCGCTTCCTTTTTTACTTAGTCATAATATATTAAGAAGAAGAAGAAAGAGATATATATTTTTTATTCTGATACAAGTTAGTATAGCCCTTGACTGCAATCTCACCTGGTGGTAAGCGATGATGCAGTCTAAGATGAAAACGGGCTCGTAACTTGGAAGATGTATCTAAGGCAGTTTTAATAAACCCATACTCATGATCGGTTTCTTCACGGCATCGTACCGGAACGCTAAATCGCTAGGCGGCACGGCCTTGCCGGTAGAGTGGTAACTAGCCGCGGTAATCCTTCCACCAGAACAGACCAGAACAGAGACAATTTTATAATATGAATTCCCAAATTGCCCCTGCAGGGAATCGAACCCGAGGCCTCCTAAACAAAAGACCACAGCGCACATCACTGCGCCACTTTAAATATAGAAAGGGAGGGAGTAGGTAGTATAAAAAGGTAGATAAAAAAATTACCAACTAAATTAGTTTCTCCCACATGAAAAAAATGAGAAAAACTCCCATTCTCGTCGCAAGTGGTGCGTGTCTCCGGCGCTCCAAGACTCCGGGGGCGCAGGAAACAATAACAAGCCCGGCCGATGGGGCTCCACGTACCAGGAAACTATGATTTAGTGAGAGGTAATATTCCTACGGGATATTGTACGGGAATAAAGGCATCAAGGCTGGATAGTCTTGAAAACATTTTTAGTAAAAACCAGCAATGAAAATGTTTCTACTAAATGTTAGGCTAAAATCTGCCTTTAGCCATCGTGGTAGACTATGGCCAACCCCTTCTCATTTTGAGACAAGATTTGTGCTCAGTAGTGTGCCGGTCATCAGCATCATATGATGATGACGGTGAAATTCATGATTTTGAGAATGGCTCTGACCAATGGGGCTCCATGTACTATCAGGTAATTATAATTTAGTAAGAATCTGGTAAGAGGTCATATTCCATTGGAACAATGCGAGTTTTATGTACAGAAGCGAGTACTATGTGATATCTTACTTTCATGTTAGAAAGAAGAAAGCTACAGCAATATTGCCTATATTGTGAAACAGATAGAAATCCCAAAAGAGTCAGAAAATATTGCTGTTTGTAATGGGCAGAATTTCATCATTTCAAAAGCCACGATAAATAAAAAACGGAAAGCCATACAGACTGCATAAAGTTCTGCAGAAAATTGTTTCGCTCATTGTCTTAAGTACAAGAGAGACTTTTGGCAGTCTCTGAGGCAGGCACGTAAAGTAGGGGCAGAATTCTAAATATTCCCACCGGAAGCCGCCAAGTTTGCCGACGACGGAAAATGGCAAAAGGGAGGGTAGATGGAAAATTGTTTTGGCAATCGGCTGAAGAAAATGGCCACCGCATTTCCTGTGGTCAAGCGAGCCAACAGCTTTTCCAATCGCCTCGCTGTTTATGTATTCCTGGTGCGTATATCTATCGGCCTGAACAAGTAGTGTGTTTTTTGGCTTCAATATGCCTTTTTTTTGTGGGAAAAGTGTTTGTTCCCCATTCCCCTAATACAGGCAACTCCGTTTGCATAAAATAATTACCTACTTGCCAATATAAATATAAAAAATGGACTAACTGACTGATTTATCAACGCACAGCTCAAACTACTGGACGGATCGGGCTGAAATTTGGCATGCAGATAGCTAGTATGACACGTATAATAAACATACGCTTAGAAGGGATACTTATTTTATAATTTAAATGCTGGGATAAAGTCACGGGGATTAAACTAGTTTAAAACTTCATCCTTATGGATTTAAATTTTAAAAACCCCGTGAGACTTGGGAGCTCTTTGATTTTCTATGCTAAAAGTAGCATGTGTTAGATACCTTGCATCCCGGGGAAGGACATAGGCTACTTTTGATCCCGGAAAATTAAAGAGTTCCCACGGGATTTTTAAAAACCTAAATCCACGTGGACGAAGTCGCGGGCATCATCTAGTTAATTATATTTTCCCCTTCCTTCCATTTGCGAGAAACTCTCACGCGGGAATTCGCGTGTTTCCGAACGCATTTCCTTTGATGCACTCTCCGCCAATCATCATTACGCACACTAATAAGCCAATAACACAATGTTTAGCCTCACCACACATTTTGTTTTACGACTTCTTATCTTTTAGATTCCGAGCAATTACGACAGACATAGATAAAATCGACATATTTTAATGTAGAGAACGGGTACATACCACGATTAATTTGAAGTTTTTATTTGTCGATATTTCAACCCAATTGCACGGGTTAAAATCATTAGCTTTTTACAGAAGCAATCATAGCTCTTCTCTTATTTTGCTTTATGGCTTTCAGTAGTGCCACACCGAGCACAATGCACCAATCATAGGTCAATGATTAAGTGAATGGATAAACGTAAATTGTTGTAAGTTATATCACCCTTTTCTTGCTGGTTTTCACGCTTAAAAGAGCGTTCCAAACCAATGGTAGATTCATTTGAAAAGCTCTTGTAAAAAAGTTTATTTTATCAAAAATCTTTTATTTCTGAAGTTTCTTGTCACAAAAGCTACAGCAACTTATTTTCGTGCGGCATGTCGGATATCGCAAGTGTGACGCCATAATTACAGTTTTTAATATACTGCTCGCGTCAGTTTAATCCGCGAAAAGCCGGATAAACGATTGGTTGGAAATAGTCGGCTGCACGAATTGTAATTTACAGTCTCGCGCGGTAATGGCGACGCATCAGAGGGCAATTTACTTATGCTCTTATAATGAATTCATTAGCGGGTCGCGCGTGTGTGCGTGCCTTTATATGTGTGACGACAGGTGAGTCGGTGGCTATTGGCTATTGGGTGAATAGTAGAGTAACTTTTTGCGACAAAACGCGTTCCCTAGAGTTGACGTAAATAGTTAACAAAACAGCTGCTCCCCCCCCCCCCCCCCCCATTATTACGACTGAAACTTTTCACTGCCAAAAACGTGGTACATATTTCCAAACCATTTTTTTTATACTAGATGATTTTGATGTGCGTATTAAAATACGTATGACGTGCGTAAAAAACCTTATCAGTGCTACATTTTACCATAACCTTTATCTAGAGTTTAGCCATTTTATTTTATTTTTATTAAGATAGGTACAAGTTAGCCCTCGACTGCAATCTCACCTGGTGGTAAGTGATGATACAGTCTAAGATGGAAGCGGGTTAACCTGGAAGGGGTATGGCTGTTTTTATTAAACCCACACCCCTTTGGTTGCCACGGCTTTGCCGGTAGGGTGGTAACTAGCCACGATCGAAGACTTTCACCAGACCAGACCAGAAATTTAGAAATTATAAAATTCCAAACCCCTGCCAGGAATCGAACCCGGGTCCTCCCACTAATAAGACCACAGTGCTTACCACTCTCTCTATACTAAGCATAGATCCGTGGGTTCACCTTTAAAATTAGGACTAAAATCGTACTTTTGACATGAAATTTGACACAAAACGTGAATATTTCGCGCGTAGCGGAAAATTTTACGCGTTATACGGAGTTCAATTGATTTCTTTTTCAGAAATGATGCATTTTCAGTTTAAAATGATTTATCGTTGTATCGAACGGCTGAAGATCTTTTAAAGAATTACGGTTTTAGCTATAGGTCATTTTAAATTTCGAAATCATTATAGAATACTCTAACAAATTCAACAACCCAGCCTTGGTAAAGAGTTGAAAGATTAGCAGACTTTGTATTACTGAAAAACTAGCACTAGCACATAATAATAAAATCTACCTACACTACAGTAGAGAGATGTCTAATTTTACCTTTTCACAGGGGAACCCTAAAAAAGTAAGATTCCGTAGCGCTCGCGGCGATTGTTGTGCAGAACGCATTAATATTCCGCTGCACTGGAAAAGCGTTGTAACTCTGTTAAAAGAAAAAGGAAAACGGAAAAAAGTGGCACTTTTTCGAATTGCTCCGCTCCGGATGAAGTAGTCTTTAATCGGCAAAAAACGTAATGCTGTGTTTATTAGACTGATTGTTTTTATTCTTTTTCTACTGCTTCCTTAACCTAGTACAGTACGCGACAGAAAGTAATGTACTTCGGCCATTAGAATGACATTTCGGCTTTGTACAGCGTTGTCTCTGTCACTCAAACCGTGGAATTATGATAAAAACCCGAATGCGTGTCTGTGTGTGCTCAAAACTGTCCCAAAAAAGGGAATTGCCATCGCCTTGCGTAATGCTGTAGTAGTGTATGTGGTAAAATCCGCTTGACGTTCAAGCATTAATTATTATTTTATCGAAACTATACCATTACTAGCAGTTGCCCGCGACTTCGTCCGCGTAAAATTTCTGGTTTCTGAAATTTTCCCGCTGCAAAAGGCCTCACTTACCAACTCAATCCGTCTCACCTTAAGGCACGGACTCCAGAATACCTAAATGTCCACTTTCACGTCTCTAACTTCAAAAACATAGGACTTTCATACAAACTTCGACCCCCTCTTTCCCACCCTTAGGGGTGGAATTTTTCAGAACCGTTTCTTAGCTCACACCTACGTGCTAGAAAGAACCTACCTTCCAAATTCCAAGTTTGTAGGCTTTATAGTTCCTGAGATTTCGTGATTAGTCAGTGAGTGAGTGAGTGGTATTTCTCTTTTATATATTTAGATTAGGTTTCCAAAAAAAGAGCTTACTCTCAAAAGTGATTTGGATCACAACATTAGTCCGTGTTTGTGCCGATCGGTGCAATGGCGCGTGCCGCCATAAAGGCCCCACGGAGCAGGACGGAAATCGGCGTCAATAATGGGAGAATACCATAAGGGCTCTCGCAAACCGTCGACTTTTGACCGATCGTCAGAGTGAACTAGAATGAGGAAACTCTCAGTTTTGATGCTTATACCAGAAGCGTTGACGTTTTGTTACCTTCACTGTCGTGAAATGTGCCGTAATTCTGTCCGATTGGTCTGTCACACTGCTTCTTTATCTGCTTTAGTATAAATTATAGTTTTGTGGTGGTCACCCCAGATGACGCTTCTCCCACTCATACAAAAGAATCATAGAATAATCACGCAATACAAACGCCCGTCCTGAAAGTAAAGTACCTATGCTCAAGATTATAGTCACAATATTTTTCCAAAAGACTCGCTGAGACAAGTGAAACGGGCCCAAACTCGGTGTTAGCTATTGAGGAATCCCTATGGCCTTTTTCCACCTCCATTATCATACCAGTTGAATCTACCATGCCGACTAACTGCACACGCTTTATAGAAGCACGATGTGTAGTTGTATGTGGTTTTCCCTGCATGTTTAGCAGTAGGAGGGCGGGCGGTGCATGTCGCACCATACAGATTTGATCTGTTTCAGCCAATTATAGCAAATTAAGCTTTTAGTTCATTGTATAACTGCACACGGTCTACTTAGTCTGCCAGCAACTCAGCTGTCAGTTTTGTCAACTGCATTGGAGCCGCATCCAAACTACAAATTAGCAGTCGGCTTGAAGTCCAAATGTAGGCCGTCTGTGTTGACCCTAAAGACCCCTCAAGGAAGACGGAAATCTGCGTCAATAATGGAAGAACACCATTAGTTTACGATTGATAATACCCGTGGATATATTGCGGAAGGCATAACAGTTCTGTGGTAAAATTGAGCCTCTATGCGCGACTTCACAATGAAGAGCGCCGGTTTTTAGATGCTTTTTTTCTTAACAACTATGAAGTAAAGTCATTATGGAGTCAGCACTATTACGGTATTTGCTGAGCAAGTTTATA
Organism: Maniola hyperantus; assembly: GCF_902806685.2. Taxonomy (NCBI): domain Eukaryota; kingdom Metazoa; phylum Arthropoda; class Insecta; order Lepidoptera; family Nymphalidae; genus Maniola; species Maniola hyperantus. The sequence continues at coordinate 1,284,113 of NC_048553.1, read as the reverse complement.
CAATAGCGGTGTATCAGGAAATCGTATCATTCAAACTGTTGTTCGGGTTTTTTTATGCGTTTGTATTGTCTATAATGTCCCTTTTTACAGTTATGGGATAGACAGGTTTCTCTTTTAGGTCTCCAAAGAAATTATATTGTTACTAACTTATGCTCGCGAATTCGTCCGCGCGGACTACACAAATTTCAAACCACTATTTCAGCCCCTTAGGGGTTGAATTTTCAAAAATCTTTTCTTAGCGGATGCCTACGTCAAAATATTATCTGCATTCCTAATTTCAGCCCGATCCGTCCAGTAGTTTAAGCTGTGCGTTGATAGATCAGTCAATCAGTGTCAGTCAGTCACCTTTTCCTTTTATATATTTAGACTAGGCATTCTTCCATCCAATTTCCCATGTTAAGTTACTGAACTGTGGTTGTAAGTGCTTGCTGTTTCTTGTACTACATATTATAATAGGTATTTAATATTATTCTATTACCTACGTAGTTCAAGCGTTTTAGCATTATGCCATGTAAACATCGATTAGGGATAAGAACAACCAAAATCTTTCTGAGTTAGCCCGTTTCCAATTCGCTTATATCTGGAGAGATATAAGCGAACTGATAGTTTTTAAGATTACGGTTGCATCTTTAACCATCTACCACCCTAGTAGATATAGAAAGAAATATACCAGGGTGGTATCAGTACCCTTATTGGTTGGTTCGTTGATTTGTCCTTCAATCACGTCGCAACGGTGCAACGGATTGACGTGATTTTTTTGCAATGGTATAAATAAAGACCTGTAGAGTGACATAGGCTACTTTTTATCCCGGAAAAATCAAAGAGTTCCCACGGGATAAAAAAAAACGAATTCCACGCGGATGAAGTCGCGTGCATCAATCGGCTAGTTATTTAATAAAATATTTCCATGTACAACGAGTACCAAGAGCAGTCCTAATTAACCGTGCAGTGTTCTACCCCGCAGTGTTCCCCCACGCCGGCCCCAGCGGCGCCTACAGCCCCGAAGCCACCATGGGCTACATGATGGACGGCCAGCAGATGATGCATAGGCCTCCCACGGACCCCGCATTCCACCAGGGCTACGCGCACTACCCCGCCGAATACTACGGCCATCATCTTTAATCCATGCACTTGTAAATGTAAGTATTACTATGACTAACTCTGCATTTAACACGTCCGCACTCGCCCAAGACGCGCACGTGACTGCCACAAAGGCAACAAAAAGCTGAGCGGTAAGTATCATGACAAAACAAAACGGGTAGGTATCATGACATGACATAGTTATTAGATGCCACCGTTGACTACAAAATAGATAGACTGCAGATCTTTAATCCGTGCATTTGTAAATGTAAGTATTACAATGACTAACTCTGCATTTAACACGTCCGCACTCGCCCAAGACGCGCACGCGACTGCCACAAACATAGGCAACAACAAGCCGAGCGGTAAGTATCATGACAAAACAAAACGGGTATCATGACATGACATAGTTACTAGATGCCACCGTGGACTACAAAATATAGAATGGAGATCTTTAAACCCATTCACTAGTAAGTATTAATTTCATCTAGCATGAACTTACAGTTCCTAAATGACAGTAAAAATATCTGCGTCGATCTGTCAGTTAAGTAAGTTCCCGTAAGTTGCTGCCACGCGGTATACCTACTTACATTACGAGTCACAACCACAGTACAGTACGCGGCAGAAAGTAATGTACATCGGCCATTAGAGTGAGATTTCGGCTTTGTAGAGCGTTGTCTCTGTCACTCATACCTAAATGACGTTTTGTCGTTTCAACGACAGAGACAATGCTCTATAAAACTGCTATTTCCTTCTAAAGATCGATGTACATTACTTTCTGCCGCGTACTGTAAACACAATACCCAAGTTGTAGTCATGAAATGACTTCGAGTGAATCATGAATTCATGACACATAACTATTAAATATGTAAAGGTTTACGTGCATTAATTTTTTTATTTATCAAAGTTTTTCAAATAATAATTGTTAAATTAGTTCGTCTATAATCTCTAACTAATATACTAAATTTCTTTTCCAGATATGAATAAAAATCCATCGTGCGGCCTCACCCCGCGAGAGCCTAGGCTGGAAAGGAGACCCCTGGCAGGCTGGCACCGCCCGCGCCGAAACTCGGCCTCGCCTTTGCGCACACGTGATACGAACAAACAGGAGAACGATGCTAAATGTACATAACGCGAAACATTTTGTAATATTTGAAACAGTATACGATCTCCTAAATTAAGATTTAAAGTCAACTTTAATGATTAAATTAAATGTAAATGTAAAACGCGAAGTGAATACGGACGCTGTATATTAAAAAAACCTGGTGCAATCACCTATTATAAATAAAATGAAGCAGTTTTTATCACTCGGAACTATAGGAGCAAAGTTGATGAATGTAACAATAAAAAAATGGTTTGATATAGTTATCGTATAAATATTTATAGCTAATTGTGTATTGTTATTACGTAAATATAAATAAATAATTGATTAGTTGTAAGTTGTACCTATCACTGGAAGGACTGGGAGCGCAGGCGACAATGATGCAGAAATTTTGGTTTTTTTTTAAATATTTTTTTGTAAAGACGTTGTCTATTTAATAGATCACTTAGATTTGAGTTTTGTGAAATACCTATATTATTATTATTGAGGCATATTATATACGAACTTGGCCAAAAAACCATCAATGTTATTAATTAGAGACTTTAACCGAAAGCCGAGGCCGAAATAGTAAGGCCGAGGGATATGGCCTTACCATGTGCGGTAACCTTTATTTTTGAACTACTGTAAGTAAGTACTATTCTTTATTTTCAATATCGCTGTCATTTAGTTTATTACAATGATGGAAAAAGCTCAAAAAATTACGTATAGTAAATAAATGTCAATTTCACAATGAATCTATTAATAAAAAAAAGAAAACAACAGTTTTGCAATTTTGCTTTACAGGCAAATAACGTACATATCTTTGAATTACATTGTATAGTATATATATTTATTATTGGGTATCATATTATATAATATTATAAACTTACGAGAAACAAAATCGACTCAGAATATACTGCGAAATAAACTTCAATTATTGCATTTTCAGTATAGTTAATAAAAAGTAACGAATAATCAGCTTCAAAATGCTCTTAACGGTCTAACTTTCATACGAAAACTTTTTCTAAATCTGAGTCGATTTTTATGCCCGCGAGTGTAGTTTCACCCTGCCTTGGTGTTCATAATATAGCACAATTTGTAACCGATGTATACGATAAATTAAATGATATTTTACACTGTTGATATGCGATGAGATTATAAGCTCTATTTTATGTCTTGATACCTGACATTGCCTTCTACACACGAGAACATAAATGCTGAGAACAATCACGCAGCTAAGGCGTCGATACCACTGCCAGAGTTCGGAGTTCAGAGTTCTACGTTCCGCTGTTAAAACTTGCTAATCGAAGACAAAATGCATCAATTTGGCCTTTGACTGTCACGGTCAACACTTTTGTGTAGATAGAATAGCGATGGGATTGGATTAACTATCTAACTATCGGATTTGTTGATTCAATAACAATCGAATAATAATTGAACAATCGAAAAACAATGGATTGTTTTCGATTGTTCAATTGTTACATAGCGCACGTAGACTCACAACAACAATCAAAAAATTAAACAATCGACTGCCAATTTTTGTTCGATTATTTTTTTTGAAGACGAATATATCGACAATCGATTGTTCAATTATTCATTTCATTCAATTGTTTTTGTAACAATCCCCCATCGCTAAGATAGATATCCAATTTACCGTGAGTAAACGCAAATTTTAGAACTCTAGTCTGAAAGTAGGTTCTGGAATCGACGGCTAATAATAGCTACAAATGAGGGTAGAATTTAAAAAATCGAAACGAATGTATACAATTAAAGAGATACGAGATAATGATCGACTCTAAACGCGTCAAATGTAATAAAAATAGTACATTCGCCGATTAAATTATAAAATATATTGATCGGTCAAGAAATTTTACAACGATGTTGTTTCAAATAAGTAATTGGTAAAAAAAACAAAAATGCATCTTAAATACATAATTGTATACGATATTAAAAATACTCAATTTTTTAAGACAATAAAAAGAAAAACTACAATATTGGTTTTAACTTTTAATATTATGACCAACTAAACGATTATATTTTATAAACATTGAAATAACATCAACGAAAATAAATCAATGCGCGCTTAGAATTATGTCAAACGTCATTTTGACAGTTACATTTGGCGCGCTTTTCAGCGTTCAAGTTCCGTGGGATTGTATGATGAAAAAAATGTGCACTGTTTTTTTTCACTATTTTGTTATTCTGTATTTTATATTTAATAGTGATCATGTACCACGGAACCAAATATATAAAAAAATCGAAATATTTTAACAAAGACTAAAGGAAAGAAATAGATGGAGCTCTCGCATACAAAGCGAAGTCTGTTATGTTTGTTTCATACTCATAGCGTTACATCGCGCAATCTTGTGTCTTTGCATATGACAACATTTTCAGGCACTCTCAACTGCGCTGTAAACTGTATTTGTCAAAACAATGTATACAGGTTATACCTGTTTCGTTTTGGTAACTTGTTTAGTTGCGTCTAACGCTGTTCAACTGTGAATCAAAATAGCGTCATGTGCAAAGTCTCCAATGACATCGGAGAATACGACTCAAACGCTTGCGTTGTTTCATACTCATACTTCAATATCATTGTCTTAACATTAAGTGCACACTGATTTATATAAAAAATTATGGAGACCGACACAGGACGTCACGGTTGCGCATCTTAGAATCGCTCCATACATTTCTATTTTCTATATAATCAGTAGGTACATAAGCATCCCAAATGCAAGTTTTTCAGACATTTTTCCACCGGCATCTCATTGTGTATTTTGTTTCTTAGCAGTGCGATGCTCCATCTGTTTTATTCCATTAGTCTAAGTACGTTAAGTCCTTTGGATAATTCAAGGGTAATAATATGTATATTACCAGCCTTAAGCCAAGTATACGAATGGAGCTTTTGAAATTTGATGAAATTGGTATTAAATAGCTAACCGTTAGCTTCGTAATAGTTAAAGTTTTCCGGGGCAAGCTTTATACTAGTATAAATACTACCTCAGGAAGTCCGTTCAGCCACAGTGTAAGGAGAGATACAGTAGTCCAACGCCTTTGATCTTGTGGTGAATGACGACCACAATGACCCTTCAATATAGGTCCCGGAATTACTGGGGCCGTCTCGGGTCGCTCCCTTACCGCATTATTACTCTATCTAGACGGCTTACTTAAGAGTTACTTCGTACAGTCGGTCGACGTCATCGACGTAGACGTTTAGGTATAGTTGCTTTTTCCTTAGTTTGCTAAAAGATAAAGAAATGGCTAAAATCTTCTCGAGGAAACGCGAAAGCGACGTGATTTGACCGGCGTTTGAGACCTTCTGGAGTTAGGTTTTTCACTCGTATCCTGATTTCATTGTCGGTTCGCGGTAACAAGGTCGTATGGGCCGCGTATAGTGCGCATTTCAGCTACTTGATTATCTTTTCTTCAAGATAAGGAAAAAACGGACTATAGACAGAGAATCCTGAGAAGTCAGAGGGGTACGCCCCCTCGGGGCGTACATTTAATTATCATTATTTGGCCTAGTAGCGGATCAGTCGTTCAAGTATATTATAGGTGCTATGTCCGTAAAGCAAGGTCAGTCCGCAAACTTCAAGGGCGTCGCCTTACTGTATGTATTTACACTGTATTAATACAATACGCAAGGTGCATGCAGATAAACACAACCTAACGGACTTTGTGAGATAAAGGAACTATAATAACCACGATTCTTTGTAAATGCGATGTGGTTGTTTTTATATTAGTGACTTATATAGGTGAATCCACATAATAAATCTTGGTCAATATCGTATGACTAAAATTAAAAAAAATGCTTTCCCACTTCTGATGAATTGCAGATTTTTTTCTGGACTTATATCTAAAATTGTTATACATAAATTACATTATCTGTGGTTTTTTTTTTTAAAAGAATATTAGCCATGTTAAATGACTAATATTCCCCTTTCCTCTCCAATTAAGCGTCAGGCTTGTGCTAGGAGTAGGTACGACAATAGTGCAACGGGCGGGGTTTGAACCGTCGACCTTTCGATTTTCAGTCCACTCCTATACCGGTTGAGCTATTGAGGTTTGATAATGTAACATGCTATGCGATACAACAATTATATTTATTCGGATATACCCGAATAATTTGGATTCACCTTTTACACTATTGTACCATGTTCGTAAATTTCATTTTGTTCTACAAATTCTAAACTAAAAAAAAATTAAGTTTTAATTCAAAATTCTTACTAATTTTTGATCTAATGTTACTGCACCTGCTGCTGCAGTAGCGTCAACAGAAACAAACACATCGCATAAAAAAAGTTTTTTTAGAAATATATTTGTTAACTTTTGTAAATAAATAAACAACAATAAATCGTTCTATGTATAAACCGTTTAGTTTTCAATGATTATTATTCAGTATTAAAATTGATTTCGACTATGAAAAAAATTACCGGACTTTGTTACTATTAAAGTTAGCGTTCGTTGCGTACTCTTGGAGTTTACGCCTGAGGAGGAGGATTTTTTTTTGACAATTTGTAAACACCGCATTTCTTTAAGAAAGTTTTTACTATTTTACTATAAATTTACCCTGAAAATTATCTACACTAATATTATAAAGAGGTAAAGTTTGGATATAGGGGATAATATCAGGAACTATGAACCGATTCTGAGAATTCTTTCATATTATAGCTATATTATCTCCGAGTGCTATAGGCTAACAAATAACATCACGCGGACGAGTCGCGGGAAAAAGCTAGTGTTCTCATAAGCATAAGACTGCTTACCAATTTTAATATAGGCCTTACCTTTTTATTACGATGTCTTAGACTGACCAATGTCTTGGTGATAAAAAATATTCGAAATAAATATTTTTAGGTTTTTTTTTGCCAACTGTACCTCCACTCTACCGCAAACTCCAAATCGTTGTACCGCATTCTAAATTGACGAACTTATACCCTTATAATAATTATTATTATTATTGTTAATGAAAACTTGTGTAATATATTTTATTAAGAGGAAAGTCTTAAATAGTAGTTATTAGCTATTAATGTATTAATTGAAGAATTTTATTTTGATTTTCTCTTTATTATATATTATGTATATGTACATTATACTTGAGTTTGGAAGTCACGAACTGTAAATATAGAAACTAATACGAAAAAAAGTACCACGGCCCGCAGCGTATTTCAACCGAAAGTAATTGATTTTATCGATATTTTTCTTGTCAAATTACTATACTTCGTCCATAATACTGAGATCTATTTGACATTTGATGTCAAGATAACATGTATTTTTGACAGTAAATTATACAAATTACTTTCAAAAATATTGACATATTATGAGTGTTGATTCGTTATGTAGGTATATCACACAGACCCTATCATATCCTTAATACGATACGAAAATTGAATGTTAAAGAGCACTAAAAAACTATGGATACAAAAAATCGGTAGTTCTTTAGAATTACTAAAAATATAAGCTGTCAAATAGGAAACATAAATGCCCAGTTTAGCAGTGTCATAGAACTGAATTATTATTATCAACATGGATCTAGGAATCAGCTTAGCTTATTAATTAATTACATAAATTACATGACCGTACTCCATACGTTTTATTTCTACTTTTCTATAGCTTTAATAGAAATGTGTGAAACAGGCCCAACCCAAAGCCCTGAAAAACGGTAAAAAAAGTTAGCTGGGTTCTAAAGCTAGAGTTAAGTTGGAGTTCCAGTATAATGGAAGAAGTATAGTATAAATATATATTTTTATTGTACTATAAGTATTATCGGCGATATTGTATGAAGTTAAAACGAACATGTATGATTTTTATGAAATTACCAAACGCTGGCGGGACGTCGAAAGGAAATGTGTCGGCATTATGAATGCTACGAATTGTGTAAAAAACATTAAAAACTAAAAAAAATATCTTGTTTCATTTTTTACTTATTTATGGTTTGGGGGCAACCCTGAATTAATTAGGTACCCTACTTCTTAATTCGTAGAGGCCCTACTTTAAATAACAGAGATTTATGAAAAACAATAGGCACACGTTTTGCACTATAAAAATCCAAATAAATAATAACCAATTTAACTTTTTGTGGCAAGTTTCATGACAAAAGTACGATTTTAGTCCTTGTTTTAAAGGTAAACCGTACTTTTTACATAACTGTTGACCCATAGAGTTAAAATGGCGCGTGAGGTGTAATTTTTACCGACTATAATGTGTAGCTATCACCATAGACCATACAGATTTAGACTAGGGCATATTTTACAGCCGCCAGATAAACTTTATCCAACGAATTAACTAAGAATTTTTACTTCCTATACATTATGTAAATTAATTTGACATTTTGACAGATTCCCAATACAAAAACTAACCATAAACACGTAAAAGATACTAGACAACTAGGTTCGACAAAGTTTATCTGGCGATTAATTACTATGATAACGTTTTTGCAAAATAAAATACAAAAGCAGTTTTTTGTAATCAGATAAGTCAAGAGCATAATATTTTGTTATTGAAAAAAGATAGATGGAACATGTATCTGGAAGGAGTGAAAGGGAAAGGGAAAGGTATGACTATGTCTCGAGTAGTATGCAAGGTTTTTTTTTCAAAAGATATCACAATAACTGAACTTGACAACGATAAAATACCGTTACGATTTTTCACCTGACTAGAACTGAGCCAAAAGAATTCTAATTCGGGACCTCTTGCTTATTAGACCACAGTAGTGCTAACCGCTGCGTCATAGGGATCATTAATTATTAATATAACACATTTCCATAATTGGTGGTTAATTATAATTAGTAAGCACTAATTAATAATTTAAAATACCAAGGCGTCAGACAAACACAAGAACATCTCTGTCTGTTGGCTGGTGCTACGTTGCTACGCTCGTAGCGCGGTAGCGGCGTAGCGGGCGGGGTTCGAAAATGGCGGCCGACAGTGAGTAATGGCACGCCGGGACGGGTCCAGTGACGCGTGCCGCAGGGCTGTCGCTTTATTGCTTTTTCATTTTAATATTTTATGCGATGGACTCTCATGACAATAAGGAAAATGAAATTTGTGTTGGTAGGTATGTTTGATACATTTTTAATAGGTTTTATACTAGCCGCTGCTACGGGTTTCTCTTCTTTGGTTATATTATGTAGAAAACAACTACAATATTATTTGCGAGCCACTTTTACATCACAACTCTTCAATTTAAAGACGTTAAATTACAAGTAACATAGCTTCTTGCTGGTTCTTCACTGTAGGAAGAATATTCACCAGTGGCAGATTCATTTATTTCATCTTTATAAGTTTACTAGCTTATGCTCGCGACTTCGTCCGCGTGGACTACACAAATTTCAAACTCCTATTTTACCCCCTTAGGGGTTGAATTTTCAAAAATCCTTTCTTAGCGGATGCCTACGTCATAACAGCTATCTGTATGTCAATTTTCAGCCGATTCCGTCCAGTAGTTTGAGCTGTGCGTTGATAGATCAGTCAGTCACGTTTTCCTTTTATATATTTACTAGCTTATACTCGCGACTTCGTCCGCGTGGATCACACTTTCAAACCCCTATTTCACTCCCTTAGGGGTTGAATTTTCAAAAATCCTTTCTTAGCGGATACCTACGTCATAAAAGCTATCTGCATGCCAAATTTCAGCCTGATCCGTCCAGTAGTTTGAGCTGTGCGTTGATAGATCAGTCAGTCACGTTTTCCTTTTATATATTTAAGACTAGCTTATCCCCGCGACTTCGTCCATGTGGACTACACAAATTTCGGACCTCTATTTAATCCCGTTAGGGGTTGAATTTTCAAAATATTATAAAAATAATGGAACGTCTTAGTAACGATAGTCGCCAACCCTACTTTTTTCCTACAACGGAGCACTGTAAGCAACGCACCGATTGTATCGCTCGCGGATGCTCGGAGCGGCACATTTGTCAACCTTAGCCTCCCCTCCCCCCTCCAACCCCTCCCCCCCCCCCCTCCCGCACGCCTCGCAACCCTCGCTGCCGGCGACAAAAGAAACGCGAGATGCCAATTTATGTCGCCCTGGTAGCTATGTGATGCGTACACAGCTGATGCCCTGGTAAGAAATTAAAAAGAAAAGAAAGTGCCCAGGATTGAACCCCCGGACCTGAGTAGAAAGCCGACGCGACGTCTTAATCACTAGACTGTCGCGGCTTTTTCCTACTTGTTAGCTAACTGAAAACGGTTTTATAGAAATGCCTAAAAGACATGTTAGCTGTCAATTTTTGTCATACCTACTTGTAATCATTATAAAATCCACATCAATCCACACTTTTAATATTATAAATGCGAAAGTGTGTCTGTCTGTCCGTCTGTCTGTCTGTCTGCTAGCATTTCACGGCCCATCCGTTCTACCGATTTTGATGAAATTTGGTACAAAGATAGCTTGCATCACGGGGAAGGACATAGGCGGCGTTTTATCCCGGAAAATCCAAGAGTTCCGACGGGAAATAATTTTAGGATGGGCCAAGTTCTACCGTCCATCTACTACAATCAAAAGCTTGTTTGTGCTTTACAACTAAAATACAAGCTTAGAGCGGTGCTCAGTCACTCAACCGCAGCGTAAATCACACACTAGGCATACAGTCGCTATACGCGTCGCGCGACGTCGCGTGATGGATCCGCAGCGACGCCCGTGAAAAACGTTGCGTCGCGCCGGCTAACGGCCGTGTCGATTGTCGCGAAACATGGAAGCGACAGCAGAAAAAATAATAATTACTCTCTGTGCGCTATACTGTGTAAGAAATTATCTCTGTCGTGACTGATGACCTAATATGCTCAGAGGTACGAAGAAAACGAAAAGGTCATATCTGACCTCCAAAGTTGGTCACGGTATGTAGTAGATAAATCACACACCAGGCATACAGGCGCTGTGCCGCGTCGGGCGACGACGCTTGATGGATCCGCAGCGACGCCCGTGAAAAACGTTGCGTCGCGGCCGTGTCGATTGTCGCGAAACTCGGAAGCGATAGCAAAAAAATGACTCTCTCTTCGTCATATTCCTTTCCATTAATCTTTGGGTTTACTTGGAATAATAATGTCGGGGGTTCCCAGTTCTTCAAACAATCACGACAAAGAGAACGAGTTTTTGTCTCTTAGGTTCTATATGTATTACTTAGGTATCAGATATTAAATCATTAATGTCCTCTTCGAGGCACAAAGGACATGAAATGGCAAAATTTGGACCTCCGAAGTTGGTCACCTGCGTTAAAAATTTATTTGCTAACGGTACCTGTAACAACAAACGCGATCGCTTTCCGCGCGGGCCTCTGAAAAATATACTCCAAAACCGCGACGCGTCTGTCACGATTCATGTCTAACAACGCTGCAAACTTCTAATACCCTGGTACCACTGTAACTAACTGTTTGCCTGGTATATCCTGCCAGCCTGGTACCTAGATTACAACAAAGTTCGATCGATCATTGCAAGCGCTGTAAACTCCTAATGTACTATAATGCCTTGGTACTTGGAGGCACCTGCATTGATCTGCAAGCCTGGTACTTCGAAACATGGCACGTAGGTTCGACCAAGCTTTGACATTCTTATGAAGATATTTTAGGATCTGGAACGACCTTCTATCAGTTTTCCCTCTACTTTTAATATGGGACCTTGAAGAGAGAATAGTCATCTTTTAGACAAACGCGCTCTATTTGGCTGCATTATCACTTGCTAAAGCCAGCAGGTTTGTTTGCAGCCAAGCGCTAGGCTATAAATTTTATAAAAACAGTAAAAACACTAATCATGTTTTGCTAATAATTCCAAAAAAGGTACTTACGATTCAGACGCCAAGACGAGCCAATTTAAAGGACGGGGCACTACGTACCTTTTCTCGAAGCGTTTGATTTACATGAAATTCCTACTACAATGGATTGCATAGAATTGTTTTAGAATAAAATTCAGTTTGGTATAATTTGAGTAGGACTTTAGCCGGAGCTGTCTATAACCAATCCATTAATGTATGTCAGTCAACATAGCATAGCACCTTACCTATAGTCCGTACAAAATGACGCCTCACGTGCCGTTTTAATTAACTGTATAGGTCAACTGTCATGTCAAAAATACGGTTTACCTTTGAAATGAGGACTAAAGTCGTACTTTTCATATGAAATTTGACCCGTAAAGATAAAATGGCGCATCAGGAGTTAAATTGTACGCAATGACGTTCTTGATTGTACGCATTATAATAATATTAATTTGAAACTTGGAGCTCGAGGTCGACATTGACGATGAAATTCACAACCTCGACTCGAACGGCACACGTTTTCTTGCATTTACCTATAGTGACTGAATTTAATGCAAAAGATTATTTCGGAGAATTTAAAACAATAGCATAATATGCATATTTTTATAATTGGTTTACAAATAAATCATAAAATAAAGAGATCCCATGCGGCGAACGTTGTGTAAAATATTTTTATTAGTGTTTCGGTGAAATTAATTTCTAGAAATTGCTCTTGCGGCGTCCATTAACTTAAGCCGCCAAGGAGCATGCGAACGGAAGTTGATATTAGAGCGACCGTTACGCATGGCCGCCGCAAAACAATAACAATAATTTCAACGAAAACGGAAATCTCCTAGCGAAAAATCGTTAAAACAGCGGACAGAGTCCAGCGTGCGCCATCAAAGCAGTTATTTGGTCCATTTAACGTGAAATACTTGCTGTGGATGTACTAGGAGAGGAGAGTTATACAGCTGGTGGGGATTTATGAAGAAGGTGCTTGATAAAAGCCTTAGAATCTTAAAAGTACTTAGCTAAAAAACCCATGGATCTGTTTTCGGGTACCTCCCCGGCACAGTGGTAAGCGCTGTAGTCTTGTTCGTGGGAGGTCCCGGATTCGATTTCCGGCATGGGTTTGGAATTTTATAATATCTAAATTTCTGGGCTGGTCTGGTGGGAGGCTTCGGCCGTGGCTAGTTACCACCCTATACCGGCAAAGCCGTGCCGCCTAGCCATTTAGCATTCCGGTACGATCCCGTATAGAAACCAAAAGGGTATGGGGTTAATTTTTTTTAAAACCGCCATACTCCTTCAAGGTTACCTGCCCCGCATCCATCTTAGATTGTTACATCACTTACCACCAGGTGAGATTGCAGTCAAGCGCTAACTTGTATCTGAATAAAATAAAAATAAAAAACGCTACAGAAATCGGTCATCATCTCAAACATATCTCAATTCTCAACCCATCTCCTGCCCACTGAGGAGACCTGTTCTCGGTAGTGAGCTGATGATGGGAGGAGACCAGTTCCCAGTAGTAAGCTGGCGATGGTCATGATGATGCATCTAATCCGCGCGCCACCGTAAGGAATTTCACCCTCACCATCTGGGTGTCTGGTGCACTTCGACCGTCCGCTGCGCCAGATCCTTCTTTCCACGCACGTGCAAACTGTGGAACCAACTCCCATCGGCGGTGTTCCCACTAGATTATAACATGGGGTTATTCAAGGGGCGGACCAACAAATTCCTAAAAGGCCGGCAACGCATCGGCGGCTCCTCTGGTGCTGCAAATGTTCATGGGCGGCGGTAATCACTTAACATCAGGTGACCCGCCTGCTCGCTTGCTCGCTATATCTATTAAAAAAAAAAAAAAAAAAAAAAAAATCTGCGATCTCCATTTTCCACCAGATCTCCAGCTACTATAGGTGTACTAGAAGTGCAGCGAGGGGGAGGTTTTAAAATACGATTTATGACTGCATAGAGATAATAAAAGCCCGCTCAACGCTGCGCGCCTAGTAGGCCCATGTCCCGAACGCTCAGTCGCAGCAGGGTGCTCCTTTGACCGCGGGCCCCGACGTCGATTCCCGACCGTAACATCCATCTACATACAGGGTGTACTTTCAATATTAAAATGATTTAGAACTTTCAACATTTCTTTGTGGGATTTATTTCATGGGTTACAGTCAAAGATTGAGGCTATGCCGTTCCTAGATTCGACTAGTTTAATGCACACAAATAATAAAATCAAAGTTTGTAAGTGCGTAAGGAATAACTCCTTTTAAGGTACAGAACTCTAAAAAAGGTAAACTAAACCAATATGCACCCTATTTTTCAAAAAAAGGAAAAATGAAAAATACCTACTAACTTTAAAGCTTTAACGTAGGTAAGTCAAAGGCGACAGAGTATAAAATATACTCAACTAGGTAGGTACCTATTACGAAAAATTCGTAAAGGGAATATTAGCCATGTTAAATGACTAATATTCTCTTTACCTCTCCAACTAAGCGTCAGGCTTGAGCTAGGAGTAGGTACGACAATAGTGCAACGGGCGAGGTTTGAACCGTCGACCTTTCGGTTTTCAGTCCACTCCTTTACCGGTTGAGCTATTGAGGCTCTAAACTTGACTTGACAGAGGATTCTTCCACTCATAGGACATGGTCAAACCTTTAAGCGACGGGACTGCAGCTTTCAACTATAACAGATAAATATTTCTAGTCATAATGGTTAATAGCTGGCAAATTAACCGCTAACGGCCATTTAGGAATTTATTTCATGTGTAGATGATAATATTATGCAGGGAGTTGTTGCGTTTATAGAGTAGCAATAATGTTCGTCAAAATGGTCTCAACCCCGTTACCTGACCAGTTCATTAGTCTGACTTCTAGACAAAAGACGGTGAGCTAAAAGTACGATGAAACATTTTATAACTAACTTTCTGTAAAATAAAGTTCTTGTAATTTATAATATAAGAATTAGCATAAAAAATAAAAATATACCTAAGCTTTATCTGAGTATTTTTGGTTTTACAATTATATTCATCACAATAATATTATTAAAGTTGGGATAAGCTTTCTAACATAAAAACTCCAAGCGAAATTTTTACTTTTTCATGATTTTTTCGGAAAATTCCTATGAAAATGATACCTACCCAATTTTCCATAGGTAATCGGAGTTTTTTTATAAGAGTTCTTCTTCTTGTTGTTGTTGTTTGGCGGCTGTGCAGGGCTATCCAGACCCTGTATCACGTTGACCGTTGCCGATCTGTATTTATATTTAAAAGAGTTAGGCAGCGGCCATCTTTGTCCTACCAGAAGCCACTTGCCAGAAGCATATTACTTCATGTTTCCCGGACTACATAAGCTTAGAATTACTCAAGGAACATCTCTGAAATTAAGGATCGATCCAAAAATTCCTCCGTCATTCTGTGGTGGAGACAATATTTCGATGCCCTTTGTATGAAGTTTGTTACTCCACGGTCTAACTCTATGGTATAAGGTATGCTCAATATAATGGGACGAGTTAAAAGTGGTGCTATTAGGCAGTTCCGTGGCTGTTACTTTAATCGCCAACATTAATAGATGTCATTAGTTCTCTACGTAGATAGTGGTCACGTCTGGCTTGGGTCATCGCAAAAATTCTAAACTCGTTTGAACTAAAAATAGTTTGATACCTAAAACTTAAAACTGATTATTTGTTTATGAATAGCAAGCAAACAAGCACACAGACAGACACACATACACACTTTGCATTTATAATATTATTTGGTATGGAAGCAAGTAGGTGTGCATTGAGATCTAAGGGAAGGCATGGATTTTAAAGAAAATAAAAACTACACTATTATTAAGTATTAGCTTATGCTCGTTTTAGCTGTGTGTTGATAGATCAGTCAGTCAGTCACCTTTTCCTTTTATATAGATTTTTCAAAAAACTTGTTTACCTAATAAATTAAAAATTAAACATTACTTTACTAGAATAAATTAGTAAAATCAATTAGAGTCGGTTGGTACGCTGTAAGAAATAATTGTTATTTAGAAACCTAGCCTGAATAAAAAGTGTTAGAATTACGATTATCGAAATAATTGGCTTCCTAGTTACAATAGACAGACACATCCTGTATAAGTTAATGGATAGATATAATTAATTACCGAACGAGTACAAGCTTACTGTTCGTGTTGGTAATGAAAAGACAATGATTCGTCGACCTCCGCTGCTACGCTGGCTAGTCTAATGCCCACGTAAGCAAAGGATAAACCCCTTTACTAAAAGAATGGACCTGGCGTCGATTAAAAAAAAAAAAAAACTCAACAAGTGGCAGACAAAAATTCGTAGTACGTGTATCAGTGACAAAGATGCGAACATACATGTACTACGAATTTTTGTCTGCCACTTGCTGAGTTTTTAATTTTTTAGGGTTCCGTACCTCAAAAGGAAAAACGGAACCCTTATAGGATCACTTTGTTGTCTGTCTGTCTGTCTGTCAAGAAACCTACAGGGTACTTCCCGTTGACCTAGAATCATGAAATTTGGCAGGTAGGTAGCTGATCTGAGCATCTTATAGCTGACATTTGGGGAAAAATCTGAAAACCGTGAATTTAGGGTTAGATCACACAAAAAAAATTAAATTGTGGTCATGAACTAATAATTAGTATTTTCAACTTTCGAAATGAGTGACTATATCAAGTGTGGTATCATATGAAAGGTCTTCACCTGTACATTCTAAAACAGATTTATATTTATTTTTATGCATCATAGTTTTTGAATTATCGTGCAAAATGTCGAAAAATACGACTGTAGTACGGAACCCACATTGCGCGAGCCTGACTCGCACTTGGCCGGTTTTTATTTAATTTTTAATCGACGCCAGGTCCATTCTTTTAGTAAAAGGGTTGTACTTATAACGACCTCCCTCATCAAAATCAAAAACAAATAATTTATTCAAAACTAGCTGACCCGGCAAACTTCGTACCGCCTAACAGTCGATTGTTTAATTTTTTTAATACTTACATTTTTTATTTAAATTTTTCTCTCCGTAAAAACCATCCCCGTACTTCAAGGAATATTATAAGAAAGGAATTAGCGAAATCGGTTCAGCTGTTCTCGTTGTTCTCGTTGTTGTCAGAGTTGCGATCTGCCACACATTTAACGATTCATTTTTATGTATAGAGAAGATCAGTACCCTTATTATATCAGTATTGGTAGTAGGTACCCTTATCTATATATATAAAAGAATATCTATATATATATATATATAAAAGAGATATATATATATATATATATAAAAGGAAAAGGTGACTGACTGACTGAATGACTGACTGACTGACTGACTGATTTATCAACGCACAGCTCAAACTACTGGACGGATCGGGCTGAAATTTGGCATGCAGATAGCTATCATGACGTAGGCATCCGCTAAGAAAGGATTTTTGAAAATTCGACTCCTAAGGGGGTGAAATAGGGTTTTGAAATTTTGTAGTCCACGCGGACGAAGTCGCGAGCATAAGCTAGTTATATTTTGTTTGTTGGTTTGTTGGTTAGTTGGTTTGTCCTTCAATCACGTCGCAACGGTGTAACGGATTGACGTGATTTTTCAATCAATGAGTCAATGAGTTCCCACGGGATTTTAAAAACCTAAATCCACGCGTACAAAGTCGCGGGCATCAGCTAGTAGGTAATAAATTACTCTTCTTGATTGTCAGTTGATGGATTTGTAAGCCATAGTGGGGATAATTTTTACGCGAACTTAAAACTACAGCTACAAGGGTTCCTAACGCGCCCAGGTTTGAGAAGAACCCACAACAAACTCAGGCGGGGTTTTTCAGCAACACATTCAGCGATTCAATTTTATATATAGAGAAGAAGATATATACAGATTGCATAAAATATCTTAAAACATATTTAATTAAGATCTGGTCTTTCGAATCGGATGCTACACCGACAAACGGAAACTAAAAAACATGGCGGCGACGTAAAAAGACTATTTAATTACGACATATTCATTACATCACGTCACATGTCGAATACATGAAAGAAATCCCCAATTTCTTTATTAGCTCATTTCGATTCAGCCTACGATATAAGAAAGACCACAGAGTGGAGAAAAAATAGACTATACAATAACTGACTTCGAAATAAAAATCCATTTACTGCCTATACGCTTGCATGATTCAACCGCATGTAGCGGTAATACTAATATTAAACGAGTATATTTTATTGCAATTCTCTTGTAGGTATGAACACTTTTTTTATCTGATATTTTTACGGGGCTTTTATAGGTTACATCCCATCGTTACAAATTAAATTAAAAGAATCACTAACAAATTCATACACTTTCAATGCCAAAATGCTCTCGCTTTCTTCGCAAAAGGTTCACATAAAATTTGGACATTTGTAAATTGTTTATAGTGTCTGGACCAAAATTAGAATCCTGAAAAAACTGTCAAAGCACTCTAGTTTCAACAAAACTGAAGTGTTTGACTTTTATACCAACATAAAAATATCCTGTGTAAACCTGGATATCTTAAAAGAAAATCTAAGTTATGATTGTTTACTATGAGCCTATAGAAAGGCTCCAGGAGTCCATCCATTTTTCCCTCTAATCTATGTATCGATATATGAAAAACAAGATAGATGTCGCCACTTGTGTCCTCGTAAGTAATGAATATCGGAACTAAGTCAAAAATCAATTCAACTAATTTAAACTTTATTTCCCATTTCACAAAGTTCAAATTCTTTTACTTCAAAAACTGTAGCAGCGTCGGCAAAAATTGTATTTCGAATAAGAATATTAATCCCACGCTAATCTTATACATTTTTTTCTTTTTTCGAGTCGATAAAGGCAACAATACCTTGTCATATTGAGCCAGTTACGGCCATTCGAATTTGGAATTCGCGCGTTGTTTACATCGCATATCTCTATCTCTGACTTACGCATGTATGTTTTGTATTGTTATCTCGTTTCCTCGTACGTGACTGGACATTCCGATGTACGCTAGAAGTCGGATAATAGCTGGGTTTGACAATAACATTAGTTCGGATAGGGAGCCTTTGATTGGATTATTGAAAGATGGACGTCACGTGATTTATGATCGCTGGTCAATGCGGATTATTAGCATTCGGTTTAACTACCCCCATTTAATTAATTTTTTAATTTTCTTAAATCCTAATTAATTACAGTGCCGTTTATGAAACGGTTGCAACTTGCATAATAGGGGTTATTAAAACACTAGATGATGCCCGCGACTTTGTCTGCGTGGATTTAGGTTTACAAAAATCCTGTGGAAACTCTTCAATTTTCCGGGACAAAAAGTAGCCTTGTCCTATGTCCTTCCCAGGGATGCAAGCTATCTCTGTACCAAATTTCGTCAAAATCGGTTGAACGATTGGGCTGTGAAAAGCAAGCTAGAGACAGACAGACACACTTTCGCATTTATAATATTACTTAGTGTGGATAGTAGGTACCTACTTATGGATTTTTTGAGTTTCAAAAGAAAATTCTTCTAGCCAGACGAGAATGCTATCATTCAAAAACCCCTCAAACGTCCCTTCAAACTTCGTACTGGAAACAATATTCATTTCCTATGAATAAATAATAGTCTAACAGATACACGAGTAGGTAGTGTAGAGGTGCAACCTCTACCGTTACTTGGCTGGCAGCTATTAAGAAAACTTCGCAGCTGCCACACAACTACATTCAAATTTGGAACGCTGTGGAGAATCCTCGTGGTCACGCACGTTACAAGATTCCACATTCCCTATCATCCGCTCGTCACGTCAACATCTTCTACCATTGTATTATATAAAGCTCGCGAGCCCGTCTGTATTGTACATAACATATCAATTGTAAAGTGTAAAATAAACATCATTAAATATGTAGCTAGTTCTTCATTGCATCAACCCTTCAGCTACAGTAGGTATAAACTACGCTATGTATGTGTACCTACTAAGTACCTATATACCTATACATCGGCCTTTAGAATGACATTTCGGCTTTGTAGAGCGTTGTCTCTGTCACTCATACCTATATGACATTTTGTGGGTATCAATGATAGGGACAACGCTCTACAAATCTGCTGTCTACTTCTAAAAATGTTGATGTACATTATTTTCGGCCGTGTTATGTAATTTGGTCGGTCCATCTATAAACATCTCTATGTTGGACGAAGTTTTTTTTAATAGAGATAGCGAGCAAACGAGCAGGCGGGTCACCTGATGTTAAGTGATTACCGCCGCCCATGAACATTTGCAGCACCAGAGGAACTGCCGATGCGTTGCCGGCCTTTTAGTAGATTTTAGGTCCGCTCCTTGAATAACCCCATGTTTTTTTTTTTTTTTTTTTTTTTTTTTTTTTTTTTTTTTTTTTTTTTTTTTTTTTTTTTTTTTTTTTTTTTTTTATTTATTGATCAAACATAGGTACACTTAAACATACTTACTTACGAGAACTAATACATAAAATATATGTTGTATGTATATGTTGTATGTTGTAATCTAGTGGGAACACCGCCGATGGGAGTTGGTTCTACAGTATGCATGTGCGTGGAAAGAAGGATCTGGCACAACGGACGGTCGAAGTGCACCAGACACTCAGGTGGTGAGGGTGAAATTGCTTACGGTGGCGCGCGGTGCGGTTGTATAAAAAGGGAGATGGAATAAGGTCAAAAAGCTCTTCAGAGGCTCTTCCCCATTATAAAGGCGATATGAACACGCATAGAGAGCAAAAGATTTTAACGTCTCTGCGGTGCTCCAGGCTTTCCAACGAGCCGGTTAGTTTGAAGTGGCGGAAAAAAGCTAATCATTGTAAAATCTAGAATGTTCTTTTGCTTTATAATGCTTCCATATTTATTTACTTACTCTTTATATAATAAACGCTTGGCACATGCACTCACACATGCACACGCCGAGTATTACAGACGGGTGTAACTCACACGGCCGCGTTCAGAAACTAAAGTTAAATTTGCAAGTGATAGATATGCGAGGCGCTCCTGGAATGTAATTTTCACACGCTGAGCGACGTCACTGAACCACCCCCATCCCCCCTACAATACACTGCACCCCTTCCACCCCCTCGTGTGTAGGCTGGGAGCTAGCGGCAGAATATCGCTACCACACCACTAGAGATAAATGATTATCTGCACAGGCAATATTACAGCCTCAATAGCTCAACCGGTAAAGGAGTGGACTGAAAACCGAAAGGTCGACGGTTCAAACCCCGCCCGTTGCACTATTGTCGTACCTACTCCTAGCACAAGCCTGGCGCTTAGTTGGAGAGGAAAGGGGAATATTAGTCATTTAACATGGCTAATATTCTTTTAAAAAAAAAACTACGTCACAACTACGTCGTGATATTGTATGCAAACGTGGTCCCTTGAGCGATAACATTTTGTTCGTAACCTGTCATCGACCTTTTCTCCCACGGACTCGTAAGAAGCGATTTGTTTCCTCGTTTCTTATACGCACTGCTAGAATATGGAATGGCCTTCCGGCTTCCGTTTTTCCGCTATCTATAATATTGGTACCTTCAAAAGAAGAGTGAATAGGCACCTTCTGAGCAGGCGCACTCCACATTAGGCTGCATCAGCTCGTATTTGGTTGCAGTCAAACGCAAGCCTATATACCTAGAATTAAATAAAAATCGGTCAAGTTCGAATCGGACTCGCACACGAAGAGTTCCGTACCTACCAACCATCGCACAAGAAATAACACTATTTAATTATTTTTTTTCTAATTTCGTGGCGGTCATTTTGAAATTTTGATTATTTGTTGCTATAGCGGAAACAGAAATACATTTTCTGTGATTTTTTTTAAAGAATATTAGCCGGCCCTTGACTAACATTCCCCTTTCCTCTCCAATTAAGCGTGAAGCTTGTGCTAGGAGTAGGTACGACAATAGTGCAACGGGTGGGGTGTGAACCGGCGACCTTTCGAATTTCAGTCCGCACCTTTAACCGTTGAGCTATTGAGGCTATAAAAAATTTCAACTCTCTACCTATTACGGACGGACAGCGGAGTCTGAATACCTAATGAGTAGCTTTTTTTTATATTTTTTTTTACCGGTGTTTCTTTAGAACCACCATAAAATCTGCATCAAAATAAATAAAAATATCTGTTTCAGAATGTACAAATGAAGACCTTTCATATGATACCCCACTTGATATAGTTATCTTACTTCAAAATTGAAAATACTAACTATTAGTTCATGACAACAATTTAATTTTTTTTGTGTGATGTAACCCCAGATTCACGGTTTTCAGATTTTTCCCTTAATGTCTACTATAAGACCTACCTACCCGCCAAATTTCGTGATTCTAAGTCAGCGGGAAGTACCCTGTAGGTTTCTTGACAGACCGACAGACAGATAGACAACTAAGTGATCCTATAAGGGTTCCGTTTTTCCTTTTGAGGTACGGAACTCTAAAAAACAGATACAAGTTATATTATGGGCTCAGAGTAAACTCAAAGGTACATGTTACTGTGGTCTCCTAGCCTATCACCCCGCCTCTCGCGACGGATGCCCCGGAAAATTGCTACAATGATTGTAAGCGGGAATTCCGAAATGAAGGAAATGTACTTAAGCCGGCCCGCGCTTGACTCAGGACTCTGACTTAGGTACCTCCTCCTCCGTAGGTACCTATAGCTACCGTGAGCATTGTAATTGCTTTTGGATAAGGTCCATTATGCTATGATATTAGGTACCTAGCATTGACTTATATACTAGCTAATTCCCGCGACTTCGTCCGCGTGGGATTAGATTTTTAAAATCCCGTGGGAACTCTTTGGTTTTCCGGGATAATAAGTAGCCTATGTCACTCTCCAGGTCTTTATTTATACCCACGCAAAAAATCACGTCAACCCGTTGCACCGTTGCGACGAGATTGAAGGACAAACCAACAAACCAATAAACCCACAAACCGACAAACAAACACACTTTCACATTTATGATAGGGGTAGTGATTACTTCGTATGGACAGGGTTATTGAACAAACAATGGCACCGACTCATTGGTGCTTATGCACCAATGCAACCTCAGTGACGTCTGGATTTCAAACGGGTCGTTCATTATTGTCTAAGAGGTGGCGCTGATTTATTTGGTTCCAAAACCGTGAAAAATTTTGTTCGCTTGACCATATCTTGTCATTTATATCGATGGTACCTAAGTGTTTTAACATGTAAGAAATACACGGCACGACACGGCAGAAAATAATGTACATGGTTCTTTAGAATGACATTTCGGCTTTGTTGAGCGTTGTCTCTGTCACTCATACACTCTATATTATGACGTTTTGTCGGTCTGAACGACTGAGACAGTGCTCTACAAATCCGCTATCTCCTGCTAAAGGTCGAGGTACATTATTTTCTGCCGCGTACTGTACCCCTATTTACTAAGAAGACTTCGCACCGGGCGCAGCGTTGGAAAACCCACTACTAGATGGACAGACGACATGGAGCGAGTCGCAGGGAGCCGCTGGATTCATGCAACGCAAGACCGTGGCGTGTGGAAGTACCTTCAAGAGACCTATGTCCAGCAGTGGACGTCTATCGGTTGTTGATGATGATGATGATGATGATGTTTATTCATAGACACTACCAGGGCTAATCAGGGCTAACCAAACCATCTTTCTCATCTCAGTAGGTAAGTAATTTAAAAAAAAACTGAAAAAAAATTGTGATCTATAAATAAAATTTGTTTCAAAAATAATTATAATGAAAGGATTACTCCTTTATTTAGGCAGGTTTTCTTGAAGAACTTGTTATTTTCTAAAATCGCTACATATAGCGCCATCTATTGTCCAGTAGCGAGACAATAAAAGCACAGTTGGGTTCTGGTTCCAGTTTCTTCGCTGTCGATTCTGATTCCATGTGTAGCCAACTAGACATTTTTATTCTAAGAGCTAGATGATGACTTCGTCTACGTGGTCTTAGATTTTTAAAAATCTGTCTAGTATTCTTTATTTTCCGGGACAAAAAGTAGTTATGTTATGCTCATTTCCGGGAAACAAGCTATTTCCACCAAAAATTAAAATGAAAATCTTTTTTATTTAAGTAAACTTTCACAAGTGCTCGTTTTCGAATCGTCGGATGCATCTACCACTGATTCGGAATGCCTTTCCTACCGGGAAGAACCAGCAAGAAACTCGGCGGTTGCTCTTTTCAAATATTTGATATACAAGATTATTAAACGGATGAACCGTCTAAAGTTAGCGGACAGACATAACTACATATACCTACTACCTACATCACTAGTCACTACCCATATTATAAATGCGAAAGTGTGTTTGTTTGTCCTTCAATCACGTTGCAACGGAGCAACGGATCGATGCAACGTGATTTTTTACATGGGTATAGTTAAAGACCTGGAGAGTGACATAGGCTACTTTTTATCCCGGAAAACCAAAGAGTTCCCACGGGATTTTTAAAAATCTAAATCCACGCGGACGAAGTAGTGAAGACTAGTAAATAAATAAAAGATGAGGGAGAACGGACATTTTGACAAAGGAGGACTATTTCTCCATGTGGATACCATGCGAGAACCCTTGTGAGAATGCTGTACCTTTTGGTCTCATAGCCCCCTGTACTAAATAGCGAGATGGCGGTGAGTGATCAAAGGGCGGCACATTGTACATTGTAAGCTAATGTGCCATTCGGAGCGCGGCACGCGGCCCGATCCGCGGGCATTGTGTTGTATATGCGACATTATAGCCCATTTTAACCCATATGTAGACTAGATAAGTACATAATATTTATTTCTGCCTTAATTTAGTCATATAAAAGAAAGGTTTATGTGGCAGATCGTGAGCCGTCATAGTCTAATGGTTAAGACATTCTATTCGGGAGGTCGCGATTCTGGGCACGCACCTATAACTCGGTTTTGCTCAACCTCTATTTAATTAAATATCACTTGCTTTAACGATGAAGGAAAACATCGTGAGAAAACCTGCATGCTTGAGATCTCTATAGGTAATATTTTCAAAGATGTGTGAAATCTGCCGGTCTGCACTGGACCAGCGCCAGCGTGGCGAACTATGACCTAAATCCTTCTTATTCTGGAAGGAGGCCCGTACTTTATACTCAAAAATAGCTAATAACTAATATCCAATTTATAATCTTGTAAAACGATTATTACGGCCTGCGGCTGTAATTTAAATGTAAAATGCCTTATTACGAAACGCCTGAGGCGTGTGCCTAATTATGACCGCCATTTTGAATTACAGAATCAGATAATCATAATTAGACGTTTGTTGGAATTCGACAAACGTCTCGAATATAGTCAATTAAACAATCATCGTATTTTTCGTGTTCATCTAAATATGTAGGTATATAAAAGGAGAAGGTGACTGATTGACTGACTGACTGATCTATCAACGCACAGTTCTAACTATTGGGCGGATCGGGCTGAAATTTGGCATGCAGATAGCTATTATGACGTAGGCATCCGCTAAGTAAGGATTTTTGAAAATTTAACCCCCAAGGGAGTGAAATAAGGGTTTCAAATTTGTCTAGTCCACGCGGACGAAGTCGTGAGCCTGATGAGCTCGTCTGAATATATACCTACTTACTATGATGATGAAGAAACGCTAGTTTTTCTCTATTACTTATACTTAGTGCTAAATAACTTTGTTATTTGTTACCTAGATCTACTTGAAACAAAAAGCCCCTAACTGCCTATATTAAGACTGGGTACAAAATTTCGACGTCACAAACTATTTTGAATCTAATTTACCATAGCTAGGTAGGTCCATAAATCTGGTGTTACCAAGGTACTATACTATTTGTTTTACTTTTTTTTTTAGATTTATTTAGTTATTTGTTTGTTTGTACGTTAGTTATTTGTTTTTTTTTTTTTTTTTTTTTAATACAATAAAACTTAAAGCTAGCCTTATCTAATTACTATATAAATCATGACCGCGTGGAATGGTGCCAAGAATACTGGCTGCATTTCCGCGCTGGACAGCCAGGCTGATCCGCTGCGCAAAAAATGAGCCAGCCCTTCTGTCACCAGTTGAGGCTATTAATCGCGGTGAAATGTCTCGTAAAAAATTTTTAGCACTAAGACTCCATGGCCCCAGGGTCTCCACGGCAAACGGCACAAAAATGTAACTCTCTATAAGAGAGGCATACTAATTGCGCCGCTTGCCGTTTTCAGCTGTTTCTGCTGCGGCTCCCGGTCTTGATGCTGTCTTCCTGATATGACACGGGGCCAATTGATTTGTTTTACTTGAAATATGCAGTCATTATAGGACCTTTAACTGAACTAAA
The DNA here is from genome assembly GCF_902806685.2 of Maniola hyperantus. Taxonomy (NCBI): domain Eukaryota; kingdom Metazoa; phylum Arthropoda; class Insecta; order Lepidoptera; family Nymphalidae; genus Maniola; species Maniola hyperantus. The sequence goes on along the minus strand of NC_048553.1, from coordinate 1,257,983 downwards.
AACAATGTTAAAGCAAGCCGTGTTTTTTAGATTTGACTAAACTATAGAAGGTTCATTAGTTTTTCTTTAAGTATTGAAGGTAGGTATCAACGCCGCCCACATTTGAAACAAAAGCTCGGACTTTAATAACTCAAAAATGAAGACCGTCTAATAGAGAATGAGTGATGGCTTTTATTAAAAAACCGATCAAGTCCGAGTTGGACTTGCACACGTAAGGTTCCGTACCATCGTAGAACACGAAACAACACATTTTTTAATGATGTATTTCATGGTTGGGTTTGGGTTTTTAATGATGTATTCACAAATTCATGGTTTTCCGTTTCACTCTCAGATCAAAGTCAAAGTCAAAGTCAAATGATTTATTCAAAATAGGTAATAAATTACTCTTATTGATTGTCTGGTATAGTGTTAGATTTGTAAGATAATATAGTGGTGATAATTATAACGCGACGACGCGACGAAACGATCAGATTTCACTATTCTAGGTCAACGGTAAGTAGGTTATATAGGTAGTACTACACTATAGGTTTTGATTCCCTTGACGGTCTTGACAGACTCGACAGACAGACAGACAATGAAGTAATCCATAAAGGGTTTTTGTAAGGTCCTTTTCTTCTCTGGAGATTATAATCATTATCATGATCAACCCATCCACCCACACGCTGCATCATGCATGGCTTAGTACGGATTGGCAGACTTTACACACCTTTGAGAACATTATGGAGAACTCTCAGGTTTCCTCACGATGTTTTCCTTCACCGTTAAAGCAAGTGATAATTATTATTTGCTTAAAACGCACATATCCCGAGAAGTTAGAGCATGTGTGCCCGGCATCGAACCCCGACCTCCCGAATATGAGGCTGACGTCTTAACTCTTATCACCCCTTAACGGGTTGTTCCCGTTGAGTCACACTGTGACACAATAAGAAAAAAATCATGTTCATTCAGACTGTTAGTAGGTACACACGTATGTGACTCATCGGGAAAATAAAATTATTCTTGTGTCACACTAGGACTCAACAGGATTTTTTTCCCGTTGTGTCACAGTGTTATACTCACGGAAATGTGACTCAACGATACAACCGGTCTTAACCACTAGGCTATCACCGCTCTGGAAATACGGTACCCTAAAAATAACTTTCGGAGGTTCGCATTAATGTTCCATTAGGCTAAACTTCTTCGAAACAAGAACAAAAGTCCATTTTAATTACTAAAACGTCGCGGGTCGTCGACCTCGGGAACAAAGCCTTCCGCGACTCGTCGATGCTGCAATCGTGATAGCCATAGCCCATGTAACTCATTATGCCCGATTTCATTTTGTATTAATTCCGAGCGTCCATTAGACCTTCATTCACAGACCCGCAGAAAGACGCGAGCTCGTGCCTGCGTGTGGATTACAAAATTAAAAAAAAAAACAATCAGTCTGCTTGCGTCCACTGCTGGACATCCCGAGCGCGCGCCACTACACACGGTCCTCCGCCTTCCTCATCCACCCGCTTCCCTATCTTTTCTTAAGATCATAAGTCCCGCGGGTTGGAGATCGTCAATAGGGAAACGACGCGAGGGGAGAGAGAGTGTCCTTTTCTTAAACTATGTATATCATTATCTCTTTCTGTCTAAGGGCTTTAATAAATAATTTGTTTCAAACGGACAGGATTGGCGATTGAGAATAATGACTCAAGAAGCAATTTACCCTTCGACGGAGTAGATAGGTAGGTACCTACCAGGTTTTAAACCCTTTCAAAAATAATGTTCTATGCATATTTATTGCCTCATTTAATTTCACAAGTACACTAGCTGTCTCGCCCTGGCTTCGTACGGGTGGGATTTCTGATTTTTTTTCTTTTTAGGGATCCATACCTCAAAAGGAAAAGGAACCCTTATAGTGTCACTTTGTTGTCTCTCTGTCCGTCTGTCGCGTCTGCCAAGGAAACCTATAGGGTACCTACTTCCCGTTGACCTAGAATCATGAAATTTGGTAGGTAGGTCTTATAGCACAAGTAAAGGAATAAACCCGAAAACCGTGAATTTGTGGTTAGGTACATCACAAAAAAAAATTAAATGTGTTCTTCAACGAATACTCCTTTTGAAAATCTACTATAATTTATTTATTTCACAAAAAAAACTATATATAGTATATGCATACAGAAAAAACTTATCACTTAAACATTTAGGTATATTTACAAAAAATATACGCCGTCCAAATGGTCATTTATGGGCATTGTGCCCAAAACACTGGCGCTATTACCTCGCTGAACGGCAAGGCTCAACCGTTGAGCGAAAATATTAATTAAGTAGTTTTCAATTTTCAATGTAAGATAACTATATCAAGTGGGGTATCAAATGAAAGGGCTTTACCTGTACATTCAAAAACAGATTTTTTATTTATTTTATAGTAGCGTTTTATCCCAGAAAATTAAACCACAGCCAATGCCCACGGTTTTAGGTTTTTTTAGAAAACCTAAATTCACGCGCACGCGCCGTGCCAAAATCACGGCATTATCTATTTATCTATTTATTTATATACCCATCTCCAGGATGCAAGCCATCATTGCCAAGTTTATCTAAATCGGTGCAGCGGTTTAGGCGTGAAAAGGTTACATACAAACACACAGACACAGTTACTGTCGGACTTGCAATATTAAGTATGGATTCTAAGTAAATTCCGGTGCGACTGGTTCGTGATTAGAAGGCGTAGAGAGCGGAGCGGACCGGGGGCGTGCAGCGAGCTATTACCGCTAATTGCTGTCTGCACTTCGCGGTACTGTGGATTGTGGGGATATTATAATATAGCACCACGCCCTGTACTCGGCTGGGCTTTGTACCTAATCGAAGGTTTTTTTTAATCATTTTTTTTTAAATAAGTAGAGGGGTTTGGTCACAAAGGCAACATAAGAAGATCCTACAGGGATGTCATATTCTGTCACCCCTGTAGGACCTACACCGACAAACTGCATTGCTCAATGCTCTACTCTACTTAAATTTTTTTTCAAGTTTTTTTAAGTTTTATCGAGCCTCAATAGCTCAACGGTTGAGGAGCGGACTGAATTCCGAAAGGTCGGCGGTTCAAACCCCACCCGTTGCACTATTGTCGTACTTACTCCTAGCACAAGTTTTACGCTTAGTTGGAGGGGAAAAGAGAATATTAATCCTGATTAGCATGGCTAATATTCTTTTTAAAAAAAATCTAAACTGTGAAAACGTGACAGACATACACACAGACACTGGACACTGGTGCATTTTAGGGTTTCGTAGTAAAATATTCATTAGTTTCGTTCAGTCCGTTCATGGAGCTAGGAATCAGCTTAGCATGAGTCTGTCTGTCCTTCTGTCCTAATTTTGTGTCGATTTGTCTAGGCTGATATGTACTTAGTATGAATTCTAAGTAAATTCCGGTGCGACTGGTTCGTGATTAGAAGGCGTAGAGAGCGGAGCGGAGCGGAGCGGAGCGGAGCGGAGCGGAGCGGAGCGGGGGCGTGCAGCGAGCTATTACCGCTAATTGGTATCTGCACCTCGCGGTATTATGTAGCACCACGCCTGTACGCGGCTGGGCTTTGTACCTAATCGTAGTTTACATCGTCCAGCAGCTCAATTGCGGTAGAATGACAGCTACAATGTCACGATCGCAATCAACTCTGATTGGTTGACGCTCGCCCACTATTGGCTACAATGCATTGTTGCAACAAGAATCCGTAAATTCAGCCAATCACAACAATTGAGATTGTAATAATGATTGATGCAGGTTTTATTAAATCGTTCTATTGTTGTTCCATCCAACTACATCCCAATGCATAAATAATTTGTATTTCGATTTTCGAAGATCGAGATTATTTCCCATATAAAATCAGACGTAGTAAGTAAGTATTTGTACATAGTCGCGATTTCGAGAAACTCCACGCTTCACTCAATCAGCAGAGCGCCGATCAAAATGCAAATGCAAGCTTGTTATTCCTTTTGCGGCCGCCCGCCAGTGCCACGGCCCAACATAAACTGCCAACAAATTACACACCGCTTTTATTTTTAATTGCTACGGTCGAGCCACCGTCTTCGCCAGGGGCCTCTTGACCCTTCTATTTTTGAATTATGGCGCGCAGACACGTGATTGGCCCGCGTCCGGCGTGGAAGCGCTAACGTTCAGTACCCCGGTATTTATTAGCATACGTTTAAAACGCTGATAAAATCTAAATAAAATACCCAATTGCCGTTTAGTTTTCTCGGTAAACCGACTTATTTTGCTTGTTTTTAAAACGGCTAGGAAACTATTACCTACCCTTTTTAACTAAATGGCTATCGCCTAATGCATTAGCTATGCACCTAGTTATATTGTATTGAATTTTGTCATGATTGTATTTATAATATAAAAACTACTTAGTTAACCTGCTCTAGCTTCACCCGATTAGCTTTGGAATACTTACATAAGTAGGTATATGTAGGTATTCCAAAATAAACGTGAATCTGTTACAACTTACAAAAAGTTCAACAGGTAAGTAGATAGGTACCTACCTATAGTTACCTACTTTAGGTAAGCTATACTAGCTATGCTTGTAAAATGTCCTCGTCAAATGTTCTGAATGATAATGAAACCCATATTGAATTGCTCTGAGAAATACCAAAATCGAACCTGTTACCTACTTATAGGGAAGGATATCGACCTTCGAGACAACGAAGTTAGATGTCGACAGTCAACATGTAACTTCGTTGTCTCGACAGTCGACATCGACCTTCGTTACCTGGACAGTCGACATAGACTTTTGTTACCATGACAGTTGATATCGACTTCCTTTACCACGACAGCCGACATGGAATTCCGTAACTCCGTAGTTAACATCGACCTTCGTTGTCTCGACAGTCGACATCGACCTTCGTTACCAGGACAGTCGACATAGACTTTGGTTACCATGACAGTTGATATCGACTTCCTTTACCACGACAGCCGACATGGAATTCCGTAACTCCGTAGTTAACATCGACCTTCGTCACCTCGGCAGTCGACATCGACCTTAATAACTAGGTAGGTACCTATCCTTTTAAGATTACCCTAACCAAAATTAGGCTAGAAATTTACTAGATAGTAAATTCCTAGCCTAATTTTGATTTGGGTTTATATTATAATCAAGGTATGAAAATAAATAATATTTTTATTCATTGATTTAGTTACTGTAGTCTAATTAGACTATAGTAACTAAAACTTTAAACTATAATTATAGTTTAAAGATTTAGTTAACTACCTATAAATCGGTGGAAAAACAAAAGAAAACCTTATTCGATATTAATGAACTGAAGTGATAAGTGTTTGACATTTGAGTTTCCGAACGCAACCTCCAAACGTCAAATTAAAGTATGACATAATCGTCAGAACGTAAGGCGCGTTTATTTCTGTTTTTAATTGGAAAAATATTAAAACGTGACTGAAACTCATTGCGAACTGTTCATAATAGTGTTTTGAAATATATAATACAATATGTCGTACGCTATGATTCGACATTTACGTAGAACTAGTTTATTGTGTGAGCAAATTAGGGTCGAAAGTACCTTGAACAATGTGACCCAGGAAGAGTTTTTATTTCGACCTCCAGTGCCTCAATGGAGCAAGGTGATACGAGAAGCAGAAAAAATTGTTGGATATCCGACCTCCTTCATGAATTTGCGATGGCTTCTTAGTGACGAATTTGCGAATTTGGCCATGCACTTACGAAAAATTGTAAGCATTTTTTTTTTATCTTAGTGTTATCTAATAAGGTTAGAACGGCTAGTAATCTATTCAAACATCTATCCAATAGAATTCCTAAAGCAGTCTTAATCTTGTGATAGTATTTTCATTAGATTTTTAGTCATAAACACTTTATTTTCAATAACTATTTCATAATACTTTGTAAACATTTTGGTAAGAAAAAAATATGAGTATGTCCTATTTTTAAATGTACTTTACTTCAAAAGCTATAGTTAAATATACTTACCTTAGTTCGAACATAAACAGTAGTACATAGATTATGTAATATGGAAGGTTAACATGATAAATACAAGGATTTTCCTTATAAATACAAGTTTTAAAATAAAATAATAATAATTTTAGTTACTCATCAGCTTGGAGGCTAGATTTAAGTAGGTACATTATAAATTGTTAAACTTGATGATATAGGACTTGGACTTTGTCTACGGGATTTAGATTTTTGAAGTCCTGTGGGGAATTTAGAGCTATTTGATTTTCTGGGATAAAAAGTAGTCTTAGATATCTGATATCTGTGTCTGGGATACAAGTTAGTTATGTTTGTTCAAAATACCAGCGACTTCCTAAATGTGGATTTACATTTTGGAAAATCCAGAGGGATCTCTTTAATATGCCGGAACAAAGCAGCCAAGTCCATGTGATGTAATGTAAGCTAACTGTCTACCAAAGGTCAAATTAGTTAAAAGTAAGTGAAGACGTCCGCCTCCTAATTGGGGTTCAATCCTGGGTACCTCCAACTTTTCAGAGTTATGTGCGTTTTAAGTGCATAAAAACCACAGTGCTCAGTAAAACCGACTGTGGTTTTTGTGGCACTGAATGTAGCAGGAATAATATGTTATTTTTATAAGTTTAATAATAATAAATAAAAAAATAAAATAAAGTAATTAAATATCACATGCTTTAACGGTGAAGGAAAATATTGTGAAGAAAACTGCATGCCTGAGAGTTCTTTATAATCTTCTCAAAGGTGTGTGAAGTCTGCCAATAAGCGCATGGCCAGCGTGGTAGACTATGGCCAAAACCCTTCCTACTCTGAGAGGAGACCCGTGCTCTGTAGTGAGCCAGCGATGGGTTGATCATGATCTTGATGATGTAGCAGAGTGCAAATGTAGCAGACAGACAGACACACTTTTGTAGTTATAATATTAGTAAAGGTTATTTGGAGGCCAAATTTAAGTACATTTTATTAAATTTTTAATGTCAACTTAGTAGTTAGCAATAATATAGAAAGGTAAATCCAAGAGAATTATGTTTGCAAGGTTAATTTAGTTTCAATGAGATCATTTTCATGCTAATTAAAATCACCTTGCAGTTTCTTTGTTACATGTAAGTACTGCACATATTACATAGATCGTTCAACTGTGAAACATGTATCAAATTATTCTGATAATAGCTGGTGCCTGCAACTTCACGCATGTAGATTTAGGTTTTTAAAAATCCCATGGGAACTATTTAATTTTCTGAGTTAAAAAGTAGCTTATGTCACTCTCCAGTTCTTTAACTATACGTTGGTCCGTTGTGAAGTGATGGAAGGTCAAACAAATGCATTGTAGTCTAGCCATATTGTACTTGCAATTCACAAGTTTCTTGTTAGTTCTTCTTGGCCTGATTTATTTGTCTATTCAAATAACTTTTGTAATAGTTTTGAATAAAAAAATTTTTTAATTATGTAATAATTTGTAATACAAAACCTGTAAAACATGTTTTTTTCCTCAGTTCAACCTTAATTAGATAAAAAGATCTGGCCTGAAATAAGTTATTGTGTTCTAAGTAATTCTTGATTGATCACTACTCTTATTATAAATGGGAAAGTGTTTGTTTTTGGTTTGTTCTTCAATCACCTCTCAATGGGCCCTCGTGTTTTTGCATAAATAGATTTGAAAACCTAGAGAGTGATAGAGATAGGCTACTGTTGATCTTGGGAAAAGTAGGTTCCACATGATTTTTTAAAATCTATAATTCACACTAAAAAATTCATGGAAGTCTAGTTTCAATATAATTTTCATGTACCACTATCCCAAAATGCAAGTTTCTATGAAGTATTATAGTTAAATTATTCTTCTAGGTAGACAGCAACCACCCAATAATGAAGACGGCGAAAACTGTACTCTATAATGAGCAAAACAACCTGCAGCCCTGGGGACTCATCATTTTACTGCTCTCCAAAGCCATCAGTCCATCCACATACTCCTTAGAAGCCACCACGGTAACAGAGAAGCAACGAATGCTGGCTGAATTAACAGAAATGATACGCACAGGCCATTACATACACAAAGGCTTACTAAACATACCGTTCGAAGAACGAGACAAGACTAAAGAAACATCAATATTTGCTAACAAAATCGCCATTTTAATCGGCGATTACCTTCTCGTTACAGCGAACGGTATGCTAGCTCGTTTAAGGAACCAGGATTTATCATATTTAATATCAACAGCATTACGTGATTTGAGCGAAGGAGAGTTCTTTGGGCCTCGTGATGATCAAAACTTACCGTTACCAGGAAGACCGGTAAAAAGAAATGAAGACAACTTCAAAATCAGTTGTGAGACGATACCGTTAGATGTAAAAAATATGTTAGGTTCACCGGAAAAAGAGTGGACATTACGGACTATGTATAACGGAGGTTCTTTATTCGGGAGAGGCTGTGAAGGTGCAGTGTTATTAGCTGGTAAGACCAATTCTGATCAGAAAAAGGCTTATTTATTCGGTTGTCACTTATGTTTAGCTTGGCAAGCAGCAAGTGAACTCCAAAAATTCACATCAAATAACAAAAATACCTTTTCCCTTGTCAGCGCTCCAGTTTTGTTCGCGTTAAACGATTCTCCAGAAATATATGAAAGTTTAAAAAGTGTTAATAACGTTTCTTCAATAGATTTCGATGAGTTAAAGATGAGAATAACGGAGACAGACGCGATTGAGCAAACCAAATCGTTGTTTTTACAGCATGCTGAAAAAGCGAAGAGTTATGTTGAAATGTTTGGCGATAACCAGTCCGTTAGTACTATAAAGAGATTGATAAAAACTGTGCAATGTTAAAAAAGTGGTGCTAATTTGATAACAGACAAAATAAATTAAATTAAATTGCCAGTTCTAGACTTTTCTAAGGCTGCGATTACACCTGTAACCCCCCCATTCCCACTTATGAATAGCTTCATATAAAATGTTCTGCCACTGGAACTCCGATCCGGGTCCGACAAACGACAAGTGGGAACGGAGCCTGAGTAGATTACGTAATTAATGAGGCGGTTTCCAGGCAACGTTCGAGATAATGTTCATAGATGGCGCTGAATATTTCCACCACTAAAGATGAAAAATAATGCCTATATCTATATGATCTATGCTTTAAATTTTTAAATTTAAATCGGATGCGAAATTAATTAATTACTTGTATTATAGTTCACAGATTTTGTGGGGAAAAAAAGTAAGGAAAATTGCAGTGCACGCTAGCTCTTACTCTTCATCTATGTCATCAATTGACACGACCTAAACATTAAAGCATAGATCATATAGATATAGGTATTATTTTTCATCTTTAGTGGTGGAAGTATTCAGCGCCATCTATGAAAATTATCTCGAACGTTGCCTGGAAACCTCCTCGTTGACAACTGTTGACAACAAATTTACTAGTTGTATAGTACGCGGCAGGTCGAGATGGCAATTGGGGTGGGCTGACCCCGCACACCCGCACACCTCCCCTCTAATCCCGATTGCCATCTCGAACAGTCCCGTACTTATAAGAATGTTTACATTAGTAAATTTGTCGTAAGTGACTATGTAAGTTAGTTACGTGAGTAAAACTTACAGGTGTATCCGCAGCCTAAACTCAACATTGAGAAAACTATGTTTAGAGCTGCCAATTTAATTAAGTTGTATAACCGAATTAGCACCCATAAATACTTAGAAATATTTTTTAGACAAATTGTAAACGGGTTGTCCTTTGTAAAGAGACAAGAGATGTTTTTAGCCCTGAAAAAATTGACTTGGATTTTTTTTTAGGTTTAGTGCTTAAGTCATGTCCAATATGTATTATTATCCCAAAGAAGAATAATTTTGATTTAGCACCTAATATTATTTTTCTTTGTACATTGCTGGCAATGTTAAGTTAAATAATATAAATTATGTATATTTGTAGATATTATGTATAGTATGCGACAGGTCGAGATGGCATTCGGGGTATGAGGCGGGGGGATGCCCCGCACATGCGCACGTCACCCGCGCTATCCCGCACCGGGTTAACGTGGGGGCTGTGCGGGTGTGCGAGGCGTACCCACCCTGATTGCCATCTCGCCCTGCCACGTACTATAGTTTGCTTGCTTATGTTTTTAACCTTTTTTTGTATTTCATTTGGGGAACATTATATTTTTATTCATATTGTTTATAGGTATACTGTGATGGTCTTTAAAAGATAATAATTAATGTCTAAAAAATTGAAATATTTTAATGTAAAACAATCTAATTAAAATGTGAAAAATATCATGAGAACAAATTTTAATACCTACTTAACGTAATATTTTTTGTGATACTTTAGTTAATAAGTAGATAGAATTGTTGTGTTTTAATAAAAATCTATAGAAAGTTTTAAATTTCTTTTTTTCTAATTAGCTAATAAATACTACAGCGTGCAACGGGCACGGTGTAGAAGCACGGGCAGGGCCCTCTTTCCCACTGGGCACTCTGGACACGTGCCCAGGGCCCACGATCGATAGGGGCCCACTAGTCGCTGCCACCAAATCACCAAACTATAAACGACCGACCACTACTTTTTTACCGAAAAATCAAAGGTCAAAAAGGCCCTCCAAACATAGGACCATAGAGATTGTTAACCAGTCAAGACTGACTTATATCCGAGCCTTCTTGTTTTTACTTACTCTGTCAAGATCATAGGGGCCCCGATATTCTGATGTGCCCAGGGCCTCCAATAGGTTAAAGACGGCTCTGAGCACGGGTAGGTACGACAACCAAATTAAGCCACTCTGATCTTCATTATGACATTCCTCAAGCGAAAACCCGCATGCATTTTTGCGCTCGCGATTTTTCGCTTGATACAAATATAGGACAACGCTGGCCTGAAGTTAATTTGTAATTGACATGGCGTCAACTTTAATTTCCGCGCATTTCCGTACCACACTCCATTTCGATGTAGGGCAGATACCAGAATATGCAAAATTAAATTCATTTTATATTCATTTCGCCGTGCCATTTATCATCGGGGTTGACATCGGATATAATATAATGTAGGTAGTGGAGATGGTTATTACCTACTCACTTCTTTTAAATAATATTTAACGTTCCGTACCCGAAGAGTGCTAACGGGACCTTATTACTATACTCTATCTAAGCTGTGATAGCCTAGTGGTTAGGACGTCCGCCTTCTAATCGGAGGTCGGGGGTTCGATCCCGGGCACGCATCTCTAACTTTTCGGAGTTAAGCGTGTTTTAATTAATTAAATATCACTTGCTTTAACGGTGAAGGAAAACATCGTCAGGAAACCTGCATATCTGAGAGTTCTCCATAATGTTCTCAAAGGTGTGTGAAATCTACCAATCCGCACATGGCCAGCGTGGTAGACTATGGCCAAAACCCTTCTCACTCTGAGGGGAGGCCCGTGCTTTGTAGCGAGTCGATGTTGGGTTGATCATGATCATTGATGTTGGAATCCCCCTCTACTTGATGAAGCATGTGGGCGGGGCAGGCGAGCCGCGGATATGAGCAAACGCTCATATCAAAGTCTTTTGAGCACATTACTATGGGCCATTTTTGCCCAATTGTCACCGTGATTAGAGCTGCCGTACAAAACTCGAAAAGATGCCGAGTTTTACTGTAATTATAAGTCGTATGCGAAATAAAAATGTGAGTCCGGGTAAATAAAGGAATTTCTTTCGTCCATAAGATAAAAATCTACTAAAATATTTGTAGATCGAGGCATAATCTCGAAAAATTATATCGGTTGACAATGTTAAGAGCGTTCAACACAATTACCGATTTTTTAGGAATTATTCATGTGCGAAGTGCTACAGATATTAGGAGTAATAACGAATAAAAAGGTTGAAATATTTAAGAACAAGCCTTTTTTAAAGATCTATTGCTAATGAATTATTAATGTTATTGAAAAATAATAATCCTATCAAATCCTTATTCTTGCGGAAGACGTTTACTAAATTATACGATTTTGAGTGCGTCTTTAGTTAACATATAACCACGAAAAACACATATAATAAACACATTCACTGGTTATTTCTAACAAAGACATTTATTTCTAACATACAAAAACTACAGTGATATCAAAACTCAGTCTTTCACACGGTAAATACTCAAAGCCCCGTTTGTTTTAGTGGTTTACTAAAACATCGGAAACACACGAGTATCTCGTAATGCCTACAATAAGAGAAGATAGACATAGCAATGCTAAGAAACATAAGGCCAAACTATCCATACGAATACGTCCATACGAATAGTCTTACAGTGTCACTTAGAAGAATATAAGAACTGTCTTGTGGGCACTAAAGCCACCGAAAGCCTTATGAGAAGAGTTTTTCGATGGAATGACCTTCTCCCAACTCTTGACACACTCATAAAAATACCAATGACTGATTACAGATGACCTAGAAATATCAAAACAAAAAATAACTGTTATGCATGGTCTTTTAGTAAATCCTACTAAATCACAGGCTACTTTTGAAATTGGCCCAGCTACGAAATTGTATTGTGCCAATTTCAAGTCTTCCAATCATAGCTAATGATGATCACGTATAGTGGTCAAGCAGAGCAAACTTTCCGTGTGCGTAAAAGTGAAAACTCTAGGGCAACAAGATTATAAAGATAGCCAGACGTGAAAAACTGACTAGGATACCCTTAAGGCTCTTGAAAACTATCAGACAGACGGTTACGAAACAAAAAATGTTCGACAACTTGGGTCACTGGTGATTTGTGAACCAGTGAAAAAAAACTTCACATCCATACAAAATTTATTTTTAATTTTCATAAGGCTCCCTAGAACATTTTTGTATGGAACTCTTTTTTGACACTTGGCATGTGCACAGAGCTTGAAGGTTTTCTTTCAGAAAAAAAATCCTTAAAGTCACAATTGTACAAAATTTATTGGAGTACCTTAATTACAAATTATAGACCTATCTCAGTGCTAACAATGCTTTCAAATGTCATCTAGAAAATTCTGAACAACCAGCCAGCCAGCTTCTTGAATAGACATAACATATTATTATCTGAGAATCAGTTTGGTTTCCGGAAGGGAAAGTCTACAGAAGATGCCATCAACCTTCTGACTGATCAAATTGTTAATCGTATAGAAGCTAAGAACAAAGTAGTAGGCGTGATTATTGATCTCACCAAGGCTTTTAATACCGTCTCTGTTCCTATTCTTGTAGGCAGATTAGAAGCTATTGCTATAAGGGGATATACACTAAGTATCTTCAAGGATTATCGCTGCGGTCGGGGAAAAAAGATGGCCAGCAAACAAAACAAATTCATACAAAAATTTCCTTCATTTTCAAACAAACAAAGAACTTGCGAAGTGGTCCCACGCGTCAACGCTCTTAATTTTGGGCTTGCGTGTGTCGATAATTTTATCGATAGTGCATTTTTGTTAGTAAAGGCTAAACATCTTGTGGTACCTATTGTTATAAAAAAGTTTAAGTACTATAGCATAATTTATAGTAGGTAGTAATACAACAATAGTAGATCTATTTATATAATAAGACTTCCTCCGGCCTGACTGACAGACTGATCTATTTACTATCTAGTCTATCAATATACTTATATAAATTCTATCAATCCGCACATGGCCAGCGTGGTAGACTACGACCAAACCCTTCTCACTCTGAGAAGAGACCCGTGCTCTGCAGTGAGCCGGCGATGGATTGATCATGATGATGATGGACAACAATAGATTGCATATTTTATACTTTGCCAAAACAAGACAGGTACCTATATCATGGATTGACTAGGTATTCTACAGAATGACTGAATTATAGACATTTCCGGTACCATTATTGATTTTGAAATCGTAAGAACAGGATCTCGGCTGAAGTGAGAAGATTGGTAACTTAGGTAGGTACATACTGATATTTAACATACATATAAGTCGAGTTGAGAACCTTTTTTTCGAAAGTCTGTTAGAAATCGTCATGTATGTAAATAAATTTTTAAGATAGCCAATAATTATGACGTATTGATAATTATTATCGATATCGACTTCCAATTGTTACACATCACTATTTGTCAGTGGCTTGTGTATTGCCAGTGACGTACAAAAATTTTCACAATAATTTAATTAATTATTTTTAAAGTGATTACTTCGAGCGACATGTACTTTATATAGTGAAACATGTTTTTCAGATGTTTGCACAATAAGCACAATAATTATCAACGCTTAGAACATGATATTAAGAACTGAAAATATTTATTGTGCAAATTTTTATCATAGCTGGCAATACAATACTTGAATGGTACTTCAAAATCAACCCTACCGTTAAGAAGATACAGACGATTTTTGCTTGTAATTTTTTGACCAATAGTAGAGTCGCGATGGCTGTGTTGCTGAATACGCTATTCTTTAAGATAGTGTGCGAAGTGGCTCGCGCGGTTTTCATACAAAAGTAACTTCATCAGCGTTCTATAGTATTTATTATTCTAGGATCATGATGATGATGACCTACGGAGTGAAGTATAGGGCTCTCTCAGTTATGTAATCCCTTACAAAAGACAAAGACAAAAACTAAGTGGGCGTCAACCATTTTGAGTGACCATCCAATCACAAACGAACATATGTTTTCGGATTGAATTTCGATTAATTTTTTTGTCTGGTGGGAGATTTCGGCCGTGGCTAGTTACCACCCTACAGGCAAAGCTGTGCCGCCAAGCGATTTAGCGTTCCGGTACGATGCCGTGGCGCAATCGGGTAACAAAAAAACTTCATAATTTTGTTGAGCATTTATTTTCACTCCATATACTGAAGTGTTTCACTATGAACCGTCGCGGCCATCTTCTGTATCGCGACCCTAGCGTCCTCTACCGGAAACTTGTTGCTGTATTTCAAAATGGCCGCCATTTCTTCTTCCAGAAACTTCGTCAAGTATTCCAACGCCCTCGTTCCACGCACAGCGTAGTATAACTGTTTGAATTCCACTGGCTTTTTATCTAACTTTGCCTCTATGATATAACTGTAGACTGTAGGGTACTCCCAAATAGCTAAAGTGACAGGGGCACCAACCAAAGAATACGAATAGGGATGTGTAAAGAAGTCTTTTACGTCCAAGTAAAGTTGCCAAATAATTGCCAAGTGCCCGCCAAGTTTGTACGCGTCTTTTTCCAGATGTTCTTGTTTGCCAAGCTTCATCGCGGCTTGGCAACCCTTGCCAAGTAAACTGCCAGATGTGAGCATCGTACGGAGGAGCCATTCGTCTTTGCCTTGGCCGAGGTACTCGTTTGAGCCAAGCTTCGCCAAGTTGTCTTCGTGTTCCCAGTTGTAGTGACTCGTAACTTCGTTGCTAGCTGCAAAATATAATAAAGTACATTCTAAGTTAGCCCTCAATTACGAATTACGATCTTATATGCGTATTGCTAGTGTCACAGAATATACAGTATGACAAGTTGGCACTTCAATGACATTGACAGGGGGGCGCTGTTGGAGAATAAAGGCTTAGAATATTCAAACAAGAACAAAGAGGACACTTGACGGCAACGTTAGTTCTGATTTTCGCCACGCGCCAAGATAGCCTTGTCGCACTGTAATATAATAGTGCTATAGTATGTATAGTCCGCGACAGGACAATCGGGGTATGAGGCGGGGGGATGCCACACCCCGCACACCGCACGTTACCCGCGCTCGCGCGCATCGGGTGCGCGGAGGCTGTGCGGGACGTTCCCTCCCCAGTTGCCGTCTCGACCTGTCGCGTGCTATAAGACTTACAACTTATAAAATCTAACAAGCAATCATAATAATTACCTATTATTAAACACATTACAAAGTACCTCCTAATTAGAAAGTGTTAAGGTGCAGATACACTATTGTGTTGTGGTGTGTTGCAACTTGTAAGTAACGACTAAAGATCGACCAATAGAATAGCATCCTCATGTGCATGCCTTTATAGTTCATATTGGTATGGTACGTTCATACTCAGGGCAAACGTGGGCCAATGTCGACAATCGCATGAGAAGTCTCCTAAATATATAAAACGAAAAGGTGACTGACTGACTGATCTTTGATATGTCAACGCACAGCTCAAACTACCGGACGGATCGGGCTGAAATTTGGTATGCAGCTAGCCATTATGAGGTAGACATCCGCTAAGAAAGGATTTTTAAAAATTCAACCTCTAAGGGGGTGAAATAGGGGTTTGAAATTTGTGTAGTCCACGCAGATGAAGTCGCAAGCATAAGCTAGTATTAGATAAGCGCCTCGGTCTCAAATGTCAATCGACAAAATTGCACTGATGCTGAGATTTATAGAGCATCTAGATGCTGTCTGCCACTTCGTCCGCGTGTATTTAGGTTTTTAAAAATCCCGTGGGAACTCTTTAATGTTCCGGTATAAAAAGTAGCCTATGTCCTTCCTCGGGAACAAGCTTCTTTCTATCTTCTTTCTTCACTCTGGGCTGGTTTTCGTGGGGTGCAAGCAATCTCTGTACCAAATTTCGTCAAAATCGGTTGAATGGATGGGCCGTAAAAGGCTAGCAGACAGATAGACACATTTTCGCATTTATAATATTAGAATGGAAGTATGGATAGGGACTTTGACTTAAAGTTAAATCGAGACAAAAGGCAGTCTCGTTTCAACACGGTCTTCAGTCTGAGCAAAGTCACAGTGCGCTCTATAGATTTCAACCTTAGTGTCTTTCTACACTCACGCGCTTGCCGACTACCAATCAAAGAAGTCATTAGCGGACATTGGCCCTGAGTGTGAACCTACAATAGAACATAATATAACCCTATTCTATAACAACTCGCCTCCTGTCACGTCACAACACGCCACAACATAACAATGTGTTCACACCTTTAGAATAAAGAAATAAAGCGTGCCGTTAATTACCTACTAGGAAACTAGAAAATGTGACGAGCAAATTGCTCATGATTTATCACATTTACAGGGGACCACGTCTTAGGTAACGATAGATTTACGCAATTTTTACTAGTTATAAGTAGGTACCAAATAATAACATGTGCAAGCTTGCATAAGTATCACCGAAACAGCCTAGCACACATTGGCCCAACGCACTCGGCAAAAGTTTTCCTAATTTTTCGGTTACGGAACCCTAAAAGAGTTTTTTTTAACTCCACTCTTAACGAAACCAACGTCTTGTCATTATGACACCAATAACACTATGCCCATTCAAGCATCATAGGATTTAACCTTTCGGCTTGCTCGGCAAAGAATTGTTATCATCGTCGTGGTCGCCAAAGAAGTCTCCTTCCACGAGGTCACGTAGGCCGGTGGATATCAGTTCTGTTACTTCATTGTTGCGCAGTCCTCCTAGATGCTGCAGACAGGTCGCTAGAAGATAATCTCCTATAACAAATTAGTGATTTGATTTCTCTGAGGCAGATTAAAGTACTCGGTCTACAAGATGAACCGATTATAAACTTGGCTGCAATCAGACTTGGTTGCAAGTGATGATGCAGCCTAAGATGGAGCGCGTTTGCCTAGAATATGCCTAAGTATTCAATCTTGACTTGAAGGAACCCATTATATAATTGGAGGGGAAAGCTGATGCTGGGAGGGTGTTCCAAATCTTAGCGGTTCGAATTAGAAATGAGGAGGCAATTCTCTGGTACAGTCTGGTACGTACCTATCTAAATAAATATGTGATGGTTGATGTACACGGTAAAAAATTTCGGATCAGTAGATCTGCCTAATTACACACAGCACCAAATGTACCTCCCTTATTCACTGTACCATTTACCTGTCAATAAAACAATCTTATTTCCATACAGCAGATCCTTAAACTTATCCCCATGCTTTTCCTTATCCTGTAGATTAGCCATGGTCTTATGTATGAGATGACCAGTTCTCTTCATTTCCACAATCTCAGCCAACGCTCTCTGGGAGTGCAGAACTCCTGAATCGTAGAGATCCTTGGTAAAATGCTGAGTTTGGAAACCAGCAGCTTTTGATACTAAAAGTACAATAAGTCCCACAGATTGGAGGTTGCTTTTTGAGCCGATTAGGAGATTCTTTGCCGATTTTAGTAGAGGATGGTTTGTTCCGACCTGCAGGGATGGACAGAAAAATATGGAGAGCTAGCCTGCGATAAGTATAGGTACCTACTGCAGAACTTATAGTTTTAACAGTGTGATCGTTCGTTGCAATTGTTGTTATTACCTGAACTTACAGTTACGAAAGAATTGCTAAAACTGCGAAAATTGTCCAATAGTGAAGTGCCTTTTGGAAGCTTAACGAACTCGGACAGAGCTTCTATGTCGAATCTCGTTTACGTAACATCAAAAAAGGACTTTTAGACAATACCAGACTTCATGAGGAATTTGTAAGGATATAATATGTTCATACTTATTTAATTTTAGCTCTTATGTCAAAAGATTCAAGTAGGTATTATGCTTTATAAAGAAAACTATTCTATTAAGTACCTACAGAGTTTTAAGTTTGCACACATCTTTCGCTACGCGTTCTTGTTCATGGTCGAAGAAAAGGCGACAATCTTACCAATTTCCTGAGATGTATAGCAGTGTTCGCAATCTCATCATTAAACAGCCACCTGAGGTTCAGGAAGGAGGTCGGATAGCCCACAATCTGCTCAGCCTCTGTGATCACATCACGCCAGTCCAGCTCCTCGCGCTGACTGATGATGCCGCCCCATCGAGAATATGTTCTCCTGGTAACAAGACGACGAAGGTGAGATCGCCGTCATAAGCTAATAATAACTTGTGATCCGAATTTAAAAACCAAGCGCCGTTCTAAAATCGTCGGTATTCGCCAAACGCGTTGGGTGCAATGTGTACTGGAGCTCCTCCTCTCTCGCCACTCTCTCATGCGCCATTTTAAATTTTTATGCCAAATTTCATGTCAAAAGTACGATTTTAGTCTTGTACTTTTGACATGACAGTTGACCCAGAGTTAAAATGGCGCGTGAGGAGTCATTTTGTACGGCCTAAACAAAACTAGGCAAGTAGTAGTACTTAGGTAGGTAGGTACGTTCTTCTAAAGCGACTGGTCTTTCTATAGGCACTAGGTACCTACCTGAGATTCCTAAAGTTTCCTTCACTTCTGAATTTTAAGTTAACAACTTTTAGACCTAAGAATCGAAACCGATGGTCCCAGATCATTGCGACCTCCAAGCGACCACTTTTTAGCAACTTTTTGTAACTTTAGAGCACTTTAGAGAGTATGTTCCTTGATTAGGTACCTACATCTGATTCTGTCACGATTCTGTCATCATAATAATTGACAAACGTTCGTCAAAATCAAACGAAATGAAAGAAGTTTGAAGTGGGAAGGCATAAAAGCTCAGAATCATAGAAGAAAGTGTTTGAGTAGTCCTCAATTCGGTGCAAATTTTTGAGATTTATACATCGATGGATTTATACACGAATGTATGATTTATACAATACATGAGACCTCTCGATCAGTTGGCGAATGCTCGAGCGATCCTTGTTGTTGTAACTCAACGATCAACTGCTCAAACTGCCCTGTACCGTCGAGATGCGATATACAGAGCGGCCCTCCCATAGCAGATAAATTAATACTGTGCGCTGTGGTGCGGTGCGGTGCGGTGCGGTGTACTGCGCTGCGGTATTCAAACTCAAACGGAATTCAAACCCATTTAGCCAAACTTAAAAAAACTTTTTAATTCAAAATTGATTCAAAACTCCGCAGGGCTGGCACAATTAAAAAAGCGCATGCTATCATTAGACGAGCGGATAAACGCGGGCCGTTTCAGTAATTATAACGCATTTTGTTATAATTACAAACTGGTGGAATGGAGATGGTAAGGGGATTTAATTTTATAATTACGGACAGGGTTTAATGGATGGAATTGGATTGGATGTAATCTCCGTTCAGGATCTTGCTGCAATATAGGTAGGTAGTAGGTACATAGAAAAATAAGCGGCTGTACTGTACTACTTATATGTAGGTATCTTTAGATATTTTTAATAATTAATTGACATTGATTTCTTATTATTATATTGTAAAGCTTGCTTAAATTATTTGGTCTCTTCAAACGCACTGTTATAATAATTAATAGGTAACTATTTTTAAGTAATCTGTTAAACAAAATTGTTCTCCTATTTGGCCTTATTTTAAGTCTGAAATGTAAAATTATATCTGTAACGCTGTTGATTACAAATAAATGAATAAAAAAAATAAAAAAAAAATATTTTTTATTTCATTGTCTGGTGGGAGGCTTCGGCCGTGGCTAGTTACCACCCTACCGGCAAAGCCGTGACGCCAAGCGATTTAGCGTTCCGGTACGATGCCTTGTAGAAACCAAAGGGGTATATTGGGTTTAATAAAAACTGCCATACCCCTTCCAGGTTAGCCCGCTATCATCTTAGACTGCATCATCACTTACCACCAGGTGAGATTGCAGTCAAGGGCTAACTTGTATCTGAATAAAAAAAAATAAAAAAATATTTTCATTAAAATAAAATTAATAATCGGGTAAACAATACAGCCTAGTGGTTAAAACTTTGACTTTGAACAACTTTATGTGCTCTGCGAGGCATGGGGGTGAAACACCGCAACACCGCCAACTTCTTAACTCCGGGCTCGTACTGAGAATTTCTTAACAGAAAAATTAAATAAGTACCCCGAGAATCGAACCCAGGACCTCGTTATCTACAGTCGGAAATGCTAACTATAGTGGTCTAGTGACGAACGGGGTAACTGCCTTAGCATATTGATGTATCAAAGTTAGATCAAAATTGAGGGTTTGAGAGGCCAATATAATAGCGGGGCGTGGCTGCGCGCCTACTGGCTTGCGCCTCGTAAATCCCGACTCGTTTCACCTAATTATGGGCTTTTTATGGCTTTTGTATCGGCGGGTGATGGCCGATATGTGTTTTATGTGTCTACCTACTTACTTGCTTTTATGTATTTAGCCTGGTTATGTGTTGGTTTTACAATCAATATGACTCTTTTTACCCGGCTGCGGCGAAGCCCAAATGGCAAATTATGTGTTCGACCTGTAGGTATATCTTTTCCTATAAGTTTACACTGAGAAAATATAAAGTTAAGTTTTGGCAACCCTAGTAGAAATTGGGGATACATAAAGTAAAAACGATTTTATTTAATCCCACTTAGGTACTATATGCTAGTTAACTAAAGCTATACATAATAGCTTTAGTTAACTAGTAAAACTTTATTAAAAGAGCTTTTTGAATCTTATCGTTAACAAAGTACCTATAAACTTTGTGGATAGATAAGGGACCTACCAAAGAGTATAAGGAGTACCTACCTAGTCGTAGTAATTCGTCGTGGTAGGTTTGAACTTCAAGCCTATGCCAGGTGTAAATACCGAATGCAAATACAATAATAACTATTCAAATTCACACGATATTTCAATACGATTGGCAATCAAGGGACTAAGGCAGTGGTCCGACCGCCGACGATGAACGAGAAACGAGTAGTATCAGTGGGAAGCGAGTGTGTAGTTTCGATAGTTTTGTCGCGCCATTCGCCCGTGGTCGCTCAGTCCTATGCAAACCTGCGCGCGTTACACATGTTCAAGCGAGCGAGCATCGCTGAACGAATATTGCTGAGCGAGTTTATTTTTGAAAGCTCATCGCTCAGCGACAAAGCTAGTAAAGCGAGTCGTCGCCGGCAGTGTGAACAGTCAGAGAGCAACTTTTGATATATGCATCTCTTTGGTTTACACGGAATGTACGTTTATTGTGAATCGCCGTTAGTTGTTTTCTCGCCGGCAGTCGGACCACTGCCTAAATGACGAGGTCCGTTCGAGATAACCCATCTAACCTTTTATATCAGCTGCAGTCCTGGTAGGTACCTATCTACGAGACGTTTAACGAACACAAAATGTCAGGCCAAATTGACCATTACTTCATTGACAAGAGGTTTCCTGGGTTCGATTTCCGGTGGGGCAATTTGAGAAACGACGACCTCCCGGCGCAGTGGTGAGTGATCTTCTTCTAAATAAGAGGTCATGGATACAAGGCTGTTGTCAATGACAAGAGGTTTCTCTAAAGGTAGACAGATGTTTTATTTGCAATATATCGTGAACTTTTATAAAATATACCTACTTAGATTTTTCACGTTTTTTTGTAGTATCGTATCAGTAATCATCAGTAGTAACTATAGCTGTCTTTGTTTTTGCTAGTGTTTTGTATACACCCTGTATAGCCTAGTATTTATAACCTGTGATGTAGGCATAGAATCTTCCTTAAAACTGGTACTGTATGTCATCGCGCAATTTTCGCAGTCACTTTCCCACGGTGTCCCGTTCTAATCTTGTACCTAGATATAGCCTCATTAGGTGAGTGGCCAACGACCTAAATAGATGAGCCGTCGATAACGCATCTAGCATTTGAAGGCTTCAAACATGTTGTTTGTGTTATGCACTTCGTTAACCTTTGCGAAGTGTTATCATTATCATCATACTTTACATGTGCAATGTGATAAAGGTGCTAATACATTGGGGTGACAAAACTTACCGAAAGTAATTTACGTCGTCCTTTAGGATGACATTTCGGCTTTGTAAAGCGTTGTCTCTGTCACTCATACCTATATCCACAATATTCACCACAGAGTACCATGTACATAGGATATTCACAGAGTAGGTACAGTGTTGCTAACTTTAGAATTTCATTTCCGTATTTTTCATGAGATTCTGGTCTACCTATACAGACTATAACTAAGTATCGTGATTGCTTAGTAAATTATTACTATTGTTATTGTTATTATTATTGTTTCACCAAAAAATATTAATAATATTTTGTTTGTTGTCTAAAAAACAATAAGTAAAATCATTTTTCTGTTCCGTGAATCAAACGAACATTTTTGTTGCTGATGTGGTACAAGATTTAATTGGTATGCGATAATTCAAATGACGATGTAGTTACTTTAGCGATCTTTTTAATCAAAATTCTTAGTAACCTTAATTTCTTCGGAATCCAGTAAACTGAACTCAAACATGTCTGCATGCCTGACTATTCTGGTATTTGATTCAAGCAGTCGATTCGTACGAACAATGCGGTTCTGTAAGTAAAGCAAACAGAGCAAAAGTGTCGCTCGCGGACGCATCAGCGACATGTAAATGAGCGGCGTCGCTTTGAGCCCGCCATTTGCATGAGATCGCGTCGATCCGCCATCTTTTGTTGTACTTTTTTCCCCGCCAATACTTTTTGTTTAAGATGTGGGCACAATGAACCAACAGAGCTTATATTTTCTAACTAGTTGATCCACCCAGCTTTAAATATGTGAAGCAGGTGAAATACCTATAAGTATTATATCAATAAGTATTATAGTACACCACAAGTCGAGATAGCAATCGGGGAGGGAACGCTTCGCACGCCTCCCGCACTAACGCGCGGACTATAGGTATAGTCCTATACATATAAATCATATCACATACTAATATTTTAAAGTCGAAAGTTTGTATATATGTGTGTTTGTTACTCTTTCACACAAAAACTACTGGGCAGATTTGGCTGAAAAGAATAGAGATACTTAGTTTACACCCTGACTTAACATACAGGCTACTTTTTATCCCGGGAAATCAAAGAGTTCCTGCTAGATTAAAAAACCTTTATCATTTAGTACTTATTTAACCTATTACCTACTTATAACTCTTATCTTAGGTACTTATTTTTTCAATAAAAAGCTGTCGAATGGTGTATTATTAAAATTTATTCAGTAGTTTTATCCTAAAAATATTAAGTAGTATGGATGGATCGTTCGTAAGAACCGGGTTGTTGCGGATACCAATATGTTGACATCCGCGGATGCGGGTGCGGATTATTAGAAGTTCACATCCGCGGATGCAGATGTCTGAATTGCGACTGTACCGCATTTGCGGATATTAATACGAATATCCATAACACCCCTGTTGGGGGAACCATTTTACTAGCAAACAGGCGTGAGGCACTCTGTAGGTACTTTCTATGCAGGTCATTACTTGTTGCAAATATGATTTCGCATCCGTAAAAGATCCGCATTAATTGATGTGGAGGCGGACGCGGATGTCTGAATTAATGCGGATTTTCCACATTTGCGGACATCTGTAACACCCCTGGTAAGAACGTTTGGTGTACCACCAGTCTTACAACAAAACAATTTACAATACGCCGCTTGTATCCTTTATATTCGGGAGCGGCTCAGATCAGCATCGCAAACAAACACGCCGCGCAATTACCTGCCTATTGCACATTCACTATCATCATCATTATGATCAACCCATCACCGGCTCACTACAGAGCACGGGCCTCCTCTCAGAGTGAGAAGGGTTTTGGCCATAGTCTACCACGCAGGCCATGTGCGGATTGGTAGACTTCACACACCTTTGAGAACATTATGGAGAACTCTCAGGCATGCCAGGTTTCCTCACGATGTTTTCCTTCACCGTTAAAGCAAGTGATATTTAATTAATTAAAACGCACATATAACTTCGAAAAGTTAGAGGTGCGTGCCAGATTTCAGCCCAATAGTTTGAGCTGTGCGTTGATAAGTAAATCAGTCAGTCAGTCACCTTTTCGTTTTATATATTTAGATAAAATATAGCCGAAAATATATTTATTTCATTTAAATTGTAATAGATAATAATACATACTCGTAAGGTACTAATTAAAATTAAAAATTTACTAAAACAATCTACCTATATATAGCCTATGCCACTCAGGAATAATGTAGCTTTCTACTGGTGAAATAATTTTCAAAATCGGTTCAGTAGTTCCAGAGATTACTTACTACAAACAAACTTAAAAACTTTACCTCTAGTAAGTTTAACTTTAGTATAGATTTACTTAATTTGCCTGTGTCGTTAAATGCAGATTCCAGATAACAATAGGTACCCACTTACTCATTAATAGGTGTTTAATCTCATATTGCAAAGTTCAAGAATTAAATAAAATCATTATTTCCGTTTTCAATTATCCCTTTTACTTTTAAATGATTTATAACATAGTTGTGCGTGATAGAATACTCTATGTATATTATAATATTATAGTCATTAACTTCATATCTATGTTAAAATTAAAATAAAGTAAAAATACTTGACATTTTTTCTTTACATTTTATTAATAATAGGTATCTAGGTACAGCTTTACCTATTTTTACATCCTGCCTTTATAAATGCGAAACTAAGGATATTTGTTTGTTGGTTTGTCACTTATTA
Organism: Maniola hyperantus; assembly: GCF_902806685.2. Taxonomy (NCBI): domain Eukaryota; kingdom Metazoa; phylum Arthropoda; class Insecta; order Lepidoptera; family Nymphalidae; genus Maniola; species Maniola hyperantus. Next base: position 1,232,937 of record NC_048553.1, on the reverse strand, counting down.
TCCCCTACGGGACAATAAGTGACAAACCAACTAATTATCCCCTACGGGATAGTAAGTGACAAACTCTTTGATTTTCCAATCAAATCCTATTACAATGTAAAGGATTATTTAAATGATAAGCAAGCTTGGGAATGAGTTGCTTAACGGCTTGTGATAGTTCTAATAAGTTTCAATAATTTTGTAAACTGGTGATAATAAAAAGAATACCCGGCTGAGTTTGTTGTGGGCTCTTCTCAGACCTGGGCGCGTTTGGAACCCTCGTACGCTTTAGTTTTAAGTTTGCGTAATAATTATCACCACTATATCTTAGAAATCCAACATCTGACCATCAAAAAGAGTTATTTATTTATTACCTATTTTGAATAAATCATTTGACTTTGACTTTGACTTTGAAAGAATTTTCAGAAGATTTTAAAAAACTAAATTCTCGCGAAAGAAGTCGCGGGCAACACTCCACAGCTGGTTGGTTAAAAATTCAAAAGTCCCGACTCCCGCTTCAGCAAGCGACATGTTTACTGTCAAATAACCCGGGAGTACTTCTTGACGACATCCCGGTAGAACTCGAATACTAGATCACTGGCGAGGCGACATTGGGCCAATGCTTCCTCGTACGTATCCTCGCTGAAACTGCCTTCAGTGAAACCTTGCAACCAAAAAAAGCATTATTATCATCAACCGATAGACGTCCCGCCGCTGTTGTAATTTAAATGTAAAATGCCTTATTACGAAACGCCTGAGGCGCGTGCCTAATTATTATGACCGCCATTTTGAATTACAGAATCAGATAATCATAATTAGACGTTTGTTGGAATTGGAAAAACGTCTCGAATCCAGACAAACAATCATTGTATTTTTCGTGATCATCTAAATATATTTAAAAAGAAAAGGTGACTGATTGACTGACTGACTGATTGATCTATCAACATCATCATCAACCAATGGACGTTCACTGCTGGACATAGGTCTCTTGTAGGGACTTCCACACGCCACGGTCTTGCGTCACCTGAATCCAGCGGCTCCCTGCGACTCGTCTGATGTGGTCCGTCCACCTAGTGGGGAGTCTTCCAACACTGCGTGTTCCGGTGCGAGGTCCCCATTCCAGCACATTGGGACCCAAACGTCTATCGGTTGTACGAACTATGTGCCCTGGCCATTGCCACTTCAGTTTCGCAACCCGTTGAGCTATGTCGGTTACTCTAGTTCTCCTACGGATCTCCTCATTTCTGATTTGATCACGTAGAGAAACTCCAAGCATAGCCCTCTCCATCGCCCGCTGAGTGACTCTGAGTTTTCTTATGAGGCCCATAGTTAGCGACCATGTCTCAGATCCATATGTCAAAAAAGCATATTCATATTAAAAAATCGGTCAAGTGCGAATCGCACACGAAGGGTTCCGTAACTACCATCGCACAACAAATAACACTTTTTTTTAATATCCATTGCAGCCATTCTTTATTAGTTGGTGTTATAGTGGCAATAGATATACGCACAACAGACGGAAACGTTTAAGTGCGGAAACCAGCCCAGAGAAAGCGGCAATAGATATACATATTCTGTGAAGATTTCAATTCTCTACCTATTATGGTTCATGAGATACAGCCCGCTGACAGATAGACATACAGACGAACAGACAGCGGAGGCTTAGTAATAGGGCCAAGGGCAGCACCCATATGTAGTCGAAATTCCACGGATACGTACGAAGCGATTTGCCTCCTCATTTCTAATTCGAACCGCTAAGATTTGGAACACCCTTCCAGTATCAGTTTTCCCCTCCAATTATAATATGGGTACCTTCAAGTCAAGAGTGAATAGGCATCTTCTAGGCAAGCTCCATTTTAGGCTGCATCATCACTTGCCACCGTCTGAACTCTGATTGCAGCCAAGGGCTAAATTTTTTTTTTAAATGCCCTAAACTCACCAGTAACAAGGTTCTTATCGCGGCTGTCGAACACAAAGTACAGTTTTGCTCTGGCATTCTGTGCTTGCTGATGTGTGGGCTCTAGTATAAGGTTGCCCACTTCGTCCACAGCACAGCACAGAGCAGCCACGACGTGACGCATGGCCACGCCGGAGTTGATGAGGGCCAGGCAAGCGCTGTTGACTGCACATGTTAGTAACTGCAACAAAAGGAACTCTAATAAATTTCCCAATATGAGTTTAACCCATGTTAAACCTAACTACAGTACGCGGTAGAAAATAATGTACATAGACCTTTAGAAAGAGATAGCGGTTTTGTAGAGCATTGTCTCTGTCGTTGGGGCCGACAAAATGTCATTCTAAAGGTCAATGTACATTACTTTCTGCCGCGTACTGTATAGTGTTAATAATAATAATGCCACAGCTTAGCTTATGGATTTAATTTTTTTATTTTTATTATATGGGATTATGACTCTTAGATCTTCAGAGATATAAAAATTGCCTGTGACTTTTCAGGTATTTAACTATGTATATATATCCATGCAAAAATCAAGTCAATCCATTGCTTTGTTGCAGCGTGATTGACGGACAAGCCAACAACACACTTGCGCATTTATATATTGCGCATTGTAATATTAATATCACACTTATCACACTTGTATCATAAAGGCGAAAGTTATGTGTGTCTGTGTGTGTGTGTGCTTGTTCCTCTTTAAAGCAAAAAACTACTGGACAGATATTACTGAAATTTGGCATAGAGATAGATTAACACACAGGCTACTTTTATCAAAAATCACGCGTACAAAGTCGCGGGCATCAGCTAGTTCGCCATAAAAACACTCACCCCTCCATAGTTCTCCAGCTCTTGTATAGTCAAACTGATACCAGTGCGAGGGTACAGGCACCCCAGGATGGCTGTCTCACAAGTCTGTCTGATCACATTCTCTTTATATCTGGAAAAGATTGAACTGTAAGCACAGACCACCAACTCTAGACGCTTAATAGTCGGACACCCCGATCGCCAAGCTTAGGCAGTTGCTTAGCATTAGTCGGCCCACGCCCGTTCGGTACCCTCATTCCGCACATTGTCTTGATTACGTGACTTTTCACTCACAACAATCACAACAGAGCATTCTCCCCTGTCCCCCGCCAACGGAAAAATAGGCAAAACAGCTTGGACCATGATCGTGGACCAGTGGGTGTTTGAGCAAGGATCCGGACCGCGGGGCACGCGGGGATCTGCGTGTTGTGTACGTCTGCCCCAGAAAGGGGAGAAAGACCAATTAGGGACAAGGACAGGAAAGAAAGAATTTGTAGGGAGTCAAGAAGGCGCCCCGGGAAAGAGCCACCGAGCAAGTACCGAACGGGCGCTCCCGCGTTTCGGCCCATATAACCGCGAGGTTGGTGGGGCCATGGGAGGTGGTGGGTTGTGGGTGTTTAGAATGATATTTCGGCTTTGTAGAGCGTTGTCTCTGTCACTCATACCTATATGACGTTTTGCCAGTCTCAACGACAAGGACAACGCTCTACAAATCTGCTATCTCTTTCTAAAGGTACATTACTTTCGGCCGCGTACTGTTTATGCGTACTCTTGAGGTTGAATTCTCTGTGACTGTAAGGCACAATTTGATAAATATTAATTTAAAGGCTTAAAGATATAGGGATATAGATTAGTACTATCACCTGTCGTCGTTTTTGCCAGCGTTCTGGTTACACCATGTATATACCTAACTAATCATAGTTTAAGATAAGAAATCAAAGAACATACCTATCAGCGACTGAAGGTTTTCCCTCTTTACTGCAGAACAGCACCTCAAGAGTGGCTTTCTCTATGCTCTGGCTACTAATCTTGATATCCAGTGGGCCATTCACACTCGCTAGCACTACTGTATCACCTGGAAATTTAAAAAAACAACCATCATGTACAAATTATGGCGATATTTCATAGCTATATCCAAAATAAAAGTTCTAATCCTAATCCTAATATCTTAACTTACCCTTACCCTTAACCCTTGAACTATTGATAGTGCAAGGGTTGGGTTGGGTTACTATGTGTTGCAAAATGCATAAAATATTATTAATTGAATGTTTGGGGATCATAAAAACTTTAGAGGTTAGAAATTTGTTTACAAAATTGAAAATATCAACATAAAATAGCTATTTTAACATACTGTACAAAAAGTCGCGTTTTCAACATATAAATTCTAAACATTCTCTAATTCTTGTAGGATATGAAAATTAATGCAAATTGCAAATAATATTTACCTTGTGAGAGGATAGCCGATCCATCTGATTTACTAAGAAAATTAAGTTCGCATTTCATAGGTTTCAATTTAAAGTCTTTTAAGTCTTCCGCTCCCATGGTATGGTATTTATGGTTTTATGGCATCGATGTTAGAGGGTAAAAAGATTTTGTTTTGTAATTACAAACATAACCTCCAAAAATCGTAAAGGTAAACAAAACACAGACCAGAGTCCAGAGATGGTCCAGAGAGACGAACCTAAGTCCTAAAGACTAGGTAAAACTAGGTACCTACCTATAGAGAATAGTATAGAGAATAATCTTCAAATATAGATCAATGCGAGGAACAATGATTTTAGTTTTGAGTTAGAGTAACTAGAGGGTTTTAGTAGGATTTTTAGGCACGGCTCAAACCACATTAATTTGTGTTTTTCTGAGATTTAAAAGGTCTTCCAAAGAATTTGGATGTACTACTACGTGAGGTCTTCATCTTCATATGATCTTCATGGTCTTCACGAGGTCTTCAGGCCACAGAACACATTTTCTTCACCTGTGTGAGTTGTGGTTGTGACTGTGAGTATGGCATGGCGTTAGGTAGGTAGTAGGTACCTACCTACTTTTATAAACTGTCAAAATTCTTCAAATCCAAATGTCAATGTCGGTGATGTGAGATTTTTTTTTTTTTTTTTTTTTTTTTTTTTTTTTTTAATACAATAAAATGTGAGATGTTGTGAGATGTCAATGTCAAGTTTTTTTAACCTAAATAAAACGTAGCAAAAATCCTAATTTATTGTAAAAATAATGAATTTCTATTATAAATTATTTCGGGAAAGGAGTATCTTAAAATAAAATATCAAGTGTTGAAATCTCTAGGACTCTGGAAGTAGGACATTTGTGAGCGAAACCTTTGCAGAATACTTTGTCAACATCAGACGTATCTTTTTATTTACTTTAGTTCCAAAAGTCTTTAACTTTAATACAAAATGAAGAACCGTTTCAATACTTACGATATAGTGTGCATGGTTGCTGAATTACAAAGGTAAGGTCTGTTTAATTCATTTAACCATTGGCTAACAAAATAAAGTTTTCTGTGGGTTTGAATTTATAGGCTATGTTGTTTTTTTATATATAAATTTTTGTGTATACGTCCACAAAACTTTGCAAAAATGACGAGATGAGATGGGAGTGAACATTGCTAAGCTTTAAAAACATCACTATAATAAAAGTTAAGTTGTCAAGTGATCTTAAATTGCACTAAGTTGTACCTATAAATGTTATGAAATTCAAATTGCACAATTCTTCAACATCAATAGTATATTTTTTTTAAATTATTACTTACTAGCTGATGCCCGCGACTTTGTACGCGCGGATTTAGGTTTTTAAAAATCCTGTGGGAACTCTTGATTTTCCAGTATAAAAAGTAGCCTATGTTTTTCATCCAAATTTTTAGCTATACCCATGCAAGAATCACGTCAATCCGTTACTCCGTTCCGAAGTGATTGAAGGACAAACCAATAAAACGACAAACAAACACACTTTCGCATTTATAATGAAGGTACTGATTTTACATTGTATTTTAAAGAAACGCACCATTTGAAAACTTTTTGCAGGCTAATAGGTATGCGAGTGAACCAAGTCTACGACATAGACAATAGAACCTATGTCATACGTCTACAGAGGTCAGAAGAGAAGTCTGTACTGCTGCTTGAGTCGGGCAATAGGTTCCATACCACGCAGTTTGAATGGCCCAAGAATGTGGCGCCATCAGGATTTACTATGAAGGTTTGAACAACTCTTATTTTCTCTAGTCAATTTGATTTTAATGTACTGGGCCAGTCTACGGTTCAAAAATTACTAAAGATTAATTAATTACTTAAGTTGAAGTATCTTATTCAGTCAAGTATGACATCATATTATCTAACAAACTTTGTCGCACCATAAATCATTCAATCGCTCAATAGTTTCCAATTCACACATGAGCTCTTGCACTGTTCATACAACAGCTTTTTACATACAACAGCTTGTTTTTTATTTATTAAAAGTACTAAGTGAATACAACTTCTTTCATAACTTTTTCATTTAAGATATTTTATTTTATTTTATTTTGAAAACCAACAGCTTAAATTGATCTTAATAATATTGAAATTAAATAACTAGAAGCTAATAATAGGTTTTGAAAGGTTTTAAATGATTCTTTCATATTTTTGTTGTACTTTACTTAAATCATTCATTCATTAAAAAAAACCGGCCAAGTGCGAGTCAGGCTCGCGCAACGAGGGTTCTGTACTACAGTCGTATTTTTCGACATTTTGTACAATAATTCAAAAACTATGATGCATAAAAATAAATAAAAATCTGTTTTAAACTTATAAATAGATAGTGGATAATTTTATTATATATGTAGTTCGATGGATTAGTTATATAGATAGGTAGAAAGATAAATAGATAGTTAAGTAGTTAGATAGAAAGACATATTAGATATAAATGTAAAATATTCAATAGAATAGATTAAATAGATAGAGATCTGATTCGTTAAAGCCTAGATATATGTACTGGGTTGGAATTCCTTTACCTACTACCAAAAGAGCACCAGCAAGTAACTAGGCATGTGTCAATATAAAATAGGCACGGGATGTTCGCGCTCCCGATCGGCCCGTGATATCACTGGGAGCCATCTCATGTTATCTCATTCATCTTCGCCATAAGGTTGTTTTACGTTTAACCAAAAGCCAAATTTCAGCTCAGAAAGCATCTAAAGAACAAACGCTTAGAGAAGCTAAACCAGCTGGGTATAGACAGAATAGTGGACCTACAATTTGGCAGTGGCGAGGCGGCGTACCATGTCATACTGGAGCTATATGACAGGGGTAACATCGTACTGACTGACTGTGATTGGACCATTCTGAATGTACTGAGGCCGCATGTGGAAGGCGATAAAATTAGGTAAGTAAACATTTTCTTTATTATATACTAGCTGATGCCCGCGACTTGTTTCACGTGGATTTAGGTTTTTAAAAATTCTGTGAGAACTCTTTGATCTACCGGGATAAAAAGTAGCCTATGTCACTCTCCAGTAGGGCGATTGTCTAAAACCTGCATCAATCATTAATACAATCTCAATTGTTCTGATTGGCTGAATTTGTGCCATTCTTGTTGCAACAATGCATTGTAACCAATAGTGAGCGAGCATTAACCAATCAGAGATGATTGCGATCGTGACATCGTAGCTGTCAAACTACCGCGGTAGGGCCACAGGTCTTTATCCATCTATCTACCCATGCAAAAAATCACGTCAATCCGTTGCACTGTTGTGACGTGATTGAAGGGCAAACCAACAAACCAACCAACCAACAATCAAACACACATTCGCATTTATAATTAGGGTACTGATTTATTTATACTTTATTGCACACAACACAAGTAAACATAATAAAAACATACAAGGATCTTAATTTAATAGCAGTAGGCGGCCTTATCGCTAAAGCGATAAGCGAAGCTTAGATGTTACTACCTCATGCCCACATAGATTTACGTTTTTTCAAAATCCCAATTCAAAAATGTCAAAATCATTCAGTGTTTGAAAAGTGAAATAGAAGATCAGCATTGAGTTTGTTTACACATTACACAGACTCGACGCTGACTCCACTCCATCTTGACTCACTTCTGACTCCACTCCATCTTGACTCACTTCTATGAGTCATAAAAATATATAGAAATGTGAGCTTTATACTATGTTCCTTAAGCTGGAATTTCCAATATTCAATACACACTTTAATGTTGAGAATTTCACCGTAACAGGGGTCACGCACACATCCGATCTGAGTCCGTGAAAATACGTTCTTTTTTGTTTCGTATGCTAGCTTATGACCTATGTCGTAAATATTTTTTATATCCGTTTTTTCACGTATTCGGATCGGATAAGTGCATAATCGCTGTAAGGAAAAGGATATAAAGTTCACATTCCCATGCTTTACTGTTTACTCTGAGTCGAGTCGGAGTGGAGCCAGCGTCGAGTCTACGTAATGTGCGAAGACCTTTACATGTGTCTTCATAATTGTAGGTTTGCTGTAAAAGAGAAATATCCACTAGATAGAGCTAAAACTAGCTACGAGGCGCCGAGCGCAGATGCCTTGAAGGAAATACTCGCCAACAGTAGACCAGGAGACAACCTTAAAAAGATACTTAATCCTAACTTGGGTGAGTTGTCAAGTTAACTACACTATACAGGGTGTAACCAGAACGCTGGCAAAAACGAAAACAGATGATAGTACTGATCATCACTGATATGATACCACCAAAAAGCGAAAAAAAAATATCAACCATCTGACTGACGCTAGAGGTCAACGAATGTTGCGTAAGCCACTCGGAGTAAATGCTACGTCGTAGGTGGGGCATTGACCCGAGTTTTGCACGCTATACATTGCGGGTTTGAAAAATACTAAATAACCAAAACTACAAAATGAGGCAAATGGTTATTGGTATTGAATTGTGTTTAGGTAGTATAACAATAACGCTAAGTTTTTTATTAAATTAGGTATTAAAGTCCAGTTGCATGACAGGCGTTTAAAGTTCCTTTACGGTTACTGTTAAAAAAATTCCACACACAAAATGCATGGGTTGCACTTTGTGTCCAAACAAAATGGATTGCAAACCATCGACCAACTGTACCTACAAACAGATGTTTTGTACAGTTGATCAATAAAGACACCTACAGGGCATTCTCACAGAGGATAGATGTGGTGTACTTAGTGTATAAGCTTATATCGTCTGGCAGAAGTCAGTAAAACAAACTTTAATTATATTATTTTGCTTAATCAGTCATTTGGAATTTGGATAATTATGTAGTTGTTACGACTGTAAAACCGGCCCATCCACAAATATCAAAGGTGTTGTCTTTATAATGTACTAGCTTATGCTCGCGACTTCGTCCGCATGAACTACACAGATTTCAAACCCCTATTTCACCCCCTTAGGGGTTGAATTTTCAAAAATTCTTTCTTAGCGGATGCCTATGCGTCATAATAGCTATCTGATCTGCATGCTAAATTTCAGACTGACCCGTCCAGTAGTTTGAGCTGTGCGTTTATAGACCAGTCAGTCAGTTACCTTTTCGTTTTATATATTTAGATTTATGCTGTGCTAATACTTTCTATCTTTTGTTCTCTCTAATCAATTGCATTTCCCTTTAGAATATGGTGCAGCAGTAATAGACCATGTGCTACAAGAAAATGGCTTATCAGGAACCATGAAGATCAGTGCCGACCCTAACAAGGGCTTCCAGGTAGAGCAACACTTGGATAAGTTGCTCACAGCTCTGAAGCAGGCGGAAATGCTCATTGAAACTGGGAAAACCCAGGTTGCAAAGGTATGTTTGATAAATTGACGTTATCAGTACCCTTATTATAAATGCGAAAGTGTGTTTGTTTGTTGGTTTGCCCTTCAATCACGTCGCAACGGTGCAACGGATTGACGTGATTTTTTGCATGTGTATAAATAAAGACCTGGAGAGCGACATAGGCTACTTTTTATCCCGGAAAATCAAAGAGTTCTCACGGGATTTTTAAAACCGAAATTCACGCGTACGAAGTCCCGCAAATTGCTAATGCGTGTGGCCGCCATTTTAGCGACGTCAGCGCTAGACTGAAGTTTCGAGCTGGTGGTATATTTTTATATCGGCTAACGCCAAAATGACATTATTTCGATGTTAATGAGAGATGGCCATTTCTATTATGTCTTGAGACCACAGTTTTATTTTCGGAATTTAAACATGAATAAAATCTATATATATATAAGGTGACTTACTGACTGACTGACTGATCTATCAACACACAGCTCAAACTACTGGACGGATCGGGCTGAAATTTTATGCAGATAGCTATTATGACGTAGGCTGGGGTGAAATAGGCGTTTGAAAATTGTGTAGTCCACGTGGATGAAGTCGCGAGCATAAGCTAATAAATAGCTGAGGGTTTTATTTATTTTATTTTCTCTAAGGGCTACATAATCCAGAAGAAAGAAGACCGTCCGAACCCCGAAGGTGGCTCGACGTTTCTACTGACCAACCAGGAGTTCAATCCAATGCTGTACCGGCAGAACAAGGATCAGCCGTATGCAGAGTTTGATACCTTCGACAGAGCGGTTGACGAGTTCTTCTCTGCTTTGGAGGGACAAAAAATTGATCTCAAGGTAGACATACATTCACACTTGATACTATGTGTTCAAATTGGGTAGGTATTCTTGCTTTTTAGGGTTCCGTACCTCAAAAGGAAAAACGGAACCCTTATAGGATTTCCCGTTAACCTAGAATCATGAAATTTGGCAGGTAAGTACGTCTTATAGCTGACATTCGGGGAAAAATCTGAAAACCGTGAATTTGTGGTTACATTACACAAAAAAAATTAAATTGTGACAGTTTTTAACAAAAATGTTTTGTTTTTAAACTTTATTCCAAAGATTGCCTTGCAAATATTAATAGGCTACTTGACAATTTTTTTAAGTTGGTCTTAAATGGTTAATATTTGTCCTATTATATCAAAAAAATTAACACTATATTTTTTTGCGCCCTAAAAACCGTAAAACTTTAATTTAAAAAAATACTTTACTACTTTAATTTAAAAATAAATAACCCAGGGTTATACTGTTGTTTACAAATGCATGACGTCAGAGCACAGATAATCTATCGGCCAAACATGGCCGACAGTGTTTTCACCTGTCTAAGAAAAATATTTTTTTAAATTAAAGTTTTACGGTTTTTAGGGCGCAAAAAAATATAGTGTTAATTTTTTTGATATAATAGGACAAATATTAACCATTTAAGACCAACTTAAAAAAATTGTCAAGTAGCCTATTGTCTTTAGTTCGATTTTAACTTTGTAAAAAAAATTGCACTCACTACGCTTGCGTTCATTTTGTCCATTAGTATGTGCTGTCACAGCTCAAATCGTAATGGTAACATTTTCAAATCTATCAACAGTTTAAGTTTAGATTACAAATTTTAGGTTTTTTCCCGCTTAAAACCCATTGATTTCCATATTGTTAACAGACAGTTCATGTAGAACGTGAAGCTATGAAGAAACTCCAGAACGTTCGAAAAGATCACGAGAAAAGAATCACGGAGTTAGAAAGAGTTCAGCTCGAAGACAGGAAAGCTGCAGAGATGATATCTCGAAACGAGCCGCTGGTGGAGCAAGCTAGGCTAGCCATACAGACTGCTATTGCTAATCAGGTGACTTCATTATGTAATCTATTTATTTATTTTTTGATTTAGGCTTGTGTAAGCTTTTGTAAATATCAATATAAAGAACAGCTCTATTGACATGATCCGTGATGAAAAAATCCGTGGGAACTTTTTGATTTTCAGTCATGTCACAAGTCACTCTCCAGGTCTTTAACTATAACCATGCAATAAAAAATGATAACGAAGCAATAAAGTCAAATCAACAAGCCAATAAACCAACAGACAAATACACTTCAATATAATGTGGTTAATTTCACCCTCAGATGTCCTGGGACGACATACAACTCCTAGTTAAAACTGCGCAAGACAACAACGACCCAGTGGCTTCAGCCATCAAACAACTCAAACTTAAAACCAACCACATCACGCTGCTACTTAAAGATCCTTATGATTTCGATGATGATAACGACAACGATGAAGATGATGAAAATGATGATGGTGATGAGAAAGGAAAACTTAAACCGATGATGATTGATATAGACCTGTCGTTGACAGCTTTTGCTAACGCTAGAAGGTAAGTTAAGTAATGTACCACACTTCAAAACTTTTTTTGTTATGTAGTTTTTTGAAAGGCTTTTGACTATTCAGATCATTGTTTGGGGACTTAACCATGCATAAGCATAGTAATTTTATGTGTAATCTTTAGCCAAATGATTAACATATGGCGCCTAATATTTAATTAAATTAAATAGTACAATTCTTTATAAAAGTGTACCGCAAGGCACTCTATTGAGTCCAATATTTTTCCTTATTTACATAAATGGTGAACCTACCAAACCGAAAGAAAGCTTTATTTCATAAAAAGTAATAAAGTATGACTTAAAAATGTGTACTTATATTTATATTTTAATGTAGATAACGGGTACATACCACGGTTAATTTGGCGTAGCTTAAAATCATTAGTGTACTTATTGTTGTTGTAAACAGTAAAAAACCGGCCAAGTGCGAGTCAGGCTCGCACACTGAGGGTCCCGTACTACAGTCGTATTTTTTCGACATTTTGCACGATAATTCAAAAATTATGATGCTTTTAAATAAATAAAAATCTGTTTTAGAATACACAAGTAAAGCCCTTTCATATGATACCCCTTGATATAGTTATCTTACTTCGAATATTGAAAATACTAATTATTAGTTCATGACCACAATTGATTTTTTTTTGTGTGATCTAACCCTAAATTCATGGTTTTCAGATTTTTCCCCTAAAGCCAGCTATAAGGGTCACCTACCTGCCAAATTTCATGATTCTAGGTCGACGGGAAGTACCCTGTAGGTTTCTTGACAGACAGACAGACAACAAAGTGATCCTATAAGGGTTCCGTTTTTCCTTTTGAGGTACGGAACCCTAAAAATAAAGATAACTTCACTAGTGGTGTAATTGTTTCTAGGTATTACGACCAAAAACGCAACGCTGCCAAGAAACAGCAGAAAACTGTAGAGTCCGCGGATAAGGCGCTTAAAAGTGCTGAAAGGAAAACCAAACAAACGTTGAAAGAGGCTCACACAATCAGCAACATTACCAAAGCGAGAAAGACTTACTGGTTCGAGAAATTCTTCTGGTTCATCTCATCTGATAATTACTTAGTAAGTCAATACAGAATATAAAAGAGATTTTGAAACAAAAGTTTTATTAATCCCAATGTTGTATTTAACGTCGTTTTGTGAAGTTTCTTTTTTTGTGTTGTTGTTTAGTTTTGTGTATTAGGATGTTTTCAGTATTTAATCGGTTTGATTAAAAAATAAATGAATAATTCAGGTATTTATAATTTTATTAAAAAAACTAGCTTCTGCCCGCGGTTTCACCCGCTTCACAAAAAAACAAATGGCATTTTTTTTCAGAAACAAACATTATAACATTGACGCGCACCCTGAACAGCACCGAATAACACATAATTATAACCTTCCAACCCCCATTTCATCCCTTTATGGGAGGATTTTTTCATAGGCGTTTCTTAGCTGACACCTAACCTCAAGAAAAAACCTACTTTCCAAATTTCAAGTTAATAATATCAATAATTAAAACATTCCCACACAAACTTTCATCCCCTATTTTACCGCCCTTATGGGCAAATTTTCCAAAAATCCTGAAACACGTATTTCTTCATTTGTGACCGGAAACCCAAATACCAATTTTCATGCAAATAACTTGAAAAATGACTGACTTTCATACAAACTTCAATCCCCCATTTAACCCACTTAGGGGTGGAATTTCGAAAAATCCTTTCTTAGTGGATACCTACTCTTTACAAAGAATAGACCCTCCAAATTTCATGTCTTTAGGACCAGTGGTTTAGGCTGTGCGTTGATATCTATGTCAGTCAGTCAGTCAGGACTTTGAATTTTATATATATAGATATATTTTAGCAGGATAATTAACAGGACATAGGTAATATACTGGTGTCCTTCCTTGTTTTCTTTATCCATTTTGCAATTATTATTAGTTTCCTAAGGCTACTCTAGTTATCTTTGTCCTTCTCATACACACAGTGATAGAGAGAAGTCTCTGGCAAGTCTTGCGTCATGATAAAGGGGTCAAAAATATTACAAGTAGACTGTATTGGTCACAGGTAATAGGAGGTCGCGATCAGCAACAAAACGAGCTGCTAGTGAAACGTTACATGAGATCAACGGATATTTACGTGCACGCGGAAGTAACAGGGGCCTCCTCCGTAGTTATTAAGTGTCCTTCTGGTCCACCACCACCCCGGACCCTCAGTGAGGCAGGGCAAGCTGCTGTCGCTTACAGGTATGTCATAACAATAGCATTTTCCCATGATTTCGACCTTCTTCCATTCCCTATTTACATTCGGCAACCCTTTAAGGCTGGGGGTAAGAAAAAGTTATGCATGATTACGAAAGTCAAGTTTTCAAAAACCTAAATCTTTTACTAAGAAGTCGCGGGCGGGATATATATAAAAGGAAAAGGTGACTGACTGACTGACTGACTGAGTCACTGATCTATCAACGCACAGCTCAAACTACTGGACGGATCGGGCTGAAATTCGGCATGCAGAGAGCTATTATGACGTAGGCATCCGCTAAGAAAGGATTTTTGAAAATTCAACTCCTAAGGGGGTGAAATAGGGTTTTGAAATTTTGTAGTCCACGCGGACGAAGTCGCGAGCATAAGCTAGTCTAATTATAAATAAACGTCTTTTCTTTCTTTCTTCTTTCTTTAATTGTTAATGCGCACAGGACTACCTAGAGTGGGTACCATCAGACAATGTTAAAATTGTCAAAATGTTTTGTTTAAATAAATATTTTTCATTTTCATTTTCATTTTCAGTTTTAATCATATTTTCCTTTAACAGTGTTGCTTGGGAAGCCAAAGTTCTAACTCGCGCCTGGTGGGTACATGGACACCAAGTATCCAAGTCTGCACCAACGGGCGAGTACCTGACCACTGGGTCTTTCATGATTCGAGGCAAAAAGAACTACTTGGTACCTGAGCACCTTCAGTTTGGCTTCAGTTTTATGTTTAGGGTAAATAAAGTGGATGAGTTTATTTATATGATCAATTATCGCACCTCTAGTCTATATAATAGTTGTTTTACTTCCTTACTAATTTTATAGATGCTCCTAACCTTGGTGACGTCATTTAAGATGTCTTGGTATCAGCCTATAGTCGACGCATTATAAACAGAGTCGTCGAGCTATCTGTCTGTTTCGCTCGCACTTACAGGTCGTAGGTAAGTGCGAGCGAAACGGACAGATAAGTCGACGACTCAGTTTAAAATGCGTCGACTATAACCAAAACTAGGAACAAAGACAAAAACTTTAATATGGGCATTTGAAAGTGGTTTCGATAACTGCAAAGTGACGCTACTAGATGGCATTAACAGTCGCTTCAGTACTGAGTTAACTTACATATTATCACAAACGTCACTGGCAGTAAGCGAAACCGTGGCCTAACGGTCAAGGCGTCTGGCGCGAACCCAGAAGACGCAGGTTCGAATCCTGCCGGTTCCGCAATTTTTGATATGTATTTAAAATTATTTAGAAATCTCCTTGAAGTGTAGGTAAAAACACTCATAAAAATTATAAAAATAAAGACAAAAAAATTGTAAAATTATAAGAGATTGTTTGTTTTCTTAGTTGGAAGACAGCTGTATAGAAAAGCACAGAGACGAAAGGAAATGCATCGCCAGTGACGACACCAACTCCGAAGTTACTTCTGTCCAGGATACTGAAGAGGAACAGGAAATCATCGTGTCTGATGACGGTGAAGGTAAGCATGAAGTATTGTATTAATAAAATAATCTAAATATATAAAAGGAAAAGGTGACTGACTGACTGACTGACTGACTGACTGATCTATCAACGCACAGCTCAAACTACTGGACGAATCGGGCTGAAATTTGGCATGCAGATAGCTATTATGACGTAGGCATCCGCTAAGAAAGCATTTTTGAAAATTCAACTCCTAAGGGGGTGAAATAGGGTTTTGAAATTTTGTAGTCCACGCGGACGAAGTCGCGAGCATAAGCTAGTAAATAAATAAAAAGCCATTTATTCTCGTGTTCCTTAGTTAGTTACATAGTAGATTAGTTTTGTTAGTAAGTACAATTTTACTTATTTTCCTAGTTTAGTATGGTTAGTAAGTGAACGCTAATTTTTGTATTAATTTATGGAACATGAGCCCCGTTTCGGGTAAAGGCCTCCTCCAACCTCTTCCACTTCTCCCTGTCCTTGCCCAGATACAACCAGTTCTTCCCTGCAGTTTGTACTATCTCATCAGCCCACCGTTTGGATGGCCTTCCAACACACCTTTTGCCTACTGGTCCTTTCCATTGTGTGGTTTGTATTGTCCATCTATTGTATTACAGCTGTATAAAATAACTTAATTGAGAGTATCATCGTCAGTAATGATACGAGCTCTGAAGTTACTTCTGTCCAGGATACTGAAGATCATGACGCGGACGGAATTTGTTTTTTTTATTTTATTGCAGGCAATTTTGTTAAGGGATGAAAATTAAAGGATTTACAATTTTTTGGTGATCTTATGTCAACTCCAACAAGAGCTGTGCAAAATTTCATCACTACCCTTATTACAAATCTGAAAGGGTGTTTGTTTGTTGGCTTGTCCTTCAATCACGTCGCAACGGTGCAACGGATTGACGTGTTTTTTGCATGGGTATAGATAAAGACCTGGAGAGTGACATAGGCTACTTTTTGTCCCAGAAAATCAAAGAGATCCCACGGGATTTTTGAAAATCTAATTCCACGCGGACGAAGTAGCGGGCATCAGCTAGTTTATAATATGGTACTGATTGACTAACAAATTAACTGTATGACTGTCAGTCTGTCTAAGATTTAGTCTCAATTACAGATGAACTGCCAGAAGAAAACCAAGAGGCACAACAGAAAAGTACTCTCCACACGATATCTGAAGAAACAATTAATACAAACACAAAATCACTACAAGACATCACTGATAATGATGATAACAAGCGACAAGAATCAGAGGGACCGAAAATACAAGAGCAAGAAAAAGATGACAATGAACAAGAACAAGAGGAGAAAAGAGAAGGAGAGGAGAATGAAAAAGAGAATGATTCGGATAGTGACAGTTCTGAGGGAGCTTTCGACACACATATCAAGGTTGGTTTAAAAGGTGCTATTTTAACACCTAAGTTTACCATGCCTTTCCTAATCTCCATATTATTATAACAGATGCGAAAGAAAGAAAGAAAAAAGAAAATGTATTTTTTTGTTGTTGGTGTCAAAGTGTGTACGCGTACAGTACGCGGCAGAAGGTAATGTACATCGACCTTAAGAAAGAGGTAGCGGTTTTGTAGAGCATTGTCTCTGTCGTTGAGACCGACAAAACGTCACATAGATATGAGTGACAAGGACAACGCTCTACAAAGCGGAAACGTCATGCTAAATGCCGATGTATGTACATTACTTCCTGTCGCGTACTGTAAATTGTTGTAAACAGTGGTATAGTCCGTATAAAATGACTTCTGGCGCGCCATTTTAACTCTATGGGTCAACTATCATGTCAAACGTACGGTTCACCTTTAAAATTATAGTTAAAATGACGCGTGAGAAGTCATTTTGTAAAAATACATTATTTGGACGATTCATCATTCAAAAGTACTTGTAAAAACTTATTTAAATAAAAATTTATTCTATTCTATTCTATACTAGCTTATGCGTTCTGGTTACACCCTGTATAGCGTAGTATTTATAACTAACTTATGCTCGCGTCTTCGTCCACGTGGACTAGATAAATTTCAAACCCCTATTTAACCCACTTAGGGGTGGAATTTCGAAAAATCCTTTCTTAGTGGATACCTACTCTTTACAAAAAATACACCCTCCAAATTTTTTTTCTCTAGAACCAGCGGTTTAGGATATATAAGGCAGTCAGGACTTTGAATTTTATATATTATACAGATTTCTTTTTAATATGTGTATTCTTTTAGGTGGACCACGGAACCGGCCAAGTGATTATAGAATCCAAGACAAGAACGATATCCGAAGTTTCAGATCGAAGTAAGTACATAATATACAGGACTAGCGACCCGCCCCGGCTTCGCATGGGTGCAACGTAGATACTAATGTGGTGTCATTGAGGTGTCATTGCCTCGGAAACTCTCAAATGAGAGGATTTTTTTCCGATCTAATTCACATTACTTCAATTTCTCTAGGAATCTCTAATTTTTTGAGAACTAAACTATAGCTATAAACCTTCCTCTTGAATCACTCTATCTATTAGTGAAAACCGCATTAAAATCCGATGCGTAGTTTAAAAGATCTACGCGTTCATACATACATACAGACGCGGGAAGCGACTTTATTTTATACTAGCTTATGCTCGCGACTTCGTCCGCGTGGACTACACAAATTTCAAACCCCTATTTCACCCCCTTAGGGAATGAATTTTCAAAAATCCTTTCTTAGCGGATGCCTACGTCATAATAGGTACCTGCATTCCAAATTTCAGCCCGATCCGTCCAGTAGTTTGAGCTGTGCGTTGATAGATCAGTCAGTCAGTCAGTCAGTCAGTCACCTTTTCCTTTTATATATTTAGACTATGCAGAGATATGCTGACAAAAACTCAAAAATACCAGAAAGTTCCCAGCGCGCTTGAGCTGCGTTACGCGACGAGACAAGGCAAATATAATATGAGTTTGTAAGACTTTACCGCGTCGCACAGCGCAAATGCGCTTGGACCTTAATTATGGCTGCATCATCACTTGCCACCAGGTCTGATTGCAGCCAAGCGCTAGTCTATAAATTAAAAAAAAAGTCATACTTTTTGCACTCTTCAGGCGATGACAAAACATTTTCCTTCCCTGCTCTGCCCAAGAAAGGCAGCAAACCACAGAAGCAAAAGCAGAAGCAAGAACAGAAGAAAGAAGAAAAGCCGACGATAAAGCGTGGACAGAAGAGCAAGCTTAAGAAGATGAAAGAAAAGTACAAGAACCAGGATGATGAGGACCGCGCTGCAATGATGGAATTCTTACAGGTAAGAACTGTTCTATTAAACTATGGAGTGTAGAAGTAAGGAGCATGATCTCTTATGGGGAAAACTTGAAATGTATCTAGCTATAAACAGTAAATAATAACTCAAAACCCCTTCAAAATGGTGCTAGCGTCGGCAGAGGTCAAACACATAACCTTCCTTTTGGGCTTCGCCGCAGTCGGGTAAAAAGACAGTACACAGCAGAAAATAATGTACATCGACCTTTAGAAGGAGATAGCGGATTTGTAGAGCATTTTCTCTGTCGTTGAGATCGACAAAACCGACAAACTTTACAAACCGTCGCGGGAATCATCTAGTTAGCTGTAAAGCACAGTCGCTGCCCTTTGAGATTAATTTAATTATTAGGATTCCATGCCTCAAAGGAAACAGGAACCCTTATAGGATCTCTTCGTTGTCTGTCTGTCGTGTCTGTGAACTCGGCGGGAATCAAAACCTACTTCTTGTTGACCTAGAATCACGAAATTTGGCACGAAAAAACCTAAAATCCGTGAATTTGTTTTTACTTTACAAAAAAATAAAGTGTTATTTCTTGTACGATAGAACGGAACCCTAAGTATGGGAGTCCGACTCGCACTTGACCGATTTCAATTATTTACAGCCAGACAAAGCCTCGAAGGAGTCGAAGAAGGCATTGAAACAAGCGAGCAAGCCGAAGAGCAAAGCAGCAGTGAGACAAGCAAAGATCCCGCAGCCCGCGCCGCTCATACTGGAGGCAGAGTCGGATGGGGAAGAACCTGAGCTTGAACCGGAGGTATTCAATATATATTTTTTAACTTGTCCATCTGTCTGTCTGTTTGTCTGTCCGTCGTATCTGTCAAGAAAACCTATAGGGTACTTCCCGTTGATCTAGAATCGTGAAATTTGGCAGGTAGGTGGGCACAAGTAAAGGAATAAATCCGAAAACCAAATAATTAGTATTTTCAATTTTCAAAGTAAGATAACTATATTAAGTGGGGTATCCATATGAAAGGACTTCACCCGTTTCATCATAGTTTTTGAATTATCGTGCAAAATGTCAAAAAAAAATAGGACTGTTGTACGGAACCCTCTTTGCGCGAGCCTGACTCGCACTTGACCGGTTTTTTTTTTGTTTGCATCTCACTTGTATATTGTACTTGGGGGGTAAGGTAAGGGGGTGGGCTAACACGTTAGTACCCCCAATTGTCAACCTCACCTGCACGTGGTGCCCCCTGCGAATCAGTGAACGAGGATATGACGACCGAAGAATGGCGGGATAACCATTCCGTATGGCTTGGCTATAATAACACAGACCAGAAACGGGCAGCAGCGTCACTGGTGCGAAATAGACTGCAGCCCTGCGATGACCAACACGCCTGCCCAGCGTGGTCAGTATGGGCACTACTTCTAATGAGCAGCGCCAATTTTAATTTAATTTAAAACAACTTTATTGTTACTAAAATTATAGAGAGTAAGAATACAGGATACACTTAAAAAACAAAGGGCGACCTTATCACTTAAGTGATCTCTTCCAGGCAACCCATACTTAAGAACTTATAGAACTGTAAGACGGGGAGTCGCAATGTAGTTATAAATATATATATATATATATATATATATATATATATATATATAAATAGATATATAGGCATACATAAACATACACTCTAATAGGTACATACTATACAATATAATGTTATATAGTATAATATAATATAATATAATATATACATATATATAAATAATATATAAAATCAATGTAATGTAATTACAACAGACAAAGGCCCCCAGTTCCCGGCAGCGCTGTTATTCCTGGTTAAGAATGTGGTGGGGATCGGGTGGATGAGGAAGGCGGAGGACCGTGTTTGGTGGCGCGCTCTTGGAAAGGCCTATGTCCAGCAGTGGAAGCAAACAGGCTGATGGATTGGTTTTTTTTTTTTTTTTTAAAGAATATTAGCCATGTTAAATGACTAATATTCCCCTTTCCTCTCCAACTAAGCGTCAGGCTTGTACTAGGAGTAGGTACGACAATAGTGCAACGGGCGGGGTTTGAACCGTCGGACCTTTCGGTTTTCAGTCCACCCCTTTACCAGTCCAGATTGGATTGTATATTCAAATAATACTATCTTCCTTTGCAGACGGATCAGCCGGGAGCAGACGCGGACACAGAGATGCTGTGTCAGTTAACTGGCAACCCCTTCCCGGAGGACGAGCTACTGTTTGCTGTGCCGGTGGTGGCGCCATACTCCTCGCTGCTCAGTTATAAGTGAGTATTATTTGTAACTAGCTGATGATTCCAATGACTCACTTTCAAATTCCTAAATTCGATCATGATTCCGATGACTCACTTTCAAATTCCTAAATTCGAACATGATTCCGATGACTCACTTTCAAATTCCTAAGAGCCCTCGCACACGGCGACTTTTTGTAGCGATGCTGTCGCGCGTTTACTAAACGCACGCCAGCATCACTACTAACGCGTGTTAGTCGCATTTGCAACGTGCTACTGCATCGCGACTGTATCGATGCAAACGCGCGACTTTGTCGGATGACATCGGGGGAAGAACGGAGGGAGGGTGGCGCGTGAATAGAGAACCAAGCATCAGTGCAACATTTTTTCTCGTTTGCATCGACACAGAAGCGTGACAATATCGCGTTTGCATCGCGACTGAATCTGAGACCGTGGGCGAGGGCACACAGCTAGCGACCGCTTCGCGACTGTATCGATGCGGACGCGCGACAGCATCGCTACTGTATCGCTACAAAAAGTCGCCGTGGGCAAGGGCTCTAAATTCGAACATGATTCCGATCACTCACTTTCAAATTCCTAAATTCGAACAAGATTCCGATGACTCACTTTCAAATTCCTAAATTCGAACATGATTCCGATTACACACTTTCAAATTCCTAAATTCGAACATGATTCCGATGACACACTTTCAAATTCCTAAATTTGAACATGATTCCGATGACTCACTTTCAAATTCCTAAATTCGAACATGATTCTGATGACTCACTTTCAAATTCCTAAATTCGAACATGATTCCGATGACACACTTTCAAATTCCTAAATTTGAACATGATTCCGATGACTCACTTTCAAATTCCTAAATTCGAACATGATTCTGATGACTCACTTTCAAATTCCTAAATTCTAACATGATTCCGATGACTCACTTTCAAATTCCTAAATTCGAACATAATTCTGATGACTCACTTTCAAATTCCTAAATTCTAACATGATTCCAATATAATAAAAAATAATGAATAATATAAGAAAAACTTAAAATTTTCATTCGCCAGGTATAAAGTAAAACTAACACCAGGCACCAACAAAAGAGGGAAAGCGGCAAAAACCGCCGTACAAGTGTTCCTCAAGGACAAAGCGGGTACAAATCGCGAGAGGGACCTCCTCAAAGCAGTCAAAGAAGAAAACATTGCCAGGAACTTCCCCGGAAAAGTAAAGTTATCCGCCCCTCAGTTGCATAAAAAGAAGAAATGAATTTTCTGGCATTTGCAGTTTTTTCAGCTTCACCAAGTTTATTGTCTATTTTTTTTTATTCGGAAAATCAATTTTTTATTTAGTTAAATAAACATATTAAAGTGATATTATATTAAAGACTAGCTTATGCTCGCGACTGCGTCCGCGTGAACTACACAAATTTCAAACCCCTAATCCACCCCCTTAAGGGTTGTATTTTCAAAAATCCTTTCTTAGCCGAGTGTCGAAGTTAAAGTAGGTACGTGATATTACTATTTATCGTTACTTAATATTTAAAGGATTTAATAAAGTTGATTGATCATACTTTTGACGTTTACTTTAACATCTAGTATTATCAAATAATATATTTGTCACTTTACAAGAGCGAAAAACTTGCTGTTTCCAGAGATTTCGGCTGTTTGATGGATAAGTGTGCTGTTACTTTTTATTCCTCAATAGTTTCTGTTGGACTTTTTTGTCTCTGACTGGCTGAAATGACGCGATTCTATCGCCAAAAAATACTCGTTTTTGAATTCCCCCTTTTTTTTGAAATATCAAAGCATACGCGTTGCTCGCACTTTTAAATTGTAGGTTCTCATCTCACACTACCTTTCTCATTTTAAAGGTGCTTTAAAAACATCAAATTTTTAGACAGATCAGCTCCTTTTCGTTTCGCTTCCAAAACCTTTTTCTGTGTTGAAACAGTTTTCCCCTCCAATAATAATATGGGTACCTTCAAGTCAAGAGTGAATAGGCATCTTCTAGGCAAGCGCGCTCTATCTTAGGCTGCATCGTCACTTGCCACCAGGTCTGATTGCAGCCAAGCGCTAGTCTACAAATAAAAAAAAAAGATTTTGCGCCTGTGTTCTGAATTTTATTTTACTGACAAATAACAAAAGATTTTACACTTTCGATCCCTGAATTCTGTTTTACTGTCAACCTAAACTTTTGAATTTGATAAATATTATTACTTTATTATTAACTAGGATAAAAATAATGACGTACCTACGCTGAAAAAAGTATTAAAATCCAACAAAGATTTACAAAGTTACAGGCATTTTAATTTTGGAGTGGGAGGAGTCTTCTATCCCTTTCTCGCAAAACGAAAATTTGTATGTAACCGCACGAAGCTACAATGGCATTAGTAAGGTGTGACGTTAAAATTCTATTTCGCTATCTCTGTCTAATCAGAAATATTGAAATGCTTATAACTTTTTTGTTATTTGATCGATTTAATTAGTTTTTTTCAGTTTACGTCATTATTTTTATCTTAGTTTATAATAAAGTAATAAAAAAATTGGAGTCAAATACCCAATTGCTTACCATCACACTGTTAGGTAATAGGTAAGGTGTGTTATTAATGCTAAGACCAGAAGATGTTTCTTAACAATAAGGAATACAATGTGGAGAAAAAATAAACACTCATTTAGAAAAAAAAATTTAATTGAAACAGTAAACTCTAGTTTAATCTTCTTCTTCTTCCTCAAGCGGGAAGCCTTCTCCCTCCCCCAGCAGCTCTGGTGGAGGGGGCGGGGGTAGGTGAGCGATCCGATATGCCTGGACAGAGAAAATGTACTTTAATTATAGCGTAAATATAGTACACGACAGGTCGTAATGACAATCGTGGTGGGGACGCCCCGCACAGCCCTCACGCTAACCCGATGCGGGATAGCGCGGGTGATGTGCGGGGCGTCCCCCCACCTCATACCCCGATTGCCAACTTGACCTGTCGCGTACTAAACAGGCGTTGAAACGTGGGCACTGACAGTTAGCCTTGTACATGAGTTCAAAGTCGCTTTATTATAGAGCGGGCTATGTTGGGTGTCTCTTTGAGGGACGAAATCCCAAGAAAAACTAAAGTAACTGACAAGTGAACTAGCAAACTGAAGGTAAGTATCTCTAGGTTACGCTTTTAGCTTTAAAATTTTTAATGTCTGTGCAAACTGGGTTCTTTGCTTAACAAGAGACTTGCAAGTTATGCATTTCATACCTTTTACGTCGCAGTCTTGATTTAGGTAATGCTAACAGATACTGTGGCTAATTCTCTTTTTTTTTTTTTTTTTTTTTAATCTTTATTTTTTTTGAGGGTTTAGTCATAGCTGACTATGTCACCCCCGTAAAATAAACATCACATCATCAAAAAACAAACAAAAAATGAAACATTTTAGGTAAAACAACAACAAAAAAAAAAAACACAAACACATTGTTAACACATATCAATGAGCGACCGCGCGTTCCCTGACAATGGGGTGGCTAACAGACTGTTGCACATACCCACACTGTAATTATTCTTAAGAATACGCGGCCGCTCCAATTCATTACGGGTACATTCCATCAAAAGGTGGAAAACGTCATCAATTTGTGTATCTCCACAGTCTACACAATTCTGTGTTGGCGATCTTCTCATCAAGAAATTAAATTTATTTGATGGAATGTGCCCGGACCGAAGTCTTAACAGTATTACAATGTCTGCCCTTTTAAACTTGGACTCTGCAAACCATGGACATTGAGGGAGCTGACACACTATCGTTTTATACCATATGCCTTTAACCCGTGACCTTTCGTCAAAATATTCTTGCCATTCTAATACACATTCCTGTTTAAATTTTATCAAAACTTCATTCGGTAGTGGAATACAGTTGTAGGGAATTCCATCGCTGATGGCGCGTTTGGCTGCCGTGTCTGCTTCCTCGTTGCCCATGATCCCTACATGGGAGGGTAACCATTGAATTATTACAATTTTATTTTTGTTTTGAATTTTACATATGGAGTCTAGAATGTCATAGGCTATCGGGTATCCTCGAATATTCGAGGTTAGCCGAGCCAAATGTAGAAGGGCGCTCTTTGAGTCAGATAAAATCACAAACTTATTACCCTCAAGTGATAATATATAAGACAGGCATTCAGATATTGCTATCAGCTCCGTGTGCATAATATTTATATCCGATTCAATTTTAAATTTCATGCTGATTTCTGCCTGAGGGTCAAAGACCGCCGCTCCTGAACTTGACAACTCTTTAGAACCGTCGGTATACAGTTTATAAAATGAGTTATATTTATCGTATAGAAGACTTTCAGGCAGACTATCGTATAGAAGGCTAATTCTCTTGTACACAATCTCAAATGGCACGTCTAAATCTATTGCTACCCCTTTCATAATATTGCTTGGGGAAAAGGATAGCACTAGATTTAGACCTGTTAATTAAGATTACAAGAGAATCGGCCACTGCCTGTACAAAAAAATCCTTTTAAACATGCAAAGAGCTGTTGAAAAAAGGATATGAACATTTTTGTATGGAACATGGCAAATCTGCTATTTTGAAAAACCTCGTTTGGAAGACCCCCCACTAGGTGGACGGACGACATCAGACGAGTCGCAAGGAGGCGGGGAAGGTTCAGGCGCCGCAAGGCCGTGGCGTGTGGAAGTCCCTACAAGAAACCTATGTCCAGCAGTGGACGTCTATCGGTTGATGATGATGATGATGATGATGATGATGATGAACATTATCGTGTGTAGGACGTAGGTATACCTCAAATTTTATATTGCTAAGCTATAGGCCCTTGAAAAGACCGGCGGGGTGATTACGTAAAACGTTGCAGTAGCGACAGCAACGTGACTGCAGTAGCAATGCCACAAATCATTTGCTGTCTCTCTTCTTCTGCTTATTTTGCTTTGTGGCTATTCCTGTCTCTCTCTAGCCGGACTTTTGATAGCAATGATCGTGAGATTTACGCCTGTCTCAAGCCTGTCGCGAGATAAAAAATACGTAGAAAGAAAATATCTCACTTCTTCATCAGCGAACGTTGGGTCCGCCATTTCCATGACCTCCGGCCCAATGATGTACTCGTCTTGCGCTCGCGGCAGTTGCACCGGCGAGAAGTTGAGCGGCTGGAATTTCAGACCCAAACCCACGTAGAGGCACTCGGATTTTCTAAAAAAAATAGACTTTTAAATACATTCATGGTCTAGGTATGTGGTATTTAAGAACTATTTTGCGCATTGGCAACAAATATCCACTCTGATATGAACTGAATCATATGTGATTCAGTTCATATCAGGACTATCAGAATTGAGGCTGCCTAAAACGCAATGCACAATGGTTTCGTACATCAAAATAAGGAACCCTTATAGCCTATAGGATCATTTTGTTCTATCTGTCCGTCTGTCTGTCAAGAAATAATTTGTAGGGAGTCAAGAAGGCGCTCCGGGAAAATGCCAAGAGCAAGTACCGAACGGGCGCCTTCCCGCGATTATGCCCATATAACCGAGAGGTTGGTGGGGCCATGGGAGGTGGAGGGTAGGCTGTCTGTCAAGATAACCTATAGGGTAAAATTCCCATTGACCTAGAATCATGAGGTGCGCAAGTCCGACTCGCAGTTGGCCGATTTTTTTAATACAACGTACACTAACATATATTTACTTTGGCATAGCGGCAGCAGCAACACCGCACGCCTTTGCTGGCTTTCGAGGCTTTTTCCTGTATCATCTAGAATGTTTTAGAAACTCACTTCCCAGAAGTAGAGTAAGCCACAGCACCAGGCCATACGTTGCTCCTCAGCACGGCGATGGCGCGATCTGGCACCAGGGTCGAGCTGACTCGCGCGCTCCACGAGTTCAGACCCTCGATGCGAACGTCCTCGGACAGAGGTGTGAATAAAGAAGGCCCTGACTCTGGCGGTATTGGCGCAGGACCTTCTTCTTCTTCCTCTTCGAGATCTTCCTCCTGTATTTTGGTGAAGAAAATATTTTGAAACAAGGTATGCATTAGGTACTCGCTTTGTAAGTAGAATTAGAATTCCGGCCTCAATAGCTCAACGGGTAAAGGAATGGACTGAAAACCGAAAGGTTCAATCAAACCCCGCCCGTTGCACTATTGTCGCACCTACTCCTAGCACAAGCCTGACGCTTAGTTGGAGAGGAAAGGGGAATATTAGTCATTTAACATGGCTAATTATTCTTTTTTAAAAAAGTAGAATTAGAATTCGGGCCGATAATGCTCATATACTAGCTAATGCCCTAGACATCGTTCACGTTGACATAGGTTTTTTTAAATCCCATGGGAACTCTTTGATTTTACGGGGTAAAAGTAGCATGTGTAGTATGTGTGTATGTGTGTTATTTTAGGATATAATCGATTCTATCTCCATACTGAATTTCAGCCAAATCTGAAGAGTGCGTGCGTTTTTTGCGTGAAAGAGTTTTTACTGAATTAAAATGAGATCATGGAAAGTAGTTTTATAGAATTGCCCAAATAACCTTTGGTACTCTTCAATATATTTATGTAATCAGTACCCTTACCTATTATAAATGCGAAAGTGTGCTTGTTTGTTGGTTTATTGGTTTGTTGGTTTATCCTTCAATCACGTCGCAACGGTGCAACGGATTGACTTGATTTTTTGCATGGGTATAGATAAAGACCTGGAGAGTGACATAGGCTACTTTTTATCCCGGAAAATCTTAGGGTTCCCAAGGGATTTTTAAAAAGCTATATCCACGCGTACGAAGTCGCGGGCATCAACTAGTATCTAGATAACATTAAAGGATCTACTTTAGTATCCTGTATCCTACCATAACTACATTGGGGTTCCACCATAGCGTCCTGCCCTGCTTCAGGATGTATCTCCCGTGGTGAACCCAATACGTCAAGTTTGGATCGAGAAGGTCCTTCAGCGTATGCCCCTGGTAAAATGGGTTAGGGTTGAAAGCCAGGTCCCCTGAAAGGAACAGACGGATGAAGTGTAAAATTGTGAAGATTATACTCAATTCTTAAGCTGTCCATTATGTTCCTGAACTTTTAGTTCTTTCATGTCCCACCCATCTACCCCAGAAATTGTCTTAATTAAATGGTAGGTAGGTTAATGCTACAGTGGACAAATCAATTAAGAAAAGCATTGTCGTTGATAGCAATATAACTGGAGCATCGAACTGGAAGAGACCAAATCGGCGAGACCCCGCTGACTTGAGCACCTAGAAAGGATGATCGAAGATCGTGCTGTAAGAATATTACCTATACTTGGGCCGGCCAATAGGAAAATGTCCAGTTAAATGCTATCTCTGGTTGGAGAAGCGAGCGACCTGCACTGCAAGCTCTCAGAAGACCCGATAGCGTGAAACGCCACAGGACAGGCATTAATGGCAGCTTCTAATGTCGGCGACCAAGATAATCTTTGTGTCGCTGAGCCAGCGAAGTAACTTTACCCATGACAGTTTTAACTCTAAAAATACCTGCTCCTTCCTCCAAATCGATGTCTTCTTCTTCCTCTCCCGACCCGAATGTGTAGAAGCCCTGAGGTGATATGGATGTTGAGGCCGCGATGCGGGCGATCTGAGCTCGTAAGTAGTTACGTTCAGAGCCTTCGAAGGGTGGGAATGTCAGCACCTGGTAAATACAGTTTTACAATTTTGTTTGAAGTGGACAAAGACAAATTTCCCTATATCATGGTAGGTACTTATATTTTTTTCTATTTTTTTTATTTTATTTAGGTAGGCCTTTTTCTAGAAACCAAAAGGTCTAATTGCTAGTACCACGTAGGTAAGTAGTTTGGTTTGGTGATCTAGGAATTAAAAGCAAGCTTAAGCATTCCCATTCGATCCAATTTAAGATTTTAAAATATTATTCTAGAGATATTGTGCTTAGTCCGAAACTCGTATGAGAGAAAACTTGCCTGCAAAATATCAAGTTTTCTAGAGTCCCAGTGATTTGAGCTATACGTTAAGCCACTCAGTTTCTATATAGAGTTTTTTTTATAGGCAAACGCTTGACCACAATCATAGCTGATGGAAAGTGATGATTTGTGGCCTAAGATGGGACGCGTTTATCTAGAAAATGCTATTCAATATGAGTTGTCTAAGAAGACGATAACCACCTCAGCATCCCAAATCCCCAGTCATGCACCGTACAGTGAGCCTGGCGACTCTAATTTGCGCTGGCGTAACATCCGGCAGACCAATCCACGGCTCTCCTGGTTGGTTGCACACGTAATAAACCCTGTGTACATAAAAAAATTATTAATTGACATAAAAAAATATACAGACCTTATTATGTGTTTTTCTCTATTAATAATGGCCTCGAAAGTCAGTTTTTAGTGAGATATACGGCTAGTTATCTACCTGCTTAATTTATTTTGAGAAGAGAGAGAAAAAAGAAATTTTTGAGACTAAAACAAGGGGACAAACCGGTGCAGCGGTGTTTTAAGCGTTTAGAATAACCAGTAGTGCCAGCCAACTTTATTTAAAGTAGGTAACTAACCTACTACCCTACTTACATATAAACCATTAGAGCGAGGCGGATAGTACAAAGAACCGATAAACTTTGGGTGCCAAAGGTGCATTAAAGCGCTGCGTTTTAGAAGACCCCACTAAGTGGATATACGATCGATCTCAAGCGAGACATCAGCAGATCGCTATTCTGTAGAAATTCTTGCAAGAGACTTACAGTAGGTACTGTCCCAAGGACGTTTTTGTTGGTCTCAATGACAGAGACAACCACAAACCCGCTACCTCTTTCTAAAGGTTTCTAAAGATTGAAGACGAAGATATATTACAAAAGTTTTACTTTTAGGTAAAAAGCGAAGGTTTACCTTTTTATTAACGCCTTGGCCAGGTCTCTCAACGGGGATAGGAGGGGGAGGCTGCCAGGTGGAGACCGGGATGGGAGGCAATTTAGGTGGGACTGGTTCTTTTGGCTTTTCTTCTTTAACTTCACCTTCACCCGCTTTACATTAATAAATTAGTTTTAAGGTTTATTGTAGTGATCAAATAAAGTTTTCTTTCTTTCTTTAGTAGAAGAAAAATTGGTAATAAAGTGAGGCGCTCTAGAATACTTGACTTTTACTCTATAACTAGATGATGCCCGCGACTTCGTACGCGTAAATTTAGGTTTTTAAGAATCCCGGGGGGAAACTTTGATTTTCCGGGAATAAAAGTAGCCTATGTCACTCTCCATATCTTTAAGTATACCCATGCAAAAAATTACGTCGATCCGTTGCGACGTGATTTGAAGGACAAAACCAACAAACAAACACACTTTCACATTTATACTATGGGTAGTGAGTGATAGGTAGGTACCAAATTAGCTACACTTAAGCTTACTGGGAAGTTATGATGCAGCCCAAGGTGGATGTACTCCTGCTCAGGAGATGCTATTTACTCTTGATTTGAAGGTACCTATTACCCTATTAACAGGAAGGTAAAAACTCCACAAAGACACCTCTACTTTCAATTTTTTCTAGCTTAGTAATTTCTCTTCTTAATTTGCCTTTACTTGTTTGCCATTTGTATCAAACAGCTGTTATAATAAGACTTACCTATTTCCTTTTCTTCTTCAACAGCTACTTCCTGGTCGCGATCTTCATTCCCCTCTTCCTCACCTGGCATGTCTTTTCATTTCGAACTCCTAAAAATTCATATTAAACCTGTAGCAGAGGACGTTCTTTCTAAGAATTTTCTCTCTATTCTGATCCATACCAGGATCCGGAATCTTAGAACCACCGTAGTCTGGTGGGAGGCTGCGGCCGTGGCTAGTTACCACCCTACCGGCAAAGACGTGCCGCCAAGCGATTTAGCGTTCCGGTACGATGCCGTTAGAAACCAAAGGGGCATGGGTTTATTAAAAACTGCCATACCCGCCCGCTTCCATCTTAAACTGCATCGTCACTTACCACCAGGTGAGATTGCAGTCAAGGGCTAACTTTGTATCTAAATAATTTTTTTAAACCCAGAATCCAGAACCTCGCAGATAATTTGAATGACCTCCTTGCCTTCATTTAGGTGGGTAAGTGGTAGGTTTTTTTATTCACTACAGGCGCACGTTTGACCACGATGACACCTGATGGGAAGTGATGATGTGGCCTAAGACGGAAGGTTCTGAGCAATTAGAATTAAAATTTCCTAGCTGTCTCTAGTCTTGTCAGCTTGGCCGTAGCGAAACGATTTAGCGATCCGACTTCCAATACGGTGCCTTATATGAACGTGAGTTTAATTAACTGCTAAGTAGATTTCTTTTTTAGTTCGCTCGGTTCCTTCTTAAGACTATATTGTCATTACCACTAGGCATTCTTTTGCAGACTTGTCACCGTTGAAAAAGGTAAGTACTTAGTGTAACTTGTAAGCCCTTAGTAACAGTACGCTATAGAAATGCTGAGGAAAGAATGCTCACCCGAATTCTTCGGTCCAGTTCATCTATGGTGAGGTCGGCTTCAGCCACATAGTAGTTCATTCTGGTCCCGAAAATTTTTCCGAAGAATCTTACAAAAGAGAGCCAGGTACTTATTAATATATTGGGTAGCTGACTAAGCATTATTATCATTAACTAGCTGCTGCCCGCGACTTCGTCCGCGTGGAATTGGGTTTTTAAAAATCCCGTGGGAACTCTTAGATTTTCCGGAATAAAGAGTAGCCTATGTCCTTCCCCGGGATGCAAGCTATCGCTGTACCAAATTTCGTCAAAATCGGTTGAACGGATGGGCCGTGAAAAGCTAGCAGACAGACAGACAGACGGACACACTTTCGCATTTATAATATTAGTATGGATTACTAACCTAACAGCAGCTACGGGCTCCTTGATGGCGAGCATGTTGAGGGCGACGTAGAGCGCGTAACATTCGCTGTCCGGCAACCCGTAACCACCCTAAAAAAGGTTACAAATTATTGTACTTAATTGCCGTCTCCTAGACTGTAGACAATGCATGCAATGGCATTCCGACGAGAGCCATCGCTCGCTGACTGACTGAGCTTTCTTAAATGCTTTTTTTTTTAAAAAAAACAATATTAGCCATATTAAATGACTAATATTCCCTTTTCCTCTCCAATTAAGCGTCAGGCTTGTGCTAGGAGTAGGTACGACAATAGTGCAACGGGCGGGGTTTGAACCGTCGACCTTTCGGTTTTCAGTCCACTCCTTTACCGGTTGAGGTATTGAGGCTCATACTTACTTACTGATCCAGGAAAGTCAAATGTTTTATGGTGTGTAGGGGTTGGTAAAATAGAGTACGTGACCGAAAGTACATATACCGAAAGTACACATAGTACCGAAAGTACACATAGTCCTTTACATATTTAACTATTTTATTTTTACCTACTGTTAATCTGTCAAGTTACTCTGTACGTTATTAAGTCTGTCTGTTATTAAGTTAATCTATACTTTAATCTGTTAGTCTGTAAGTTAGTACATGTTAGTTTATAAGCAAAGTTTCACCTGTAATTGACGACCATACTGTTTATTGTATGTATTTAAATGTGCGGTCTTTTATGTATGGAAGTTGTCGGTGATAAATAAATTAAAAAAAAAAAAAAAAAGTAATGTGCATCGGCCTTTAGAATGACATTTCGGCTTTGTAGAGCGTTGTCTCTGTTACTCATACCTATATGACGTTTTGTCGGTCTCAACGACAGAGAGAGTGCTCTACAAATCTGCTACCTCCCTCTAAAGGTCGATGTACATTACTATCGGCAGCGAACTGTAATTCAATACGTATAAACCATCTTATATATTATTCTTTAGTAAAACTGTTATGTCGAGGGTTATAATATGACCATCAGATTGCAACGCGAACAGCAATCTTCCTGTTTATAAAATCAATCATCTAACCTCTCTAAAATAATAGTTATGCTCGATGAGGTCCGCGATTCTCGGCTTCACGGATTCTTCCTCCAGATCCAGCTCCTGCTCCTCACCCATTTCTTCCAATCTTAGCGATTTGCTTGACACTAGCTGCATAAAAAATATAAGTTCGTACTTATGATACCTAGCCAGTAGCCATGTTAATATTATAAATGCGAAAGTGTGTATATGTACGGCCTGTATGCTATATGTTTAACGTTTTAACTCTTTCTATGGTAATAAAGAGGTCCCACGGTTACTTAAAGGTCCATCTCTTAAACCGATTTCGACAACTTTTTGTTGCAGAGATAGCTTGCATCCCGGAGACGAACATAGGCTACGTTTTATCCCGGTAAATTGAAGAGTTCCGACTTTCAGATATGCGGAACAAAATTAGTGCGTAAACATTTGGATACCAGAACACTAGCAATAACTTAGCGTTATTGTTATACTACTTAAACACAATCCAATAACCATTTGCTTCATTTTGTAGTTTTAGTGATTTAGTATTTTTCAACCCTACAATCATAATAGCGTCCTAAAAATAAAATGTATAATAGCGTCCAAAACTTGGGTCAATGCCCCGCCTACGACGTGGCATTGACTCCGAATGGCCTACTTGCGTAACGTCAGTCAGATGTTTTATATATCGTGAACTTTTAAATAATAGGTACCTAGGAATTTTTTTTCGCGTTTTTTTTGGTGTTATCATATTATATCAGTAATCATCAGTAGTACCTATCACATGTCTTCGTTTTTGCTAGCGTTCTGGTTACACCCTATAATAGAGTAGGACTCGACCATTAGGAAAAGATGAAGAAGATATTTTCCAAGCTTGGTAATGTAAAAGAGAGAGAAGTAAACAAAGACCTGGAACATCTCTTCCACTCTTCTAACGAGCTGCAGCTGTGGAGGTGAGAGGTAGATATCGTTGAGCAAGTCGAAGTTGGGCCGGAACTTCTCCTGCTTCACCTGCCAGGAGTACTGCTCGAACTGGTCCACCACATCCGGCGGCTTTTGTGACAGGATCTTGTGGACGACGTCGACAAGATGATCATATCTGAAGCAAGGAATCTTTTTGATACTCATTATTAGACATCATACGTGCACAGAGGCCTTATAAGTACCTATATCCAGTAGCGTGCAATGCATAATGGCGTACACACACTGCTTACCCTAGTTACAAAACACTGCTTATTCTTCATTATGATCTGCCAGTAAATAGTTTCTACTTATATGTTTACCCTGGCTGGCTCAGTGCACGACACTGATTATAACCAAGGCCCATAAAGTAGCATATAGCCTCCTGAAGGAAGTAGGTATATTATGGGGTACCTACAAGGGTTCTGGAAATATGGATACAAATACTATACAAATATGGATAGTGTTGAGTTATCCGCTAAGGTCGGAGACGGGAGACGGTTAGCTTCAAAATATCTTTCTACAATTATTGGATATCCCGTTGGTGCATATTTACAAAGTATCACCGGTAGCCGCACATTGCTGTTTCAGGAAATTTTTCGCCAACACCAAGTCGTTATTGAGATCTGGCATAACATTTTCTGTTGCTGCTATTATGTCGGGCTCCAACATAAATGTTTGAGACATGTTTGGATATTATTTTAAAATAAAATAATTATTAAATTAAGCGGGCTTGACAATCCTTGTTAAAAATCGGCAATCATTGAGTTATTGACGTCATTCAAAGATGTCGAAGCACTTTTTTTTGGAAGAGTTGTCCAAGTTATCAATTTCTGAACGATTTATTTTTGTGTCAGTTACCGTATGTGACGCCTAATTGTCTGTCAAATGTCACTGTCATACTCACATACTCTGTGGTCATACTTATGTTTTGAACTTTTTTCAATTCAAAGTTTATGTTCTCATTTTCAGATTATGGTTGTAATTTCAGATATATTTAATTGATTTCTCTATTGATTAACATTGTTAATTAGTGAATAGTTTATTACAAATACTAAAATAACGATGTATTGATAAAAATTACCAAAACATAACCTCAAAAACTAACCAAAACAAACACAGGAATGGCAGCAAAATTCGACGCTGCTGCGTATAATTTTCGGAAAAAATGCCCATACGTTAGCAAAGATCTTCTCCGATGGTTCCCGGGGCACATGAACAAAGGTCTAAAACAAATGCAAAGGAAATTGAAGTCTGTTGATTGTGTAATCGAAGTGCATGATGCACGGATACCCTTTACAGGGCGAAATCCTATATTTACTAGCACGCTAACTGGTGCAAAGCCTCATGTTCTAGTGCTCAACAAACAGGATTTGACCATAAGGTCGCTAATACCGAAAATAAAAGATCAGTTGAAAAGTGAAGAAGGTGTTCAGAATGTGGTGTTCACAAACTGTAAAGACCAGCATTGTCGAGGTTTGAAAACCTTGCGACCTCTTATGATAGATATAATTAAAAGTTCTAACAGGTAATTAATCAATTACTTAATTAGTATTTTTATCCCTCTTATACTACTTTTAGATCACTTAAAGTTGTGTTTACTATTGTACTGCTATCGCAAAATAAATTGTCAGATCTGATTCAATACACAAGCTTGACTGAGATCTGTTTGTGTACAAAGCATAATCATGTAATGTAAAGAATATTAAAAGTAATTATTAAAATATTAATGTATTTGTAGGCTAACAATAAAAATAAAAATACACCTCATTCAAATTACAAAAAGTCACATTGATCTGTTGCTCCATTATTAAGTGATTAAGGGCAAACTAACAAACACATTTTTATAATATTAGTAGTGAATCACTAGTTTCTACAAGTATATAATTTCCCCCCCCCCTCTTACCCCCTTAGGGGTTGAATTTTTGAAAATCCTATCTTAGTGGATGCCTACGTCACAATCTCAGCCCGATCGGTCCAGTAGTTTGAGCTGTGCGTTGATAGATCACTCAGTCACCTTTTCCTTTTTATATATTTAGATGATTGTTGTCAAGCACAAGCCTATTTCGTAATTTAAAAAAAAGATACAAAATAACAGAACAAATAAATTAAAACTGATTTGTTTGTTAACTGTAGTTATTAACTTTTTTACTTATAATTTTGTCTGTATCAGATACAATCGTAGTGAAGAACTAGACTACAACGTAATGATCATTGGAGTGCCAAATGTTGGTAAATCCTCGCTCATCAACATGCTGAGGAGCAGGAATATGAACATAAGGCATGCCCTGCCCGTGGGAGCCGTTGCAGGGGTCACGCGGAGCCTGATGAACAAGATCAGGATAAACAACGATCCCAAGATATTCATGTTTGATACACCAGGTAAAAAAATTGGTCAAATGCGAGTTGGACTCGCACACAACAGGTCCCTTATCATCATACAAAAAATAACACTATTAAGTTTATTTTTAATTTTTATGGTGGCTATTTTGAAATTTTTACTATTTATTGTTATAGCGCCAACAGAAATACATATTCAGTAAAAATTTCAACTCTCTCTCTACCTATTATGGTTTGCGAGATACAGCCCGCTGACAGACAGACGGACGGATGAACAGCGAAAATAGGGTTTGGGAAAAGAATACTTGAGGGTACCTCAGAATCGCTGTTGCGTAACTCAAGGTCTCATTTTAAGTTTCCACCTGTATGCAATAACTAATTACCAAACCTGATTGAAAATATACAATTTTTCTATTTGTAACCAGGCATCCTAGAGCCCTCAGTTTCAAACATTGAGATGGGTCTGAAGTTAGCTCTATGTGCCTCGCTGCAGGATCATTTAGTGGGCGAGGAGATAATTGCAGACTACCTGCTGTACTGGCTCAATAGCCACGGCAACTTCAAGTATGTGGAGTACATGGGCCTTACGGAGCCCTGCGATGATATTAACAAGGTATGTACATTTTTTTTTAAGGAATATTAGATAACCATGTAAAATGACTAATATTACCCTTTCCTCTCCAACTAAGCGTCAAGCTTGTGCTTGTGTAGGTACGACAATAGTGCAATGGGCGGGGGTTGAACCGTCGATCTTTCAGTTTTCAGTCTGTTCCTTTACCCGTTGAGCTATTGAGGCTCTTTAGAATTTACCAAGTCCAATAAATCAAAAAACGTTATACTATAGTTGTACATTTCCTTTACTGGCGAAACTTCAAAGTCTCGATCACCGCCGCAAGGTCGCGGCTTATCAGGGTTTTATCAGTACCCTTATTATAAATGCGAAAGTGTGTTTGTTTGTCGGTGTGTCAATCACGTCGCAACGGATCAACGTGATTTCATCATGACAAGAGGACAAACCAACAAACCAACACACTTTCGCATTTATAATATGGGTACTGATTAGATGATGGCCGCAACTTCGTGTTTATGTTAACGTTTCAAAAAATCCCGTGGGAACTCTTTGATTGACCAGGATAAAAAGTGTACTAACTCTGTGCCAAATTTCATCAAAATCGGTTGAACGGTTGATGGACAGACAGACACCCACTTTCGCATTTATAATATTAGTATGGATTAATTACAGCACTGTGCTTTAGTACAATATTATCATCTATATCTATAATAGATAGGTAATAAAAACATAAAGATAGTAAAAAAAATATGCATTTAGTATCTATGTGAGATATAGCTTTCCAATCAGCAAGGTGACCTTCCTTGCAGATTACCTTATAAAGTGTGTGTTTTTTGTAATTTTTTTGATATAATATTTCGAATAATTTGTCTAAATCTACTAATAATTGTTTGTTGGTTTGTCCTTCAACCACGCTGCAACGGAGCAACGGATCGGCGTGATTTTTGCATGCGTAGGTATAGTTAAGGACCTGGAGAGTGTCATAGGCTACTTTTTATCCCGGAAAATCAAAGAGTTCCCACGGGATTTTGAAAATCTAAATCCACGTGGATGAAGTCGC
This sequence comes from Maniola hyperantus, assembly GCF_902806685.2. NCBI lineage: Eukaryota > Metazoa > Arthropoda > Insecta > Lepidoptera > Nymphalidae > Maniola > Maniola hyperantus. Next base: position 1,195,114 of record NC_048553.1, on the reverse strand, counting down.
AAGCCTCAGATAGTGTTTGTATAAAATATTGATAAGGATCAATGGCACTTTGACTGATTAGGTAGATGTTGTTCTTATCAGTTATCACCAAATGTCATTAATCTTATCATACCTACAACCTATCTTTATATTTTGCCTGAATTTTGCGAACGTAAACTTATTTTGTGTTTCAAACCGGTAAAGCATTAATCAATGGCAATATATCTTATGGCATGTCAAGATTCTTTCGCGTTTTCTTAATCTGGTGTACTCAAAATTGTTGAGTTCTTAGGATACCGATCCACTGAAAAGTTAACGTACCGCAGCCAAGACGTGTATTCAGCAGACCAGTTCTCGGGGTACATAGTTAAAACTGCATTGATAATGCACACGAGGGACCAAGAGTCCCCCAAATACATAGAAAAGACATTGACATACCGAACCGCACAAAAGTGCGGGGCAGTCTTTGGAAAAAATAGAACTAAGCTACCAAGGCGTAAGGCGGATTTTAGTTCGCGTTGCTGCGCTCCAGAGTTGTTGGCTTCCGGCACGAACAAAATGATCGCTTGAGTTGAGTCTGTGGCATGTTCTCAGCGGACATTTCTGCGCAAGCCCTTAGTGTTATTATTATTGAAACCATTGTCCTGTTGCTATCACCTTCAAAACAATATTGGGACTTCTCTCCAACCTACTTTTGCCCGAGACCGTATGATTGCGGAGAAACCATCGAAACGGCTCTCCACAAACATACCGGACGCGGTACAGTACCGAGGCAGTCCCTGCTTTATTCTGAAGATGTCATTGTATTGGACCCGGAGAGCGTTTATAGATTTTTGAATTTCAATGTCCTTGTTCCAGGTACTAATATCAGGCGCCTTGAAGTTCAGCCGCGTGAGGCGGACGCGAGACTTCGACGGTCGCGTGCGGGACGTGCCGGACATCACCGAGGTCGCCCGGACAATGATACGCGCGTTCCGGATAGGCGAGCTTGGAATGACACTACTGGATATAGACCTTTTGAAGATGGATCGTGAAAAAGTTCAAGAGGTTTTGGCGTAGAAATGATTACGGAGAGAATTTTTCGGAAAGAGTTTGGGAAGATTTGGATCTCTCATCTCTAGCAGAATTATTAGGATAAAGACACGATAGGTCCAAGACACAGGCACAGAGTAAGCGCTCCTTCAAATTTGCCGAAAAATGTCGTACAGAGGTAGCGCGGCTGCAGCGTTGTGGCCGTTTCATGCATTTCATGTCATTGGGTGCCTCCCTGAAAAATAATTTATAATTCAATATTCGGTATTGGGTCAACGTTCTACACCAATTGTAACTCATTTCGTCTACAAGCAAGAGACACACAGACAGCAGGTGTGACAATAATAAAGCTTCGTTTTGTGCTTTGCGTATGGAACCCTAAAAATTGTGTAACAGAATATCGATGTTATGAGCCATTACATCGATTTCTCGGTTTGCGTCATGAGGACAACCGATATTTGATATTCGATATGTTTTAGCAAAGGAAAGTCGAACAATAGCATTGTCAGTAGCTGGTCCTCAAGTTACCTATAAACAATGTTTTTACGAATCCGTTCCCACACGATATCGAGTTTCGTATCTATTGGTATCAAAGTTTCTTGAAGTTACGCAAAAAATGTATCAAATTCACGGCGTTTTTAGGTAAAAGTAGATTATATTGATATCGAGGGATATTAGAGTGAAAATATTAGCTATAGATTAACCTAAGTGTACATATTATTTTAGTTGTAGGTAAAGTTTTGTGATACCTTAGATATTTATGTAAGTAGAGGTATAGATAAACATAAAGTAAATAAAAAAAATGTTTTTTACAATCAAATCTTTTATTCAGTCACCTTGCTCAAGCATGTTTTTAGGGTTCCGTACTTTAAAAGGAACCCTTGCGTATAAAATTGACTTTGTTGGCTGTCTTTTTGTCAAGACCATAGAGATAGTATAAAACATCCAAGGTCAAGGACCTTCGTTTTCTCGGAGGAACGCGTGGTGATAACTTTCCACGACTGAAAGTGTTTTGAAAGCTTTGTCAAACAACGTTTTATTTTTAGTGTATTTTTATGATTTTTATCATGATTTTTCCATGCATTTCACTCAAAAAAATGTCACTACAATCAAAACAAGCAAATGGAAAAACTTTATAAAAATAAAAATACCTACAAAAAGAACTAGAAAATCATACAAAATATGCTCAAGAAATAAGTAACTAAAACAGTGCAACATTGCTGGTGGAGGGTGTCCATCCCAAAATGATCCCGTTCGATTATATCCAGATGTTAGTGGAGTCCCTGGAAGACTATAGATGGATTGTAGACGCGGCGACCGCCTGCTATCCTTTAGCTATGATGTCGAAGATACACACGGCGTAGTATTGACTAATTGAAATGGTTAGCACACCTATTTCAATTCAATCCATCAGCCTGTATGCGTGCACTGCTGGACATAGGCCTTTTCGAGAGCGTGCCACCAAACACGGTCCTCCGCCTTCCTCATGCACACGCACTCCGCCACCTTCTTCAGGTCATCGGTCCAGTTGGAGGTCGTTCCACACGGCGTTTACGGGTAGGTAGGTACGTCGTACGAGGTCTCTACTCCAGAACCCGTCTACCCCATCGGCCGTCGGTTCTGCGATAGACATGCGTGCCCCGTTACACTTACCACTATTTGTGCTGCACCGCTTGAATCCAGCGGCTCCCTGTGACTCGGTTGATGTCGTCTGTCCACCTAGTGGGGGATTTCTGCCAGTGAGGGCTTTCCAGTGCGAGGTTGCCTGGATTCCTGCATTTTTTGAACCCTTACAACACAGCTATCGGTTCGTCCAACTATGTGCCACGCCCATTGCCACTTCAGCTTTGCGACCAAAGACATTTGAGGTGGGCGCTAACAACTGTAACACAGTTTCTAACTAAAGCAGTCGTTACCGTTCTTTACTTTTAAGGCAATGTAAAGAGAAAAATAAAGATTTTTTCAGTTTTTTTTTTTTCATTTAAGTAGATGCCACCTAGGTGTAGGCATACCTATTATTTCGAAGCCCGTTATGCTGTCGGTTACTCTGGTTCTTCTACCCTCATTTTATGTGCTGTATGGTCTATTAATCCATTCCATACTAATATTTTAAATGCGAAAGTGTGTCTGTGTGTCTGTCTGTCTGTCTGTCTATCTGTCTGTCTGCTAGCCTTTCACGGCCCAACCGTTCAACCGATTTTGACGAAATTTGGTACAGAGATAGCTTGAATCCCGGGGAAGGACATAGGACTTTTTATCCCGGAAAACCAAAGAGTTCCCACGGGATTTTAAAAAAAGTCTAATTCCACGCGGACGAAGTCGCGGGTATCAGCTAGTTGTACATAAATCTTTTAATTACAGACAATCTAATCGAGGTCACCTAAATTAAATGTGATCATCAAATTATTACAATGGTTAGCGAACATCTATTGCCCGGATCATTACAGGAGCAACGTTTTTTTATCGGATTATACCAGGGTTACCGGATAAAGAAAGTACTAACACCTATTAGTTCCATCAGCCTAACCTTATCATCTAGCTCACCAGAAATTAGTTCATCGTGGACAACCAATTCATCAAATACCTCTTCAACAATATCTGATGTGACTGATGCATCAATCTCATCAAAAAGGAGTTCTTCCGGTACAGATAGCACCCTGGGTATGATAACAACTCCTTGGACAACTGAATCTTGGTCTGGCGAGAGCGTGAACGAAACTATTGAAGCTTATTCTGAAACTGTTATGAATACTTTGACGTCTCTGACTGTAAATCCCGAGTCTACGGAATCCATTGGAGGAGTCACATCAGAATTAAACACTGCAAGCATCAATACTGTAACGTTATTAGAAAGAAACGAGCCAATATCATATTTTTCAGTTAACTTGAACAGCGTACCTTCTGAATCTACTGGTAAATTGAAAATGAAAACCAAAGCGAAATCCTACAGCGAAATTGAAAGCACCTTCGATTCTTGGACTGTGGAATCGTTCACAAGTTTTGTGGAATATTCGGACTCCAATATCGTAAAAGTCCGGTACCCCTGGAGTCCTTGCACGTATTTGAGCAGCACGGACATATACCCAGACTCGATGGACACCTTTCGGAGCAGTGTGATCAGTCTGATCAACTCACCAACCCTGGATAGTACCCATGAAACTGTCCGATATTATATTAACGTCCTCCACGAAAGTGATATAATTTGTAGCTAAACCTATTTTCACGTAAATAAATGAAACATTGTTAACTACCCGCACTTTCATTTTAATGCGACTACAGTTGCATCTACTTACCTACATTAGATCTAATCTAACCTAAATCACGCTGTTCTGTACCACGTCTGGGCAAAGGCCTCCGTCCGATCCTTCCACCATGTCCTATTTTCGTGCCTCTTCAGGTCACGTAACAGTAAAGTTATCTAATTCATCACGCCAACGTCGCCTGCACGGACCACGCTGGTGATTCTGGGGCGTTCAAAAAGAAGCAGATTTTGCCCATAATACTATGTATGATAATGTCCCGTACTATACCTATAGTACGGGACAGGTCGAGATGTCTATATATAGTTCTCTATATATAGATCTCTATGATATAGTTAATTAAGATGATGATTAAGATGATGATTAAAATGATGATTAAGATGATAAGGGAATGAGACTATTAAGTTTGCGACCATAGGTTAGTGAGCGGGCTGCCATGGCGGAACGCCCCGCACAGCCCCCGCGCTATCTCGGTGCGCGATGGAGCGGGTGACGTCGAAATCAAAGAGTTCCCACGGGATTTTTAAAAATCTCCATCCATGCGGACGATATCACGGGCATCATCAGCGGCCAAATAGGTAAGTCATATCATCCGAAGCTCGTTCAAGATCCTTTTACGTGACCAGTAAAATCCATCTCCCTACTATGTCAGTAGCTAACTATGTACCTATATTAAGTTAACTACAGGTACTAATATATTCTGTGGTTCGGTGTTAACGAATTTATAACTGCCACATTGACATACCTATCAATAACAGCAAAAGTTTGTTTACTGATTTTTGGACGACCTCGGTTACCGGTAAGGCGTAGGTATCTATTAATTTTTTATTTAAAAATTACCTACTTCTCAACCAGTTTACCTTCACACAAAAACATCATCAACTGGAAACATTTTTAAAATAAAAACTAATTTGTTTGATTTCGATCTTCAGTTCGGATGGTCCCACGTTTGCCACGCACCTCAACTGTAGGAGTTATGTGCGTTTTAAGCAATTAAATATCACTTGCTTTAACGGTGAAGGAAAACATCGTGCGAAAACCTGGATGCCTGAGTTCTCCGTTATATTCTCAAAGGTGTGTGAAAGTCAATCCGCACTTGGCCAGGCGTGGTAAACTATGGCCTTAAACACTTCACATACTGAGAGGAGACCTGTGCTCAGTAGTGGGCCGACGAAGAGTTTATCATTATGATGATGATGTGTTTAGATAATTAAAAACAAGTTTCATTACAACCTTCGTTTATTTCTTTCAAGTTTATAGTAACTTCAAATACAACATTACAATACAGAAATACAATTTTTCGTACAAAAATGAGTTCTATTTGCTTAACAAAATTGGCAAAACTTATATAAATAAACAAGATAGTACCTAAGTATATTTTTTATATTGTCTTGTGCAGACAGTTTTTGCAATAAATATGTTTTATAGCTAAAGGCAAATAAGCATATAGGTACATTTTTTAACCTACTCACATTCATACGTAAATTAAATACTGTTACAAAAGGCAAGAAAATCTAGCAAAAAGTATTTAATTTCTATAACACTTACTTAATTTTTCTAGCAATAGAAATCAAAAGTTGTTTTATTGTTAACTACATTATGAAACTTATTTAACAAAATCAACATTCGAAATCATACATTGAAATTGAAATTTTAAAGTTTTGGTAAAACAGAAGCTGATCCCGCGCGGGATGCGGAATCAAGCCGCAAGCGCGCCGCCGCGCCGTTTGCGTCAACGATTGTGTAGTTAGTGAGATATTTTAACTGTATAATTATTATTGTAAATAATAATAATTATTGTAAATAATAATTAATAAAATATTAAAAAATAAAACATCGGCAGTTAGGAAACAGAAAACAATCATGGTCAATGATGTTGGTATCTGGTGTTGTACTGTTCTCTTCTACAGCGCACGCGCTAACTAAAAGCTTGACTGAATTAGTGGCGGCTTAGCGGCCAAAATTACGCAAAATAAATAATCAATCTGTGAACAAATTACTTAGCAATTAATTTAATTAAATTATTTGTCAAAAACAAGCATGTAACTTTGACAATTAATAAGCAGAGGCCGCATTTGGAACCCTCGCAGCTCTAATTTTACGTATTACATATTTACTATTTAGTTATTAATTTTAACCATTGGCATTCAAAAAGTGCAGTACAGATAAGTAAAATCGCGGTTTTCATCGCGCCATTTAAACTTTGTGTCAACTGTCATGTCAAAGGTACGATTTCAGTCCTTATTTTAAAGGTGAACCGTACTTTTGACATGACAGTTGACATATAGTTAAAATGGCACGTGAGAACTCATTTTGAACGGACTATACAAACTTTGGATTTTATTAACTACTTTGCCGCTTTCCGCATTTCGCGTGGGATTCATCTCGGTTTGACCAAAGCTTAATCAAGTGAAATCAAGGGACAAAAATCAGGGTCATCACATACTTGCAGGCACACATCCACAACCTAAGCGTTCTGAACCATTACAATCATTGCTGTGGTACATTGCACAGCCCTATAACGCTCTTGTAGTACTTTTCCTCTGTCAGGGAGTCCACCAGAAACTTGCCTAGATCGCACTTGGATATGCTACGGCCTGGAGACTTCTCCGGGTTCACTTCCACGATGATCTCCCGGCTTGGGTCATCTGTGGAGAGATATAGAATAGAATAGAATATGTTTTTTATTCATGTAAACTTTTTACAAGTGCTTATGAATAGTCAGATAGTTTTAATTTACCACTGGTTCAGAATGCCGTTCATACCGAGTAAATCATAATAGTCATAGATTATGAAGAGAACTTTCTCTGTAGCGTGCTGTACAAACATACGGGCCGCGGTAGACAGTAATGTACATCGACCTTGAGAAGGAGATAGCATATTTGTAGAGCACTGTCTCTGTCGTCGACAAAACGTCATATAGGTGTGAGTGACAGAGACAACGCTCTACAAAGCCGAAATGTCCTAAATAAAGGCTGATTAATATAGTATTTTATTTTATTTTATTTTATGGTATGCGACTGGTCGAGATGGCAGTCAGGGAGGGAACGCTTCGCATTTTCGATGGAAGCTTGATTTCTTCCGACATTTTGTTCAAATATCGTCATATTTCAACAAATTAACACAAACCAATATTAAATTATACCTATAAACCTTCCTCTTGAATCACTCTATCTATTGGTGAAATCCGCATTAAAATCCGTTGCGTAGTTTAAAAGATCTACGTGTTCATACATACATACAGACAACGGGAAGCGACTTTATTTTATACTATGTAGAGATGATGCCCGCGACTTCGTCCGCGTGGGTTAACGTTTTTGAAAATCCCGTGGGAACCCTTTACTTTTCCGGGATAAAAAGTAGCCTATGTCCTTCCCCGGGATGCAAGCTATCTCTGTACCAAATTTCGTCAAAATCGATTGAACGGTTGAGACGTGAAAAGCTAGCAGACAGACAGACACACTTTCGCATTTATAATATTAGTATGGACTACAAATGGAGGTATAGAAAAGTGCAGTTTAAGTAGGGTAAGTACCTATTTACTATTTACCAAACTTATACCTACTTACTACCTATCTACTGGCTATCTAAAGTACGCATAAATTCCCTTTCCCAAACAAGGTCTTTGCCCTGCAGTTCTTACAACCGGATCCGATCAATTTGTAACAGACATTGCCATTTGCCCGACGCGACGCGGCCAAAACGATTTAACACTTAACTAATATATAAAAGGAAAAAGTGACTTACTGACTGATTTATCAACGCACAGCTGAAACTACAGGACGGATCGGGCTGAAATTTGACATGCAGATAGCGATTATGACGTAGCTATCCGCTAAGAAAGGATTTTTGAAAATTCAACCCCTAAGGGGGTTAAATTGGGGGTTGAAATTCGTGTATTCCACGTGGACGAAGTCGCGAGCATATGCTAGTAATAAATAGTTCTGCTTCTGATCCTAAACTAGCGGCACGCTATGATGGCCGGTTTGACGTTTGTCCGCTCATGAAGTTCCGTATTAATTGATAACGACTTTGAAGGAAATAATTGTATTACTTTATTGACGATAGTGATGTGCAGAGATTCATAAATTTTATCGAATGTAGTTTTAGGTTTAGGACTCAAAATTTATTTATTAAATTGATTTCTTAAATGTATACAAGTGTAGAAAAATCAGTTTGCACCATTTAAGGGGTGAATGTACTTGTGAATATGAACAATTTTCACTATGTGGACAAACCTCTGAAATCGCAAAAAATATCAATAAATTTTTAAAAATGGAATCTAATACGATCGTCACATAGGATCGCTGGCTAGCACAACTACTACCTCCGGCAAACTCGCGTCAATGCTCAATGCAAAACAAAGCAGTTTCGAATTGACGTTGCTTCGAAAAGTATAAACTGTCAGTGCAATGCGATTGTGATATAGTTTTGACCTGGCTTTGGATTTCAAATATTGATACTGCATTACTGTTGACCCTTGCTCGTTAATTTGGACTCTGTTCAAGCCCTTTGTTGTGGATTTCGTCGATATGACCGAACGTACGCAGAGAACTGTTCTAAATAGTCAGACACGTGAGTTCCTAATACGCCTTCGTAACTATTTCGATCGTGAAGCTCAAAATGGAGGGCCAATTTTACCTATAACGTCAGTGGTTGAACGCGTAGCTGATGCGCTTAATATTGGACAACGAACTGTTAGACGGATAACTAAAAAAAAATATGGCGAGACTGGCACAGAAGAAAATAAACTTCACACACCAAAAAAGAGAAAACGAGCAAAACCAGTCGTAGGCATCGATAGCTTTGATGCCGATGCTATCCGAAGACATGTTTACGGCTACTATTTACAGAAGGAGTATCCAACAAGAAAAAAGTTGGTGCATTCACTGAAGGAAGCTGGATTATTCTTCGGTGGGGAAAGTTCTTTAACGAAGATTTTGAAGACCATTGGATTTCGATACAAAAAATGTAACAAACGCAAAATATTGATGGAAAGATTTGATATAGCGATGGCAAGGTATACTTTTTTACGGCAAGTGAAAGAAATCAAAAATTGGCAAAATGTTGTGTTCTTGGATGAAACATGGCTTAATGCTAACCATACTGTAGGCCGTTCTTGGAACGATGACACAGCAGCATCTACTTCCAAAGTTCCTGTAGGAAAAGGATCGCGACTTATAATTTGTCACGCCGGAACCATCAACGGGTTTGTCGAAGGTTCTCTCATGGCTTTTGCGTCAAAAACCACTGGAGACTATCATGAAGACATGAATGGAGAAAAGTTTACTGAATGGTTTACCTCAATGTTGTGTAGCCTCCCTGAACCATCTATTATAATTATGGACAACGCCCCATACCACTCGATGCAAATTGACAAGCCACCTGCCCAATCCCAAAAGAAAGCTGATATCGTCGCATGGCTTCGTAAAAATGGCGTAGATGCAAACATGAATATGTTAAAAGCGGAATTAGTACGTCTTTTAAAAGAAAACAAACCAACCAAGATCCGATACGTCATTGACGAAATAGCATTAGAACATGGGCACAGAGTTATACGGTTACCGCCTTACCATTGTGAGTATAATGCGATTGAGTTGGTGTGGGCTCAAATTAAGGGATATGCTGCAAGACACAATACAGAACCCCCATTTACCACAAAAAAAATGCTAAAATTATTAGAAGAAGCTTGTGAACATGTGACTAAAGGAGACTGGGAAAAGGTTGTGAATAGAACTGTTAAATTAATAAGGGAAGATTATGAAAGAGATGTGAAAATAGATAATATTATAGAAAACGAACATATAATTATTAATGTATGTGATGATAGCAGTGACGACAGTGAAAATAGTAGTATGGACGAATCTGATTAATTATGGCCTTTTGTGGCACCTTTTTCGGTATCTTTTGTATTCATATGTTTCTTGTGTGCATATAAAGTATGTATATTCATTTTCGTTCAAATATTCAGTTCGTTCAAATAAATTAAATAAACATATACATTTTTGTTTTATTAAACCTATTTAATCAGGTACAAAAACAAAACTTAATTGTTTTTTGTTCGAGAATAAATTGACATTCCACATCACTATTGTAATGTGTCAAACCGGCCATCATAGCGTGCCGCTAGTGTAGTCCTTCAATACATAGATGTGAAAGTTTTTTAATTCTTTAAACCTTTACTTTATTACCCGACTGCGGCGAAGGCCAAAGGATGGTTATGTGTTTGACCCGTATGTCCGTTCCTATGTCCGCTTGTAACTACTGAACATCTAAACCGATTTTGATGAATGATACGTCATTATTAGATTTGTCTTGATGACGCGAGTGTCACTACGAAGCTAAAATTCTTTAAAAAATCAAAATGGCGGATTTTATGCGCCTTAATGTGCGGGCTGAAAAAAAAAACAATTTTTTCAAGGCCCTCGAGTGGGGTTTAAAAAACGAGTACGAACATATCGGAATATATGTTTTTTTTTACATTTTACATATGTAAAAAAAAACATTCGAAAAATTCGGCTCGTCAATTAAGTAAAAATCTCTATCATACATAATACATAGATACAGTTACATTATACATAGTAGTAATAAATTAAGTTACATTGGAAATATTTCCAATGTAACTTTACTATATAACTACAATTTCGGTATATGAAAAATAAAAATAAAATAAAATAAAAACTGCATCATCAATCATTGGTATAATCTCAATTGTTGTGATCGGCTGATTTTATAGTATTTTTGCTGCAATTATATATTTTAGCTAATAGCGACAAAGTTTCGGGCAATCAGAGGTGATTGCAATCGACATAGGTAGTACCATACGTAGTTTGACTTTTAGGAAATAATTTAATGCGCGTTAGGTATTAGGGCACCATAACTACATACCCGAGACATGGTCGCTAACTATGGGCCTCATAAGAAAGCTCAGAGACACTCAGCGGGCGATGGAGAGAGCTATGTGCGGAGTTTCTCTACGCGATCTAATCAGAAATGAGGAGATCCGTAGGAGAACTAGAGTTACCGACATAGCTCATCGGGTTGCGAAGCTGAAGTGGTAATGGGCAGGGCACATAGTTCGTAAAACCGATAGACGTTGGGCTCCCAAGGTGCTGGAATGGCGACTTCGAACCAGAAGACCCCGTGTTGGAAGACTCCCCACTAGGTGGACGGACGACATCAGACGAGTCGCAGGGAGCCGAGGAAGTCCTTACAAGAGACCTATGTCCAGCGGTGGACGTCTATCAGTTGATGATGATGAACAACATACCAGATTTTTTCCATGACTAGTTTATTTTCAGTCCGTCTATATTTTGCGAGTGCCAGCGAATGGATAAAGTAAATATTGGTATCGAAGTCTACTGACGCAAAACAACCTTGGTTGAAAATGACGTCCGAAACATACCGAGTGGAGACTGCTATGTCAACCAAGTCGGATCCACGGAAATATTAGGAAACTTCGAATGTGTTAACAAGTAATAACTATAGCGCGTTCAATATTAACTGGCGTGTTTCCACTTGAGACTGTCATTAGCAAAAACACTATTGTTATTGCTAATGACAGTCTCAAGTGGAAACACGCCAATAATTCTATAATTAAGTCGTGGCGGGTGAATTCAAAAGTTGCAACAAAATCCATACTTAATATTATAAATGCGAAAGTGTGTCTGTCCAACAGTTCAATCGATTTTGATGAAATTTTGTACAGCGTTAGTTTACATCCTGGGGAAGGACATAGGCTACTTTTTATCCCGGAAAATCAAAGAGTTCCCACGGGATTTTCAAAACCCGAAATCCACGCGGACGAAGTCGCGGGCATCATCTAGTAATAATAATATATTTTATTTTTGAATTTAGAATTTAGACACAAGAACGAGTTTCCTACCCTCTGCACTAGGAATTTTCCAAACTTATTTAAAAATCAGAATCATTTGCCGTCCGCGTATGTCTATCAATGAGCGTGGTATCTCGTGAACCATAATAGGTAGAGGCCCGAAATTTTCACAGAATGTGTATTTCTATTGCGACTACGGAACCCTTCCTGTGCGAGACCGACTCGCACTTGACCGTTGTTTGCGTGCGTTTGACTTTAATCACACCAAATAATAATTGATGATGCAGGCTAAGGTGGAAGTCTAATGTGCATGGCAAAAAGTTTCCTTTCGATCACATATTCATCAACAAAACATAAGTGTGCTATAAATTAGTGGGCTATTACAACTTGCTGATCAATGAGGAAAAACTTTATAGTTAAAAAAAAAACTAGAAGAACACGATTTTATAAGCGCATTAAGTTGTTACTTAGGTAAGACTTGGACTGTCAAGAATAGAGCCCGTCTGTTGACGACCAAACAACTTATAGTACCTCGGCCAAAAGTGATGAACATCGATCTTTAGAAGGAGATAGCAGATTTGTAGAACACTGTCTCCGTCGTTGAGACCGACAAGACGTCATATGGGTATGAGTGACAGAGACAACGGTCTACAAACGTGAAATGTCTTTCTAAAGGCCGATGTTCACCACTTTCGGCCGCGTACTGTACGAGTATATGGGTGTTGGCAATTTGAGAAACATAAAGAACATTTTATTGGCAATTGTGTACGTTTTTATAATAGACTAGCTTATGCTTGCGACTTCGTCCGCGTGGACTACACAAATTTCAAACCCCCTATTTGACCCTCTTAGGGGTTGAATTTTAAAAAATCCTTTCTTAGCGGATGCCTACGTCATAATAGCTATCTGCATGCCAAATTTCAGCCCGATAGGTCCTGTAGTTTGTGCTGTGCGTTGATAGATCCGTCAGTCAGTCACCTTTTCCTTTTATATATTTTTTATAGATTTCGATTTATTTGCGAGAGTTAATATAGATGGTACAAACGGCCGGTTTTATTAACCGGCCGTTCTAACCCTTTTATGGGTTGGCCGAAGCCCATCGAAGGATTATATTGCGTCGATTTAGATATCCTACCTAAGTTGTAAACCTAAGTTTGTAACCTATTTGACATCAATAATTTCAACTTGATACTTCTCACATTTCTGATAAAAAGTGTTTTCACAGACAGATATGTATCCTATAAGGGTTTCTTTTTAGGGTTCTGTACCTCAAAAGAAAAAAACGGAACCCTTATAGGATCACTTTGTTGTCTGTCTGTCTGTCGGTCTGTCAAGAAACCAAGAATCATGAAATTTGGCAGGTAGGTGAGTCTTTAGCTGGCATTAGGGGAAAAATCTGAAAACCGTGAATTTGTGGTTACATCACAAAAAAAAATTAAATTGTGGTCATAAACTGATAATTAGTATTTTCAATTTTCGAAGTAAGATAACTATATCAAGTGGGGTATCATATGAAAGGGCTTCACTTATGAAAGGGATTCTAAAACAGATTTTTATTTATTTTTATGCATCATAGTTTTTGAATTATCGTGCAAACTGGCGAAAAAATACGACTGTAGTACGGAACCCCTCGTTGCGCGAGCCTGACTCGCACTTGGCCGGTTTTTTCGTTTGAGGTAGGTACCTATGGAACTTTAAAAGGGAGGAATTACTCGAGAAATTCTTACCCGAAATATGCGGTGAGAAGACAGCAATCCAATTGAGTCCACTGTCCTTCAATTCTATGAACATTCGCTCATGGTCCTTCGTGACCTCCACAAACCGAGGCGGCACCTTGTCAATCTCGTAGAACAAGAACGCTGATATGCAAGCAGAGACGTTCTTCACGTTCTTCGCTCTCATTCCTTCTATGATGTTCTTGGTTCCTTCTGACATGTCTGAGGTAGGGTCCAGGCTGCCTCTGGTCCCGATGGCGATGACGACGCCATCCGTGCCCTCGATCGCGTTGAACACTGAGTCCGGTTCGAGGATGTCGCCTTTGAACACTTCCACTTTGTCCTTAATGTCATCTGGTAGTTTGGTTGGGTCGCGCACGAAGGCGCGGACTTCTAGACCTGGATGATAGAATGGTTATTATAGAAATTGGAAAATTATGTTACTTACTAGCTGATACCCGCGTGGATTTAGGTTTTTGAAAATCCCATGAGAACTCTTTAATTTTCCGGGATAAAAAGCAGCCTATGTCACTCTCCAGGTCTTTAACTATACCCATGCAAAAAATCACGTCAATCCGTTGCACCGTTGCGACGTGATTGAAGGACAAACCAACAAAATTAAAGAGTTCTCATGGGATTTTCAAAAACTTAATTCCACGCAAACGAAGTCGCGGTCATCAGCTAGTTTTATACATTATATATAAATGGGAAAATCACTACCCCTATTACAAAATAGGGGTAATGATTTTGATACAAGATAGCGATTGGTTGCGATCTCAGCTGGTAAGTGATGATGAAGTCTAAGATAAGAAGCGGGCTAACTTGGAAGGGATATGATAGTTTTATTAAACCCATATTATCTCTGATCAGTTCCTATGTGGCATAGTACCAGTACGCTAAATCGGTTGGCAGTATGACTTTGCTGCCAAGCGAGGGGGTCGAGGATTCAATTTAGATTGCTGAGTATGCACCTCTAACTTTTATATGTGAAAAATCAAGTTTTAATGAAAATCACTACCCATATTATAATTATGTGAAAGTGTGTTTGTTTGTTTTTGTCCTTCAATCACGTCACAATGGTGCTCTGTTCGACGCGTCCGTCCGTCCGGATTGATGTGATTTTTGCATGGGTATAGTTTAAGTCCTGGAGAATGATACAGGCTACTTTATATCCCGGCGAAATCAAAGAGTTCCCATGGGATTTTTAAAAACCTAAATTTAAGTAAATGAATTGTGTATTACTTACAATCAAGTAACTACCTACATATTGCTGACCAAAAGTTATTTAAGCAGTAGTTTTTATTAATGTAAATTAAGATTCAGGTTTTCTTTATCATTCATACATTATAAAATATGCTAAATTATCGTAC
Source organism: Maniola hyperantus (assembly GCF_902806685.2). Lineage (NCBI taxonomy): Eukaryota > Metazoa > Arthropoda > Insecta > Lepidoptera > Nymphalidae > Maniola > Maniola hyperantus. The sequence continues at coordinate 1,179,924 of NC_048553.1, read as the reverse complement.
ACACTTAACAAAAAACAAAGCCAACTGAATTTAAGTAGTTACAATAATTAGGGTTCCATACCTCAAAAAGAAAAACGGAACCCTTATAGGATCACTTTGTTGTCTGTCTGTCTGTAGGTCTGTCAAGAAACCTACAGGGTACTGCCCGTTGACCTAGAATCATGAAATTTGGCAGGCAAGTAGGTCTTATAGCAGACATTCGGGGAAAAATCTGAATACCATGAATTTGTGGTCTGTGAATTTCACACAAAAAACATTAAATTGTGGACTTGAACTAATAATTAGTATTTTCAATTTTCAAAGTAAGATAACTATATCAAGTGGGGTATCATATGAAAGGTCTTCACTTGTGCATTCTAATACAGGATTTTATTTATTTTTATGCATCATAGTTTTTGAATTATCGTGCAAAATGTCGAAAAAATACGACTATCGTACGGAACCCTCGTTGCGAGAGCCTGACTCGCACTTGGCCGGATTTTTTAACTGACAACAATACAATTAAAATTCTTTATATGGCTAACGCCCATGACAGCGGCATTGAAATAGGTTTTCGAGAATCCTGTAGGGTTTGCCAGCTCGGTTTTTAACTTTATTATCCATGCAAAAAGAAAAACATTGAACCATTGTTCTATTGCAGTGTGATTGATGGACAAACACCCTTTTTCATTTATAGATTAAGTACTCTCATTTCTACAAAAACATTTAAATACAATGAAACATTACATTCCTTTCAACATCGATTAGGAAAATTTAATAATCATACACAAATTAAACAATCATGTGATCGCCGGCCCACTACTGTGAGCACCAGTCCTCTCAAAATGAGAAGGGTAAACCATAGTGGGTAAGCCATAGTCCACACTTTTTAATTGTTGTTAAAGCGAGTGATATTTAATTGCTTACAATGCACATAACTTCAAAAAGTTAGGGGTGTACCCAGGATCAAACCCAGGATCTCCCAACGTGGGCTGGAGTGTTAACCATTAAACTATGAACATTTCATAATGAAACAATAAGATTGAACTCCTACCCTGAAACACAACACTCGTTCTAATAAATCATATTATTATTTTTAAAAACTTGGTTGCCTAATAATGCTTAGTTAAACTTCTGAATCAAGTCTGTTCAGTAATAAATATATAATTACAGTATGTACCTAATTGTTTGTAATTTTGTTATACCTAATTAAAATGAATCTAAAACAATTCTTTTTTAATTAATAATGTTTCGCAAATAAATTTACTTCAACTTACTTTTTTTTAATGCTGCCTCCACAGCGCAAAGACCGGTCGTGCCGGTAGCACCAAAAATCACAATTTTCTTCATCGTCAGTCGTTACACAACTTTAACAAAATGCGTTTATACGCTTCGCACTACCGTTTACAACTGCGGTGAATTGAATTCGGGGCTCGGGCTGTATCAAATCGCCTCCGAGATTATGAAAATCGATTAGATTATAGACTGACCGGCTCAAGTTGATCTCTGAATGACCGTTTACGTTAACCGGTTAGATAAATACCTGCTTCAAAATGTTTGACCAAATAAATCTCGGGTACCTAATCTTGTAATCTATTTTATCTATTCACTATTCATAATGTTTCAATTGCCGCTCAATTATTTTTGATCAAAATTAATGAGATTCAAGGATTCAAGCAACAAGACGCATGGTATCATAGTAGATAATCTATGCATGGTATAATGATATTACTCATTAGTCTGTGATCTAAAAGGTCTGTAAGGTCTGTGATAGCAATTTAAATACACAGCCACAGACCAATAACATATAGGCATAAATACACAGCCGTCAAGTGTCAACAGTCAAGTCACCTCAATCCTCAAATCATTCATCCAAGTCAACAACTCATCAATAAGAGTCCCCGCAGACCACAAACTTTTTATCGGCCGATAGTTTGCTCGGTTTCTTAATCAGTATGAAGATGGAATCGTTATAATTTGCGCACTTACATGTACATCTTCATACTGATTAAGAAACCGACCAAACTATAGGCCGATAAAAAGTTTGTGGTCTGCGGGGACCAATATAGTAGATAATCTATGGTGGGGACTCTTATATTTACGTAGTAGTACTGTCAACTTCTTTGATTTGCTCTTCTCTATTACTCTTTCGTATAATCCGTGGTCTTTACAAATGAGTCGCATTATAGTGTGACCAAGAAGCTGCTTCATTTTTTCATTTTGAAGTAGTGAAGCCTGGGATGAATGATTACCAGCTGAAAGCTTACGTTTCCATGAGAAAATAATTGTTTTTTGCTTGATTTATCGGCGAGTAGGAGGATGACCGATAATTATTAATTATTATTATTGATCTTTAGCCAACATCAGAATGTATTAATTAATTATTCTAAGGCACATGAGTATAATCGTGTGGTCTAATAAGGTCAAAGGCCCATTGTGTGGTCTGTGGCCAAAGGCCAAAGAGCATAAAGTAGGATGTATACCAAAGAGCTAAAAACGTTTCGTTTTTCTATCCATTTACTACAAAGAGTATATAATCACTAACTTTTAAAACTCAAAAACGTAGTGATGATTATATACTTATATACTCTTTGATTACTATTTTCTAACCTCAAAAAATCATGCCTTGTTCAACGTAATTGATATAAAAGAATATAATTATCAGTGTATTATAAATTATAATTCATCTTTTCTTAAGTAATGGCTGACACCGAGGAGTACTTTCCCCGAGGGGGCAAGAAGCCCACTACAACATACTTTAAGCAAAATGAGAACGTAAGTTTTCTCCTATTTATTTTGTATTAACCACTTATCATTACAAAATTGCCTTATAATAATAAATTCTAGCCCGTAACGGCCTTATCTTCACTGCGCGGTATGATACACGTAATTCAAATTTCATCCATGTATTTAACTTATCGTCAGCCTGTTTAGCGTCCACTGCTGGACATAGGCCTTCCCGAGAGCGAGTCACCACACGTAGTCCTCGACCTTTTTCATCCACCGACCTCCTGCTACCTTAAGGTTGTCGGTCCAAGAGGCTGGAGGTTGTTCCAAGCTCTACGTATCTCTTAATGTAATATCAGTGTAGTAATACCAGTGTGGGTTTGGTAGTTTTTAGGAGGCGCTCAAAAAGGAGAAAGAAAGAAGAAGAAGTTAAAAAGGAAGACAGAAGATGATGATGGCTATTTATCAGAGGATTTGGTCCAAGAAGTGGACCAGTCTTACAAAATCTGTGGGATTGGCTTGAATTATAAGGTTTGCTCTATACTAAAGGAATTATTATTTTCAATTCATCTGCCTGGATTTAGGTTTTTATTTTTGAATAATACCATAGGAATTCTTTGATTTTCTGAGATAAAGAACTGTCTATCGCAAAAATGCAAACTATCTCTGCATATTGTCCCAAACAGGGAGGATTCAACTTTAAGGGTGTCTGGCAGGGGCTTCCCACGACACAGTGTCTGGCAATGCATGTCGTGATTTATAATACTATTCTGAAGAAAGTATAAAAAAAATTGATTTTTACTTTGACGTAAGATTATTTACAGCTTTATTATGATTTAGCCCTATTATGATAGCTGTTGTAAAAATAAAATAATAATAAAATGTTTATACTAACATAGCTTTTAAGCATTATACTAACAAAATATACTAACATAGTTTTTTAAGCATTATATGTGTACTAACAAAATATGGGTCTTTGTTGCCTTATTAAATAAAGAATTAAATTAAAAATTAAATTAAATTACCTGTTACCTGTACCTCTTAAAGCCACCATGATCGAAACTTCATATTCTCTGATTGTTCCTCCCTGTGTTGGGGACTATACGCAGAGAAACTTTCAGCTTTTATAAAATAACGAAGGTCTGGCACACATTGGCTCTTAGTCCATTAGATTTTCTTGTACTCTAGTGATCAAACTTGTCACATGTATTTTGAAATTACTAGATAAACCCCATGGCAGTCTGTATGTCTGTGGGAACTCCTTAATTTTCACTTTTCAGGGATAAAAAGTGGTTAATGGCACTCTCCAGGTATCTATCTATACCCATGCAAAATATCACTTCAATCTATACTCCATTGTTGGGATTGAATGATAAACCCAGAAACACATTTTTCGATTTACAATATTAGTACAGATTTCCATTATACATGTCTCACACCCGGCTTTTCGAACCCATCCGCGGTCCTTTTTCGAAGGGACTCAGTTCGCGCATGCGTCGCGGTTGAGACTGCGCGCCGCGCGTGCCGCAGCCCGCTCTGAGGGTGGCTGAGGTGGGGAGGGGAACTGAGTCCCTTTGAAAAAAGGCCCCCGGATGGGTTCAAAACAAGTCGAGATATGTATAATTAGATGTTTGTGTTGTAGGTGGTTAAAGAGGGCCAGTTATTCCTGGGCCGGGTGAATCAAGTCAAAGAGACTTTGGTCCGTGTGAGGCTCCCTTGCAGAATGTGTGGTGTAGTCATGGCATGTCATATAAGTGAAGCATACACCAAGATGCTTGAAGCATATGTTAATGATCAGGTATTTATGAACCTTCTCATATTTATACAGTACGCGGCAGAAAGTAATGTACATCAGCCTTTAGAATGACATTTCGGCTTTGTAGGGCATTGACTCTGTCACTCATACCTATATGACGTTTTGTCGATCTCAACGACAGGGACAGCGCTATACAAATTTGCTATCTCCTTCTAAAAGTTGATGTCGAGACAACCAAATTTTTCCTCTTCTTACTAATGTAATATGAAAAGGACAGACACAGTTTGACAGTTTTTAGCTGTCAAATCTTGTGACTTTAGCTGCCAGTTGTGAGCCTATTGTTTAAATCTGTTGCATGTGCACTAAAATTTAGAATCTTTAAATGTAAAATTCATGTTCCATCCCTTTTTAGCAATAATAAAAAGAAAAAGATGCAGATACTCTAAATGTAGTTTAGAGAAAAACAACAGAATCATCGCCGCTGTGATTAATTCTGTTGTACACAATCTCTTAAATAAAGTAAATTGACACGTGCTATCTTTTTTTGCAGGGACCATTAAGAAAGGGATAGCAATATATTTAGAACTGTCATTTCAGTTTAGTTTAGAGAGTGTGTACAGCAGAATTTGCCCAATAATAATATTATGTTGATAATAATATGGTCATTAATTTATTAATTTAATTTTTCTTTGTTATTCTTACTTTTTTGAATTTTTTGTTGGTAGTAAAATATAATACGTTGAAGTTTATGATGTATTTTTTTCATCAGATAGACGAAGTGCAGGAACTCAAAGAGATGTTCCGGCTGGGACAGTATGTGGTGGTGAAAGTACTGGAGGTACAGACCAGTAAGCTGATGCTGTCCATGATGCCGCAGCATGTCAACAGCACTAGGACACAGGCCGACTTGCATAAGGGTATTTATTTGTCCCCTGGATTTTGCATGTTACCCAAAAGTGTACCAAGTGTTATCTAAAAATGTACCGAATGTTACCTCAAAGTGTATACCTTAAACTATACCAAATATTACTAAAAAGACTTGAGATTACTAAGCAAAGAGTGTACCTCAAAGTATACCAAACATTATTTAAAAGTGTACCAAATGTTATACAACGCTGCACCAAAGGTTACATAAAAGTGTACCAAACGTTATCTAAAAGTGTACCAAACGTACCTAAAAGTGTACCCAATGTTACACAAAGGGGCACCAAATGTTATATAAGTCTGCACCAAAGGATATCTAAAAGTGTAACAAGCGTACCTATAAATGTACCAAACATTACCTAAAAATGTACCAAACATTACCTAAAATGTACCACATTACACCTATAAGTGAACCAAATGTTACCTAAAAGTATTTGATACTAGAAGATGCCAGCGACTTCGTCCGTGTGGATTTTGGTTTTTAAAAATCCTGTGGGAACTCTTTGATTTTCCGGGATAACAATTAGCCTATGTCCTTCCCTGGGATTCAAGCTATCTCCGTACCAAATTTCGTCAAAAACGGTTGAACGGTTGGCCTGTGAAAGGGTAGCAGACAGACAGACACACTTTCGCATTTATAATATTAGTATGGATAGTATGGATTCCGTCTGGGGCAGTATGTGGCGGTGAAGCAGGTAACACTTGTTTTCTAGGAGCTCTCCTTCAAGCGGCAGTGTCATCAGTGGAAGACCATGGCTATGTGATGGACATTGGCATTCCTGGTACAAGGGCATTTCTGCCCAAGGACTCAGCTAACCCAGAGATACAGTTTTGTAAGTATTGAGAGAAATACTAATAATATAAGTCCCGCAAATTGCGCGTGGTCGCCATTTTAGTGACGTCAGCACTAGACTAAAGTTTCGAGCTGATGGTATATTTTTATTTCGGTTGACGTCAAAATTACGTCATTTCGATGTTAACGAGACATGGTTCCAGCGCAATAGCAATTTGCGGGACTTATACTAAAAGACTAAAATATCATATAGGTAGTCGAAATTATATAGACACATATGAAGCATTTTGCCTCATTTCTAATTCAAACTGCTAGAATAATGAACAGCCTTCCAGCATCAGTTTTTCCTTCCATTTTAATATGGATACCTTCAAATAAAAGTAAATAGGTATTTTCTAGGCAAGCACACTCCATCTTAGGCTGCATCATCAACTGCCAGTAGGTCTGATTGCTGCCAAGTGCTAGTCTATACTAACTCTAAAAAATAACCGGCCAAGTGCGAGACAGACTCGCGCACCGAGGGTTCCGTACTCGTGTATTTTTATTCGACATGTTGCACGATATAAATCAAAAACTAAATAAATAAAAATCTGTTTTAGAATTTTCAAGTAAAGCCCTTTCATATGATTCCCCACTTGGTATAGTTATCTTATTTTGAAAATTGAAAATACTAATTTATTATTTTTGTCATGTCATGTCATGTCATGGACATTCCCCCTTACGTGTGCTATAAGACCTTCCTATTTGCCAAATTTCATGATTCTAGGTCAACGGAAAGTACCCTATAGGTTTTTGGCAAGATACAACTGACAGACAGACAACAAAGTGATCCTATAAGGGGTCTTTTTTTTTGTTTTGAGGTACAAAACCCGATATTTTCTGGGCCAATCATCAGTCATCCGCCCACATTTCATATAAAATTCCTCCATATAAATTTTCCTTTCCAGAACTAAAAATTGTGTGCGTTCTTTTATATGCAATCAGCATTATGGTCTCTTCAATCCGATCCAAATTTACATATTCTCAACAGATACGGGCTCATTAACCTGGGTGGCCATCAAGTCACTCTCACAAGAGAGTGGTGTGATAACGCTGAGCAATTCCCTCGAGGTGCTGCAGAAAGCGTTGCAGCGGAAACCAGCCGCTTTGCTGCCGGGCACTGCCTTGGAGTTCACTGTAGACAAGGTATAGTCCACGACAGGTTGAGATGGCGATCGGGGTATGAGGCGGGGGAACGCCCCGCACACCCGCACGTTACCCGCACTGGTTTAGCGCGGCGGCTGTGCAGATATGCGGGGTGTTCCTTCCCCAATTGCCATCTCAACGTGTCGCGTACTTATATGTTCGCGACTTCGTCCGCGTGGACTACACAATGTTCAAACCCCTATTTCACCCCCTTAGGGATTAAATTTTCAAAAATCCTTTAATCCGCCCAGTAGTTTGAGCTGTGCGTCGATAGATTAGTCAGTCAGTCAGTCAGTCAGTCACTTTTTCCTTTTATATATTTAGACAAGTAACTTTGAATCGTCTAATGCGTCTACCACTGGTTCGGAAATGGAATGGCTTTCCTACTGAGAAGAACCAGCAAGAAACTCTGCGGTTGCTCTTCGTTGCTCTCGATAATAACGGTCTTTGTTATTTCCTCTTGTTATGCAGTAATGTTAAATGATTCAATATTCCTCAGCCTCTAGACAACGGCATCGAAGGCCACGTGTTGGACAACACCACTGCTTACATCCAACGAAACCAGGTCGACACTGGCAAAGGGAAGAAGCCTGCGCTGGGGCACAAGGTGAGACAAGGCATTACTAGACTAGCTGATGCCCGCGACTTCGTCCGCGTGGGTTTAGGTTTTTAAAAATCCCGTGGGAACTCTTTGATTTTCCGGGATAAAAAGTAGCTTATGTCACTATCCAGGTCCTTGACGATATCCATGCAAAAAATCACGTCGATCCGTTGCTCCGTTGCGACGTGATTGAAGGACAAACCAACAAACAAGCACACTCGCATTTATAATAGGGGTAGTGATTGCTGACGTGTTATTTTGTTGGTGTTTTGTTGCGCACCGATTGACGTTTTTCTAGGATCCCGTACCTCAAAATTTAAAAGAAACTTTTATAGGATCACTTTGTTGTATGTCTGTCTGTCGTGTCTGTCAAGAAAAGGGAAACAAAACTTATAGGGTACTTTCCGTTGACCTAGAATCATAAATTAGGCAGGTAGGTAGGTCTTATAATAATAAAAATAAAAATAGTTATAGCACAAGTAAAGGAAAAAATGCGAAAACCGTGAATTTGTGAAATGAATTACATCACAATAAAAAATTAAAAATGTGTTCATTAAAAAATTATTAGTTTACTAAATCAGATATAGATGGCGCTGCCGGTCATAAACTTGCAGTGTTGAAAGTGTTATATCTCGTACGTCGGTACGGAACCCTTCGTGTACGAGTCCGACTCCCACATGACCAGTTTTTTTTTAAAAACCAATTTCCCAGCAAAAAGTAGATTTTTTTTCGTGATTTTATCATCCTTTAGATTACAACATGGGGTTATTCAAGGGGCGGACCAACAAATTCCTGAAAGGCCGGCAACGCATTGGTGGTTCCTCTGGTACTGCAAAAGTTCATGGGCGGCGGTAATCACTTAACATCAGGTGACCCGCCTGCTCGTTTGCTCGCCATTTTATATTAAAAAAAAATCCTTATGCAAAGCTACACGGAAAAGTGAGATGCAAAATTGTGTTTATTCTAGACTAGCTGCCCCGGCGAACTTCGTACCGCCTAACAGACGATTTTTTTCTGGATTTTTGGAAAATTTTCTCTCCGTAAGAACCATCCTCGTAGTTCAAGGAATATCATAAAAAAAGAATTAGCGAATTCGGTTCAGCTGTTCTCGAGATTTGCAATCAGCAACACATTTAGTGATTTATTTTTATATTATAGATAAGGGCGCGACTACTGTACGTGGTACCACCGAAAAACATCCCGTTCATGACCATGAGAAACATTTTCGAAACCACTTACCCCGACTTGACGCAAGAGCAGAAGTTTAAAGACGGAGACATTATAAAAGATGCTCAGGTAAATAATATGTATATTGTTTTTTTTTTAATTCATAGACTACCGCTCTTAGGGTTGAATTTTTAAAGATCCTTTCTTAGCAAACGTCTAAGTCATAATCTTCTTAATATTATATATAAGGTATTTTGGATCAGCTTATTAAAACGATAATGGGGACGATTCTCTTGTACACAATCTCTAAATTAAACTAAATTAACAGGTCTAAATCTAGTGCTATCCTTTTCCCCAAGCAACATTATGAAAGGGACAGCAATAGATTTAGACGTGCCATTTTAGTTTAGTTTCGAGATTGTGTTCAACGGAATTAGCCACATTGTGTTGCTCTGAAATACAAGATTTATTTTGTTACTTTTTATAGTTTTTTACACACTTATACTTAACATCACAATAACACACACCTGAAATACAAGAGACGACATTGAAGTTTATACTTTAATTAGTTAAGCTGTTATCCTTATTAGTAAATTTTGATTCTTTTTATTAATTAATCTTTTCACGTAATCCCAAAATTCTAACCTCCCATCTTGTCAAAATCCTCGTTCCTTCAAAACACAGATTAATAATACAACTCGCTGACAAATGACAGTCCTGAATGACTAAGAAAATAGGAACGTATTTTCTTTACATATATAAAAGGAAAAGGTGACTGACTGACTGACTGACTGATTTATCAACGCACAGCTCAAACTACTGGACGGACCGGGCTGAAATTTGGCATGCAGATAGCTATTACGACGTAGGCATCCGCTAAGAAAGGATATTGGAAAATTCAACCCCTAAGGGGGTGAAATAGGGGTTTGAAATTTATGTAGTCCACACAGACGAAGTCGCGAAGTCCAGTAGTTGTAGTTTGACCTGCGCGTTTATAGATCAGTCAGTCAGTCAGTCAGCTTTTCCATTTATATATAGAATATTTGACCCCACCGGTTTACTGGGAAACCAGATTTTATTGAGTTACAAAAGTTCTTTTCGATTTCCGTAGGTACTAAAAGTAGTCGGCCGAACGGTCCACTTAAAGCTGGGAGAAGGCAGCGTGGGCTTGCTCAGTCTACGCAGGATTGCCGTCCATGAAGACTTCACCGATGAACAGGTCTTACTCAACTCCTACCCTATAGGTGAGCATCATTGACTTATATATTACTTCGTAAGGACAGGGCCATTGACCAAGCAAAATGGCACATTGGTCCTAAAATGTTTATTTAGCACCAATGCAACCTCAGTGACATCTGGATTTCAAACGGGTCGTTCATTAGTATCTAAGAGGTGGCACTGATTTATTTGGTTCCAAAACCGTGACAAATTTTGTTCGCTTGGGCATATCTTGTCATTTATATCGATGGTGAGCATACTTTTTTTTAAAGAATACTAGATGATGCCCGCGACTTCGTCCGCGTGGATTTAGGTTTTTAAAAATCCCGTGGGAACTCTTTGATTTTCCGGCATCAAAAGTAGCCTATGTCCTTCCGTGGGATGTAAGCTATATCTGTACCAAATGTCATCAAAATCGGTTGAACGGATGGGCCGTGAAAGGCTAGCAGACAGACAGACAGACACACTTTCGCATTTATAATATTAGTATGGAATATGGATTAGCTATTATAATTGCTGACTAATATTCCCCTTTCCCCTCCAATTAAGCGTAAAGCTTGTGCTAGGAGTAGGTACGACAATAGTACAACGGGTGGGATTTGAACCGGCGACCTTTCGGTTTCAGTCCGCTCCTTTACCCGTTGAGCTATCGAGGCTCTTTAGAATTTACCAAGTCCAATAAATCAAAAAATTGACGCTGGTCGAATCCTTTAACAAGAAGGCGGCCTCTGGAGTTGTCAAATCTATGTTACCTAAACTCATGTTTTTTTTATTGCGTGATAGGCTAGCGCTTGGCGACAAAATCGCTCAACGAGCCTATTGTCCGTTCATCGTAACTCGCTTATATGCTCAGCATAATCTTAGAGAGACACGACTATAAATTCCGAATCAAAGATTAAGCTAAGCATACACTCAGCCAAGTTTTTCGTAAGTAAAGTCTGAGCAAAGTTAAAGTACGCTCTATATACACGTATAACCTAAGGGTTTATTATTGTGTGATTTGCATTGGTGCCAACGTATAACTCACGCGACAAGTTACGATGAACGGACTGTACAGAAGTTTTCACTTCAATACATGAAAAAATAAAAACCGACTTCCTTACACAAACACTAAAAATTTAAAAAGAATTTAATTTATTACCGAATATATTACCTAGTACCGTAGACCTATTCCACTTCTTGATACGCCTTACTCACAACCTTGAATGGGAAGCTGGAAGAAATCTCTGTTTAGAGATAAGCATTTCCAATGTAACTTAATTTATTATTACTTTGTAACTACAATTTTGGTACAAGTAAAATGAAAATAAAAATAAATAAATAAAATATTATGTATACAAGAGTTAATATAGTTCCATAATAATACTTTTTGGTGCCGGTGCCAATTAGCTTTAGCTGCGCGAATCGTCTAGACTTCATATTTTTATGGGACTCTACAATGGCACCTCATTGGCACCGACCCCAAAAAATATTATTATGAAACTATATTAACTCTTGTATACTATATCTTTTTTTGAAGTCGGTTAAAAATCGTTGTTCTATCAACAGGCAGTACCCACGAAGTGCGGGTACTCTGCTACAATCTATGTGACTACGTGTACTCGGTGACGGACGAGCCGGCCGCGCTCGCGGAGAAGTACTTCAACACATCGCAGCTGCATGTGGGCGACATGGTGGACGCGACCGTCACCGCCATCACCGACAAGTATCTCTTCGTCACAGTGGGGAGGGTCAAAGGTGAGCTGCATACAGCCGACAGCGCGCTGCCTACCTTAATTTTGCCTGCCTGCTTAATTTTGTTTACAGCAATACCAAAAAAAATCTTTTTTTTTTTACATTGACATGGTTCAAGCGCAATAGCAATTTGCGGGAATTATACAAATGACTTTCGGATTGTCTTGAGTTGAGCGTAAGAATCACGAGTGTATGAAGATATTTTAATAAAAAGATATATTTTTAGGTTCAGTGCCACAATTGCACATGAGTGAAACAGGCATTTTTGACGACCCCAAAAAGGCCAGCAATTCTAAATTGACGAAGAAAAAATTTAAGGTAAGTTTTTTTTTTTTTAATTAAGAGTTCATAAAACTTTGGGTTTGCTGACTATACTAAAGTCAAAGTCAAATAATTTATTCAAAGGAATTGTACAGTTTTTGATGGTCAATTGTTGGATTTATAAGATGATGTAATGCTGATAATTAGTTTATATATAAACTTAAAACTAAAGCTATTAAATTAAAACATGAAATCTACAGCATTCTAATAGGATTGATCCAAAAAGATAACAAATATGGCGGTACTGATCACGTGACTTTATTTTGAAATGACCTCTAGTGATGCGCTATTGCTGAACTATATCAGGAATGAACGATTGAACGAATAACTCTGATGTACAAAATGATTTCGTTTTATGTACTTGCAAAACCTATATAGTCCGTAAAAAATGAGAACTTACACGCTATTTTAGCTCAATGTGTCTGTCATGTCAAAACTACGATTCACCTTTTGTAATAAATACTAAAATTGGACTGCCACAAAACCAAATAAGATAAAATCGTACCTTTGACATGATAGTTGTCACAAAAAGTTAAAATGGCGCGTGAGAACGTAAAATTAACATAAACTTTATTTAAATAACTCGATCGTTTTTGATTCTGAACGAATTATCGATGTGTACGGTCACTCACATTCATTCATTTTTAGTCTGTGGTTGCAATGTTGTTTCTCTAACTCTAAAGAAATCAAAGAATGCGGAACGTCAAAACTAGCATTTTAGTTCTATCTGTGGATCTTAATTTTTGTTTTCATTTAGTTTTTATTAAAAACTAGATGATGCCCGCGACTTCGTCCGCTCGGATTTGAGTTTTTAAAAATTCCACTTGAGACCGTCATTAGCAATAACAATGGGATTACATTCGACATGCGATTTTACGAGATAAAAAGTAGCCTATGTCCTTTCCCGGGATGCAAGCTATCGCTGTACCAAATTTCGTCAAAATCGATTAAACGGATGGACCGTGAAAGGCTAGCAGACAGACAGACAGACACACTTTCGCATTTATAATATTAGTATGGATTTTACTTAAATCATGGATAAATTAAAAGAATATACCTGTTTATTTTAATTAAGATGTTGTTCGTGGACCACAAGATGTTTGTGCGTGTTTTTAATTGTTTTATGATCGGGAAAAGTGTTACGAAGTTACGTGTTAGTTAAACGGTGTGTTTGTTTACGTTTTGGATCAATTCGATCGGGCCGGACTTTGTGTAATGTTATTGAAGTCATAAAGTTGAGTTAGTCGTTATTAGTTAACTTAAAACCAGGTGGGTCAAGTGGTGAAGGCGCGCGTGCTGGCACTGAATCCTGAGAAGCAGTTTCTGTATCTGACGCTGAAGCCGTCCCTGCTGGACCCGGAACTCGAGATCCTGCAGAGCCTGGACCAGGCGGCAGTGGGGAAAGCATACACTGGGGTTATCGCGGTAATTCATTTTGTCATTAATTAAAATTGAACCTTCATAGTGTTAGCTTATTGAAGGTAGTTTAATGAATTAGTCAATATTTGACTCATCCGATGTCACGCAATCTGTGGTGGGGCAGCCATCTAGATTCGATTTTTATAAATACGGGTGTTTGACGGTTTTTACTCCAGTCTCGTCCCGACTCGAGACTCGCGACTAATAAATAATTTTGTGATTAGGTCGCGATTTTGATTGAGTGGTTGCAATCCGAGTTCTATCCGTCATCCGTGAGAATACCAGCGATTATCTACGACATATGTCATAAGCTACCATACAAAACAAAAAGGAACGTATTTTCTCGGACTCGGATCGGATGAGTGCGTAACCGCCGTTACGCTTAGTTGGAGGGGAAAGGAGAATATTATGGGAATATTAGTCATCATAAACATAGCTAATATTCTTTAAAAAAAACGGTTGGTATGTTTTTTTTTTTTCAAAAAATACGTCCGATGAATTGTAGTATATTTTGGTTGCAGTGCATCAAAGACTACCTCCTCGTATCGTTCTTCAACAGCGTGACAGCGTTTGTGCCGAAGAGGTGGGTGTGCGCTGAGCCGCTGGACAACCTCAGCGACGCGTTCCATCGCGGACAGATTGTGAGTCCTTCGTGAAACCTCCACCAATGATGATGATAATGATCTTCTTCTCGTGCCTCTCCACTTGGAGAGGTTGGAGGTTGGCCGTCAGCCGTACCCATATCTAAATATATAAAATGAAAAAGTGACTGACTGACTGACTGATCTATCAACGCACAGCTCAAACTACTGGACGGATCGGGCTGAAATTTGGCATGCAGATAGCTATTATGACGTAGGCATCCGCTAAGAAAGAATTTTTTAAAATTCAACCCCTAAGAGGGTGAAATAGGGTTCAAAATTTGTGTAGTCCACGCGGACGAAGTCGCGAGCATAAACTAGTTTTAAATATATAAAAAGAAAAGACGACTGACTGACTGATCTATCAACGCACAGCTCAAACTACTGGACGTATCGGACTGAAATTTGGCATGCAGATAGCTATTATGATGTAGGCATCCGCTAAGAAAGATTTTTTTTAAATTCAACCCCTAAGAGGGTGAAATAGGGTTCAAAATTTGTGTAGTCCACGCGGACGAAGTCGCGAGCATAAACTAGTTTTAAATATATAAAAAGAAAAGACGACTGACTGACTGATCTATCAACGCACTGCTCAAACTACTGGACGTATCAGACTGAAATTTTGCATGCAGATAGCTATTACGACGTAGGCATCCGCTAAGAAAGGATTTTTGAAAATTCAACTCCTAAGGGGGTGAAATAGGGGTTTGAAATTTGTGTAGTAGTTTATTATAAACTGGCTGATGCCTGCAACTTCGTACGCGTGGATTTAGGTTTTTAAAAATCCTGTGGGAACTCACTCCCGGGATAAAAAGTAGCCTATGTCACTCTCCATGTCTTTAACTATAACCATGCAAAAAATCACGTCGATCCGTTGCTCCGTTGCGACGTGATTGAAGGACAAACCAACAAACAAACACTCTTTCGCATTTATAATATTATGGGTAGTGGGTACTGATGTGAAAGTGTGTTTGTTGGTTTGTACTTCAATCACATCGCAACGGATTGACGTGATTTTTTGCATGGGTATAGTCAAAGACCTGGAGAGTGACATGGCCACATGTGAGTGGCTATTTTTTATCCCGAAAAATCTAAGAGTTCCCATGGGATTTTTAAAAACCATGCGCAACGAAGTCGCGGGCTTCAGCTAGTCTCTTCATATAGTTTTCTGTCTTTCGTTTCCCGTCTTATGTTATCATAGGATCATGGATTAACATCTTGAGGAAACCTACATACCTGAGAGTTCTTCATGATGTTTTCGGTGGTATGTGAATTGTGAAGTCTGTCAATCCGCACTTCGCTCTGCTCATTTTAAGTATAGAATTACTATTTCAGGTAAAATGTACCATCATTAATGTAAATCCTGAAACGAAAAAGATGTGTGGAAGCCTCACCAAAGCCCCGTTTAAAGTGATCGTGAGTATTATATTAAACTAATGTTATTTTACAATATTCTAATAAGATAAAGTAAGATGATATTAATCAACAAAATTATATTCAGGAAAATTATGTCAGACCTACAAAGCGTAAATTCAAAGATCGTGAGTGTGATGCCGAAAAGCAAAAACCAGATGACTCTGAAACTATAAAGCAAGATGAAAATGAACAGAAAGATATTTCAAACAGTGAAATGAATAAAATTGACTCCGACGAAATTCAAGAGCCTAAAAAAAAGAAAAAAAAGAAAAATAATAAAGTAACAGAAGAGGAAATCGATGGAAGCAATGAAAATATTGAAACTGGTGAAACGAATCGAAAAAAGAAAAAGAAAAATAAGATAATAAATGTTGATAATTCTACAAACAATGCCGATACAGAAATCAATGGCACAACAACTATTAAAGACGGCAAAAAGAAGAAAGATAAGAAATTGAAAAAGCAAGAAGTCGAACAAAAAGAAGATTCTGAAAGTGACCCAATCGAAACAGACATATGTGACGACATCGACCAAGTTCTAACACCGCAGAATTGGAGCTTCGTCGACTTGACCGACTGTTTAACCGCTAAACAGTATAAAAAGAGAGTAGTCGCCTTAATTAAATGTATAGACGAAAGAACAAAACGCTTAGAAAGCATAGATAAAAATATAGGAAATATGGAAGAAAAAGGGTTGAACGCGAAAAATAAGAAATACCACACAGCTATGCATACAGAGAAATTAGTCATACAAAAGCAAACTGAAAAACTATCGGAAGTTTTAAAAATAGCGCAGGAAAAGTTAAAGGAGTTTGGTATAGAAATACAAAAAGATAGTAAAAAGAAAGAGAAATCTGTAGCTACAACATCAGATGAAATAAAAGTAGAAGTTAAGGAAGATGTAGACAAATTAAAAGAAATGAAGCTGGATATAGATAGCTTGCAACCGGTGGTCAAAGTGCCAAGTGCTAAGGACTTTTGGTCCTTAGATACAGATGTTATTACTGATAAAATAAAAATAAAAGAATCGAGTAGCAGTGAAGAAGAGGTATGTATTAAAATGTCTATTAATATAACATTAAGAACATATGAGACTTACTTAACTTTAACTACTACTACTATAACTACTCATATTGACTTTATTTGCGACCAATATTATGATGAATTTTTTGAAGGAAATCTTCGTAACGGATGTTCGTAATGGGGACCTTAATCACAAAAATGAAATGAACTATTGAATGTCGCGATGAAACGCACCTTAATGGCTAGGCAGTGTTGTACTCTATCTCACTCACTCATATCGACAACTGAGGAGAGAGATAGAGTACCTCGAAGACTTTTTGTCCTTATTTAGTCTAGACATAACAATTTTGCAGGAACAAGAGAAACCCAAAAAGAAACGCAAAAAGCTAACAGTGGCAGAAAAAGCATCCAAAGCAAGAGAAGAAGAAGAGAGAATACGGGAGATGGAGAAGAGAGCTATAGAGAGTGAGAACGCGCCTCGGTCGAGTGACCAATTTGAGAGGGCCTTGCTCGCTCAACCGAACTGCAGTCAGCTTTGGATTGCGTACATGGCCTTCCATCTACAGGTGAGTGTTCATGTGTGAAAAAACTTCGAAAAGGAATTTGTTAAGATAAAAATGTAAAACAATTTTCTTATCATAGTATTTCGGCTATCCTGAAAAGATTTTCTCCGACAAGGGTAAACAATTTACGAAAATTTCATTCTTTTTGATTCTTATTATATAAATATAAAACATGATTTATCACCATTTTTGAAGCAATAAATCAATATTGTAACCTAATCTAACCTATCAGTATATAGGCATATTCATTATTAAAACAATGCCTCATAGAAATAATCTGATTTAAAAAAAGATTGATTTGATCGTCAGTTGGCAGCACGTTCAGATGCGCCGGTGAGTCTACCTCACTGGGATGCCAAAATAATAATAAATCAAACTAACTATAACGCTTAAAATTTAACTCCTCACGCGCCATTTTAACTTTTTGTGTCAAATTTCATGTCAAAAGTACGATTTTAGTCCTTATTTTAAAGGTGAACCGCACTTTTGACATGACAGTTACCCATAGAGTTAAAATGGCGCGTGAGGAGTTATTTTGTACAGGATATAAAATCTGTCGATAAGTTATTTAGCAACGTTGTTTTGTCTTGTCAAATTGTATGGCCTTTTTTGACAAATAACATCATTGCTAAGAACTCATCGACCGATTACTTTGCTTACAGTACGCGGCAGAAAGTAATGAACATCGGCCTTTACGTTGTCTCTTTCACTCATACCATATAGGTATGAGTGACGTTTTGTCGGTCTCAACGACAGGGACAGCGCTATACAAATTTGCTATCTCCTTCTAAAAGTCGATGTACATTACTTTCGGCCGCGTTCTGTACGACTTTCGGTCGTTAATGGATTTGTTCTTCAGGCGACTGAGATAGAAAAAGCGCGTGCTGTTGGACGTAAGGCGCTCCATACCATCAACTTCAGAGAGGAAGGAGAGAAGCTGAACGTGTGGCTCGCTCTACTGAACCTTGAACATCGCTTCGGAACTAAGGTGAGAGAAGTATAATAGTATTTGATAAAAGTGTGCTGTTTTGGTAACTAGGCCTCAGACGAAGATTTGCGCTGTCTAAAAGTTCCTTTTTTTAGGGTTCCGTAGCCGAATGGCAAAAAACGGAACCCTTATAGATTCGTCATGTCTGTCTGTCTGTCCGTCCGTATGTCACAGCCACTTTTTCCGAAACTATAAGAGCTATACTGTTGAAACTTGGTAAGTAGATGTATTCTGTGAACCGCATTAAGATTTTTACACAAAAATAGAAAAAAAAACAACCAGTTTTTTTCGTAAACGTATGCAAAGCGAGCGTGGCCATATCGATGTTCTTCATCGGCAAAAACGCATCCCTCAGTCGAAACAATCGCGCTGCCACATTTATTTATTTGTATTCCCAGGAAACCCAACAAAAGACCATCGAAGACGCCCTCCAAATGAACGAACCATACGAAATCCACTCGAAACTCCTGGACATTTTAGTGGAGACCAGCAAGCCTCAGGAGTTGGTGTCGCTAGTGGAGCTGATGCTGCGCAAGTACCGCGGGCGCGCGCCGGTGTACGCGGCGTGCGGACTGGCGTGCTTCAGCGCGGGGCTGACGGACAAGGCGCGACAGGTCATGCAGAAGGGGATTGCTGCTTTGGAGAAAAAGGAGCGTAAGTATACTCACTTGTCCCTCCTTCTTACTACCTTGTACTCCTTCCCTCTCAAACTCCCTTGCCTCCCCTCCCTTCTCCCCTTCAATGGGGTGTACCGCGGTACAGGTTCAGGAGTGCTTAACCTCGGGGCTGACGGACAAGGCGCAAGTCATGCAGAAGGGGATTGCTGCTTTGGAGAAAAAGGAGCGTAAGTATACTCACTTGTCCCTCCTTCTTACTACCTTGTACTCCTTCCCTCTCAAACTCCCTTGCCTCCCCTCCCTTCTCCCCTTCAATGGGGTGTACCGCGGTACAGGTTCAGGAGTGCTTAACCTCGGGGCTGACGGACAAGGCGCAAGTCATGCAGAAGGGGATTGCTGCTTTGGAGAAAAAGGAGCGTAAGTATACTCACTTGTCCCTCCTTCTTACCACCTTGTACTCCTTCCCTCTCAAACTCCCTTGCCTCCCCTCCCTTCTCCCCTTCAATGGGGTGTACTGCGGTACAGGTTCAGGAGTGCTTAACCTCGGGGCTGACGGACAAGGCGCAAGTCATGCAGAAGGGGATTGCTGCTTTGGAGAAAAAGGAGCGTAAGTATACTCACTTGTCCCTCCTTCTTACTACCTTGTACTCCTTCCCTCTCAAACTCCCTTGCCTCCCCTCCCTTCTCCCCTTCAATGGGGTGTACCGCGGTACAGGTTCAGGAGTGCTTAACCTCGGGGCTGACGGACAAGGCGCAAGTCATGCAGAAGGGGATTGCTGCTTTGGAGAAAAAGGAGCGTAAGTATACTCACTTGTCCCTCCTTCTTACCACCTTGTACTCCTTCCCTCTCAAACTCCCTTGCCTCCCCTCCCTTCTCCCCTTCAATGGGGTGTACCGCGGTACAGGTTCAGGAGTGCTTAACCTCGGGGCTGACGGCAGTGGCGTGCACAGAGTTTGAAGCCAGGGTAAGCATTAGTAAGATAGGCCGTAGATACACCTTATAGGGACCTGCTGAATGGCAGGTCATAAAGAAAAATGAGCACTGGTCATTTCAACTAGGGTAAGCAGTACTTTTATGCCTCTATGAATTGCACGCCACTGGCTGACGGACAAGGCGCAAGTCATGCAGAAGGGGATTGCTGCTATAGAAAAAAGGAGCGTAAGTATGCTTTAATATTACTCTTTACTTCCATTTAGTGTAGGAAACTCTTCCCATCGCCCCTCCACTCATCTCCCCTCACCTTCTCATTCCCCCCATCCCTCTTCCCTTTATACCCCTCCAGTGAATCAATCCTTAGTTTTTACTATCCATGGTTAGAGATCCAGGCACCAGAAATCCCCAGGAGTAACTTATGATATTAGTAAACTACAAAAGTTATTAAAATTCTTATGCGATCAAGACATAACCTAAAAATCTGACATTCCGAACTGTTGGGCGGCCACAACGTGTTACAGTCTACAGCAGTGGTCGTCACACTTTTTTGGTCAAGGGCCACATAGGACAATGTGAGATAGTACTGAGGGCCGTACACTTGTGAATTGTACCTATGTGAAAACTAGCAACGCGGGTGCAAGTGAATGTAGGTAAATAAAAACAAAAATATTTATTTGAGATTTTGGTTAGGTACAAAGAAAAACACATTTTATTGTAAGGTAGTTAGGCACTTAAGTAATAAATAAAAAAGTTTACAATTCACGAATTATGTTCATTTGCTGTTGCATTTTTTTTACAATTTCTGCTATGTTCACGTCTTTGGGACTACGTGAAATCCTCATGGTGTCTTTTAAATGACTGGAAGGCGATTGCGATATTTTTTTTAAAATATTGATTGCGATACTTAATCGTAGGTATAATTAGTATTTTTTGTAAAATTATTTGGCCGCACAAATACCAGCGGCGGGCCGCATGCGGCCCGGGGGCCGCAGTTTGACGACCACGGGTCTACAGAGTACTAGAGGCAGTGTTGCCAACTTAGTTTGATCCAAATACCCAGTGCGTAATGAGCGTTATTCTCAAGCCGTGTCTATAGAGAAGTTTCTTCAAAAATGGTTAATTCTTTCGCAGATGTATCTCTGCTAGTCCGGTTCGCGCAACTAGAACGCTCGCACGGCGACCGCGAGCGTTCGGAAGCGCTGTTCGAGCAAGTGTTGGCCGTGTACCCGCAGCGAGTGGACGTGTGCTCCGCTTACGTCGACTTGCTGATCAAAGCTAAGGACGTCGACCATGTGCGGTAAGCTACCAATACACCATTGTATCACCCTTCCTAATCTAAACTAAATTAAAAACTTATCTTCTTATACAACAAAAAATTACAAGTTAAAATTAACTACTTAATCATTTTATACTATTCGCATCAGCACAGCTATCGTTTCAGCACTTATGTCGCATATTATATTGCACTTATTGTTTTTTTACAATGATCATTTATAATAATTCCGTTATACCTCTTCTCATATTTTTTTTATTTATTTTTTATTTTATGTACGGTCTTAGTTTTCTTATATTGGCCCCGATTCTCTAGTCTCTCTCTAAACTAAATTTAGAGTATCTGCATCCTTTTCTTTTTACTAATGCTAAAAAAGGAACGGAACATGACTTTCACATTTAAAGACTCTAAATTTTAGTGCACAATACAAATTTAAACAGTAGGTTCGCGAGTGCGTGCTAAAATCACGGGTTTTACCATCTAAAAATTAAATTTAGAAATGTCAAACTGCTTCTGTCCTTTTCATATTACAATAGTAAGAAGAGGGTGCGAATACTCTAAAATTAGGTTGTGCTTAGAATCGGTGCCATTGGGGCGGATTCTCTGATACACAATCTCTAAACTAAACTAAAATGGCACGTCTAAATCTATTGCTATCCCTTTCATAATGTTGCTTGCGGAAAAGGATAGCACTCGATTTAGACCTGTTAATTTAGTATAGTTTAGAGATTGTGTACAAGAGAATCGGCCCCATTGTTAGTCTTTTTTTAGTTATTTGTTTAAACCTTAGTTTAGTTGTTTGCGTATTTTATTTTTATAATATACTGTAGTAGGTAAATACCTCGTCCGTGACTTCACTTGTTAAGGCTCCCACTGAAAACCAGCGCTGCAGCTTGCTGCAGCATGATGCTGAGTGGGAGACCTATATTTGGTCACACGTACTCGTATATATATATAGTATATCTTTATTAGTATTATTTTTTACTCATCAGTGTATATGTAGATTGACTTAATTAGCTTTTAAGGTTTATTGTAGTATTGTGATCAAATAAAAGTTTTCTTTCTTTCTTTCTTCTTCCTTATCCACCCTTTGTTCTTAACCATCGTACAAAAAATAACACTATTATCTATTGTATAAAAATGAATCACTAAATGTGTTGCTCATCGCAAATCTCGAGAACAGCTGAACCGATTTCGCTAATTCTTTTTTTATAATATTCCCTGAAGTACGAGGATGGTTCTTACGGAGAAGAAAAAATATTCGAATCGACTGTTAGGCCGTAGGCGGAACGAAGTTCGCCAGGTCCGCTAGTTTTTTTATAATTTTCATGGCGGCGATTTTGAAATTGTTATTTGTTATGCAGCAATAGAAATACACATTCTGTGAAAATTTCAACTCTACCTATACTACTACGGTTCACGAGATACAACCCACAGACAGACTGAATTAGTAATAGAGTCCCGTTGCACATTTCGGAGCCCTAAAAATGTATTTCTTCTGGACTTTTAATAATCCGAAATATGTTTGTACAGGCAAGTGATGGAGCGAATGACGTCACTCCAGCTTCCGGCGCGCAAGATGAAGGTGCTGTACAAAAAGTGGATCGAAGCGGAAGAGAAGATCGGAGACGCGGCGCACGCCGACAGCGCGCGACAACTCGCGATGAAGTTCATTAATAAAGCAAAGTTTTAATTTAACTGTGAACAATAAATTAATTTACAATGTTTTGTTGTGTTTCTATCCTCTCACCAGACGATTAAAAAGTCTATTTTCTTTAGATTCCTGTTTTTGTGGTCCACAGAGAATTCAACCTCGAGAGATATTGGCGGGGAACAGGGAGAATACTTTGTTGTGATTGCTGGACTCAAAAGTCACGTAATTAAGACAGAATGAGGGTACCGAACGGGCGTGGGCCGACTTTTATGCTAAGCAACTGCCTAAGCTTGGCGACCTAATAATCGTGGTCCCTTCAATGATATTATAACAGATTATGACTGTATTTTTAATTCAGTCAAACTTTAGAAGTACTTTTAAATCGTTAAATGCATCTACCACTGGCTCGAAATGCCTTTCCTACCGAAAAGAACCAGCAAGAAACTCTGCGGTTGCTTTTTTTTATGTGATATACTACAATAGTTACACGTGTAAGTTGTATATGTATGACTCCATCCAGCGGGGCGGGGCGTCCCATAGATAACACACTGGGCGTCCCACCGCCTCGTACCTCGATTCCCATCTCGACCTGTCAAAAAGATATAGACTTTCTCTAGGTACCTATTGTTTGGCTATGATTGAGATTCCTGGGTTGGTATATGGGAAAGGGGTGGTTAAATGAAACAAAAATAAGATGAAGTCACATTCCAACATGTTATAAATTATTAAAAAATAAAACACGCATAAGGTAGGGTTCCGTAGGTACGCATATAAAAAAACATCTTACCGCAGTCTCTTAAAAATCAATTAGGTAACGCAACATACAGAGACCAAAGGGTTTCTTGATTTACTATGTAACCTACGAAACCCTTAAACGCTTTGTATATCAAACTAAATTCTTAAACATGTACGTTCTGTTGCTTTTTAAAGTATTAACAACATTTTGAGGTTTCGGCATCGGTGGAGGTGGCGGTGCATTATTATCGACATCGACAAGAGCAACACATTTATCGATATTTCGTATTGGCACTGGTATGGTTTTAGAACTAGAAGCTCCTGTACTGTACGAAATACTGCTGCCATAAATACTCACAGGCGCGCAAACTTCGTAACCTAACTTAGCGTAAAAATCCTCTTGGCCTTTAGTCGATAAATGGATCATCTCTAACTTTAAGACATCTTTACAATATTTCTCAACTTGCTTCATTAGAAAAGTGCCCAATTTTTGTCCGCGCATCAATCTACTTATCACCACAGATTCTATGAAACAGCTTAGTGGCATACTAGGTATAGGTGTGAGCTTGCAGTGTCCTAAAATATGTTTTTCCTTATTTATCAATATTAAATTCGTTGGTAGTTCGTCGCAAGAGGCTTGGAGAGACATCATTCTTGCTGTTTCACTGCGTGGCCACTCATTGTTGATTAGCTCGCAGCATGGCCTCAAATATTGAGGGTACTTATGAATAGGTACCACTTCCAAATGTTCGGAATCCATTTTTCTTCTGAAACATAAAATAACGGAACTCTTTTTTAAACATAATTCCGATATAGAGTAAAAACAACACCTAACTGTCAAAGTCATTAATCTATGCCATAATAATTTCCATTTGTCCCTGTGCATTTGTCACCATTGTCACTTGTCACTTGTCAAAGGAATCCTGCCACTTGTTTTGTTTTGAAAAACCGGAAATTATTGCAAAAACAGCACAAAAATAAATGAAACATTACAATAAACTTACAAAAATAGTGCTGCTGTAATTCAGTACGGGTTTGTAGTGATTTAAGTGCTCATACATTTTTGGTTAAGGTTTAAACGCGCGGGAGTCCTAATCGCCTTCCATGCCTGCTGCAAAAGAACCATAAAGAAAAGAACTAACCTATTTTTAGCTGTCATTAATTTTAAGAACCGTGGTGGCGTAGTGGTTAATGCGAATGGTTCCTTAGCGAGGGTCGCGGGTTCGTTTTTCAGGCAGATTGAACTCCTCCGAGTTTTCTGTGAAACTTCAGTGCATGTGCGCGTAGTGTTGTGTTTACATTTTTATCATTACGCTTATGCCGATAAATGCACAAGTCAGAGCTCTTATTTTAATGATGCCAACATTATTTCTATACTATTTAGTATGTACTATATTATAAACATACAAACTATATTCAGATTTTTTATTTTTAAGGACTGAACAGTTTCAAAGTAGTTAAGTTAATATTTTTAGCCTAAATCGTCATAATAATGGAGGAAGATGATGACATACCAGCACTCTCTGCAGTGACATTTGCAGCTCTGCAAGAGTTCTACGCAGAGAAACAGAAACGGCAAGAGATCTTGGAGAAGCTGGAGTCACAGAAACAGTTGAATGAAAATATCATTTTTGAAGAAGACTGGGTAAGCAAATATGTATCCCATGCCACAATAAAAATGACGAGCAAATGAGCATCCTGATGTTAAGTGATTACCGCCGCCCATGAACATTTGCAGCACTTGCACTTGAGCATATTTTGTTTAAAATGTTTATAGCATTGCATTCCAGTTTGCAAAAGCTTGCTCTAGCATTTTTGCTTTACTCACTATCTATGTTTTTCTTAGTTGATTTTACCTATGCAGCATTTTTTTTTGAAACATCATTCTTGCTGTTTCATTGCGTGGCCACTCATTGTTGATAAGCTCGCAGCATGGCCTCAAATATTGAGGGTACTTGTGAATAGGTACCACTTCTAAATTTTCAGAATCCATTTCTCTTCTGAAACACTGTTAGTTTTCACATTTTTGACAACTAAAAAATGTTGAAAATATTTTTTGCACACAGGCAGATCTAGAGTTTTATTACTATCCATGGTTTTGGTTTCAGCAACTGAGTCAGTTCTGGTACGACGAGGCGACAGTGCAGGCCCTAGTGAAGGTCATAGACAACTTGCTACCAGACAGTGGCAAGGTTGCTCTTATATCCTGCCCTACGTTGTTTGTATCAGTTAAGAGACAACTTGGGAACAGAGCAAATGGTAACTAGTAGATCATATTCAAAAAATATACCTACTAATACATTAACCTTAATTTCTCTGTAGTTTCTTTAAAAAATAGACATATTTTAAACTAGAGTAGGGTCTTGGACCCTATTGGGTAGTAATTTTTTTGTAAAGCGGTAGTTTAAGGGGCTAGAATTCATTATTAAAAAAAATCTTATTCTCTTTAAAAATGAAGTTTAGCCCCATAAACTACTGCTATACAAAAAAATCACGTCATTTTATTACTACAGTCCAAGACCCTATAAATTAAATGAATGAAAGAAAACTAGTTGCCTGAGTTTTCTCGATAATGTTCTCAAAATTGTGTGAAGTATGCCAATCCACGTTTGGCCAGCATGGTAGATTATGGCCTAACCCTTTCTCATCCTTAGAGGAGACCCATGCCCATTATGAGTACCTACTAACAGTGAGCAAAATTTTTCAGTAACTCTCCTTGAATACGATAGAAGATTCGAAGTGCATGGATCAGATTTCATATATTATGACTACAACTCACCAGATAAACTACCAGCAGATTTAGAACATACTTTTGACTTGGTCATTGCGGATCCACCGTTCCTCTCCGAAGAATGCATAACCAAGATATCGAAGACTATACAGTTGCTAGCCAAAGAGAAGATAGTTGTGTGTACTGGCGCTGTAATGAAGGAACATGCAGAGAAGTTGCTAAGTTTAAAACAGTGTGACTTTAAACCACAACATAGAAACAATTTGGCGAATGAATTTTCGTGTTATGCTAACTTTGATTTGGATGAAGTCTTGAGATGATAAGATAGTTTTAAAATTTTGTTGTAAATATTATATTAATACTATTTTCCGGGATAAAACTTTTAATAGCTCATAGCTTTAGTTGTAAGCTTACATAATTAAATAATACTAATCCAACAACAATGACAATCAAAAAGT
The DNA here is from genome assembly GCF_902806685.2 of Maniola hyperantus. NCBI lineage: Eukaryota > Metazoa > Arthropoda > Insecta > Lepidoptera > Nymphalidae > Maniola > Maniola hyperantus. Next base: position 1,153,067 of record NC_048553.1, on the reverse strand, counting down.
GTAAATCTTACCTATTTTGAATAAATGATTTGAATTTGAATTATATCTGTCCCTGGGATGCAAAATATCTCATTACCTTTTTTGTCAAAATCGGTTTAGTAGGTAACAGACCGACTAACACACTTGCATTTGTAATTTAATAAGTATGTATTGTGTGAGATTAAATCTATAAATTCTAAATACCTAAATGCTTTTTATTTGTACATCTATATTTTATTTTGTCTTTAAAGTTTGACAAGGTAAATAAAATAAAAGGCATGTTTAAAAACATTTTGCATTTATTGATCTTAACAAAACTAGCAATTTGTCATATTATGCCGGTTAACATTTTAAATATTAATAGTACCAATAACTTTCCAGACAACATTTTCTAGATCTCTAATTATTATGATGACTTACTCTCAAAATGTAGATCATACTACTTACAAAATATAATATGCTTTAGAGATGTCTTACATGTAAAGGCCATCTTTTGTTTATTAAATTAAATACTTACTACATACACAAATACAGCTTAGTTATAATATTTTTCATATAAATATATTGAGTATATGTAGCAACAGTCCAGTTAAATAGTTACAGTGCGGATTACAGTATTTACAAACATTCAGACATTAAGTAAATTTTAAAATAGAATTTTCTATGACTAAACATATGGGAATAAAGCGTGTATACTGATATTTCGTACTCAAAACTATTATTATCATTAATATCGTGAGAGTAAGTTCATCTATTTTTATAGAATTTCCAGATATATAAATAAATAATAATAGAATAATCAATCAAAGAGTTACCAGCATTCAAAATGTATTTATTTATTAATTTTTAACTAATTTTCTTTACCTTTTCATTTATTTATTTACTAGGTAATATTAAGAAAATATTTAGATTTACTATTAATTTGTTGTTTAAAACACATTAATCCTTTAGTAATTACAAGTTAACTTAGTTTACTTTTATTACAAGGCTGAGTTTTCATTCGTCAAATAAACTTTAGCTGACGAATTAAAAGCCTAAAGGCCTATGTCCAGCAGTGGACTATATGGACGCATACAGGCTGATGGATTACATTGATGAATTAATTTGACATTTTGGCAGATTTGTAACAGGCTTGAGGGGCTTCCGTGACGGTTAAGCGGCTTGGCACGTAGATTTTTGCTTGATTCAAGCATTTTGACCGTTTACAAAGTTTGCTTGATGCTTGAGTTATAGACTTAGCGTCAAGAATTTACGTGCTTGACGCGTGATTGATGCTATTTTATATCTTTTTCGGACAGTGTTCGAGATTTACAGTACAAAGTTTATTTTGACGATTGAAAAATCGACCCTTTAAGAGAAATATTACCAGATAAGGCCATAAATATTGTCCAATAAATTTAGTGGACATTTCATTCACTTATATTATTTATTAATCGATACTAAGTATATTAAACTATAATAAATTATTCAATTCAATTGATTTAAAAAACATTACTTAAAAACTATTTTTATTTTGGTGTTTAAATACATAAATTAATTTTCGGAGTTAAACAAAACATTGAAACCATGTCATATAAAAAAAAACATTATATAACTCTTTCAGATCACGGAAACGAATAATATAATATTGGTACCAATTCTGTTGTACCTACACATTCTTTAGGCTGCCTGTCCACTGGTGCGGAGCGGAGCGGAGATGTGTTAAGCAAACCAATCAGATTGTCGATAAATAACGTGATAATTTCATTCCGTCATGTGACAAAACTCTGATTGGTCAACAATACACATCTCCGCTCCGCTCCGCACCAGTGGACAGGCAGCCTTAAACGAAACTAAATTGACATGTCTAAAATTAATATATCAATTTAATTCAGAGATTCAGAGAACAGAATTGGTATCACTTTCAGTCATGAAGTGTAATATAATAATGTGCAAATTTAAATTTGTACTAAACAAAATAATTAATTTATATTACTTTCTTTGAACCACGCTATAACATAATACCTATACACATAAGTATACTATTTTGAAAAAATACAGATAGTTAGTCTAGAAACAAATTATTATCGAACGGTAGCGAGTAGCGACTGTTAGTATGAGATTTTACCTCTTATGTTGATAAAATTTGCGCGTCGAAAACATACCATCAGAGTAAAATATACCTTATTAGTATTCTTTAAAGCTCAAGTTTATTCATACATCTACAGCCAGTGCTGCGGAACCCTTGCGAAAATAAAACGGTGATATTAAATTTTCGACTTTAATTCGAGGGGTTAAGGTCTATTTTACTTTGATATTGTTTGTGTTTAGACGCCCGAATTATACCAACATTGCGTTGCCAACAATATTAAAACTCAGGCCAGAACCAGAAATTATATCAAATGTATTATATTCTAATATTTATCTATGTGACCCTGTTAGTATCACAAGACACGCAGGGTTTTGTAATCAACATTGTAAACAGTAAACACCTGTAATATAATTATATACACTTTTACACAACATTACATAATGCTATGTAGTTTGAATATTCAGTATAGCCCACATTCATTGTCAGTGTTAATAAAATTTACTTACTTTATTTTAATTCAAAAATTACAAAAAGAAAAAAAAAGCCATTAGTTATGACATTAGTGTGTCCGTATTTTAGCAAACAAAAATTGCCATTTTCTTTTTATAAGAAACAAAACTAAACATTTTTACATTAGCAGATTTAAAGTTTTAATACATATTTTAATAATCACAATAACAAAAAAAATATCGGTAATGCTATTCGAAATTATCTATCCAAATCACAAATAGAAAAAACAATAGCTTTTGTGCCGGGAAAGTAAGAGATAAATAAATCACAACCCTTGTTTTCTTAATCTGAAGCTAAAACACAAGAGGATTTTATCAGTAGCTTCTAATAAATTAGATAAATTCTAGACTTATCAGATATATTCCAAAATATTCATAAATATTCTTAAAATCATGTATTCTAAAAATATTGTGTGTTATTGGCCCTACATTTAGTAGAACTGAAACTAAACTAAAAAGTTTACTTCGCATTCAATTCAATAACAAAAAAAGCAGATTTAATTTTATCTGTCAAATTAAACGCCACAACATTGGTGCTAATTCATTTGTACAGAAATCTCTTGACTAAATTGAAAATAGTGTTATCCTTTTCAAAATACTTCCTGAGGAAAAAGATAGCATTTTTAGGCCTGTAAGTAGGTGTGGTTCAGAGATTTCTGTGTAACCATTAGTAGACATGTCAAAGTTTAATTTGACGAATTATAAATATTTTGATATTCAAATAAGTAATAGTTTAGTTTATACATATTATTATTAAGTTTATATTCTATCACTGTATAAAAATTAATTCCTTAAGTCTTAATTAATAATGATGAAAATAATAATCATTAAAATTGCACAAATGAAGAAAAGATGTTACAGAATAACTCTTTCAATTAATTATAATAATAATTTAAGTTCATATGTATATTTACAACACGCATTAAAAAACAAAGGTAGGTACAAATTGTATGGTACATGAAATAAACTAAAACTAATTTGACAAGGCGAAATGTAGTGTCATCCTTATCGCAATTTTCTCTGCAGAAAGAGACAGCCTCATTTTTAATCCCGGGCAATTTAGTTTAGTTTAAATAAAACGTAAAACATCATTAATATTAATAAAAAAAATTGTAATTGAATGTGTTATGCATAATATTGGTTTAATTTCAATGAAATTTATATTTACAGTGAATAAAAAAATATAAATAACTTTTAAATTATAACAAAATAAATAACTGTTTATAATTTCAGTGTTTTTTTTAATTGGGATTTTACCAACGTGAAGTTAGGAGTTTTTAGTGGGGTTCTATATTAATGTTATTATTCATAGGTTATTATAATCTTATGAAAAAATATTTGTATCTGTCTATAAGATACTTTAAATTGTGGAGATCGTGTCGCCAGTAAATATCTTTTGGGTGCTTTATATATCAATATAATAGGAAAAATATACATTTGTCGATCTTATTCATTTACTACTTAATAATTTTCTTTTACAATTTTTCTATCGATCGACTGTTGTACAGTTAGACACAGGAATACAAGTAAAAATTTCACAGACAGAGAAAACAAATCTGAAGATTTATTTTAACATGCGTGTCTAACTGTCCACGTATATAGGATTGTCCTCAATTGACAGAATAACACATAAGGAGAGACTTAAATAAGACTAAATTGCACAAAATATACAAACAACTTTGGGCTATTATATTATACAATTTATTTTTATCGGCCAGCAGCATATTATCAGAAATTGTCTTGCGACAAAATGTATGAGCATTGTACTAGACGGTCAGAGTCGGTCGTACGCTATGATGTGGGCAGAGTGCGACAGAAAGTTTTCTAGCAAACAAATTCTGATAATATACGACCAGCTAAGATCAGCTAAGAATAAATAGATTGTAGGTATAGGCCCACAGAGCAGTGCCCTTTAAAAGTAACTTAGATTTAAATGTCTTTTGAAGATATTTACACTTGCAGTCACTGGGTTGTAAAAATGTCAGCAAAGTTTTTAGAGAATATAGTCTTTCTCAGTTATTCTCTACGTCAGATATGTCATAAAGGAATGGTAGTGATAAAAAAAATGTAAAGAAATTCAGTTAAGGACATCCAATGGTCAGGGATTAGGTGTCCAAAATACTTATAAATTATTATTTTCTTTAAATCTAGAAAAACAAAACTATTCTGCTAAATATTAAATTAATTTTAATCAATTATTTCGTTAATTTTTCCATTAATATTGGTTTACCTTTTATTATAACTTAAGTTACTTTGAGCAATCAACTTTTTTTTTGTGTTAATTTACTTCATCAAATTGTGAACAACATTATATTATGACTAAAATCCAGATTATATAACATGAAACACATTGTCTAACACTGTTATATAACATATGGTCATACAATACAACTATTATACAACGTGTTTGATAAATCATTTTTTTATTCAGATACAAGTTAGCCCTTGACTGCAATCTCACCTGGTGGTAAGTGATGATGCAGTCTAAGATGGAAGCGGGCCAACCTGGAAGGGGTATGGCAGTTTTTTTTATTAAACCCACACCCCTTTGGTTTCTACACGGCATCGTACCGGAACGCTAAATCGCTTGGCGGCACGGCTTTGCTGGTAGGGTGGTAACTAGCCACGGCCCAAGCCAGAGATTTCTGCGATCGGCTGTTTGCAGGGTTGTTACATTGGAGTTTTAAACACATTCTTTAAGTCCTCATAGATATGAGGACTTAAAGAAGATCCGTGGCAGATGCCACGGTTCTTCTTTTTTACTACACATCGGTCCTAACCTCTGCTTGCCGGGATGTTACGCGCATTATCTAACACCTTGTATAAAAACTAATATAATTTTATAAGTATTTTGGACACATTATAGGACTTAATTATAAAAAGGCACCCTAGATTTACGCTGCTATGCTTATACCTACATAACATTCGATAAACCAATACTTTGGGAGAGGCCAAAACATTTGGGAGGGTCATTTTTGTTATATAACATGAATCTACGAGGGACTTTCTATGTTATAATTTTATTAAAATAGGGCACAGAGTGACTTTCAAAATACATTTTTTGGGGAATGTATAAGAGATTTAAAAATATATTTCTACTGACAGTATACAATAAATATTTGCCACTTTATAGGTTTTATATAAAATACGCTACTATCTCTTTCAACTAGGGATTCATATTTCATTGATAGTATTGTGTATTGTAACCTATGTATAAAACAAACCTAAAATTGGTGAAAATTGTGCCAATTCTGTTGTACATGATAATTAAATTGAAAGATCTAAATCTAGTGCTATCTTTTTCCGCACGAAACATTACGAAAGGGACAGCAATACATTTAGACTTGTCAATTTAGAGATTGGGTACAACAACGTACCTACTGTCTGTATTCAAGAACATATTGTATTAACGTGATAAATGTGGATATGTATCTCAGTTTGCTTAAAAGGTAAACAAGCAGTTTATTCAGAAATCCTAAGAGGCGCACTATACGTGGCCCATACGACCTTGGTACCGCGAACTGACAATGAAATCATAATACAAGTGACCTAAATCCAGAAGGTCTAAAGCGCCTGGCAAATCGATTACGCGTTTCTGCATTTATCTTTTAAGCAAAGTATGGAAAACTATAGCATAATTAAAACTATAATCCCGTAACTTAACTCAAATACAATAATGCACCTTATGACTAAGCCGTAAGATAGAAACTAAAACTAATTTGTGATTTATGATCCCATATTCAGTAATATTATTTTCTAGTCTCACTTCCGGATACGTTTCAGCTTCAAACTGAGACAAAGCCCATTAGTTACACAACTTACAGCACCGATGCAATGTCGGTCTTTTATCGGATATACAGGATGTAACCAGAACGCTAGCAAAAACGTTATTGTTATACTAACTTACACACTCCAATACCAATAACCATTTGCCTCATTTTGTAGTTTTAGTGATTTAGTAATTATCTATCCCGCAAAAGCGTGCAAAACTTGGGTCAATGCCCCGCCTACGACGCGGCATTGATTCCGAGTGGCCTACTTACGCAACGTTCGTTGACCTCTACTATCAGTCAGATGTTTTATTTGCAATATGTCGTAAACTTTTACAAAATTATAGGAAATTTTTTTTCGTTTTTTTTTTTCGCGTTTTTTTGTGGTATCATATCTGTGAGCATCTGTCTTCGTTTTTGCCAGCGTTCTCGTTACACCCTGTATGTTGGAGAGTGTGCTTAGGAACTTTACAGTATTGTTCCTTCTTCACCATTCTACCCCAGAACAGCAAGAAATCGTAAGTTCCACTCATCAAAATAAATAATATAAAAAAAGAAACCACACGTGGTCGACAATCAATGTACTCGCACGAAACGTTTTCAGACGCTATACACCTCAGTCATAGATACCTACAAAATGCAATGGCACCGATTCTAAGCACAACCTAATTTTAGAGTATTCGCACCCTCTTCTTACTAATGTAATATGAAAAGGACAAAAGCAGTTTGACATTTCTAAATTAAATTTTTAGATGGTAAAACCCGTGTTTTAGCACGCACTCGCGAACCTACTGTTTAAATTTGTATTGTGCACTAAAATTTTGAGTCTTTAAATGTGAAAGTCATGTTCCGTTCCTTTTTTAGCATTAGTAAAAAGAAAAGGATGCAGATACTCTAAATTTAGTTTAGAGAGAGACTAGAGAATCGGGGCCATTGTCACATTTGCTATGAAAGTAGCACCAACATTTGTAACAATTGCAGTGAAGAAGCCGGTAGCAAATGCGGAACAACAGTCACAGGCAGTTAGTTCCCCAGCGTAGTTCCGTGTATGTCCTCTTTTTATTATGCGGCGTTGTCCCAGCCTGTCTGCGTCGCATGGTGGCGAGGTAGAGCACATTATAAACTCCCTCTGTTTCGAGACTGGCATTACCATAATGCTCCCGCTTTAAGAACAACTAACAGACAGTCAAACGCTACAATCCTCCAGATATGTCCAGAAATATCAGCAGTAGCTAGTTTCCTAGCAAAGTCCCATTTATGTCCTCTCCCGTGTAAGTCCTCTCCATGTTATGCAGCGTAGACTCAGCCTACCTGCGCCGTTTGGTGGCTCGGCAGAGCAGCAGCAGTAGCAGCAGCGCCGCGCAGCGCAACAGCAGCAGCAGCGCAGCGAGCAGCAGGCGCGCGAGGCGCAGCGCGTCCCTGCGCAGCGCGCGCGACACGATCTCCGCGCGGCATCATCCCGTGCCGCACTTGCCGCTCTCGAACACGCCCTGACCAGACAGTGGAACGATGTAGCCACAAAAAAATGTACAGTGCGACAAGGCGATCTTCGTGGCAAAAATCGGAACTAACGTAGCCGTCAAGTGTCCCATTTTTTTTTTGTTTTATATTCTAAGCCTTTGTTCTCCAACAGCGCCCCCCTGTCAATGTCATTCAAGTGCCAAGAGAGCCTTATAGGTACGGTATTTACGGGCACCTTAAGTTTTACGTGTACTTGAAGAAATCAATTTAAAATGCGCATGGGATTTTTATCATATCATTTTTAGTAAGTGAAAAATGGAGCTTTAAATCTATGGAACTAAGCTAACTATAATGCGTACAAAAATGAAAACTCTCGCCATTTCAGTCCTTATTTTAAAGATGAAGCCCAGCTGTACTACAATATCACGATCGCAATCACCTCTAATTGGCGCTCGCTCACTATTGGCTACAATGCATTGTTGCAACGAGAATCGCACAAATTCAGCCAATCACAACAATTGAGATTGTAATAATGAGTGATGCGATGGGTTTTACGAAATCGACGTACCGAACTTTTGACATGTCAGTTGACACATAAAGTTAAAATGACGAGCGAGTTCTCATTTTGTACGGGAAGCCACTTGTTACTATAAAATATTATACCGATAAAAGATGGTGGGTGGTCTCAAAACAGCTGTTCTGTTTGGCGATCATTTTAAATACAGGCGGAAGACAGAACAGATGGTCAGCATTATTCTGAGTGACGTTCTAGAAGTAAACTAACCTTTCTGAAGAAGGGCGAGAAGGCGACGAGTGACTCGCGGGTGAGAGGCGACGAGTATAGTGGACATCTTCGGTCTGACGAACAGACGGTCAGCAGTCTTCTGAGGAAGGTTTCTAACTGTGGTCGTCTAGAACGAGCGAGAGCTTCTGTTGACCATAGAGTACGAGCGGGGAACGGAATCGCTGCCACCTAGAAATTAGATATTCTTTTAGTGATGATAATATGTAAAACTAGATGATTTTGTTAAATATTTTTGCGTGGATTTTGGTTTTTTTAAATCTCGTGGGAACTCTTAATTTTCCGGTATAAAAACTAGCCTATGTCCTTCTCCGGGATGGAAGCTAAATCTGTAATAAATTTCATTAAAATCGGTTAAATTGTTGAGCCGCGAAAAGCTGGCAGACAGACAGACACACTTTCGCATTTATAATATTAGTATGGATATGTCATAAAAGTTAGTGGTTTCGCAACAGGATCGTGCTCTTGTTTCGCTTCGTGCACTGTACCTCAAATAATACAATGAAATTGAATACCAAACAGGTTTAAATAATTAAAAGAAACGAATTTTCGGGCTCCACCATAGATTTTTTTTTCTTTAGGGACGCGAAACCAATTTTTGAGAAATAGCTTCAATACTTTCCGTCACGCACATAAAAAACTCCGATTTAAAATCCGAAAATTACGATTTCTACCCCACCCATTACATGCAACACATGAAATAAAAAAATAAAAATAATTTTTTTTTTAATTTTACAAGTATTTTTGAATCGTCAGATGCGTGACGATACTAACCTTCTCCCCGTAACTAGCTCTGGCAGCGAGGTAGAGGTCCCGGAAACGTCGGTACCGCCGCAACAACGCCCACGACGCGTTGGGCAAACGCACCCGCACCTCGTACTCGTGGTGCGTGCGCGCGCCCGCGCCGCGAGTCACCCACCCCGGCACGCTCACGACATCCGCTGGAAACGATGTTGGGTATAAAGCCAGTAGTTGCGAATCTAGTATTGAAATCATCTAACTGACCGACCGTTGCCTGCACGCCTAACATACGCACCGCGAGAAAATTTTGTCTACGCATTTACTCGTCTTATTTGTATGAAAAAACACGAGATAATGCGTAGACAAAATTTTCTCGCGGGGCGCATGTTAGGCCCTCTGGTGGACTTTCGAGTCGAGCGTTTGTCGCATCAGTAACGCCACGACAGAGAGGCAGACTAATGCATACAATCTGAGGCCACAGTGGAACCCCTTTTTTTTAACGTGGGGAAATCCTCATGGATACCACCGCGCTCGGGGAGTGGCGGTGGTTATGTCGGACTCTTACCGACTAAACCCCCACAGTATTCCGTCTCGTCCGTTGTTGCTAGGCACAGGGACACGAATGTATTCAACTGCAACCTAGCTAACGGCACCCGCCAAAGCAGGCCTAGCTCTGGAATTAAATGACAGTGGAACCCCTAAGTTAACGCAAGTTAACCAAACAAGACGAATGAGCGTTTAGGTAAATCTGTCATATAGAAAGAATAGATGATCTTTTCTAAATTAATTCTGAAAGTAGACCTTAATAAAAGAGTTCAACAGGTTATTAAGTAATTTTAAACTTACCAAAGTCTATGGGATGCATGAGACCTTCTGCGGAGTAATCCTGAAACCAAACAATGATACTGATTCTGTGCACACCTAAATTTTAGAGTATTCGCATCCTCTTCTTACTACTGCATTTAGAAAAGGGCAGATACAATTTGACAGTTTTAAATTTAATTTAGAGCTGACAAACCTCGTGACTTTAGCTGCCAGTCGCGAGCCTATTGTTTAAATTTGTAGCGTGCACTAAAATTTAGAGTCTTTAAATGTAAAATTCATGTTCCGTCCCTTTTTAGCAATATTAAAAAGAAAAAGATCCAGATAGTCTACTTTAGAGAAAGACTAGCTCATGCTCGCGACTTCGTCCGCGTGGACTACACAAATTTCAAACCCCTATTTCACCCCCTTAGGGGTTGAATTTTACAAAATCCTTTCTTAGCGGACGCCTACGTCATAATAGCTATCTGCATGCCAAATTACAGCCCGATCCGTCCAGTAGTTTGAGCTGTGCGTTGATAGATCAGTCAGTCAGTCAGTCAGTCAGTCAGTCAGTCAGTCAGTCACCTTTTCCTTTTATATATTTAGATAAGAGAATCGGCACCATTATAGCATTATAAGTCGTGTACGGCGGCGTCTCTTCCCTAGAAGATGCCTATTCACTCTTGACTTCAAGGAATAATCTTACTCACCGGGTGTTGCACGCTTTGTCTATGGTTCTGATGGATGTTGTTGTAGTCGTGGTCGTGGTCGTGGTCGTGGTCGTGGTCGTGGTCGTGGTCGGTGCGGTGCGGGGAGGGCGGCGGACAGAGCGCGCGGAGCGGGTCGGGCCACGATTGCTCTGAGGGCAGTTCGTCGTTGGACGTTGACACGTTGTCTGACGCTTCTACTTCGGTTTCTTTTAACCTACAAAAAACGATAACTAATAATAATCAAGCTGTGATAGCCTAGTAGTTAGGGCGTCCGCCTTCTAGTCAGACGTCGGGGGTTCGATCCCGGGCACGCACTTCTAAGTTTTCGGAGTAATGTGCTTTTTATGAAATTAAATATCACTCGCTTTAACGGTGAAGGAAAACATCGTGAGAAAACCTGCATGCCTGAGAGTTTTCCACAACGATCTCAAAGGCATGTGAAGTCTGCCAATCCGCACATGGCTAGCGTGGTAGACTATGGCCAAAACCCTTCTCACTCTGAGAGGAGACCCGTGCTATTAGTGAGCCGGCGATAGGTTGATCATGATGATGAATATCATCAATCCATCGCCCGGCTCACTACTGAACATGGGTCCCGTCTCGATATAAAAAGGATTTAGGCCCATAATCTGTAACGACCAAGTGCTTTTAATAGACTTCACACACTTTTGAGAACATTATAGAGAAGTCTCAAGCATGTAGGTATATGTACGAGATAGGCCGAGATGGCAATCGGGATGGGGATGCCCCGCACACCCGCACAGCCCCTGCGCTAGCCCAGTGCGGGTGACATGCGGGTGTGCGGGGCGTCCTACCGCCTCATACCACAATTGCCATGTCGACCTGTCACGAACTATACGTTTCCTCACGGTTTCACCGTGTGGCGGTTGCCACAATTGCAACTAGATGGCGCTATTCAATCGATAAGATTTCATGACGTATCCCGAACAAATGTACCGCCGACAGTACTCGCACTAACGGAGTTTTCTGCAATCTAGACTATATATAGAAGTTTTAAGACACAACCGTCGGCCCAGCTGGCGCTACCGAGCACAACCAACCGCTCGGTAGCCTGCACACCGCTCCCGTACAACCGTTAAAGCAAATAGTATTTAATAGTTTAAGACGCACATAACTCAATGGCATGTCTACTGACCTGCTGAGTAGGGGGTCCTCAAAATGTCCGTTGTGCGTTTCGGACGCGGGCGCTGGCTCGTTGGACACTTGCATGTCGCTCTCGCTGAGCGTCAAAGATGGCGTCTCTTGTATGGGCGTCACCATGATTGTGCGTTTGTTTGGTTGATTGTCAAAGAACGAATACTGGAGAGCCATTTCTAGGCGGACGTATTTCTTCTGGAGTTCTTGTAGCACCTGCAAAAAATAATCTTTACAGTATAAATAATAATATAATATAGAGGTTTAATATCAAAATTTTACAAAGATTTTGCATTGAATATAAATATAATAATATCATATATAAAAACCGGCCAAGTGCGAGTCAAATACTACAATCGTATTTTATCGACATTTTGCACGATATATCAAAAAATAAATAAACATCTGTTTTAGAATCTACAAGTAAAGCCCTTTCATATGATACCACACTTGGTATAGTAATCTTACTTTGAAAATTGAGAATAGCAATATTTGTTCATGAACACATTTTAATTTTTTCTTGTGATGTAATCACAAATTTACGGTTTTCAGATTTTTCCCCTCATGTCTGCTCTATAAGACCTATACCTACCTGCCAAATTTCATGATTCTAGGTCAACGGGAAGTACCCTATAGGTTTCTTGACAGACAGACAACAAAGTGATCCTATAAGGGTTCCGTTTTTCCTTTTGAGGTACGGAACCCTAAAAATGAGAAAAAATCGAAACTGGAAAAAATATGGAATTACCGCAATCTGTCGATTGAGTTCCTCCTTGGAGCAGTCGTTCTCCAGCGAAGATATGACGAGCATCTTCTGCGACGCGATCCGCGAGCACAGCCGCTGCATCGCCCGAAGCGCCTCCGCTTCTGTCACTTGTCTTCTGTTCTTGCTTTCACCTGCAGAGCAATATTTGACAAAATCCATACTACAGGCGTAATGGTACTACAGTGGTAGATGCATCCGAACTATTCGTAAGCACTTGTAAAAGTTTATACGAATAAAAAAAGATTTTCATTCATTTCATTTCATTTCATTTCATTTTCATTTCATTTCATTTCATTTCATTTAATGCATAACTGAGTAGGTTCCTGCGGTAGTGGAGCGGTGCGGGAGGGGGGTGATGACGTGACGCGAGAGCTCAGTGATTCGTCAACTTATGTCAAAGTCAAAGTCAAATGATTTATTCAAAATCCATCCATACTAATATTATAAATGCGAAAGTGTGTCTGTCTGTCTGTCTGTCTGCTAACTTTTCACGGCCCAACAGTTCAACCGATTTTGATGAAATTTGGCACAGAGATAGTGTTCGCGATGATTCCGTCAGTAGGTACTAATTTAGTTCGAGAAAAGATTCGATTCAAAATCCGTGCAAAAAAAGGGACCATTGTGTTTACGCCAAAGAACAATAGGCTAGCATCGAAAAAGTGTAAACAACTATTGTCTGCGTAATTTATGATTCACTCGAGATTTCTCGAATAATCTGTGAAAGGGACGGGCGTATAAGATAGTAAGGGACGGACATAGCCCCGAAATCGTATATAAGCGGACGAATTCGACGACGCGGCAAGTTTTGTATTACAGTGGAAAGAGTGCGAATCAGAACAGTGAACGCTCTTAAGTGAATAGTGAATATTATAAGTGTTAAGTGTATTTAGTAAATTGAAAATATTAATTGTGATTATTCTAAAAGTGGACAATAAAGTGGACCTTAATTTGAATCAGTCTTTAAGTTTAAGTAGTCGCACGTACCTTGTTAGATATACCTACTTACCCGCCAGTGCTAAGTGTTCAGTACGTTACAGATAGCTTACATCCCAGAGATAGATTTTTAAAAACCTTCATAGATAGATAGATAGATAGATAGATAGATAGATAGATAGATATATATATAGATAGATAGACGCATTCAAGGTAAAATTTTGTATGAAGTTCGCCTTTGTTCTTTAAAAAGCTTACCTATTCTCCTTCTGTATTTGGTCCTCTGTTGTCTTTCTTCCGGCGACCTCTCTACGGAGCTTGACGACTGGCCCTCCACTATTCGAGGCTAAGGAGAGAATACAAAACAGATTTAAGAGTGCTCACTTCGATGTATGGGGTATCGTTAAAATCCTTACATAATCTGTCTATGGATAATTTTTTGAAAAAAAAAAATAATAATATAAGCAATAAAAGTCGTAATTTTCAACTATTTTACACTTGTTACAATCTTGAACAATGACATCTTGAGTGAGAAGTGGCAATCGGGAAGGGAACGCCCCGTGCAGCCCCAGCGCGGGTGTGCGGGACGTCCCCCCGCCTCATACCCCGATTGCCATCTCGACGTGTCGCGGACTATACTTTTTTTTTTTTCCTCTTTATTAAAGGGTTTGTTCAATCAGAACATGTCATCATGTGAATCAGAAATTGTCTATAAAATCCAATATAATAAGTATAATGTTTGTCGAACTGATTGCCGTAGCGGACTATACTTGTTTAGCGATTATTCTACTGTTCCTGATTGCAGTAGTCTTACCTTGTGATAGTCCTCAGTGCTGGACATGTCATCACTGTCATCGGGCGCAACCCCCAACCTGAACTGCGGGATGGGCGCGGGGTCGCTCGGCAGCGCTGACGTCTCCGTGGTGGAGGGCGTGGGCACCGAGGAGGAGGAGGGGAGCTTGGGGGAGGAGGTGGCGGTGTGGAAGGTGTCGGGACTGTTGAGAGTGGAGTTCGGGGAGGGAAGCGGGTCCAGGGAGAGGCTCAGGCTGTGGACAAGCAGTTGTCTAATTATCGCGACTTTCGAACCCCTATTTCAAGGTGCGCGAGACTAACTCGCACTTGGCCGGTTTTTTTTTCTAGATCATTTCTCACCTCACTCTCATTCACCTATAATTTAAACTAATGGTCAAACCCATTCAATAAAAACCGGCCAAGTGCGAGTCAGGCTCGCGCAATGAGGGTTCCGTACTACAGTCGTATTTTTTGCACGATAATTCAAAAACTATGATGCATAAAAATAAATAAAAATCTGTTTTAGAATGTACAGGTGAAGACCTTTCATATGATACCCCACTTGATATAGTCACTCACTTCGAAAGTTGAAAATACTAATTATTAGTTCATGACCACAATTTTTTTTTTGTGTGAAATTCACGGTTTTCAGATTTTTCCCCAAATGTCAGCTATAAGATCTACCTACCTGCCAAATTTCATGATTCTAGGTCAACGGGAAGTACCCTGTAGGTTTCTTGACAGACAGACGGACAGACAGACAACAAAGTGATCCTATAAGGGTTCCCTTTTTCCTTTTGAGGTACGGAACCCTAATTAATTAATTTCATGTAGGACAACTAGTGTCTCATTATGTTACGTCCGGGACTCTACCACGAGTTTGGAAAGTAGATTCTACTGAGAAGAGCCGTCAAGAAACTAGACGACATGGGGGACGGACCAACAAATTCCTGAAAGGCCGGCAATGCATTGTTGGTTCCTCTGGTACTGCAAATATTCATGGGCGGCGGTAATCACTTAACATCAGGTGACCAGCCTCTCATTTGCTCGTCATGTTTATATACAAAAAAAAAAAAAAACCGACTTCGATACACAAACACTAAAAATTGAAAAATAATTTAATTTATTACCGAATATATTATGTATACAAGAGTTCCATAATAATACTTTTTGGTGCCGGTGCCAATTAGCTTTAGCTGCGCGAATCTATTTTTATGAGACTCCACAATGGCACCTCATTGGCACCGACCCCAAAAAATATTATTATGGAACTATATTAACTCTTGTATACATAATATATTCGGTAATAAATTAAATTATTTTTCAATGTTTAGTGTTTGTGTATCGAAGTCGGTTTTTATTTTTTTTGTAAAAATTTTTTATTTCACAATTTTTAGTGGTCCCATGGAATTATGCTATGACTGGTTAAAAATCTACTGTTTACTAAGCTATTACACTGATCACGAGCAATTTACTCTTATCCGTTGAGGAGTTCCAGTATCTATCTTCGAAGATGTTCATCAGATCTTTACCAAATTTAAATGGGACCAACTTTGAAGTATACCCTTTCAAACAAAAAAATAATTTTCAAAATCGGTTCAGGCGTCTTCGAGTAATCGGGAAACATACATAAAAAAAAAAAAAAAAAAAAAAAAAAAAAAAAAAAAAAAAAAAAAAAAAAAAAAAAAAAAAAAAAAAAAAAAAAAATCCGACGAATTGAGAACCTCCTCCTTTTTTTGAAGTCGGTTAAAAACAAGTTACCTGAGCCTCTTGGCGCGGAAATGTTCCCTCTCGTCCGCGGAGAGCGGCTCGGGCACGTCGGTGTGACAGCGCAGCACGAGCTCCGACTTGCTGCGCTTTACACCCTCCGCGGGAGACATTTCGCTTTCCCCCTCTGTAATAACAAGGTTTAAAGTGTACACAGGCAATAGTGTATTGTACCTTTTTTCGAAAAGTGCCTTAATTTGACCCTAAGATGATAATAACTACTACCAAAAAAATCACAAAAGTTTTATCCGATCGATAACTGCAATAAAAATGCATTTAAAATTTCCCCGCGAAAACGCTACCATTTTGTTTCGGTGTATGAACTGTCATGACGTCACACGGATTGGTAAACAACGGAATTTTCCTTGTGAAATACATTACAATTACAATCCATGTGACGTCACAGTCGGTATTCATCATGGCGGTTACAGCTTCGTGCGTTTAGAATATATTTGTATTGTTCTATTTTCACGCGATACGGCACTATACTTGTAGCTCCTGCTCCAAGCTCTTATAAAAGGACAAGCTGACTGACTGACTGTCTGACTGACTGACTGACTGACTGAATGACTGACTGACTGACTGGACGACTGATTTATCAAGGCAAAACTCAAACCCCTGGACTGTGTGGGCTGAAATTTGGCATGCGGATAGCTATTATGACGTAGATATTCGCTAAGAAAGGAATTGAAAATTTCAAAATTTGTGTAATGTAGTATCAGTATCAGTACCATTATTATAAATGCGAAAGTGTGTTTGTTTGTTGCTTTGTTGGTTTATTGGTATGTCCTTCAATCACGTCACAACGGTGCAACGGATTGACGTGATTTTTTTCATGGATAAAGAACTGCAGAGTGACATAGCCTACTCTTTATCCAGGAAAAACAAAGAATTCCCACGGGATTTTTAGAAAACCTAATTCCACGCGGACGAAGTCGCGGGCATCAGCTAGTTATAATGTTATCATCATCAACTGATAGACGTCCACTGCTGGACATAGGTCTCTTGTAGGGACTGTTGGTGAAATGGAACGCAGCCCATAATGTAAACGTTTTGATATTTCGCTCTGTTCTCTTTGATTTTATGTCTCCGCCGCGTATAATGTGTTTCTTGTAAAATCTTATTTAAATCAGATAATTAAACAAGTTTAACTAGTTCAACACCCGAGTTTAATTCAGTTTTTCAGTGACTTCCACACGCCACGGTCTTGCGCCGCTTGAATCCAGCGGCTCCCTGCGACTCGTCTGATGTCGTCCGTCCACCTAGTGCGCTACTAGTAGTCTTCCAACGCTGCGTCTTCCGGTCTCGCCATCCCAGCACTTTGAGACCCCAACATCTATCGGTTGTACGAATTTTGTGCCCTGCCCATTGCCACTTCAGCTTCGCAACCCGTTGAGCTATGTCGGTTACTCTAGTTCTCCTACAGATCTCCTCATTTCTGATTTGATCACGTAGAGAAACTCCAAGCATAGCCCTCTTCACCCGTTATGTACATTAAAATATGAAGTCACAGGCAGAGACGAGCTCTCCCCTCGAGACCCCACTGGGGACTCAAGGTTGTGTAATGTGGTATTACCAAATAAGTTGTAGGGCTTGTAGAGGTGCAACCTCTACCGTTACTTGGCTGGCAGCTATTAGGAAAACTTCGCAGCTGCCACACAACAATATTCAAATTTGGAACGCCTGTGGAGAATCCTCGTGGTCACGCACGTTACAAGATTCCACATTCCCTATCATCCGCTCGTCACGTCAACATCTTCTACCATTGTATTATATAAAGCTCGCGAGCCCGTCTGTATTGTACATAACATATCAATTGTAAAGTGTAAAATAAACATCATTATATCAAACGTCTTTATGACAAGATCTGTTGAAACGAATGCTTTAACTTATTACAACTTATCCTATCTATTTAAATTATAACACTGTTGCACCAAATAAAATATAGTTTTAGTAATGTATGAATATATATATAGTAATGTATAAATATAGTATAGTATATAATATAATATAATATAGTATGAATGAGGTCGATGAACTTTGTCAGCCCTAGCACAGACTACGGTCTATTTGGGCTGCAAACTGCCAGCACCAGTCTCGGCTTTTTGTCTAGTGCTTTGGTCTGGAAGTGTGGTGTGAATTATTCGCTTTTTTTTGTCTAAATAAAAAATAAATAAATAAAAAATAAAAATAAATGTAGCTGGTTCTTCATTGCACCAACCCTTCAGCTACGTAATTGGTGACCCCGACGTGATTTGAACACGCAGCCTCATTATTGGTCACCATCAACACAGGCTTACCTCCATCAGCCAGCGCCCTGGTGATGCCGCGCTCCCGGGCCGCGAGCACGGCCAGCTCCTGCTGCAAGCGTTCTATTTTGACGCGATGCGCCGCGACACTCGCCACGCGCCCTTGCAGCTCCTGCTCCAAGCTCTCTAACTCCTTTTTCTGTAGCAATGATAATGGCACCGATTCTAAGCACAACCTAATTTTAGAGTATTCGCACCCTCTTCTTACTATTGTAATATGAAAAGGACAGAAGCAGTTTGACATTTCTAAATTTAATTTTTAGATGGTAAAACCCGTGATTTTAGCACGCACTCGCGAACCTACTGTTTAAATTTGTATTGTGCACTAAAATTTAGAGTCTTTAAATGTGAAAGTCATGTTCCGTTACTTTTTTAGCATTAGTAAAAAGAAAAGGATGCAGATACTCTAAATTTAGTTTAGAGAGAGACTAGAGAATTGGGGCCAATGTGTTACCATCAGAAGCTCTAGTCACTAAGATGTAACACTACAGTCTATACTCGAGTTTATATTTTTTTTTTTTTTTCTGCAACACTTACATCTAGCTTTACAGGCTTATTCCTAATACGCTAGTGTAACATAATATGCACTTCTTAAAAAAATTTATATCTAATGTAACATTTTGAAAAATACCTATATACATATTTATTATTAATTACTACCACAGCCTGAAGACTGACCTAAAATTTAAAATAAATACATATAAACCTAAACTAACATTCAAAAGAATTACTTGCGAACCTAATATAATTATTTATTACTATCATAACATATAGACCACATCGCAGTCCTTGTGAGTTCACTCAGAGTGCAACAAAACAGGTCGATCCGCTCCGCCACGACGTTTAGAGTGCAAAGCGCGCGTTGTATAATGAAACAATACGTTTTGCCATTAGCTAATATCAAATCGTAAAATAATGATACCATATTTAAATTAATAGCGGTTCAGTTGTGTGAATGAGTCAATGAACCGGAAGATTCCAGTGTTGCATTAAAAAAGAAACAACGAAAAAACTTTTGATGTGAAAACGTCTATAGAACACGGAACCCGAGTCCAACTTGCACTTAACCGATTTCAAAAAAAATGTATCCACAAAATTACCTCCATGTTTCACTTGAACATTATGGAGCAGCACTATAGTGTCAGGTTTGTAACATGTTTAGGAAGTTGAAGAACTGCAATGTCTGTTCTAGATTTTTTTTTAATTGAATAAGGTTGCGCTTGACTGCAATCACACCAAACACGAGATGATACAGCCTAAGGTGGAACGCGCCTGCCTAGAAGGTACGGACCCGAAGAGCCAAGCAATGAAAATCCAAGTGGGGAAACTCACATGTCTCTCCACAGTTTCCTTGATACTCTTGGCAGTGTTCGGTTCGCACTGCTGCAGCAGATGCATCAGGCTCTCCGTTGACGTCTCTGACTGAGGACTGTCGGGACTTGGCGTCAGACTCTGTGCCAAACAAAACAACATTTTCTCTCCGAATAAATACCTGTAGAAGTAGCCCTACCGTGACTTTTACTGTTAGAGCGAGATAGCTAAAAGCATTTAAGCTCTTATTAGAACGTGACGAAATAATCATTTTATGCCCTTATCACCGTGGCCACTTTTTTGTTTGTCAAGATGTATTTTGCACCTGAGAGTCCTGAGACCTTGACAAATAACGTGAAGTGAGGATATATTGACTCAAGTATTTTAAAGAAATAATTGATTATTGACTACAATTCTTCTTTTTAAAGACGTCCTATATGACGTTTTATCGGTGTCAACGAAAGAGACGATGTTCTACGAATAATAGGTATGTTAATAGACACATAAGATCTGAACAAGTTACACCAACACCTTGAAGACCCACCACCATCCAACCTCATAAAGCACTTACCTCATCAACGTGGCAGCCACTCTCGACCAGTTCCTTTATCTTCTCCCTCACGAAGAGTTCCAGCTCGCCCTGTTTCCCCCCCAGCCGGCGCCGCACGTCTGCGATCTGCGTTTCCTCCTTCTCAATCTACGGGAGACGGGGATAGCAACATAATACTAACGTGGAGGTCTTAACTTCAAGTTTATATTACGGTTTTCTTTTTGAAACCGTACTTGAGTTGGCTCAGTTCTTGCTCAAAACTAAGTATTATATCGGTTTGTCTTGCCATTATCTAGGTTTATTGATATAGTAAACATTGAAAAAATATTGATTTTAAAGTTACGAGCCTCAAAAGATTCCAATTTTAACACTAAATTTATGACAACTTTGGGCGTAAATAAATAAGATTAGGGGTATGAAAATTCTATCACAATTTAACATATTTTATTTATTCATATATCTTTATTTTGCAAACATACATTTAGTATTCTTTTTCAAAAATACTTTTCCTAAACCCGTGATTTCAGTGAAAAACATCGTGCCTCTCACCTTTCTCATACAATGTCAAGTGAAAAGAGGTGGACTTGGTTAGAGGTGCCTGCCCGGGATCGAGCCCCCGAACTCTCGAGTGGGAGGCGAAAGTCTTAATCACCAAGCTATTACGGCTTACACGGTAAACTACAATTTCTAACTCTAATTGCAACGCAAGTGCAACTTATACAAAATTTAATGATTTTTTTTTAATGTGTGTTACAATTTTTTTGCGATATAACTTGAAATTAAAAACTCCACTGTATAAACAAAAAAGGGGTAAAAACTAGCACATATAGGAAGTCTAGACTAATCTAATTATGACAAGTGTTCAGTACAAACAGCGCGGCGGTAACTGGGACGCAAGTGTTTCGATTATGAGAAAATAAAAACGACTTTATTGTTTGCATAAAAGTGAATGTGCGGCGGTGTGGTGCTACCAGTGTTTCTAGATTTATTTTTTAATTTATAGATTACCGCTTGGCTGCAATCAGACCTGGTGGCAAGTGATGATGCAGCCCAAGATGGAGCGCGCTTGCCTAGAAGATGCTTATTTACTCTCGTCTTGAAGGTACCCATAGGAAAACTGATGCTGGAAGGGTGTTCTAAATCTCAGCGGTTCGAATTAGAAATGACGAGGCAAATCGCTTCGTACGTATTTTACAAGTGAAAACCTAATCCCGTGGGAGCTCTTTGATTTTTCGAGATAGAAAATAGCGTATGTCCGTCCCCGGGATACAAGCTATCTCTGTGCCTTTAAAAATTGGTTAAAAGGGTGGGCCTCTAAAATTCTTGTGGGAACTATTGATTTTTCTGGATGAAAGAGCCTTTGTCCGTCCTCGGGATGCGAACTAGCTCTCTGCCAAGCTTCGTCAAAATTAGTTAAGCGTATGGACCGTGAAAAACTAGCGGACAGACACACTTTCGCATTACTAATATTAAGTAAAAGGAAAAGCAGACTGAATGACTGACTGATCTATCTGCGCACAGCGCAAACTACTGGACGGATCGGGCTGTTTTGTATACGGATAGCTATTATGACGTAGACATCCGCTAAGAAAGGATTATGGAAAA
Source organism: Maniola hyperantus (assembly GCF_902806685.2). Taxonomy (NCBI): domain Eukaryota; kingdom Metazoa; phylum Arthropoda; class Insecta; order Lepidoptera; family Nymphalidae; genus Maniola; species Maniola hyperantus. The sequence goes on along the minus strand of NC_048553.1, from coordinate 1,131,032 downwards.
TTTCAACCCTAAGGGGTTAAAATATAGAGGTTTGTGTGTAATCCACGCAGACGAAGTCGCGGGCATAATCTAATTATTTCATACTACCATAAGCCTCTCGTGTCATTTGTTGAAAATTGAAAACTTGCGAGTTTCGATTAGACGTTTCGATACGCAATAGAATTGATAAATCATCGATCTAGAAAGCATGGTAGCGCTGCAGGTGCGTGGTACAATGACACGAGTGATTGCGTCGCGCATGATGTAATGTTTGTTTGTGTGTTCACGGTGAGTGCACTTATCCCATTACAGTATATTGCCTCGAGCCGAAGTATAGGGGTACTATCTTTATCAGTTGTTTATCCATACTAATACATATTATAAATGCGAAAGTGTGTGTCTGTCTGCTAGCTTTTCACAGCCTAGCAGTTTAACCAATTTTGATGAAATTTGGTACAGAGTTAGCTTACATCCCGGGAAAGGACATAGGCTACTTTTATCCCGGAAAATCAAAGACCTCGCACGGGATTTTTGAAAAATTGAGGGAACAACGCGAAAAGAAGAAGACCATATAACTGTTTTAAGTTTAAACAGTAATTCTTAATAAAATGTATAAACTAATAAAGCAGCCACTAAAACGAATAATTGGAAATAATAATTTTATGAGGATTTTTATGTTCTTAGGAATTCATGCTTCACTTTACATAGACTGTGTACTCACCGGGTTGTGCCGCGGCCGGGCGGCCAATGATCACAATAGATGTCGCCACGCAATCCTAAATCACGCTAACAGAGTTTTGAAGTTCCAAGATGCAATCAGCTCAATCTCTGGGCACGGATAATTTTCCTATAGATACGATTGACCTGCTCAGCTAAAATAGTAGTCAAGCGTGAATCTGCGCGAGCTCAGTTCCCGTCGTCTGCAGCGCAAAGCCCTGCGTACACCCTAGCTCTCCCAGTCGACCGAACAAGAATCCACATATATCGCTGCGACGAAGTAACTTACAACGAACTAGATGTCGCTATGCGGATCCTAAATCATGCTAACACAGTTTTCAAAGTTTCAAGATACAACCAGCTCGGTCCTCGGGCATGGTCATTTTTAGACGATGAGCCCTGGCCGAAATATAATAGTGGTCAAGCATGAACCTGCAATAAAGGTCACTCACAGTGTCGATGACGTCACGCACGGCCGCCGCGTGCCTGGTGACACGCGCGCTAAGTTCCCGTTGTCTGCAGCGTAACGCTCTGCGACGCAACGTCCACCCTCGCTCTAAGGCCCTCCAGTCACCAGAAAGACGTCGACAAGCGGCAGCGTATTCTTTCTCCATTGCTGATCGCTCCTAAATTGAAGAAAAATGTAATTTCAGCATATTTTTATGTCAATTGAACATTTGCAAAGAAGTTTCTTTTCGGCGAGTTTCTGATTGCTTGATCTTATTGGTAGGAATGGCATTCCGAACCAGTTGTAAATTCTTTTGACCATTTAAAAGCACTTGTAACAGTTCATTTGAATAAAAATCTATTCTATTCCATCAATTTGAGTTTACTAGAGGGTAGTGTTGGCATTAATACAATAATTTTTAATCGATTTGTTAATTTGATTAAATTAATCGTGATTAAGTTAATCGCGATTAATACAGTAATCGTAATCGCAATTTAAAAAGTAATCATTGATCGTTAATCGTTAGTTTAATTAATATTTTTGACAGAGGTAAGTATTTTTACCATTTTGTTGTTTTTTTCAACGATTTATATTTAATTATATATTTTCAATCGCGATTAACGATTAACAATTAAATTTAATTAATCGTTATCATGAAAATTTCGATTACGATTAATTAATTTGAATCGTTCATCGCGACTAACTTTTTAATCGTTAATCAGATTAACTGTTTGCCAATATTACTAGAGGGGTGCACAACCACGCCGAATTTTTCAGACAGAAAACGTGTCGTGGGCTTTGATACTGCTTATACTCTGAAACGTGAAGTCTGTGGCGCTGACAGCACTGTAACCAAAACGTGCGTCTAACCTCATCAAGTTGCCGCTGCGCTTGAAGCAGCTGCTCTCGCTCCTGATGCCAGCGCCGTTGCCGCTCTTCCTGCTGCAACTCGAACTGTTGTCTTTCCCTCTCCAACTCCGCTCTCTGTGCCTCTATGCGCTCGCATCTGATCTCGCTTTCTAGGTCCCTGCATCAATAATTCATACTAATATTGTAAATAAGTGTGTTTGCTTGCCTTTTTGTCTGTTATCATTCAACTGTCCATACGTTTAACCTCTGACCACTAAGCTATTGCTTGCTGCCAGTGACGAACGTTGTGATATGTATGTTCACTCAGTACAAACTAAACAAACTAGCCAAAACCGTAGAAGGCAGTATTTCACCCACTTTTAAAATGTTCTTCCTTCGTATATCCATACAAATATTATAAATGCGATATTGTCTGTCTGCTAGCTTTTCACGCCCCAACCGTTCAACTGATTTTGATGAAATTTGGTACAGAGATAGCTTGCATCCCGGGGAAGGACATATGCTACTTTTTATCCCGGAAAATCAAAGAGTTCCCGTGGTATTTTAAAAAACCTAAATCCATGTGAACGAAGTTGCAGACATAAACTAAATTAAAATAAGCAAAAAAAGCGGTAAACTCAAGAACTAGTATATTATCCATTTCAAAAATAATTTCCCCCTACCTACGGCAATGCTTACGATGTTTGTTTTATTAGTTTTTGGGAAGTTGGTTTTGGTTTTTTTTATTTCTTTTGACAGTAGATATTTAGAATAGAATAGAATTTATTGGTTGATCCAAAACACGATAAACACAAATATTTAAAAAACATTTCTTAAAAGCTAATCCAACAAATTGTTTATTTATTTTATATTATAAAATTAACAAATAAAAAAAAAAAAAAAAAAAAATCCAACAAATTTATTTATTCTATTTCTTTTGACTTACGACAGTGTAGTATTGAGGTTCTCAGTGCTCGCAGCCAGGTCGGTGGTGGACCAGGACAACAGAGACAGTCGGGAGAGGTTCATAGCCGACGCGCCTTCCTGTCTCAACTTGGCGGCTTCCGCTGGATCGTTGTAGCGGAACATGTTTGTACGGCCCAGGAGTAGGATACACCCTGGGGAAAACATGTTTATTTCTTTCCGCATGGGATTTTTTTAAAATTCAGATACAAGTTGAAGTTAACCCTTAACTGCAATCTCACCCATTTGGTGGTAAGTGATGATGCAGTCTAAGATGATAGCGGGCTAACCTGGAAGGGGTATGGCAGTTTTTATTAAGTCCACACCCCTTTGGTTTCTACACGGCATCGTACCGTAACGCTAAATCGCTTGGCGGCACAGTTTTGCCGGTAGGGTGGTAACTAGCCACGGCCGAAGCCTCCCACCAGACCAGACCAGAAATTTAGAAATTCCTAACCCCTGCCGGGAATTAAACCCGGGACCTCCCACTAATAAGACAATAGCCCTTATCACTGCGCCAGGGAGGTCGTCAGGAGTTCGGGATTGTACAGGATACTTGTCTGTCAAGTTTAATAACGGTGACAAATGTACTGCTTCGAAATTTTATGGACCTTAATTTCAATAATTGATATGTGTTCAGGCGTTTTTAGGGTGCCGTACCTCAAAAGGAAAAACGGAACCCTTATAGAATCACTTTTTTGTCTGTCAAGAAACCTAGAGGGTACTAACCGTTGACCTAGAATCATAAAATTTGGCAGAAACGTAGCTCTTATAGCAGACATGAGGGGAAAAATCTGAAAACCGTGAATTTCTGGTTAAATCACAAGAAAAAAATTGAATGTGTTCATGAACAAATATTGCTATTTTCAACTTTCAAGGTTAGATTACAATACCAAGTGGGGTATCATATGAAATGACTTTACTTGGACATTCTTAAACAGATTTTTATTTATTTCTAGGCACAATAGTTTTTGATTTATCGTGCAAAATGTCGATAAAATACGATTGTACGATGTGGTTCTGACTCGAATCGGATGCAGTGCGTAACCGCTCTTACTTCCATGGGGACTATCACAGAGCAGAAACGAAGAGGAGTTGGCCTAAGCAACTGTGCACTGTGATTTTCAACTAGGTCCTGACGTCATCACTGTGGGCGGGGCCTTAGTTAGTATGCTGTCTGCGTTCGTCAGGTTCACATATATTGAGACTCGTATTATCGGTGTGTTTTCGCGTTTTTAAGAACAAAAGGATGAAGTGTTGTGTTTTATCGTGTCAAAGTTATTCAGACAGACGTTCTGATGCTATGAATGGTATCACATTGCATTTGTAAGTAATTTTATACGTAATTTCTACACTTATTGACATCTAGTGTGAGATAGCTGAACTATGTAGTGACATCAATATATCGATGTTAGGTCGCTAAGCGAGTAGTTTTGCTACTAACCCGCAGATGGAAAATTGAGAAGTGGGCGGCGTTCCACAACCCCTCACCCCGCAAAATGTCACTCGATATTTCATAGGGAAATCTTAATACAACATCTCCTCTTTGTTTCTGCTCTATGGGGACTATATTCGGGGTAAGAGTACACTATTCACCACCCTTCGTAACTAAAAGAGCTCACTCACCCTGACTAAGCTTGGCAGGTTTGTCTAGCAGCACAGTATTAAGCCAGCACTGCGCGCCGGAGGCTGGGGTAATGGTAGCGACCCCCTCTCTTAAGGTCACTCGACAGTGTAAGGGCAGAACCCCGGCTCCCGTCAGGACTATGTCTGGGGTTGGAGTGAACTCTTCACTGCCTATCAGTGTCTCGCCTTCCTGGAACACGATAACAAATGAGCATATTTGTTTTAAAACTAAGTATGAATAAATTATTCGAAATGGAATCGATCAATATTATTGTTGTATATTTATTATTCATCTATCACTATATTATATATTAATATATGTATATATTATGTATTATATATGTACCTGTGTATATCTTTATCTATATATTATTATTAAGGCATTTCTGTGCCTATTAATATACATATTGTGACGTTGTAAATTTTGAACTACTAACTAGCGTTTCGCTTTTAATAAAAATCAATTTTGTTCAAAGTATGTTGGTGCCACCTAGCATCAAGGTGCAGAACTACGCGTGGGTCGATGTTCAGAGTTCATTCGAGCCACAATAGATGGCGTTTGCTTCGTTGTCAATTGTCGTAAAAATAAAACAAAATAATTAAATAAAACCATAATATCATTTGTTTATTGTTAAGTCATTAACAAAACGGTTCTTATAATATATCCTTAGGTTCCGCAAATATTCAAAAATGAATTGGCTTCATGATCAAACTAAATGAGAGCGGCCACACTCGGGTTGCGTCTGGCAACACCGATTGGTGAGATTTAGAATTTTTCTGGAGTCAACATGTGAAGACGAATTTTTTCGTTCCAGGAAAATCTCACTCTTTTTCGCCCATGGCTTCGCCTGGGAAAATACAATAGTTATAAATTTAGTCATCCTAACGTATTTCAATGTTTCATCAATTATGGTGAGTGAAAAATCAAGTAATGTGGATTCGACAAAATGGCGGTTTGGTTAGAGAAAATCCTAATTTCATGATTTTCCCTTTCAGTTCCAGTTATTTTACCTTCCCAAATAAATGAGGATAATGGGTTGTGGGTGGACTCCTGAAAACCATTGGTGGCCAGGAGTTCAATAGGTGAGTTGTGTTTGATCGGGAAAATTCCACGTGTCGAAATTTTCACACAGCACAAATTATAATCTTGTTTTCTTTGTTGCAGGGTTTCCGTTTGCGTTTCCGTTTTAGTTTCCGTTTGCGTTTCCGTTTTTAGTTTTCGGTTTTCGTATTTATTTCTTTTGCACATTCACGTTGGCAACTTAATTTCTATGGATAAGACTTGGTGAAAATCTTTGTAATGAAACATTTCGGTTGTGAAGAATCAAGTTAAATCGAGTTTTGGGAGCTTGGTCGATGCCGTCCAGCTACCTTGCAGTCTTCGCACCTACAAGTAAGCAAATGTTTGTATCCTGGAACAGTTTAGTGAACCTTCTTAATGTAAGTGTACAGTAAGAACCCTGTCTTTACTACTGAGCTTTTATTTTGAAACAATTTTATGAATTTTACTGTGTCATTGTCTATTCCATGCCAATGGCATCTTAAATTTAAAACATAGATTTTATGTACTATCTACCTAAGGCATTCTAATGTATCTAAATTAAGTCTTGGCATTAAGCTAGAATAACTAAGCATTATTAGCCATCACTATGTATTAAGCGACCCCGGTAAAAGTTACATTAAAAACAATTTTGCCTAACATCTGGCAAATTTCATTTATAACACCTCATATACATTACAAGGGAGTCGACGGCTAGCTTCTATTCTTTACTAGGTAGATAGATCAAGTAAGTAAAATTATTTTTTTTTCCTCTAATCTTTGTAAGGTGGTAGATTATTCCGTATCCGGGTATATTTCTATTCCGCCCAATTTACCACCCTTACAAATGGCGCCCGAACGTTTTTTTTTATATAGTTATTTCAGTATATTTTGAGAAATTTTGTGAATTTTATGAAATGTACTCCGCTGATTGTACAATTTTCTAAGTAGTGACACATTGCAAAGAGCACTAAGCTGTTTTTTTATGGTTAACTAACTAAATAATAACTAATAGTTAGAAATTTTGTCTGATAGGTTAAGTAATTTTCTGAGTATAGTCCAACATTGGTTTTTTCTTATTTAATTAACACATTATAAATGGTGCTTATGCCGTTCAATTATGTTATTTGACTTACCTTGGAGGTGTATAAGTGAATGTTTGCCTTCAGTTTAGTAATAAACATTGCTTAACTGAGTTGTTGTTGGGTATTGCTTTCAATAGTAAGTACATCTTATGTTTGAAAATTCCGGTAACTTAGTATAATTAAAGTTTTGACACGCTATGTGCCGTTAACTAGTTACACACATACATTTATAAATACTAAGAGTTACAACTTGTGAAACTAAATATATAAACTATATTCAGAGATTACATTAAGTTCAAGTATGAAGTTATGAACAATTTTTTTCAGTGACTTGATACTTCATTATTTTGTTGAAATTTTGTTTAGAGCTGTGTTAAGGTTATGATAAAAGCTACTTCACACACAAAACATGTTAAGTTTAATTGAATGCTGGTAGTTTAAAGTGACATTTAGAAACAGATTTTGTTGTATTTTAGGTTATGTGTTAAAAGTGTAAAGTAACAGTCATCAAACCATTGCACAATCTCTTTGTTTTTTTTAAAGATAATATGCTATTCAGAGTTCATTGCAACTTTGTTGCCTGTTTACTTTTGTAATTGTAAAGGTTGTAACACACTGTGTACTCATAAAGGTGATACTGCACCTTACAATCATTTATTCAATTTTGGGAAGTTTTATTTTGTTATATTTTGTTTACTATAGTAATAATATGTGCTTGTATTATTAACAATATTTTGGAATAGGAACATAATTGATAAAATAGTTAGGATAGACTTAAGAATATTGTTTTTGTTGTGTATTTTGCTTGTGTATATTTAATAGTTTAAATAACTTCTTTTGTGTTTGTGTTTAACCAATTTGTATAAGGCTAAACATAGACAGTTACACAAGCTCGATATTTTGTTAAATGTGTTTTGACTTAACACAATGGAACAGACTTTTGCCCAGTTTCATTCACTTTTGAAGGACGAATTGTGTTATGAGGTATCCATTCGTTCCGAAACTCCAGCACCTACAGTGCTAGGTTTAAAGAAACAGTTAAAACAATTAATTCAGGAAATTCCTTCTGAATCAATTTTAGAGACGGATTTCACTTCTGAAAGTGAGTTAGGGGTTATTACTAAAAAACTTCAAGACTTAGAAGATTTATTAAAAAAGTGTTCTGACACTAAAGATAGACATGCCCTCTGTAGGTCTAAAGCTTTAGCTTCACATTTGTACTTTAGAATTTTGAGAATACAGTGTTCCGAACTCAGCTTAATAAGTAGGAAGAGTGAATTACATACAAAGTTGCAGAGTTTGATTTCCAGATTAGATGCTGACAATGAGTCGTCTCACGACGAATCACTGGATTCCGAGAGTACCGCCGTTGACTGCACTGGTGATAAAAATGTTGCCAAGTGGAAGTTACATTTCAACGGACAGGGTGATCCGCGCAGTTTCATCGAACGCGTTGAGGAATATAAAAGATCTTATGGCGTTTCAGATGGAAAATTATTTGTTTCTGCATTTCATCTTTTTACAGGCCGAGCATTGTTATGGTACAGAGGCAACAAATGTCAAGTTTCGTCTTGGTCAGAATTGAAAACTTTATTTTTAGAGGAATTTGATGCAGTAGATTATGACTACAGGTTGCTAGGTGAAATTCGAGCAAGAACACAAGGCTCTGAAGAACCTGTGTCTATCTATTTCGCTATAATGTTTTGCATGTTTTCAAGGTTGTCAACACAATGGAGACAAACTTGATTGCATGGGTTATATGTTTATTCCGATTACTTATAATTCCGTAACTCACATAATAAAATTTTTTGTAGTACCCTCTATAATAGCGGATGTTATTTTTGGCTGTGACTTTGGAAAACATTTCAGTTAGCCCCTGGCATTTTTGATAATTTAGAATTAATTAAGGCACCTTCTCAATTTTACAATATTTGTGCGATTGATAATGAACAAATTCATACCATCACTTCTTTTGAAAACTTATCATCTCAACAGAAAGAATTAGCCCAATCTGTAGTAAATAAATTTTTAAATATTTCTTCAGAGAAAATTGGATTGGGTAGAACAAAATTAATTGAACATGTTATTGACACCGGTGATGCCTTGCCAATAAAAATAAAACAATATCCACTTTCTCCCGAAAAGAAGGAAGCTTTAAGTAAAGAGTTAGATAGGATGCTGGAAATGGACGTAGTTACTCCGAGTGAAAGCCCTTGGAATAACCCAGCAATTTTAGTGAAAAAGGCAAATGGAGACTGGAGATTTTGCCTAGATTGCAGGAAATTAAATTCAGTGACAAAGGGGGATTCATACTCAATACCGTACATTCCACAAATTCTAGATAGCTTGAAAGAGGCAAGGTTTTTATCATCGATTGATTTAAGTTCAAGTTTCTGGCAAATTCCGTTAGCTGACGACTCTCAGGAAAAAACCAGTTTTACAGTTCCTGGTAGAGGGTTATTCAAATTTAAAGTCATGCCGTTTGGCCTATGCGGTGCACCAGCACGACAGCAGAGGTTAATGGACCAGTTATTTAATCAAAATTTTTGTAGTGATATTGAAAATGGAATAGTATTTTGTTATATAGATGATATTGTTATTTGTTCTGCTGATTTTGAAACCCATTTAATTTTATTAAACAGAGTTCTGGATAAACTAAAAATGGCTCAACTATCCATAAATTTTGATAAATGTAATTTTTTTAGAAACTCTTTGAAATATTTAGGGTATATAGTGGATGAATTTGGTTTACGCACAGATCCTGGAAAAGTTGCCGCAGTTTTGAACTTTCCGACCCCAAAAACTGCACAGGAGGTAAAGATTTTCCTAGGCACTTGTTCTTGGTACAGGCGCTTTATTAGGAATTTTTCAACCATCGCTGCACCACTCAATAGACTAACGAGTAAAGGAAAGAACGCACCTAAATTTGAGTGGAGCGAACAGGCAGAGGTAGCATTTAATACATTGAAGAATGCGTTGGTAACCGCACCTGTTCTTGCGGTACCGAATTTTGAAAAACCATTCAAAATACATTGTGATGCTTCTGCATATGGTGTTGGCGGTATGCTAACGCAAGAAACCGATGGTTGCGATCATCCCATTGCGTATGTCAGTAGGAGCCTAAATAAAAACGAAAGGAATTACAGCGCGACGGAACGCGAGGCTCTAGCTGTGATTTTTGCAGTGGAGAAATTTCAGGCTTATTTTGGTTCCAAGCCAGTCACAATTATCACAGACCATGCATCCCTAAAGTGGTTCTTAAATTTAGAAAATCCCTCAGGACGACTCGCCAGATGGGGTTGTAGATTATCACAGTATAATTTTGTTATCGAACATAGGAAGGGTTGTGATAATGTAGTTCCGGATACCTTGTCGAGACTCATACACGTAGATGTAGTTGGTGATCGTAATGATAACTCTAGTCAACAAGTTTTGGTAGATGACTGGTATGACAAAACATTTAATGGCTGTAAAATCAATCCAGCAAATTTTCCGAATTTTTGTATTTTGAACGATAAACTATATCGTTACAGTAAATGTAAATACCAGCTTCTCAGTGAGTTCGACTGGAAAGAGGTAGTCCACAAGAACGACATCCTTAGAATTATGCAACAAAACCATGCAGATGCAACTGCAGGTCATTTTGGTGTGTTCAAAACTCATCGCAGATTATCCCTCAGATATTTTTGGCGTGGTATGTATAAGGACGTGGTTGAGTACGTTAAGAATTGTGATACTTGCTCTGCGTATAAACACACGACATCAGCCACTCCAGGTCTGCTAGGGAAGCCTAAAGTCTGCGAGAGACCTTTTCAGGTCATTTCGGCTGATTTAGTCGGACCTTTGCCTAGGTCTAAATCAGGATTTACATTTCTTTTTGTGGTGACGTGTTGTTTTTCGAAATATACAATGTTGTTTCCGTTACGGCGTGCCACAGGTGCCGCTGTTGTTAAAGCGCTACAGAATTTTGTATTTTTGAACCATAGTGTTCCAGAGACTGTGATTGTGGACAATGGGTCCCAATTTACAGGATCTGAATTCCGTAATCTCATTAAGCGTTATAATATTCCGAAATTACACTACACACCACTGTACACTCCGCAAGTTAACCTTGTTGAGAGGTACAATAAGGTTGTTATGACTGCTGTAGCCGCTTTTGTGAAAGATAACCACAGGTCCTGGGACGAAAACCTGTACAAGGTCCAGTTCGCCATAAACAGTGCGGTTAATGAATCCACTGGATTCTCCCCGTTCTTCCTTGTCCACGCTAGAGAACCGGTTTTAAATGGTTCCTTCTATAAGGACACGGATAAGGAGTACGAGGCCGGAATTCCAAGGGAGGAATACGCAGGAAAGTTTGGAACTTTGGAGGACATATTTGGTCAGGTTAGGAGAAATTTGTTTCAGGCTCATGCAGAGTATGCAACGCATTACAACTTAAGGCGTAGGTCTGCAAGCTATTCTGTTGGGGATATAGTGTGGAAAAAGACCTATCCACAAAGCGACGCTACAAATTTTTTCACAGCTAAGCTGGCACCTAAGTATGAAAAGTGCAGGGTTGTCAAGGTTTTGTCACCTTTGGTTTACGAACTAGTTAGAGTAGCTGACAACCACCCAATAGGCACTTGGCATATTAAGGATATTAAGAAGTAGATATTTGCCATTACTTAGTTTGGTCTAAACTGTTTGAATATTTAAGTTATCAATATTCAATTAGGAATTTGTATGAGTGTAGTGATGTTCTGAGTTAACAGTTACATTACCATGGTTCAGTTGAGGATGAATGTAGTGGATGTATGTAGGGATGAATATGTGATGATGGGAATGCTTGTGGTAGACCAACCGGTTGAGAAAGTAAAAATGCAAATATCGTACTTTGGGGATAACGAAAAGGGGGGGTTTTGTGTTTTGTTTTCGTTTTCCTTCTAGATAATGGATCATTTCTGTTATTTTTTCCGATTCTGTTCCGAGATCTATTTTCTAGGAGAGTTATTTCGTTTTTTTTTCTCATATTCCGATTTTGATTCGGTTTTATTTTTCCGAATGGGATAGAGAACGGTTGCCATATCAGATGGACCCGTTCACAACCAGATTTTCCGTATTTGTTGAGTAACAAATATTACGATGGTAGTTTAAAAGAGTGAACCACCGTAGGCCTAGACGCATTCTATCAGTCAGCTGAAGAATGATGCCAAGATGTTTCCACTCAAGTGTCTTAGACACCATGAAGTTTTTTTGTATATATTCTTTTTAGAAGTTAGGGTTGTGTAGTTAAGTATAACGTATAAAACCTTACACTGTTTTCAGTATATTTATTTTGTTAGACAATTTTCCTTGTTAGTAGTAGATGTGCGTTCACGCGTAACTTCTGTGTTTTTTTTGTTTGTTTCAGGCAAATTGTTAGTAGTTGTTGGATGACGCTGAGGGCAGCGTGGTTCAACCTGTTGAACCTTTTCGTAGGAGGGGAAGTATTGTGACGTTGTAAATTTTGAACTACTAACTAGCGTTTCGCTTTTAATAAAAATCAATTTTGTTCAAAGTATGTTGGTGCCACCTAGCATCAAGGTGCAGAACTACGCGTGGGTCGATGTTCAGAGTTCATTCGAGCCACAATAGATGGCGTTTGCTTCGTTGTCAATTGTCGTAAAAATAAAACAAAATAATTAAATAAAACCATAATATCATTTGTTTATTGTTAAGTCATTAACAAAACGGTTCTTATAATATATCCTTAGGTTCCGCAAATATTCAAAAATGAATTGGCTTCATGATCAAACTAAATGAGAGCGGCCACACTCGGGTTGCGTCTGGCAACACCGATTGGTGAGATTTAGAATTTTTCTGGAGTCAACATGTGAAGACGAATTTTTTCGTTCCAGGAAAATCTCACTCTTTTTCGCCCATGGCTTCGCCTGGGAAAATACAATAGTTATAAATTTAGTCATCCTAACGTATTTCAATGTTTCATCAATTATGGTGAGTGAAAAATCAAGTAATGTGGATTCGACAAAATGGCGGTTTGGTTAGAGAAAATCCTAATTTCATGATTTTCCCTTTCAGTTCCAGTTATTTTACCTTCCCAAATAAATGAGGATAATGGGTTGTGGGTGGACTCCTGAAAACCATTGGTGGCCAGGAGTTCAATAGGTGAGTTGTGTTTGATCGGGAAAATTCCACGTGTCGAAATTTTCACACAGCACAAATTATAATCTTGTTTTCTTTGTTGCAGGGTTTCCGTTTGCGTTTCCGTTTTAGTTTCCGTTTGCGTTTCCGTTTTTAGTTTTCGGTTTTCGTATTTATTTCTTTTGCACATTCACGTTGGCAACTTAATTTCTATGGATAAGACTTGGTGAAAATCTTTGTAATGAAACATTTCGGTTGTGAAGAATCAAGTTAAATCGAGTTTTGGGAGCTTGGTCGATGCCGTCCAGCTACCTTGCAGTCTTCGCACCTACAAGTAAGCAAATGTTTGTATCCTGGAACAGTTTAGTGAACCTTCTTAATGTAAGTGTACAGTAAGAACCCTGTCTTTACTACTGAGCTTTTATTTTGAAACAATTTTATGAATTTTACTGTGTCATTGTCTATTCCATGCCAATGGCATCTTAAATTTAAAACATAGATTTTATGTACTATCTACCTAAGGCATTCTAATGTATCTAAATTAAGTCTTGGCATTAAGCTAGAATAACTAAGCATTATTAGCCATCACTATGTATTAAGCGACCCCGGTAAAAGTTACATTAAAAACAATTTTGCCTAACATCTGGCAAATTTCATTTATAACACCTCATATACATTACAAGGGAGTCGACGGCTAGCTTCTATTCTTTACTAGGTAGATAGATCAAGTAAGTAAAATTATTTTTTTTTCCTCTAATCTTTGTAAGGTGGTAGATTATTCCGTATCCGGGTATATTTCTATTCCGCCCAATTTACCACCCTTACAATATTACTTATATTATAATTATTATCTTTATGTTCCCTAACAACTTACGTACACCTTAAACCCAGTTTTCACTAGCCCTTAAATCCTCTTCAACCTAGTTGCCTGGTAGAGATCGCTTCACAGCGATAAGGCCGCTGATTGTATGTTCATCTTTTACTTGTTTCTTTTTGTGTCTTTTCTTTTTGGTGTACAATAAAGAATATTAAACTAATTAAACTAATCGAAAGGTAAAATTAGCTTACTAAGCACTAGCATAATTTTAAAGGATTCTAGTTCTACTTGCCTTCATATGAAGTAGAAAGTAGTTTATCATTGGTATTCATATATGTGACATAAAGGGAACTCGCCATAAAAACTTTCTACCACTAATCCCCTAATGTCCACAAGATGTGGCATGTCGAAGTCCAGAACCACTCCCAAAGAGTCTTCCTCAACAAACCCCAACCTTTCCTCAGCCCCAAAACCTTCTATTCCTGGATTTACCTATACTTCCGTCAGGATTTGTTCTACCACTTACCTTCAGATGGTACAAGGTGACTCCAGTGGACAGCAGGTTATCATCGATGCCCACGAGATGTGGCATGTCTGAAGCCAGAAGAAATCCCAAACCATCATTCCTTACCTCTGGAGCCCTGTTCCGCTTGTATCTGCTGGGTTTGCTTCTAGTTCACCATAAAAACTTTCTACCACTAATACCCCAATATCCACAAGATGTGGCATGTCGAAGTCCAGAACCACTCCCAAAGCAGTCTTCCTCAACAACCCCAAAACTCTTTCCTCAGCCCCATAACCATCTAATTTTGTTCTATCACTTACCTTCAGATGGTGACTCCAGTAGAAAGCAGGTTATCATAGAACTGACGAGATGAGGCATGCCAAATCCAGAACAACTCCCAAACCACTCTTCCTCAGCCCCAAATAATTTTGTTCCCACAGAATCTGCTGGATTCCCTATAATTTCCCTGTTAAGACTTTCTCTACCACTTTCTTTTAGATGGTACAGGGTGACTTCAGTGGAAAGCAGGTTATCATCGACGCCCACTAAATGTGGCGTGTCAGAATCCAGAACAACTCCCAAGCCTTTCTTCCTCAGCCCCAAAGCCTTTTGTTCCTGCAAGATTTGCTGGGTTTCCCTCTATTTAACTGTTAAGACTTTCTCTACCACTTACCTTCAGATGGTACAAGGTGACTCCAGTGGAAAGCAGGTTATCATCAATGCCCACGAGATGTGGCATGTCAGAATCCAGAACAACTCCCAAACCACTCTTCCTCAGCCCCAAAGCCTTTTGTTCCTGCAAGATTTGCTGGGTTTCCCTCCATTTCTCTGTCCACTTCTCTGTGAGGACTTTTTCTTGGGCCTCTTTGCGTTGGAGTGTTGCGAGGACGGCTGGCTCTGCTTCAATTGGATCCTAAAACAATGGTTTGAATTTTAAAAAATTTTTACTTAAGAAATAAAAACTTATTTTATCATGTTTTTCTTGTGCTAGTTTTCAGTTTACAAAAAATCACGTGAGTGGCTATCAAGATGTTCGCTGATAGTGATGATAATGGATTGGGTGATGTATAATATGGTGATGACTTATTTTATGAACAATTTTGAAAATTTTAAATGCATAATTGCACTTATCGATCGAATAAAATTTTTGTACATTTTTTGGTAGTTTATTATGACTTTAGAATCAAATTAAGACACTTTTCAAAGAAGGGTAAAATCCCCTATTTTAATAATGACTAGCTTATGCTCGCGACTTCGTCCGCGTGGACAAACCCCTATTTCACCCCCTTAGGAGTTGAATTTTCAAAAATCCTTTCTTAGCGGATGCCTACGTCATAATAGCTATCTGCATGCCAAATTTCAGCCCGATCCGTCCAGTAGTTTGAGCTGTGCGTTGATAGATCAGTCAGTCAGTCAGTCAGTCAGTCAGTCTGTCACCTTTTCCTTTTATATATTTAGATTATGAGGTTAATAGTAGTAGTGCTGATTATGAAGTTACTAGCTGATGCCCGCGACTTCATCCGCGTGGAATTAGGTTTTTTAAAAATCCCGCGAGAACTCTTGGATTTCCCGGGATAAAAAGTAGCCTATGTCACTCTCCAGGTCTTTATCTATACCCATGCAAAAAATCACATCAATCCGTTGCACCGTTGCAACGTGACTGAAGGACAAACCAACCAACAAAAAAACACACTTTTGCATTTATAATAAGGGTACTGATTGTAAGTGATGATTTTAGCACTAATAGGGGCAATGCTATTAATTCGATTCCTGGTCCTATTCTCTTCTCACGTACCGTGTTGTGCGAGATTTGTGCGCGCAGCTTCTCGATCTCCTCGCGCAACTCGCGGATAAGTTTGACGTTGGGATCCTCGTTGATGGTGGGCTTGTTGATGATGTTCTTGGCGCGGTTCGCGTACCGCAACGTCGACAGCGTCTCGCCGTAGTTGCAGTCCGCTGGCGATATCTGCAACAAACAGCATAACATACATGTGATGACAACAGAGCCTCGATAGCTCAACGGTTAAAGGAGCGGACTGAAAACCGAAAGGTCGCCGGTTCAAATCCCACCCGTTGTACTATTGTCGTACCTACTCCTAGCACAAGCTTTACGCTTAATTGGAGGGGAAAGGGGAATATTAGTCAGCAATTTGGCTTATATTCTTTAAAAAAAAAGTTACACCATCATGATCAACCCACCGCCGGCTTACTACAGAGTTCGGGTCTCCTCTCAGGGTGAGAAGGGTTTTGTCCATAGTCTACCACGCTGGCCATGTGCGGTTTGGTAGACTTCACACACCTTTGAGAACATTATGGAGAACTCTCAGGCATGCAGGTTTCCTCACGACGCTTTCCTTCACCGTTCAAGCAAGTGATATTTAATTAATTAAAAAACGCACATAACCCCGAATAGTTACATGTGTGCCCGGGATCGAACCCCGACCTCCGATTAGAAGGCGGACGTCCTAACCACTAGGCTATGACAGCTTATTACATGTTACATAGAAAAATGATAATTTTGTTAAAAAAACACGTGTAATGCATATCGTTCATTCTGTGGAAACTACAGGTCTCTACCTATTATGGTTTACGTGATACAGCCCGCTGACAGACCGACGGACGGACGGACAGCGGAGTCTTAGTTATAGGGTCTTTCGGGTACGGAACCCTAAAAAGGATGTTTAAAAAGAAAATAATAGCACTTACCGCAGCAATCATAATAGTCTTCGAGTTACCACCGAGCGAATCTTTGAGCAACCACGTCAGAACTGAGTCTCGATAAGGGATGAACACTTTCTTTGTGTTCTTTGGATTCCGACCTTAGAGAAAACAAAAATTACTTTTATTCGTAGTCAACGTACGTTTATATTTCAATTGACTATTAATATTGTATTTGTTTTATTGGAAAATAAATTTGACATACTTAAACAAAATGAGACCTAATTGATTACCTTGTGGAACTCCTTTCGAAGCAAACACAAAAATACACAGTTAAATTATGACAAACTAATTAACAAGCGCAAACTCTTAACAGACTGAGGAACAGAAAATCTTTAGCTAAATTACTAATCGGTTTACGAAATAATAACATTACTTTTTATGATGTACAGTATCAAAAGCCTAGTTTAAATCGATCGAAATTTTTCTATGATCTGATGATTCATCAATAACGCATATTACGTAACCCATCTATTCTAGCAAGTTTAAGATGAGTGAGTTAGTATCATAGCTTAGTCCCAGATAGAACGGGAATAAAAAATCAAAAGCCTAATGCAAATCCAAAAGCAACTTACTGTCAACAACTTGTGTAGCCTCAGCGAGTGCCGATATGACGGATCCTAGGGTCACTAGAGACTTGTTAATGTGTGCCCCTTCAACCAGCCGCTGACCTGTAGCGCCAGTTGCATCTGCTCTTTCGCTGTTGATGGATACAAGTGTTTCAATAAGAACTATAAGTAAAAAAATTACTGATTTATTAAATCTTCTTCATTTTTGTTTAGCAGACTTAGTATAAGGTTTTACATCTCATCAACGCTAATAGAATACGAATTTTAGCGGTATAATAAAAACTGAGCCCTAATAACCTTGTTTTAAAGCTCAAGCTCGTCCTTACATCTACAGCAAGTACTTTAAAGTGAACTACTCAGAAGTTAAATTTGGTGGTACTTAATTTTCGGCTTTTAATCGAGGAACTTTAGGTCTACTTTTGAGTTTCGATGTTCGAATTCTATCAACTCAACAAAATCTTCAGAAGCAGAACGTTTTGAGGCTGAGGAAGATTAGTTTAGGGGTTGTTCTGGACTCTGATATGCCATATTACACTGAAGTCGTCTTGTACCATCTGTAATAACTATTATTGTTCAGTCACCTGCCGGCTAAGTCGACGAGGTGCACCTTGGAGACGGTCTCGCTGGGCATGTTGTTGTGGCGCAGATAGCTGGCCTGCACGAACGTGATGGTGAAGATAGCGTGCGAGCGAGACGACACGTCGTTCATCTGCGTCGACGCCGTCGTGCGATGCAGGTTGCCTCGATGCATGCACTCCTAACAAACGTTGGTGAAAAATACTCATGGTTATACTTCTACTCGTTTCTCCATACATACGTATTACAATACGCGGCAGAAAGTAAAGAACATCGGCCTTAAGAATAACATTTCGACTTTGTAGAGCGTTGTCACTCATACCGATATGACGTTTTGTTGGTCTCAATGACAGGGACAACGCTCTACAAATCTGCTATCTCCTTCTAAATGTCAATGTATATTACTTTCTGCCGCATACCAGACCGCCCAGGTGGTGAGGGTCGTCCCGACCAATTTTTAGCTACCTCAATGGAGACTTGCTCATTAATCCAAGAAATATTACTGTCATCCAGCTTCATCTATATACCTGTAAAACAACTGTAAATTTTGTAAAAACAAACCTGGATATCATCATAATCTGACACCAAATGTCTTGATAGGTCTTGCACGTAGGGTCCCAGCTTGGGATGCTCCCGGACCCTGAGAGAATGTCCGGCATCAGTGGACAGCAGATCCTTGACCCGCTCATTGTAGATCTCGAGGTAGCTGACTTCGGTGCGGTAGGAGGCCCCGGACTCCTTGCCGGCCGCTACTCGGGAGAACAGTTGGCGACATATCCGGGGTATTAAGCCTTGGGATTCCTGGCAACGATACAACTTTAATTAAGAGAGATGTCCACGAAAATTTCGGTGCCAGTGACGAAATTTGTGATATGTATGTTCACTCAGTACTGAAGCGACTGTTAATGCCATCTAGTCGCTATCAAGGCGTCGCGCGTCGGGCGCGAACCCAAAAAACGTAGGTTCGAATCCTGCCGGTCCGCAATCAGTACCCTTATTATAAATGCGAAAGTGTGTTTGTTTGTTGGTTTATTGGTTTGTCCTTCACGTCGCAACGGTGTAACGGATTGACGTGATTTTTTGAATAGGTATAGATAACGACCTGGAGAGTGACATAGGCTACTTTTTATCTCGGGAAATCAAAGAGTTCCCACGGGATTTTCAAAAACCTAAATCCACGCGTACGAAGTCGCGGGCGTCAGCATATGGGTCAGGACAGGACTCGGGAATCGGAATACAGCTTAGATACACGCGTCTCTACGTATAATTATTCTATTTACTAGTTTTCATGCATTAATAAACATAATGTCCGAACGACCTTGACAATCTTATTACGTAACCTGTACCCGACACCAAAATAAGAAGTTGTCCGACCAAAATAGGAACGTATATCCATTAATTTGATTAAAATAAGATCGGAAGATAATCTCGCCTGACTCATAAGCGACAACGAGGTAGATATCATGAAATGAGATTTGTTAACTTAGCGTTTAAACTGTCGTGAGTGATATCTATCCATACTAATATTATAAATGCGAAAGTGTGTCTGTTTGTTTGCTAGCTTTTCACGGCCCAACAGTTTAACCGATTTTGATGTTGGTTACAGAGTTAACAACTAACCTAACCTAACCTGTAGGTTTAACTGGTAATGTGTGGCACAGCTTTAAAATATAAGCGTTTTTTCTTTTTATCTTTCTTTCTTTCTAGTTAGCATCCCGGGGAAGGACATATTATGCTACTTTTCATCCCGGAAAATTAAAGAGTTTTTAAAAACCTTAATCCACACGGACGAAGTCGCGGTCATCATCTATATTATAAATGCGAAAGTTTGTCTGTCCGTCTGTTTGTCTATCGTCACCCTGTCTCTGTCCGTCTGTCTGCAAGCTTTTCAATGACCATCCGTTCAACCGATTTTGACGAAATTTGGTACAGAGATAGCTTACATCCCGGAAAATTAAAGAGTTCCCACGGGATTTTTAAAAACCTAAATCCACGCGGACGAAGTCGTAGGCATTATCTACTTATAAATATACATATTTAGCTAAAAACCGGCTGGACTCAGGTGAGTTTGTAAACTTATTAATATTTATAGGGCCGATTTTTTATCGACAAATAATAATCTTTAACTGAAACATAATACATTTGATGTTTTTCCTATAAAAAATGACAAAACATTAAAATTTCATCATAAAAGAACATTTGGCAATTGGAAATTCAACCTTTTATGGCCAATATTAAATGGGATGAACGATACGCGAACGCATAAGTAGGTAACGGACGAAAATAAACATTAGTTTTTCTATCGCCGGTCATACACGATCAAGTTTACCATCAATCGCTTCAAGTCCGCTGCAAACTTAACGGTAAACTTGATCGTGTGATGTGTATGGAGGGATTGTGACGTCACATCTTACCGGTGATCCCATCATAGTGAACGTCTTCCCGCTGCCGGTCTGTCCGTACGCGAACACGCACGCATTGTAGCCCTCGAACGCGCTGTCTATCACGTCCAGGCCCAAGTCTGCGAACACCTGGAAATAAATGGTTCTGAGTGAATTTTTCGACAAGTTAGCCCTTGACTGCGATCGCATGTGATGATGCAGACTTCATCAATATATCAAACCCTTCGTCGGGCATTGAGCAAGGGTCTCCTCTCAGAATGAGAAGTGTTTAGGCTATAGTCCACCACACCGCCTTTCAAGTTTATCTAAACAGTCATCCCTGAGACCCTGAGTGCTCGCGGAAATTCAGAATTAACATAAATTCTCCTCTCAGAATAAAGAAGCCATGAAAATTTGCCTTTAGCAAAAGAAGAAATATATGTTTCAGGATTTTTTGGAAATTCCATCCCCACGCCGATTTTTAAAATCCCACCCGAGCGACGCCGGGGCGTGTCTGCTAGTATTAGTATAGATAACGTAATCTCACAATCTCACGTTTGTCTGACAAACCTCAGACACAGATAAAGAATATAGAACATCCTATCATATTTGTTGTATAGAAGCGCAGGCGTTACTTTGCTGAAGTCCATGATATACAATGAACCAAAAGCTTCATTGGCTATAATCCGCTGAAACAGGTCAAATCTGTATGGTGCAACATGCAGCATGCGAAATGCACCGCCCGCCCTCCCACTTCTAACCATGCAGGAAAAAGCAGCCACCAGGCAAGCAATACGCACCACCACCACGCAGCACCAAACAAATCCCAAAACACACTCAATTGTGCATTGTAAGGTCTACATCTCCTGAGGATTCTCCGGTGTCGGGGCGAAACGTGCGTCGAGTGTGTTTTGGGATTTGTGTGGTGGTGCGAATTGCTTGCCTAGTGGCTGCTTTTTCCTGCATGGTTAGCAGTGGGAGGGCGGGAGGTGCACTTCGCATGCAGCATGTTGCATCATACAGATTTGATCTGTTTCAGCGGATTATAGCAAATTAAGCTTTTGGTTCATTGCCTATCATATTTGTCTACATTGACTTTAATGACTTAATGAGCTTCAAACTTCGTTTGTACGGGACGCGCTTGAACGCGCTCGAAAACAGTCCTGTTGAATAAGAACAGGTTTCGAGTTATTGTTAGATAAATTCTTGTAGTTACGTTAATTTATTCTAATTTCGTCAACAACACATCAATGTACAGCTAACCTCTGGCTCTAGAAACATGGGTTTATTCCATAACATAGATAGAAAGAATTATCAAACATGCCACTCGAGCGAAGACGGCACAGATCAGCTAGATAATATGTAAAAAAAATTAATTAAACTTAAATACCGAATATATTATGTATACGAGAGTTAATATAGTTCTATAACAATATTTTTGGTGCCGGTCCCAATTAGCTTATTAGTTGCGCGAATCGTCTATACTTCATATTTTT
This sequence comes from Maniola hyperantus, assembly GCF_902806685.2. Lineage (NCBI taxonomy): Eukaryota > Metazoa > Arthropoda > Insecta > Lepidoptera > Nymphalidae > Maniola > Maniola hyperantus. The sequence goes on along the minus strand of NC_048553.1, from coordinate 1,109,141 downwards.
ATGAGACTCCACAATGGCGCCTCATTGGCACCAACCCCAACAGTAGTCCACGCGGCTGAAGTCGCGGGCATAAGCTAGTTATAAACATGTTTCACATTAACATTATGCAGACTTGCCAACAAAGCAATATTCCCTAATCGTTTTCCTCGTTCTATTTCTGCTCGACAATTTTACCATAATTAGCCGTTTCCACTTGGGCTCAAAACACTCAAAACCACCAAACCATTATATTGCTGCGTCATCAAGTGATGTTTTAATTCGAGAGGTAATTAGAAAGGTTTCCGGTTCTTGGGTTTGTACATTAAGTAGGTATACAGGGTGTAACTAAGGGGGTGAAATACGGGTTTGAAATTTGTGTAGTCCACGCGGACGAAGCATAAGCTAGACATTGGTATCCATACTAATATTATAAACGTGAAAGTGTGTCTGTCTGTCCGTCTGTCTGTCTGTCTGTCTGCTCGCCTTTCACGGCCCATCCGTTCAACCGATTTTGACGATTTGGTACAGCGATAGCTTGCATTCCGGGGAAGGACATAGGCTACTTTTTATCCCGGAAAATCAAAGAGTTCCCACGGGATTTTCAAAAACCTAAATCCACGCGGACGAAGTCGCGGATATCATCTAGTAAAACTATAAAGCAATACGCGGTCCGCTCACAGTTCTATATGCAACGGATATTAATATAAATAATAATTGATCCAAAAGCCAAACTTCCGTTTAAGAGTTCAATTTGGATGGGTGACTCATGTCTCGCAGACACTGCAGCCGTGACGTCACTGCATTATACTTTGACCTCAATGCTATTAGAATAGAATAGAATAGAATATATTTTTATTCAAGTAGACTTATTACAAGTGCTTTTGAATCGTTAACCAGTTTAATTTACCACTGGTTTGGAATGCCGTTCCTACCGAGAAGAACCAGCAAGAAACTCGGCGGTTGCTCTTGTCAAGTGCTCAATTTACAATATTATTATACCATACTGTACAAGCAATTGCAGCCCCGCGCATTGCTGGAGCGACTCAAATCCAAGCTTTCTTATCATTCACATAGTCTTCCACTGTATAATATGCTTTTTTTAAGAGCATACTTTTTAATAGATTTTTTAAACTTGTGTAAAGGCAAGTCTAAAATATTTTGTGGGATTTTATTATAAAATATTACACTCATTCCCACAAATGACTTTCCCACTTTCGCGAGGCGTAGCGTAGGAGTTGCAAGTTTATTATTATTGCACGCTACGGTTTACTTACTTTATTCTAACTACTACTAGAGTTAGCGAATATAATATTAAAATTCAGTCTTTAAATTGATTTAACCAGAAGTATATTAGGTCCGCGTATGAATCACGAAATTATAAAAGTAGATGCTAGCTGCGTGTGGTCAAACGACGAACCGAGAAGTCGGTTAAAAATTCAAAACAGATTCTTCTTCTAAATCCTACTAACATTATAAATGTGAAAGTGTGGATGTTTGTTACTCAATCACGCAAAAACGGCTGAACGGATTTGGATGAAATTTGGAATGGAGATAGATTATACCCTGGATTAACACATAGGCTACTAGGCAATATTCTTTGGAGTCGGTGCCAGTGAGGTGCCAATGTGGAGTCACAAAACAATATGAAGAGTAGATAGACGGTTTGTGCGGCTAATTGGCACCGGCTCCAAAAATATTACTATAGAACTACAATAACTCTTGTATACATAATATATTGGGTAATAAATTAAATTATTTTTTACTTTTTAGTGTTTCTAGTTATTCAAGTCGGTATTTATTTATTTTTTGAATTTTTTTTTATTTCACATTTTTTATATATCGAAAGAACATTTTAGCAAACCATGGAGATTCTATGGATTCTATGTATAAATAAACACCGGAAATGATAACCTGTGAACCGCATGGTACAATGATACCCATTCATTATATTGTACAAACATAATGACAGACTGATTCAACAGATTCGCGAGGTAGCCTTGACACTAACATCAAGGGCGTCTCGCGATCGTGAAGCAAATGGTCATATATGTACGTTTTATCAGTGAAAACCCTGTTTCATTTCCATGCTGATAAGGGTATCGTGTACGAGTGTATACCTAAGTCATTATTATTCGAAATACGTATGAGTTAACACAAGAAAGACGAATCGTGTTGATTCATAGATTATTATGATTTGTCTTTTTCTTGTCCTTTTACACGCTTTACAATTCTTTCATTTCGTTTTTAACAATAGACGGCAATTTATCAACTCTTCATCCACTTTATTTAGAAATATTTATTTAGTTTGAGAGTTAGTGGAGTGTAATCACCTTATGAACTAATAATTCGATTCTGAAATAAAAATTTGATAGTTTTTTTTAAAGGATTATAAGATTTATTATATTATAAGAAGGATTTAATACTCTATTAAGTTTTGAGTTCTGTTTCACTCATGAAAATCAGCGTCCTCTCATAAGATAATAATTTAGGTAAATCGCGAAAGCAGAAATGACAGCTGAGTATTGCAGGTCGACCGTAATTTCGAATAACAAAAGTGTAGTTTTTTGTAAAGTTTGATGCTCAAAAAAGCGTGCAGTTTTTGCTCGGCATCATAATGAAAGGAATGGGGCGGCCAGAGATAGATACAATCCGTACCCATATTATAAATGCGAAAGTGTGTTTATTTGTTGGTTTATTGGTTTGTTGCTTTGTCCTTTAATCACGTCGCAACAGAGCAACCGATTGACGTGATTTTTTGCATGCGGGTATAGAACGGGTATGTCACCTGGAGAGTGACATAGGCTACTTTTTATCCCGGAAAATTAAAGTGTTCCCACGGGATTTTTAAAAACCTAAAATCACGCGGACGAAGTCGCAAGTGTAGTTTTTTGTAAAGTTTGACGCCCAAAAAAGCGTGCAGTTTTTACTCGGCATCGCAATGAAAAGATTGGGACGGACCGACACAGATACAAAGCGGAAATATTTGCAAAGAGAATTTAGCAATTTGCTTCGTAATATACCTACTTAAATTAAAAATTGTTGAATACTAATTTGAATTTAATTTACATAACTTTGATACGATCTCGAGCATCTTGCGACTGCGAATCTTATCTGTTGAAATTTCAAGTCTGTTAATTTGTAGAGTAAGGCTTTTTACGCACTGATAAGAAAGATACTGATAAGAAAGTTTGGGAATTAGTTGCCTTAACAGCCTTGATAGCTCTAATAAGTTACAGTTCCAGGCAGGAAAGATGCACCGTCCTTTAAAAAGAGATAGCGGTTTCGTAGAGCGTTGTCTCTCTCCTTGAGACCGACAAAACGTCACATAAGTATGAGTGACAGAGACAACGTTCTACGAAGCCGAAATCTCTTTGCAATGGTCGATGTACACAATAATTCCTGCCCAGACCCAGCGGTATATGTGGATACATACATTTCAGTGAGATTCCAGCGCGTTTTCGGCGAGGTATCGGTACAGTTTCAGTGAGGGTTCGGTGCGATTACGGTACGTTTTCGGCGAAGTATCGGTACGGTGCCAGCGCGGTTTCAGTACAGTTTCGGTAAGGTTTCAGCGCGGTTTCGGTACGTTTTCGGCGAAGTATCGGTACGGTGCCAGCGCGGTTTCAGTACAGTTTCGGTAAGGTTTCAGCGCGGTTTCGGTACGTTTTCGGCGAAATATCGGTACGGTTTCAGCGCGGTTTCAGTACAGTTTTGGTAAGGTTTCGGCGCGGATTCAGTACGTCACTCACCTGTTCTTGGGACGCGTACTGTGCGTCCGCGCTGTCGTAGGACCAGTAGGAGTGGTCGAAAGTGAAGTCCTTGAACTTCTCCCGGCTGCCATCGTTTTGCTCTTTGCTATTCTGTGGATGGAATCGCCTGTTACTTAACATTGTAATAGCTGTGATAGCCTAGTGGTTAGGCCGTCCACCTCCTAATCGGAGGTCGGGGGTTCAATCTCGGGCACACACCTCTAACTTTTCAGAGTTATGTGTGTGTTAAGTAATTAAATATCTCTGTCTTTAGCGGTGAAGGAAAAGACAGTGAGGAAACCTACATGCCTGAGAATTTTCCATAATGTTCTCAACAGTGTGTTAAGTCTGCCAATCTGCACTTGACCAGCATGGTAGACTATGGCCAAAAACCCTTCTCACTCCGAGAGGAGACTCATGCTCTGTAGTCCGGCGATGGGTTGATCATGATGAATTCAACTTACTTTGACAGTGAGCAGTCTCGTCTTCTTCCCTTCCATTTGGACAATCAACTTGGCGTTCATATCCCTCTCTCTGCAAGAAACATTCAAATTATTTTTGGCTTTGACTTTGACTTAGATCTGCTGGTTGAGTAAGACATGCTGGGTAAGGGGCCGCTACGTAAAACATATGCATGGGTGACTCATCATCATCATCATCGCATGTTTTCTTAGAAATGAAGTTTAGCGGTCATCATACCATCAAACCTATCTAGGTCACAAGAACATAGTGAACTGAGTATGTATTAGAATAAACTAAGGATGTTATTGTTGTTGGATTAAAAGTTATTGAACTGTAATATTTATATACTTTTAATCTAATCTTGCATATTCCAGTGGCCCTATCGCGGTTGTTGGACAGCTACAATATCACGATCGCAATCATCTCTGATTTGTTAATGATTGCTCACTATTGGCCACAATGCATTGTTGCAACAAGAATCGCACAAATTCAGCCAATAAGAACAATTGAGATTGTAATAATGATTGATGCAGGTTTTAGACAATCGCCCTACTGGTAATTCAAGCTTGTCATTATGTTAAGTACTTAAAATGGAAAATAATTTGACCTTTAAAATCTAATATTCTTTGACCTTTGAAGCAGATTATAATACCTACTTTACTTATAATTTTTTTTAGCAATTTTATAATTCAGGTTTTTATGTACTCAAATAAACTATCATTTATTGTAATTTCATGACTATGGCTACATAGTAATGTGATAAGAAGTCTTACAATATAGAACTTATAGACTAAATATATACATGACATGCAAATTGTTCCAGATTTTAAATGTGACATTTTCCTAATAACACAGAAATCTAGTTTTTATTAGATGAATATATTATCTTTTGTATTAAGGCGTAACACCCACAGACGGAGTGGAGTACCGCGAGATTCTATTCTTTTTAAAACAACAAAACTTGGTTTATTTTATTTTGTTGAAATTGTTGAAAGTAAAGAATAGAAATATTTTCATTCAAATAAACTTTTACAAGTACTTTTGAATCGTCAAATGGATCTACCAATGTTTCAGAGTGCCCTTCCTACTGATAAGACTGGCAAGAACCTCGGCGGTTGCTCTTTTTAAAGATTCAATTCACAATATTATGAACCATTATTATAAACGTGAAAGTGTGTTTGTTTGTTGGTTTATTGGTTTGTCCTTCAATCATGTCGCAACGGTTTAACAGATTGATGTGATTTTTTGTGAGGGTATAGATAAAGATCTGGATAGTGACATAGGCTACTTTTTATCCCGGAAAATCAAAGAGTTTCCACAGGATTAAAAAAAACTAAATCCACAGGGAGAAAGTCGCAGGCATCAGCTAGTAAAGAATAACTGTCCAATGATCAATGTAAACAAATAATAGAAAAAAATTGTTAGCATTGTATGTGTGTATGTTTGTAAACAATGCATAAACATTCACAAGATGCTTTCCCATATCAATACTAATGAAGTTGGCTGCATGTAGGCCACATTTTTTTTAACATAATTTCGGCAACTTTCATTTAAATGGAGTGCGGAGGTACAGTTTGTGTTCTAAATGCACTCGAACCGTGAAAGTCATTGCCGTTTAATGACATCATTGTTTTTTGTGCACTTTCAAAAACCTAGGTTCTGTTCACGATGCCCTAAACTTTGACCATAATTATAATACTATTACAAAACTGTATGCAAATTATATACATACTAATTCATGCATAGCTGTATTAGAAGATACAAAGATGTTATTACGGGCAATAGGCCAGTACAATGACTTATTGCAAATACATTTTATATGACTTGTGGACCTGCTCACCTTTGATTGAATGGGCGCACCCTTACAGCCACTTTTACCGAGGCCATTTTCACACATTATATTATCACTAACTGAGATTTTTATTAATTTCTTTCACTTAAAATGCGAACACAACACCACAAAGCAAATCAAATTGAAAATTGTTAATTGAAAATTGACATTTGTCACAAAAAACAATTTGACGTTTTGAATTTTTGACACTGATTTGTCATAACGATAGATAGCATTATTGGATATCTGTGATGATACATTTGTCTATGATCAAGGCTTTTTTTTCTGAGGCTTTTTTCAACAATTGTTACATTTTATACTTCAAAAATTACTTTATATCCACAATTAAAATGCAATTTTTATGTTTTCACACAATTCATATTTTGATGTTTTTCACGTAAGAGCAGCTGCGTCGTATACCTAGGTAACTAGTTAGTCGGTACAAAACATAGTACAAAATGACTCCTCACGCGCCATTTTGACTCTATGGTTCAACTATCATGTTCATAGTGCGGTTCATTTACCTTTATAATAAGGACTAAAATCGTACTTTTGACATGAAATTTGACACAAACAGTTAAAATAGTGCGTGAGGAGTTAAATTTTGCGCGTTATATACAAGATTTATACAAGTTAGGGACTCTTAAGAAAGGTAAGGGCAGAGACTAGAGGAAGGATTTGCCATGGATTTGCACATCATCTGGCAACAATACAGTCATCTGTCACATGACATATGATTTCGATCTTCTGTCACGATCTGTCAAGTGTCAATAATCTACTTCTGTCATTCGTGGGTCGCGTGAAAAAGGTTAGAATTTTTCAATTTTTTATTAACTTTTACTTTATTTTCTTTTTGATTTTAAAAAGGTTTCGCTTGAAATTACTATAAATACTTACATATTTAATTTAATTAATATTGTTCATATTAGTAAAACAAAATTTAGTTGTTACATAAGTGTCGGGTTTTGCCTTACAGCTCTACAGTGAAGCAGCCAGAATGTCAGACTCTCCCGCCCGCCCCATGAAGTATCCCTACACCATCAGCGCCAAAATCGCGCAGTTCCCCTTCAAGTATTATGTACAGAACCAGTGGATTTGGCGCTACTGGATGATCGGAATCGCTGTTGCTACTCCAGTGTTCTACAAGATCCACAAACTAGGTAAATATTACTAAGAATATTACTTATATTCACTGGAATACAGGGATAAATTTATGGAATACTAGCTTATGCCCGCGACTTCGTCCGCGTGGAATTAGGTTTTGAAAATCCCATGGGAACTCTTCGATTTTCCGGGATAAAAAGTAGCCTATGTCACTCTCTAGGTCTTTACCTATACCCATGCAAAAAATCACGTCAATCCGTTGCGACATGATTGAAGGACCAACCAATAAACTACCAAACCAACAAACAAACACTTTCGCATTAATAATAAGGGTACTGATAGATTATATTGTATTATTTAATTTAATTTATTTATTATGTAAATATTTTTCTCTGTGCGTTGGGTTGCGAGGTGTTAGCTGGAGATGTTTTTGTAGTTCACCGAATATTTATAGTAGGTACTTAGCAGGAATTTAAACTTTTGAAAGAGATTTCAGTTTCTTAGAGCTGTCTCTGTCACTCATTGTGATATTTTGTTGGTCTCAACAACCAGGACCACTACAAAACAGGAAGGAATAGAAGGTTGACATCTTGACCTATCACTGTAATCAATTCTGTTGTACCCAATTTCCAAAGTAAACTAAATTGACAATTATTTGAATCCATAGTGCTATCCCTTTTTTGTTAAGAACAGTATGAAAGGCAGTGTTAGATCTAGACCTGTCATTTTAGTTTTGAGATTGTGTAGAACAGAACCAGCCACACTGCTTGTATTATCGTTTAAACTATCATGAGTGATTTCCATTATATATAATATCTGTCAACGGCTTAACTCACGTATTTAGTCAACGTTAGCCTGACTAGTTTCGAACCCATCCGGGGTCCTTTTTCAATGGAGTTAGTAAAGCCGTTGACAGATATTATATATACTGCTTGTATTAGTTTATTAAAGGAATTACAGTGCAACAAGGCTATCTTGGCGCGTGGCGAAAATCGGAACTAACGTTGTCGTCAAGTGTCCCCTTTGTTCTTGTTTGAATATTCTAAGCCTTTGTTCTCCAACAGCGCCCCCCTGCCAATGTCATTCAAGTGCCAATATAATCTTCAATTTGTATTTTGCAGCGAACTCGCCTGAGAATGTTAGCAAGTGGGCAGAGATGAGGAAGAAGGAAGCTGCGTCACACCATTGAACTTTTAACATTCTTGTATCAAAGTTAAATTATTTGTAAGCGTAAATAAAATCATGTCCTAGCTAAACAGTCTTTTTATTTGATATCAACCTCAAAAATCATGCAAAGTGACTGTTACAATATGCTTTTATCTAACCAGGGACACATTCTAACTTTTGAGAGTTGTGCATCATATTATATTAAAGGAAAACATTGTGAGGAAACCTGCATTGAGAGGTTTCCAATCTCCATAATGTTCTCAAAGGTGTGTAAAGTCTACAAATCCCCACTTTGCTAGTGTGGTGGACTATGGTCAAACCCCTCTTATACTGAGAGAAGACCCGTGCTCTGTAGTGAGCCAGCTCATGATGATGATAAATCTATAATATAAAAATGAAACACTAAATGTGTTGCTCATCGCAAATCTCTAGAACCGCTGAACCGATTTCGCTAATTCTTGGTGGATGGTTCTTATGGAGAAAAATTTAAAAAGAATCGACTGTAAGGCGGTACGAAGTTCGCCGGGGCAGCTAGTACACAATAAAAGAATTAAAACGAAAAAATCGTTTCAGGTGCTTTATTGCTAAACATATAAATTATTATAAAACTATAAATTACATTAATAAATAATAATAATTGCAGACAAAAAAGAACATTGATACATGAAAATTGACAACTATCTACGTTCCTATAGGAATGCTCTATGTTTCACAAAAAATATAAATTGTAATACAGCTCTTGCAATTCACGAAGGCGAGTGAACTTTACTTGTGGTAACGTCGTTTACATGGTCATTGCGTAAGTGTGCGTGCATGTCGGACCAATCAGTCGCGAGCAAGCGCTGTCAAACGCACACATTTAGTGTACCTTACGTATACCGATACGACTTAAACACAAGCATGAGTCAGTGGCCTTCGTGAAATGCAAGAAGTGTAACACAAATTGGAAATTTCAATCACATAAAAACAATTTAATTGCGTATTGAAAATGCTTATGATTTATGATAGAATAATATTTAAATGACATAAAGCGATTTAATTGATATACAAAACAAACAATTTACGCAACATATAATTATTTATTTCAAACCGATGAGCCAAAAATCACATTTCGTAATGGAATTAGAGCTAGACTAAAACTAAGTTCTTATAATCTAGGAATAACCAATAGGTATGGTGCCTACTAGTCAAATCAGCAACTTTTTATCAAGACTTTTTTACAAGTTTTTTTTGTCAAGACGCTCGCGCTCGCTTGGTATGTGAGCTTGTATGAAATACATAGATGTGATATATAACTTCGTAGTACTTTTTTAGTCAAATCGATGATTTAAAATGCGGGACGTCGATATTATACGAATTTTGGTAGATGCTCTATTCAATTGTCTATGTGTATGGAACTTCCGCACTGCACTAAATTATTCAATAATTTTTTGCTCTTTTTGATTGTCAGGACAAGGTTTGCATGAAGGAATTTTTTGGTAAATCCACGAGAAAAACACCGTTTCCGCGGGACGCGGACGGAAGTCGCGGGCAACAGCTAGTTACCAATAATTAATTGACATAGGCACCATCCCAATTATGTCAAATGTATCGCACAGCAGATTACTCGGTCGCTTCTCATATGGAATACATAACAAATGCAATTTAAACTAGTAATTTTTTACCTAAAGCAAAGCCAAAAAAGGGAAGTGTATTCAGCAGCATTTCAGCAGTAAACCAGCCCTTAGCCGATTTTGTGTAATAAGAAATCGTCTGTAGAATACGTATGTCTGATGAATTTTACCCATATTACAAATGCGAAAGTGTGTTTGTTTGTCCTTCAACACTTCGCAACGGGTCGACGTGATTTTTCCGGCCAAAAAGTCTATTTTTAGGGTTTATTTAATTTACCATGACTACTAAATCCCTGAACAGATTCGGATGTATGGGATTTCTTAGAATTCCTTACATCATCCCGAGGTACACTGGCTATAAATTTTTTAAACCAAAAAAAAATTCAATATGGCAGAGCAGTATTTTTTTTTTACTACCTGTTGCATATGCCTAGAGAGTGACATATCAGGCTACTATTTATTTCAGAAAATCAAAAAGTTCCCACGGGATTTTTGAAAACCTAAATCCACATGGACGAAATCGCGGGCATCAGTCCGCTAGTTTTTATATAATTCAAGCGTCCTTATGGAATTTGGAATCTTTTGTACATAGTATTATTATACCTAGCATCGGTGGTTCTCAAACTATACCTCGCACAATCCTTCGTGGCACGCGGGATCGTAAACGCAAGCCTTCAAATGAGTCAGCTTTATTTAGGACCTAGCGATTCGAATTAGAAACGAGGAGGCAAAACGCTTTGTCCATGTCCGTGGAATTTAGACTACATATGGGTACATTGTTGGGTACATGGGTAATGTTCTCAAAGGTGTGTGAAGTCTACCAATCCGCACATGGCCAGCGTGGTAGACTATGGCCAAAACCCTTCTCACTCTGAGAGGAGACCCGTGCTCTGTGGTGGGCCGGTGATGGGTTGATCATGATGATGATGATGGGTACATTTCTTGACGATGTCTTGCGGTACGATAGTAGAACAAACTCTCCAAAAAATAACCTGTAGGTAGAATATCAACAGACAGGCAACTTTGCGCCGACGACGTTCCAAACTTTGCAGTTAAGAATTAATGGGGATCCACACTGCCTTTAAAATAAGGACTAAAATCGTACACTTTTTTGACATAAAATCTGACACAAAGTTAAAATGACGCGTGAACAGTCATTTTTTACGCATTATATGAAGATGAATAGGTACTTGTCAGTGCGACAAAACTCTCTTAGCACTTAAATGACATTGACGGGGGAGGCGCTGTTGAAGAACAAAGGCCATCAAAGGCTTAGAATATTCAAACCAGAACAAAGGGGACACGTGACGGCAATATTAGTTCCTATTTTCGCCACGCGCCAAGATAGCCTTGTCGCACTGTATTGGCGCCCTCTGAGATTAGTTTTGCCTGTGGATCCCCATTGACCAGTGCTTCGTCACCAATGACTCCGCGTGCCAGGAGCGCTTGTACAGGGTATAGTGTCAGTATAACAGGTAGTCGCTATACCGCGAAGGTGCGAGCGTGGATCAGTCGTGCTTGGCTCGCTTGGCCTTCGGTCTTGGCTCCTGAGTTTCCGTCGGCTCTTCTTCCACACTGGTGTCCGGTAATGAGGGCAGGTTGAGCTCAGAACAGCGTTTGTTTATGTACTTCTCTAGCCGCATGCCCGCTCTGTAATGAGGAAATGTATGTGCAAATTAAGAATAGGACGGCCGATGTGGCTAATTCTATCTCTAAACTGACAGGTCTAAATCTAGTGCTGTCCTTTTCCGCAGGGAGCATTATGAAAGGGACAGCAATAAAATCCATCCATACTAATATTATAAATGCGAAAGTGTGTGTGTGTCTGTCTGCTAGCTTTTCACGGCTCAACCGTTCAACCGATTTTAACGAAATTTGTTATAGAGGTAGCTTGCAACCCGGGGAAGGACATTTATCCTGGAAAATTTAAGAGTTCCCACAGGATTTTTAAAAACCTAAATCCACGCGTACGAAGTCGAATATAGCAGCTAGTAGAATATATTTTTATTCAAGTAAACTTTTTAAGCGCACCGGAATGCGCAGCGTTCTGCACCCCCACTGACCTCCTTAGCGCAGTGGTAAGCGCTGTGGTCTTCTTAGTGGAAGGTCCCGGGTTCGATTCCCCGCAGCGGTTTGGAATTCAATAATTTCCCTGGTCTGGACTGGTGGGAGGCTTCGGCCGTGGCTAGTTACCACCCTACCGGCAAAGCTGTACCGCCAGGCCATTTAGTGTTTCGATACGATGCCGTGTACCAACCAATCTTAGTAGAAACACTACAGTGGATTTTGGTTGGACCCCTTTGGAAAGTGGACAAACTACATCGGAAGAGTCTGCGGGAGATACTGGATGGCGGCAAGACCGTGGAATTCCACGGGGACATAGGGACCTATGTCCAGCAGTGGACGTCTATCGGTTGATAATGATGAAGGTATGATTCCGAACCACACTGCACGCTGCCGCAACAGTGCTGTCCCCATACAATCTTAATGTAGCGGAACATTGCTGCCTAGCTCGGAATGTAATGTCATATCTATATATATAAAAGGAAAAGGTGACTGACTGACTGACTGACTGACTGATCTATCAACGCACAGCTCAAACTACTGGACGGATCGGGCTGAAATTTGGCATGCAGATAGCTATTATGACGTAGGCATCCGCTAAGAAAGGATTTTTGAAAATTCAACTCCTAAGGGGGTGAAATAGGGTTTTGAAATTTTGTAGTCCACGCGGACGAAGTCGCGAGCATTAGCTAGTGTCATATAAGCTTATAAAATAAATAAAATTCTTTATTTAATAAGGCAACAAGGACCCATATTTTGTTAGTAGGTAAAGATAATGCTTAAAAACTATGTTAGTATATTTTGTTAGTATAATGCTTAAAAACTATGTTAGTATAATCATTTTATTATTATTTTTGTTATTACAGTAGCTATCATAATAGGGTGCAAACAATTAGATTTTAGGAATCACTTTCAAGCCCTCGTCCGGTCAACCTGCGTATTTACCGGACGAGAACTTGAATGAAATGCTGGAGAATTGGCGTATCCAGCTTTCCCGCCATCATATTCAGGATACTGTTGGAGCTCGAACGCAGCCTTATAGAGATTGTATGGGGACCAGTAGTGCCGCGACAGGACTGCGACAGCACTGTTGCGGCAGCGCTGCTGCGTGCAGCGTGGTTCGGAATCATACCTTGATGAAAGCACTCACTTGGCGACAAGATGCGTGTCCTTGTTGTAGGTGTAACAGTTGGCAAAGACGAGCGCCACGTCCGCCAGCAGCGCTTCGTCCGTGTCGTACTGCGAGCTCTCCAGCTTGCTCTTGATCGTCGTCAGATCCATCGGCTGGTCTATCACCTTGAAGTAATCCGGGACCTGGGACCAAAGGAATACATTCAACTATCTAACATACGAGCACAGAGTAGACCAGAGAGGAAGCTTCATACAAGCGGTTTTCTGTAGCACATACATGCAGTACATGCTCTCAGCGGCGTGTCACGGACGCTACGCCGATAGGACGATTTGGCTCAGAGTTGGTCGGTTCGTCAAGGCTGTGGGTCGTGCGCGTGTTTTCGAGAGTTTGCATTTTAAATAGCGTATATCTAAATATATAAAAGGAAAAGGTGACTGACTGACTGACTGATTTATCAACGCACAGCTCAAACTACTGGACGGATCGGGCTGAAATTTGGCATGCAGATAGTCATTATGACGTAGGCATCCGCTAAGAAAGGGTTTTTGAAAATTCAACTCCTAAGGGGGTGAAATAGGGGTTTGAAATTCGTGTAGTCCACGCGGACGAAGTCGCGAGCATAAGCTAGTTGTATAAAAAATTAGAATTAAATTTAAATGATATTTGTAGTAACTAGGTATTAAATTCATTCATTTTACTAAAGTAAGTTAGTACCTACTACCTAGGTACTGTCAGTCTGTCAGTCTGTCTGTCAGTCGGTCAGTCTGTCATTCTGTTGTCAGTCTATCTGTCTGTCTGTCAGTCTGTTATTTAGTATTTTTTTCTTTTAATTTTTCACTTGCAACAAGTGACAACCCTTAAGAATAGGTATAAAATTTTGAACGGTATAGGAAGCTTCCCCTCTGTAGGGATATCTACTCGTGTGATACGAATATTCCTGACCACATTAAAACAATCGAGAGTAATATGGCGTTCATTGATTAATTGAAAACATTCCTAATCGAAAAAGCCTATTATAAAATAAACGACTACTTTGACGATTAATACAGCGCCGTCTCCCTGCTAAAATTGCTGTGTCCCAATGGGGTTCCAATATCTAAATATATAAAAGGAAAAGGTGACTGACTGACTGACTGATTGATTGACTGACTGATCTATCAACGCACACCTCAAACTACTGGACGGATCGGGCTGAAATTTGGCATGCAGATAGCTATTATGACGTAGGCATCCGCTAAGAAAGGAATTTTGAAAATTCAACCCCTAAGGGGGTGAAATGGGGGTTTAAAATTGGTGTAGTCCACGCGGACGAAGTCGCAAGCATAAGCTAGTTGTCAATATAATAATTCTTGTTCAACGAATGAATTATGTAATTAATATTGGAATGCATTGAATGAATAAATAAAATAAAACGAAAAATGAGTAGGTATGTGATAATATCCTCTGGACCAAATTTCGGCCATGTCGGCCAATTTTAATAGATTTTCGACATTGGGCGCCATTTTCTGGGGCGTACTGTAACACCTTAGTCCTTACCTCTTCAACAGTAACAGGCTCGTTGAAGGGCCAGCTGTCCTTGTGTTTCATGGCCTCCCGCAGAAGTTGTGCGAGAGCTTCTGTGTGTAGGACTTCCTCTGCAGTCTCTCTCCTTCCGCGCTTCTTGCCCGTTCTGTTCTTGTCCGTTTCTTCTACAAAAATCAATTAAACATTAGCAGTGTTACTATAATAATAATAATAATAATAAGAGAACCTCGTGAGAGCTGAGACGGAGAAAAAGCGTAAGTATCTCGATCTGGCTCAAGAGGTTTCCGACATGTGGCATGTGGAGTCCACTGAAATCATCCCAATCGTCATATCTGCGAATGGGTTGATTCCAGTCAGCCTCGCTCAACACCTGAGGCGACTGGGTTTCCGTGGCAGTTCGCTCGCAGCCAGGATGCAAAAAGCGGTCTTGCTGGTGTAGAGGTGCAACCTCTACCGTTACTTGGCTGGCAGCTATTAGGAAAACTTCGCAGCTGCCACACAACAATATTCAAATTTGGAACGCAGTGGGGAATCCTCCTGGTCACGCACGTTACAAGATTCCACATTCCCTATCATCCGCTCGTCACGTCAACATCTTCTACCATTGTATTATATAAAGCTCGCGAGCCCGTCTGTATTGTACATAACATATCAATTGTAAAGTGTAAAATAAACATCACTATATGTAGCTGGTTCTTCATTGCACCAACCCTTCAGCTACACTGGACTCGGCTAGGATAGTCCGCCGATTTCTTCACCTGTCGCCCTGACCCCCGGCCGTTTGGTCTCCCCTGCCGGGGTGTAATCCTCCGCCCGGTACAAATATGTATGTATGTAATGTTTATGTAGGTTTATTTATTTTTATGTATGTAAGTATATTATAACTCTTTTGGCTTTTATATGTATCTATTTTGTACGCGGGCGTGAGAGCAGATAATATATAATAATAATAAATACACTTTATTTGCACAACCACAAGAAGGATTACATTAAAGAATAGAAAACACAGACAGAAGGAAGATACAAAAGGCGGCCTTATCGCTAATTAGCGATCTCTACCAGGCAACCTTAAAGATTGGAAAGTAAAAGGAAAATTAGACTACTAGGAAACTATAGTAGGCTCTTGCGGTAGTGGAGTGGTGCGGTCCACGTTGGCAGCCAATGTTTCGAGTAACCAGCTACGAAACAAGATTCAGCACGCTAAGCTATCACGCTATGGAAGTTTCCAGCACGAGTGATATCTCATGTCGACATGATGCCACGTGCATGTACTGCAACGAAATCGATAATGCAGAACACACAATGTTTCACTGTGTAAACTGGGACATAGAGAGGAAAGACCTCATTTCTAAAATAGGGGCTATATGTGTCAATAATTTAGTGCACAAAATGATAGAGCATGAGGACATATGGATGCTTGTTGCAGGCTTCTTGGAAAAAATAATAGGTTCTAAAGAGGAAGAAGAGAGACGTAGACAAAAAACAAAATAAACAGTAATAATAATATAGACAACAATGTTGCCGTGTTTAGGCTGAGAGGCGGGCACACGGCCAACAGGGAGACAGAAGGGGTTTTTAGCCGGTAAGAGTCCGGCACTACCCAATTGGGTGTCCATGAGGATTTCCCCCTTCTGTATAAAAAAAAAAAAGCACGAGTGATATCTATACTAATATTATAAATACGAAAAATTGTGAACCGTTGGGCCGCCCGATTTCAACCGATTTTGACGAAATTTGGTACAGAGATAGCTTGCATCCCAGGGAAGGACATTAGCTACTTTTTTCCTGGAAAATCCACGCGGACCAAGTCGCGGGCATCATCTGGTCAAGAATATTTTATCCGGGTTCGTCACGGAATAAGATTAAAAAGAACTTCATTTCAGGTTAGGTACCTACTAACCAAGAGTATTTTATTCTGGTTCGTAACGAAATATACGATTAATGTATTTTTGTAAGTGGTTACTACAAAACGACGTAATTTTAATCTTATTCCGTTACGAACCCGGATGTTTTTAATCCGTATAAGTGTTATTTTACTCACAATTTTTTGAGAAATCGCCTACTTACCGTGTACTCCATTTGTAAGTGTTTTAGATCTTCTTGTTGTGCTACCATTTAATACTTCTTTTGACCTGACAACAACAAATTAATTATTAGGCAATTAGGCAACTCAAGGCCCGCCATGCAATTGGCCGTTTTTTTTAAATTTTGTAACACATTTTTGTAAATGTTGTGTTAACTTGTAAATGGCGAATACATTTAAAGTAAGTAAAGTAAAGTAAAATATGCTTTATTGTACACCAAAACAAAAACAGTAGACATATCACAAATACAGCAAGTACAATAGGCGGCCTTATCGCTAAAATAGCGATCTCTTCCAGGCAACCTTAGGGTAGAGGATATTATAAAAATTAAAGTAATAATCATTTAGTAAGAAGATCATTTAGTAAGTTATATGTTCAGAATAAGTATTTTTTTAATGTAATAGTGTTAGTAGCCGTAAGTTAACCTAATAAACAAAATCAAATAAAATAAAATGATACATACTATGTAATATTAAAAATGCGAAAGTCGCAGACGAAGTCGCGGGCATAAGCTAGACTTATGTGTAAAAACAACTTTTGGCATTTCATTAAATTATAAATAATATAATCTGTCAGGGTTCCGTACCCGAAGGGTACCAACAGGACTCTAGTAATAAGCCTCCACTGTTCGTCAGTGCGTCTGTCTGTCTGTCTGTCAGCGGGCTGTGCCTCGTAAACCGTAATAGGTAGAGAGTTGAAATTTTCACAGAATGTGAATTTTTAATGCCGCTATAACAACAAATAATAGAAATTTCAAAACGACTGCCATGAAAATTAATAAAGTTTTATTTCTTGTGCGATGGTACGGAACCTTTCGTACTCCGTTCGACTCGCACTTGACTGATTTTCGATACTCACTTGCGTCCCCTCTTAGCCGTGCCGTTCTGCATCGGCGAAGGTTCCTTGCTTTTCGATTTCTTAGCCTTTATAGACACAAGCGTTGTGTTGTACTCGCTGTCTTCTGAGTCTGGGAAAAATATATCTTATTGTTATTATTTATTTAATTAGAACAGACATATAGCCCAGTTACACTAAAAAAATTGTCACTTATCGCCATCCAGCTTTGACTGCCGAGTTTAGAGCGAGAGGTCGAACACCACTGGGGTCCAACCTCTTGCTTTAATTTGTTAGACGTAGCGGGATAACGATAAGTTAGGTATTTGCTTTAAGTAGGTATTGGGAGCGCCTGATCCAGTTTTATTATACACTAGATGATTCCCGCGACGATTTAGGTTTTCAAAAATCCCGTGGGAACTTTTTGATTTTCCGGGATAAAAAGTATCCTATGTCCTTCCCCGGGATGCTAGCAAGCTATGTATATCTGTACCAAACTTCGTCAAAATCGATTGAACTGATGGGCCATGAAAGGCTAGCAGACAGACAGATAGACAGACACACGGATACACTTTCGCATTTATAATATTAAAAAGTATGGATTCATGCGTACAAAAAAATAAAATAAAAAAAACTAAGTAAAAAAAATCAAAAGTTACTATGTACCATTCTGTAGTGTTCAGTCCATGATGTGATGACATATAAAAACACTTATGACATAAATCTTTAGATTATAAAATAATTTGTGCACACAATATAAAAATGTAGGTAATTTTAGGGAAAACATGCGAGGGAATCATCAGATCAATAATAATGAATGAAATCAACCACAATAAAAGAAATGCTTTCAATTCAGAAATGAATTAGAGAATTTGTGAAAATATTTTTAAGAGTTATTTAGTTCCTTAACATAAAATAAGTAACAATCTGAGGCCACATCCTAAGATAAATATAATATGACCCTAAAGCCTTTTGAGTTAGTTGATCTTATTTACAAGTTGAAGTGAACAGTTAATCGAAGCCCATCACTGGATGAAAGTCAAGCGATCAGCCGTACAATGAGTGACACAGAGTGGGTAACAGTTTGAGGACAAATCTGAAGATAAATAACCTAAAGCCTTATGAGTTAGAGTTGATCTCATTTACAAGTTGAAGTGAACAGTTAACCGAAGCCAAGCGTAGGATGAAAGTCAAGCGATCAGCCGTACAATGAGTGACACAGAGTGGGTAACAGTTTGAGGACAAATCTGAAGATAAATAACCTAAAGCCTTATGAGTTAGAGTTGATCTCATTTACAAGTTGAAGTGAACAGTTAACCGAAGCCAAGCGTAGGATGAAAGTCAAGCGATCAGCCGTACAATGAGTGACACAGAGTGGGTAACAGTTTGAGGACAAATCTGAAGATAAATAACCTTAGAAAATAATACCAAAGTTTACTTTTTATAAAAGTTAGTTGAATTTATTTACAAGTTGAAATGAATCGTTAACCGAAGTCCAGCGTAGGTTGAAAGTCAAGCGATCAGCCGTACAATGAGTGACACAAAGTGAGCAACAGTTTTGAGGAGAAATCCGAAGATAAATCACCTTAGAAAATAATACCAAAGTTTACTTTTTATAAAAGTTAGTAGAATTTATTTACAAGTTGAAATGAACAGTTAACCGAAGTCCAGCGTAGGTTGAAAGTCAAGCGATCAGCCGTATAATGAGTGACACAAAGTGAGCAACAGTTTGAGGAGAAATCCGAAGATAAATCACCTCAGAAAATAATACCAAAGCTTACTTTTTATGAGAGTTAGTTTAATTTGTTTACAAGTCGAAATGAACAGTTCACCGAAGCCCAGCGTAGGATGAAAGTCAAGCGATCAGCCGTATAATGAGTGACACAGAGTGGGTAACGATCAGAGGACAAACCCGAAGATATGCTTCGACTGTTAATCGCTCGCGCGTACTGCTGGATGTTGGACATCGCTGTGGCCGCGCACCGACGACGATCTTTACAGATAGGAAATTCATATTTGAATAATAATTATATTATATTTAATAAATAAGCCTGCCTGCTTGCTTTAATATATTGACTACGGCAATGGGCAAGTCACATCTCTAAATATATAAAAACTCACAATATATAAAAATGAAATGAGAAAAATTTAAAAAATTGCCTGAAAGAGTCGACTGTTAGGCGGTACGAAGTTCGCCGGGGCAGCTAGTAGTTCATAAAACAGATAGTAGATAGACAGTCTATTGGTTTTATTATATTATATATATTTATTGGGGGCCCCAAGGTGCTGGAATGGCGACCTCGCACCGGAAGGCGCAGCGTTGGAAGACCCCTCACTAGGTGGACGGACGACATCAGACGAGTCGTAGGGAGCAGCTGGATTCAGACGGCGCAAGACCGTGGCGCGTGGAAGTCCATATAAGAAACTATCTCCAGCAGTGGACGTCTACCGGTTGACGATGATGATGATGATTTAATAAATATAATATTTTCATATTTATCATTAGCAACTCGCTTCGGCTTCACACGGGTGCAGTGTAGAGACTAATGTGGTGCCAGTGAGCATTAGACTAAGACAGCATTGTCAATGAAAGCTATAGTCGGCTTGATTTCTTTCGACATCTTAAACAATTATCGTTATATTTCAACAAATTAACACAAAATAATATTAAACTATACATATCAATTTTCCTCGTAAACCACTCTATCTATTGATGAAAACCGCATTAAAATCGGTTGTGTAGTTTAAAAGATCTAAGCGTACAAAGGAACAGACGGCGGGAAGCGACTTTGTTTTATACTATGTAGAGATATATATATAGGTTAATAAAAGACACGTTCACAGTACCCACCACACAAGCATAATTTTACTATTTTATTTTATTTTGTTTATTTGAAAGTAATCAATAGCGTAAATACATAATTATTATTTAAATTTAAATCTAGTTATAACAGAATGCCAAAAGAGATTACTTAAAATTATAATTAAAGTTAATAATTATAGGTACAGCATGTCCTTAAAAATCGATTTTTGTCGTTTTAACGAGACTAGCTTGTGCTCGCGACTTCGTCCGCGTGGACTACAGAAATTCCAAACCACTATTTCACCCCTTTAGGGGTTGAATTTTCAAAAATCGTTTCCAGTCCGTCCAGTAGTTTGAGCTATGTGTTGATAGATCAGTCAGTCAGTCACCTTTTCCTTTTATATATTTAGATTGCGCCCAAGCTATTTTCGGTGTGCTGCGTGAAGCGACTTTTGATGAGCGAGATGAATATCGTTTCGGCACTGCGCCGCGAGTCGCCCTCCGCTGCCGCACGCGTCACAAAGAGACACTGCTTCCTCACCTCTGGCGGGGTTGGCGCAAGCCTCGCACAGGAACCGGCGGGACAACCTCTGCCTGGGCGCGGCGCACTCCTCGTGGAACCGGGCGGCGCACGCGCGGCACTGCGCCGCGAGTCGTCCTCCGCTGCCGCACGCGTCACAAAGAGACACTGCTTCCTCACCTCTGGCGGGGTTGGCGCAAGCCTCGCACAGGAACCGGCGGGACAACCTCTGCCTGGGCGCGGCGCACTCCTCGTGGAACCGGGCGGCGCACGCGCGGCACTGCGCCGCGAGCCGTCCTCCGCTGCCGCACGCGTCACAAAGAGACACTGCTTCCTCACCTCTGGCGGGGTTGGCGCAAGCCTCGCACAGGAACCGGCGGGACAACCTCTGCCTGGGCGCGGCGCACTCCTCGTGGAACCGGGCGGCGCACGCGCGGCACTGCGCCGCGAGCCGTCCTCCGCTGCCGCACGCGTCACAAAGAGACACTGCTTCCTCACCTCTGGCGGGGTTGGCGCAAGCCTCGCACAGGAACCGGCGGGACAACCTCTGCCTGGGCGCGGCGCACTCCTCGTGGAACCGGGCGGCGCACGCGCGGCACTGCGCCGCGAGTCGCCCTCCGCTGCCGCACGCGCCGCACAGAGACAGCGCTTCGTCCACGTCGAATGAATCCGCACTGTCGGAATATACGCACCAAATCAGTCATATGCGATGCAACTATATCGATTGTTGCAAAAGAAAAACATTCGAATGAATCGAACAATCGATTGTCGATTTGTTCGTGAGAAACAATCAAATAAAAATCGTAAATAGATTGTTAAATTTTTCGTTCCTAAGTCTACGAATGTGGAGCGCACGGTCTGGAAGGAATAAATCGAAAATCTAAATTTCGATTTACGATTCATTCGTCGCAGACCTGCAAGCTATAGTAAAAATTGAACAATCGAAAACAATCGATTGTTTTTCGACTCGTTCAACTGTTATTCGATAATATCGAATAATAATAAGAATCGAATAGTTCGATAGTTATTCGAATGAATCGCTAGTTGACTCTCACCTGTCATCCAACTCCTCCTCTGGCTGCTCCTCAGTGTACAGTTTTCTCCGCTTGCGCGGCGTCTTCTCTTTCGGTTTACACTGCTCGCAGAACCAATCGCCTTCTGGCACTTTCTATTAGAAAATAAAAACATCCTGTTCATAAAACATAAACAAAACAACACAGGCAGCGGCCATTTGCCTCTTCCAACCACGCCTTGCGATGTAAAAACACACCAGTAAAATCAGCTCTGTAAAATATAATCATTAAAATAAGTAATTTTAAACGAACTCGCACTGGAAGGCGCAGCTTTTGAAGACCCCCCACCAGGTGGACGGACGACATCAGACGAGTCGCAGGGAGCCGCTGGATTCAGGCGGCGCAAGACCGTGGCGTGTGGAAGTCCCTACAAGAGACCTATGTCTAGCAGTGGAAGTCTATCGGTTGATGATGATGAATTGAATATTTTTAATCAATTTGATTTACTTGACACGAGCATTAAGTAATTACCTTATTTCGCATACTTAACTGAATGCATGAAAGAAAATAATTTTAAATTAGAAAAAAAACGATTAACTAGAACGCTAGCAAAAACGAAGACGGGTGTTACTACTGGTGATTACCGATATTAAAACACCAAAAAATTGCAAAAATATCTAAAAAAAACCTATGTTTTGTTAAAGTTCACGATATATTGCAAAAATAAAACATCTGGCTGACGCTAGAGATTAACGAATGTTCCGTAAGTAGGCCATTCGGAGTCAATGCCACGGCCGGGGCATTGACCCAAGTTTTGCACGCTATATATTGCAGGGTTAAAAAATACTAAATTACTAAAACTACAAAACGAGGCAAGTGGTATTGGATTGTGTTTAGGTGTATAATAATAACGTTAAGTTCTGGTTAAAATATCAGTAATTTTTTGTGCCGATTCGAAGCGCCCCACACATTTTGAACTGTTTGGACTTGAGCGATATCGTTCACCGTCGAATACAGTTCGCCGAACTTTATGATCCTAAGAGCCCTCGCCCATGGCGACTTTTTGTAGCGATGCTGTCGCGCGTTTACTAAACACACGCCAGCATCACTACTAACTCGTGTTAGTCGGATTAGCAACGCGCTACTGCATCGCGACGGTATCGATGCAAACGCGCGACCGTGTCGGACGACATCGGGGAAAGAACGGAGGGAGGGTGGCGCATGAATGGAGAACCAAGCATCAGTGCAACATTTTTTTCTCGTTTGCATCGAGACGGAAGCGCGACAGTATCGCGTTTGCATCGCGACTGAATCTAAGACCGTGGGCGAGGGCACACAGCTAGCGACTGCTTCGCGACTGTATCGATGCGGAAGCGCGACAGTATCGCGTTTGCATCGCGACTGAATCTAAGACCGTGGGCGAGGGCACACAGCTAGCGACTGCTTCGCGACTGTATCGATGCGGAAGCGCGACAGTATCGCGTTTGCATCGCGACTGAATCTAAGACCGTGGGCGAGGGCACACAGCTAGCGACTGCTTCGCGACTGTATCGATGCGGAAGCGCGACAGTATCGCGTTTGCATCGCGACTGAATCTAAGACCGTGGGCGAGGGCACACAGCTAGCGACTGCTTCGCGACTGTATCGATGCGGAAGCGCGACAGCATCGCTACTGTATCGCTACAAAAAGTCGCCGTGGGCGAGGGCTCTTAACTACACATGTCTACTCGGGTCACACTGTCTACGCGAGCTGAGGCTTGAGGCAGTGGAGGTGGTGTCCCTTGTTGCATCCGTCACACAGACGCACTAGCCCCGACAATATGGTGCAGTGTGACAGCACACAGCACCATGTTGTCAGCACGCTAGCCGTCCAGCTCACGCGTGTAGACCTAGTGCTGCGAGGCTTCGGCACTCCATGAGGGAAAGCGTTCCAGCGCTTCGAGGTCCAGCGGTTTGTTCCTTGCTTCGCGGTACTCAGATCCTCAATCGAACTAAGTTTTCTCTATGGAGCACTATATGCAGTGGCGTGCACAGAGTTTGGAACCAGGGTAAGCATTAGTAAGATAGGCCTTAGATACACCTTATATAGACCTACTGAATGGCAGGTCATAAAGAAAAATGGGCACTGGTCATTTCAACTAGGGTAAGCAGTACTTTTACACCTCTATGAACTGCACGCCACTGACTATATGCAAATTCCAAGATACAATGATAGGACCAGCTGGATCCTCCGGGTATAACAACAGTTCAATTGGGTATTTTCCTACTTTTGAATTTGATTAATATTATTACTTTATTATAAACTAGGATAAAAATAATGACGTACGCTGAAAAAAATATTAAAACCCAACAAAGATTTACAAAGTTACAGGCATTTTAATTTTGGAGTGGGAGGGTCTTCTATCCCTTTCTCGCAAAACGAAAATTTGTATGAAACCGCACGAAGCTCCTATGGCATTAGTAAGGTGTGACGTCAAAATTCTATATCGCTATCTCTGTCTAATCAGAAATATTTAAATGCTTATAACTTTTTTGTTATTTGATCGATTTAATTGGTTTTTTCAGTTTACATCATTATTTTTATCCTAGTCCTAGTTTATAATAAAGTAATAAAAAAATTGGAGTCAAATACCCAATTCAATTATTGGTTTTTAGGTGCATAATAACAGTCTAGAGGAAGATCTTCCCATACACACTTCAAAAGATACAGAAGAGCTAAAGCCAGGGTCACATTCACTGTGAGCTTAAGGACCAGCTGGATGCCCAGGCATACCAACAGTCCAGAGATCTTCCTGTTAGGGTTGAGCATATATCACCTGTACCTGTACACACTTCAAAAGATAGAGAAGAGCTAAAGCTAGGGTCACATTCACTGTGAGCTTAAGGACCAGCTGGATGCCCAGGCATACCAAGAGTTTAGAGATCTTCCTGTCAGGATTAAGCATATATCACCTGTACTTGTACACACAAAAGAAATAATGCTAGGGTCACACTCACCGCGAGCTTAGGCTTGAGGCAGTAGAGGTGGTGTCCCTTGTTGCAGCCGTCACACAGCAGCATGTTGTCCGGGTCGGTGCGGCGTCTGCACAGGCGACAGCTGGCGTTCAGCACGCTAGCCGCCCAGCTCACGCTGCTGTCCAGCGCCAGCAGGTGGAGAACTAGTGCTGCGAAGCTTCGGCACTCCATGAGGGAAACCTCCCAGCGTTCCAGCGCTTCGAGGTCTAGTGGCTTGTTCCTTGCTTCGCGATCCTTTCGTTCCTTTTCGTCAAGACCTGATGATGAATGTGAAAGAGGTATAAGTCCTGCAAAATGCTATTGCGCTGGAACCATGTCACATTAACATCGAAATGACGTCATTTTGTATATTTAAGTAAAAATAGACCATCAGCTCGAAACTTCAGTCTAGTGCTGACATCACTAAAATGGCGGTCACGTGCATTAGCAATTTGCGGGAATTATACTTAGAATTGGGTTGGTAGGGGTTTTCTTGGAATACTAGCAAGATAATCTCCACGTGTGTTTGAGTGTTGCGAGGCCCTTTCGGATACGTCCCGGGGGAAGAGCACCGTTTGGGCTGGTGACCCTGGTAATATGGTTAACAATTTGTCTTTATGGGATACTAGATGATGCCCGCGACTTCGTCCGCGTGGATTTAGGTTTTTGAAATCCCGAGGGAACTCTTCAACTTTCCGGGATAAAAAGTAGCATATGTCCTTCCCCGGGATATAAGCTAACTCAACTGTACCAAATTTCATCAAAATCGGTTGAACGGTTGGGCCGTGAAAAGCTAGCAGACACAGACAGACAGACACACTTTCGCATTTATAATATTAGTATGGATTGTTAGCCATGGCCAATTGACCTGGCAGAGAGGAGGGGTTGTCTGCGCGTCCTTCTGAGTGTCCCGAGCAGAGGGCGCAGTAGACGAACCCATGGGGCATGGCTCCAGTAGGTGAGGAAGTCATACCCCTGGAATACGAGGACCGTCCCAGATATGAGGGGCGATTGGAACCCTCGTAGCTTTAGTTTTAAGTTCGCGTAAAAATTGTCACCACTATATCATCATCACTTTGAGACTGCCGAAGGAGTGGAGGGGGGGGGGGGGGGGGGGGTTCAAATCGGTCTGCTCCGCCCGCACGCCTCTAACGGTGTATGAGGCCACGGGGTGCGCCACTGCTGGGTCTGCTGCTGGCGGAGTATCGAGGCGTTTCCGTTCCCTTGTACTCCGTCGCCAGCGGTGGGATGGACCTTCATGAGGTTTTAAGTCGATAGGAGTCCGACATACCGTGTGTACCCTGGATTTTCTTCACGAAAAAAAAGGCAGGGTTTTTTTGGATTTTTTTTTTTTTTATTCGTTATAGGCGCACGCTTGACCACGATCACACCTGATGGAAAGTGATGATATGGCCTAAGATGGGACGCGTTTGCCTAGAAGGTGCCTATTCACTCTTGTTTTAAAGGTACCCGGATTATAATTGACAGGAAACACTGATCTAGGAAGAGTATTCCAGACCCTAGCCATGCGTATAAGGAATGATGACGCAAAGCGAAGATGGAATGTTGACGACATAGGGGTGAAAACTCACCCGGTGTCTTGCGGTACGGTGGTAGAAAGGTGAGGGAGGGACAAGATCGAACAGCTCCTGAGCACACTCTCCGAAATATATCCTGTAAAACACCGATAGGCCGGCAACTTTTCGGCGGTGATCAAGACTTTGAAGCTTCCCCAAAAGTGGTGAATCTTCGCCTATAAGTCTCCTGGCTCGACGATCAACGGCGTCTAAAGCGGCTAGTTGGTATTTAGCTGAGCCATCGAAGAGATGACTGCAGTACTCCATGCAGAATTTCATTTCAAGAAAACCCAACCCCATCAGCCCCCACCTTAAAATTGGCAAAGAAATTCGCCTCACCTAGCGGCCTTTTCAGGTACTTCTGGTGTATGGACTGAGCGACCTGGAGTAGCGCAGAGGCCAAGTCTCTCACGACGTCTGGCTTGGCCGCAGGACTGTCTTCCTCTGGCTCTGACTTCACTCCGTTCACCTTCGTCACTTCTAGACAATGTCCTGGGTCGCGGTATTTGTTCTCGGCCACTGTTTCTATCTCTGATTTGTCTATGTCTGCAAAGAACAATTTAAGAACAGTAGGGCGATTGTCTAAAACGTGCATTTTTTTTTTTTTTTTTTTTTATTTAGACAAAAGAAAGCGAATAATTCACACCACACTTCCAGACCAAAGCACTAGACAAAAAGCCGAGACTGGTGCTGGCAGTTTGCAGCCCAAATAGACCGTAGTCTGTGCTAGGGCTGACAAAGTTGACAAAGTTATTACAATCTCAATTGTTCTGATTGGCTGAATTTGTGCGATTCTTGTTGCAACAATGCATTGTGGCCAATAGTGAGCGAGCATTAACCAATCAGAGATGATTGCGATCGTGACATTGTAGCTGTCAAACAACCGCGGTAGGGCCACTGAATTTCTTTGGCAAAAGTAGATATGTACATTTATTTTAAATCCATTGAAGGTTTTCTACGAAAAAAATATTTGGATATCACTCAGTGAAGCTGCAATGTAGAACCAACCAATGTCAAATGAATTCGGAACATGGTCTTGTTAGTGGGAGGGGTTTGGAATTTTATAATTTCTAAACTTCTGGTCTAGTCTGGTGGGAGGCTTCGGACGTGGCTAGTAACCACCCTACCAGCAAAGCCGTGCCGCCAAGTAATTTAGCGTTCCGGTACGATGCCGTATAGAAACCAAAAGGGTATGGGTTTAATAAAACTGCCACACCCCTTCCAGGTTAGCCCGCTCCATCTTAGATTGCATCATCACTTACCACCAGGTGAGATTGCAGTCAAGGGCTAACTTGTATCTGAATAAAAACATAAAAAATACTCACCATGTGGTAACCGTAACTGGCCGTCGGGTTGGTGGTAATCGTCTCTGAACTGCCTGGAAGGTCCCCAACTCAAATAGTCGGCTTGTTTGTCGTACCCGCGCAGCATTATCGTGCCTCGCCACGCTTCGCGGTCCTGACGAACACACACACACACACACATCTTATATAGTGATAGATGCATCCGACTATTCGAAAGTACTTGTAAAAGCTATCTGTCTGATCTGTCTACTAGTTTCGAACCCATCCGGGGTCCTTTTTCAAGGGAGTCCGTCCGCGCACGCGCCGCGGTTTTGACTGCGGGACGCACGTGCCGCTGCCCGTAGAGCCCGTTGTGAGGGTGACTGGGGTGGGGGGGGGGGGGGGGGGGGGGGGGGAGACAGCTGCCGAAACTAGTCGGGCTAACGTCGACTACACACGTGAGTAAGCCGGGACAGATAGTATTTATAATGGAAATCACTCACGGTAGTTTAAACGCTAAAATACTTGTAAAAGTTTATTCGAATAAAAAAGTTTTTTTTATTTTTTTTATTCTTACCTAAGTAACAACTTAATGCGCTAATAAAATCGTGTTCTTCTAGTTTTATTAACTTTAAAGTCTTTAACTTTAGAGCCTCAATAGCTCAACCGGAATAGGAGTGGACTGAAAACCGAAAGGTCGCCGGTTCACACCCCACCCGTTGCACTATTGTCGTATCTACTCCTAGCACAAGCTTGACGCTTAATTGGAGAGGAAAGGGGAATATTAGTCATTTAAAAAATGGCTAATATTTAAAAAAAAAAAAAAGTTTTTCCTCATTGATCAGCAAGTTGTAATAGCCCACTAATTTATTGCACACTTATGTTTTGTGGATGCATATATAATATAATCTATAATAATATAATATGATCTTTTTGCCATACACATTAGACTTCCACCTTAGCCTGCATCATCAAATTGCATGCCAAATTTCAGCCCGATCCGTCCAGTAGTTTGAGCTGTGCTTTTTTTTAGAGAAGTTTAAACCTTCGACAGACAGAACGCGTACAATCGCTTTAGGCTACTTTTTATCCCGAAAAATCAGAGTTCCCGCGGGATTTTTATGAAACCGCAATCCACGCGGGCGAAGCCTCGGTCATAATCTAGTACATAATAAATTAAGAAAAATAACAAAACAGGATGAAAGAATACTAAATGGTGTACAGATCGTTTCAGTCTAAAGAAGTTGCAAGATTTTTACCTTAACTTTAAGCGCACCAAGACACCCGTGAAAGATTTTCTCCTCTAACTCTAGTATGTGGTCCCGCAGAGAGAGTTCTAGAGCTTCTGACAAAGAACAGTCCGGAGGCACTCGCAGCGACGGCTGTATTCTCCGTCGCGTTGTCGGCGCTATGTGCGGTTGTGGCTGTGAACGAAGAATAATACAGGGTGTAACCATGACGCTAGCAAAAACTTATCTATCTGTTAGTTATTGTTATACTACCCAAACACAATCCAATACCAATAACCATTTGCGTCGTTTTGTACTTTTAAGTGATTTAGAATTTTTCAAACCCGCAATGTATAGCGTGCATAACTCGGGTCAATGCCCGCCTACGACGCGGCATTGACTCCGAGTGAACTACTTTCACAACGTTCGTTGACTCTAGCGTCAGTCACATGTTTTATTTGCAATATAACGTAAACTTTTACAAATTATAGGATTTTTTCATATATTTTTTTTGACAGTTTGTCTGTCTTTTTAGCAAACTAATCAAGTTATCCTAAAATCAGAAAATTATTATTTGACCAAACTTATTATTATCAAAGTTATGTAAGTAGACTACACAAACTTCAAGCCCCTATTTACCCCTTAGAGATTCTATTTTCTAAAATCCTCTCTTAGCGGATGCCTACGTCATAATAGCTATCTACATGCCAAATTTCAGCCCGATCTGTCCAGTAGTTTGAAATGTGAGTTGATAGATCAATCAGTCAGTCAGTCAGATTTAGTTTGTAAGTTTATTAATTATATCAACTGACTAGCTTATGCTCGCGACTTCGTCCGCGTGGACTATACACATTTAAAACCCCTATTTCACCCCCTTGAGGTTGAATTTTCAAAAATCCTTTATAAGCAGATGCCTACGTCATAATAGCTATCTGCATGCCAAATTTCAGCCCGATCCGTCATCTATCCAGTAGTTTGAGCTGTGCATTGATAGATCAATCAGTCAGTCAGTCATTTTCCTTTTAAATATACAGATAGTGACTTACCAGCGCCACTGTGGGGGTGAGGTACTGCAGCGGACACTTCTTGACATACTCCACTATGTTCCCTCGCTCCAGCTCCAGGTTTTGTCGCAGCTCTCCTTCTCTCAGCCCCCTCTTGTTCAGCGCCTCTATGAGCGTCTCGATCTGTTCCTCTGTGTTGTACACCCACCACTGGGGTCTGTAATCAGCTTCCTGGAAAAAAATCAGGATTGGTCATGTCGGTGTTTTGAAAATTATGAAGCACTAGCTGAGATCTACGACTTCTACCACAGTGGGAAATTCTTTTCCGCGATAAAAAGTATAGGTAAGTATAATATCGTGGATTTATGTTTTTAAAATCCAGTGGGAAATCTTTTTCCGTGATAAAAATGTAAGATTTATCTATCTTTTTTTTAACTAGGTATATAATTATATACCTACCTAGTTAAAAAAAGAAGATGCTGCAATATTTTAATACAGTGATCAAGATAGCCCAATTTTACACTTCTCACGTTATTAAAACTATCGTGTAAAATAGCATACCTTTCCATGAACATAGCACTTGTTGACATCACCAGTACAGAGTAACAAGTCGCGACAGTGCTGCCTACTGGAGTCCACGCCGGCGTTGTTTGTTGAATGTAGTGATCCAGATGTGTGTGTAGCGGACTGTTATGTGAATACATACTGCTAGAATATGGGATGCCTTCCTTACCAAAGATACCTTCAAAAGAAGAGTGAATAGGCAGCTTCTAGGCAGGCGCTTTCCACCTTAGACTGCATCATTTCCGCTTTGCGTGTTTGATGTGATTGCAAACAAGCGCAAGCCTATAGGTACATAGTAAAAAAAATACCGCACTATTTAAATAGTGATCCAGATAGCCCAATTTTACACTTCTCAACGCTTTTTATAAAATTCTTACCTTCCCATGAACATAGCACGTGTTGACATCAGCAGTACAAAGCAACAGGTCGCGACAGTGCTGCGTACTGGAGTCCACGCCGTTCAGTTTGTGTGTGAGACCGTTCAGATTCGTTAGAGGTTTCTTAGGCGGCCCGCTGCGAGAGTTGGCCGCCGATTCGTTTTCTTTATCACTTCCAGCTGAAAAAAAATTAATAAGGTTATCTTTTGAACGACGGAGCGCGTTTATTTAGCTTTTAATATGTAATGATGTAAAATTACGAATTATTATTTATTTGTTTTATGGCGTACTGGTATTTATTCGTTACTAGTAAAAAAGTAGCCTGTCCTTCCCCGGGACGTAAGCTATCTCGGTACCAAATTTCATCGAAATTGGTTGAACCGTTGGGCCGCCCATCCGTTCAACCGATTTTGACGAAATTTGGTACAGCGATAGCTTGCATCCCAGGGAAGGACATAGCCTATTTTTTATCCCTCAAATCAAAGAGTTCCCACGGGACTTTTAAAAACCTAAATCCATGCAGACGAACTCGCTGGCATCATCTAGTTTAAAATATTAAAAAAACACATTTTTTCTTTATTTCTAACCAATAGAGATAGTGTGAAAATCAATAACAAGGATACAAAGATTCATAGATGAATACTCACCCTGCTCCTTTTCGGAGTGGTAGAGTTCGGTGACGTAAGCCATGACGTCATTGGTGGGCGCGGGAGGCGGGGGGAGCGGCTTGTGGCGGCACGGCCCGCGCGGCTCCACCCCCGCCTCCACGAACAGACCCGCCACACGTTTGCTGATCCAGTAGCGACGGAATGCACGGTCAGATCCTAAAAACATTCAGTACCCTTATTATAAATGCGAAAGTGTGTTTGTTTGTTGGTTTGTCCTTCAATCACGTCGCAACGGTGCAACGTGATTTTTTGCATGGGTATAGATACATACCTGGAGTGACATGGGCTACTCTTTATCCCGGAAAATCTCAAAAGAGTTCCCACGGGATTTTTAGAAAACCTAATTCCACGCCGACGAAGTCGCGGGCATCAGCTAGTTAATAATAAAAAATTAGGCTTCATTCAGGGATGCCTGACAGAAGCGAAACTTCTATGCAATTTTTGGTAAAAGTAATTTTGACTGGACCGGACCGGATCAAACCAGAAAAGATCAGGACAGACCAGACCGGCGGGGTGATTACGTAAAACGTTGCAGAAGCGACAGCAGTAGCAATACGATAGTTTATTTGCTGTCTCTCTTCCTCTTCTTCTTATTTTGCCTTGTGGCTATTGCTGTCTCTCTCTAGCCGGACGTTTGACAGCAATGATCGCGAGATTTACGCCTGTCGCAAGCCTGTCGCGAGATACGTAATCACCCCGCGGATCTAACCCTAAAAAACCAGGACAGACCAGTCTGGCTCAGCCCAGTTACAGGACTTGACCAATCCGGTCCGGATTGGTCAAGTCAATCAATACAAACAATTAATGAATGAAAATCTAAGAAGTTTCTGTTTCGCTCGGGGAATCAATCCAACACAAAAACAAATCAATCAAAATTCAGGAACGTTTTTTTTCTCATGTTTAATAAATAGCCTAACCTCTTAGATAGCCTTAAAATACATTGCTTGCAATTACTATCAACTTTTTGAACTACTCACCAACATAAGTAGTATAGTCAAAGAGCTGAACCTGCAGCTCTTTCATCTTCTTCTCATAATCCAGTTTCTTCACCTCGCTGTCCTTCTTCAGCTTCTCCATGGCCACTGTTAGCTGTTCGTCGGCTTGCTTGGCTTTGTCGCCAGTTAACTTGAGCTCCTCTTTCTTTTGAGCAGTTTCCTTCCTGAGCTCAACGCGAGCGGCAGACAGCTGTGGCTCGCGTTTACGTTCACTTATCTATATTAAAAAAAAAGTTATTTATTTCTTGTCAAAAAGTGTATTTAATCAAAACCTAATATGCAAGTGATGATGCAATCTAACCTGAACTATGGCATTAACTAGCTTATGCTCGCGACTTCGTCCGCGTGGAGTACACAAATTTCAAATCCCTATGTCACACCCTTAGGGGTTGAATTTTCAAAAATCCTTTTTTAGCGAATGCCTACGTCATAATAGCTATCTGCATGCCAAATTTCAGCCCGATCTATCCAGTACTTTGAGCTGTGCGTTGATAGATCAGCCAGTCAGTCAGTCATCTTTTTCTTTTAAATATTAAGATTGTAGTTTGGCACTTACTTGTAATGTTCTCAAAGCCTGCTTTAAGTTTTTGTACTCCTCTATTTTCTCCTCGACTTGGTCGCGGACCGTCGCGTAACTTAATATTTGGTTCATAAGGCACTGTAGTATAATGAATTTGTCATCTGAAATATAAAATATATAATGCTCACAGAAATAAAATCTACAGAAACACCAGCAATGTTATGTTTTGGGCTAAAAAAAATTTAATACAGATCTTTGAACTTTTTAAGCTCGCGTAATAATTACGCATAATAATACAGATCTTTGAACGTTTTAGGTTCGTTCGGAGGCCGTTAAAACGTCATGCTGAACTTGTAGCATACAGACAAGACTGGCAGTATATATCTTACCCATGGGCAAGTCAGCGAGGTGATGTGACCTCAGCCGTCTCAGCACGCCAGGAGTGGTCGCCCGGAGCCGCAAGGCGGGATCATCAGCACTAGAGTAGCCGCCTCGCTGGTGATGTCTCCACGCGGCGCAGCGAGCGCCCGCCGCGCCGCCCGACGATAGCAGGTGAAGACTAAAAATTACAGGTACTTTTTACTTAAAATACAAAGGCATAAAATGATAAAACATATAAATAAACATAAAAATAATATGAGGAATTTCCCATGCTATTAATAGAAAGGAGAATTTTTCATGCCAATATAAGTGAACTTCCCATGCTGATTTAGGGAATTTCTAATGCCAATATAAGTGAATTTCCCATGATGATATTAGGGAATTTCTCATGCCAATATAAGTGAATTTCCCATGCTGATATTAGGGAATTCCTCATGCCAATATAAGTAAATTTCCCATGCTGATATTAGGGATTTTCCACGGTGACTTTCGAGAATTTCCCATGCCAATATATGTGAATTTTCCATGGTGACGTTCGGGAATTTCCCATGTCAATATAAGTGAATTTCTCATGCTGTTACTAGGAAATTTCTCATTCCAATATAAGGGAATCTTTCATGCTGATATTAAGGCATATCTCATGCCAATACTGATGATACTGTGAATTTTTCATGCTGGTATTAAGGATTTTCTCATGCCAATATAAGTGAATTTCCCATGCTGATATTAGGAAACTGCTCATGCCAATATAAGGAAATTTCCCATGCTGATATTAGGGATTTTCCATGGTGACTTTCGGGAATTTCCCATGCCAATATAAGGGAATCTTTCATGCTGATATTAAGGAATATCTTCTTTCATCAATGAAGTTTCATTTTCGTTCGAGAATTGTCATGCCAATACAATATAAGTGAATTTCCCATGCTGATATTACGGAATTTCCCATGATGATATTAGGGAAATTCCCATGCTGATATTAGGGAATTTCAGATGACAATGTAAGTGAATTTCTCGTGCTAATATTAGGGAATTTCAGATGCTAATATAAGTGAATTTCCCATGGTGATATTAGGAAATCTACCTAGTGATATTACACCACATGCTAATATAAGAAAATTTTATAACGAATATTCATTTATACTGTTTGGTAATACACTGTTTTGTTTTTGATTTACATATTGAAGTAGCAATAGAGACTCACCGTAAGACTTCGCTGACTGTAGTTGGATCAAGTGGCAGTTTGCTGAGCGATGTGCCGAGGTAAGTCTGCGCCCATTTGCCAGCCTTGGTAGCTAATTCTATAGCGTGCATTGTACTTGCTGGGCCTTCTATTTGTTCGTTCTCTACAAAAAAAGTTAACGGTTTATTCCTCATATAGCATGAGAAATCCCTGAGTGAAAAAATATTGATAATATTAAACAATTATCCTATCACTACCCCGATCAATCTAGCTTGCTTTTTATACCCCAACCGTTCAACCGATTTTGATGAAATTTGGTACAGTAACTCTGTATAGCTTATAATCCAGGCTACTTTTTATCCCGGAAAATTAACGAGTTCCCATGGAATTTTTAAAAACCTTAATCCACACGGACGAAGACTATATTACTATTCTATTTTACTAAATTAAAAAGTATCCAAAAAATGTTTGTTTTCAAAAGTTAAAAAAAGGACAAATGCTTACCAACAGACTCCTGAATCCCTTTCTTCTCATTATACTCCTCGGCTTCATCCTCTTGCAGGGAAAATATCGTAGTCAGAAACATCTGTACCAGCTCACTGAACATCCAGGCATGCTCCTTAGCAGTCAGAGCCTTCCTGAATGTCTCAAAGTCCAGCTCATTGTGGAACACATCCCTGACTTTGAGGAGTTCAGAGAAGTTCTGGACGAATTCCAGAACGGAGAGGAAGTCGCCGAAATGCTTGTGCGATATTCCTTCCACCTCCACTACCGTGGCTTTTGGCAACATCTGTTAGACATAAACACAAATTATGATTGTGAAAATTCTAACCTACTTACGGGATGGTGACTGTATAAGTGTTTGAGGTTTTGTGTGTGTGTCTGTTTGTTTGTCATTGTCACCATTTTCCCAGAAAACTTCTAAACCGATTTTAATGCAGTTCTTTGCATTAAGCATAAGTACCTTATTATAAATGTGAAAGTGTGTTTGTTTGTTGGTTTGTCCTTCAATCGCGTCGCAACGGTGCAATGGATTGACGTGATTTGTTGCATGGGTATAGATAAAGACCTAGAGAGTGACAGGCTTTTATCCCGGAAAAATCAAAGAGTTCAAACGGGATTTTTAAAAAACCTAATTCCACGCGGACGAAGTCGCGGGCATCAGCTAGTTAGCTAATATAAGAGTAATAAGTACCTTATGGTCTTCCAACTCCTGGTCGTCTTTCACCTTCTGCCACTCCTTCATGAACGCCATCACTCTGGCGTTCTTCTCCTTCTTCTTCAACTTCTCTTCTTCTTTGCGCTGTCGCAGCAGCTCTTCTGCTTTGCGCATCTTATCTGCTAGGTCTTGCTGTGTCTTTCTGGCTGCTGGATTGATTGGTGCTTTGGGTTTTGCTGATGACAATACATTTGAAATTAGCATTTTTAGAGATTTTGTAATCTATTACGGCGATTACGCACTGCACTTCCGTCATCCAAGTTCATTCCGTCACCCGTGAGAATACCAGCGATTATCTACGATATATGTCATAAACTCCCATATAAAACAAAAAGGAACGTATTTTCACGGACTCGAATCAGATGAGTGTGTAACCACTGTTACGGTTCAGTATCTCAAAAGGAACTCTTATATGATCACTTCGCTGTATGCCTATATGTTGTGTCTGTCAAGACATGTCAAGGAGATCGAACGTACAGGGTTGACCTAGAGAACTCTCAGGGACGCAGGCTTCCTCATGATGTTTTTCTTCACTGTCTTAGCAAGTGATATTTAATTGCTTAAAATGCATATAACTCTGACTGACCGAATGATCTATCAACGCACAGCTCAAACTACTGGACGGATCGGGCTGAAATTTGGCATGCAGATAGCTATTATGACGTAGGCATCCGCTAAGAAAGGATTTTTTAAAATTCATCCTCTATAGAGGTGAAATAGGGGTTTGAAATTTGTAGTCCACGCGGACGAAGTCGCGAGCATAAGCTAGTACAATTACAAATATTATTTGTTACAAGATGATGATTGTAATTTTATTTTGAACTAGCTTATGCCCACAACTTCGCCCGCAGTACACAAAATTCATATCCCTATTTTCTCCCCCTTAGGGGTTGACTTTTTAAAAACTTGCTAAGCAGATGATGCCAAATTTCAGCCCGATCTGTCCAGTGAGTGGTGAGTGAGTGTGATGACTCATCACTGATGAGTGTTGATAGTCAGTCAGTCACCTTTCCTTTAGAAGACTTACCTTCTGTCTTTTCCGTTTTCTTGACAAACTTATCCATAGACACCTGTCCCTTGTTCGGCTTGGTAGCCGAACCTGGTTTCCCCGATAACCTTGACTTAGGAGGTGACATGCTGGATTTGATCAGCTTCTTTGATGAGGGGAACTCGGGTGGGCTTCCTGTGAATATCTGGTCGAAGTTCACTTTGGCAATGTTGTACTTTTCTAATGCTGCTTTCTGTAACAATAACATAAATCCTAGGATACTCTTACATATTCGATTAATATACATAACTAGCTGATGCCCTCGATATCGTTCGCGTGGATTTAGGTTTTTAAAAATCCCATGGGAACTGTTTGATTTTCCGGGATAAAAAGTAGCCTATGTCACTCTCCAGGTCAACTATACCCTTGCACAAAATCACGTAGAACTATTGCTCTGTTGCGACGTGATTGAAGGACAAACCAACAACGTAGCGTTCCGGTACGATGCCGTGTAGAAACCAAAGGGGCATGGGTTTATTAAAAACTACCATAGCACTCCTTAGACTGCATCGTCACTTACCACCAGATGAGATTGCTGTCAAGGGCTAAATAAAACCGGCCAAGTGCGAGTCAGGCTCGCGCAATGAGGGTTCCGTACCACAGTCGTATTTTTTCGACATTTTGCACGATAATTCAAAAACTATGATGCATAAAAATAAATAAAAATCTGTTTTAGAATATACAGGTGAAGACCTTTCATATGATACCCCACTTGATATAGTCACTCACTTCCAAAGTTTAAAATACTAATTATTAGTTCATGACCACAATTTTTTTTGTGTGATCTAACCCTAAATTCACGGTTTTCAGATTTTTTCCCAAATGTCAGCTAGAAGATCTACCTACCTGCCAAATTTCATGATTCTATGTCAACGGGAAGTATCCTGTAGGTTTCTTGACAGACAGACAGACAGACAGACAACAAAGTGATCCTATAAGGGTTCTGTTTTTCCTTTTGAGGTACGGAACCCTAAAAAAAGCCTGGAATGTGCTTCTGTACTTTGTAGAAACTAGTATTGGTGAGGAAATCTAAAGAACTCTTTACCTTAATACCAATCACATTTCCCGGCGCGACAAACTGCTTCAGAAACAGTCTGTTTTTATCTCGTGTGTAGATGCCTTTACGCCTCCTAACGCGGTCGTGTGGTGCGGTGCCCATTTGGCCTTGTTCTGCTGGGTCGTCTGCAAACTGCTCCACTTCATAACAGTATGCTGATGCTGGGAGCATGGCTTTGCTGCAATAAAACAATTCAGAGGTCAATCAACTTTTTTTTCTGTCAGAAAAGTAAAAAATATTAATAAAAAAGCATGGACTTGCAGCTCGCTCCAGCAATGCGCGGATTGAAATGAAAATGAAATGAAATGAAAATCTTTTTTATTCATATAAACTTTTACAAGTGCTTACGAATAGTCGGATGCATCTACCACTGGTTCGGAATGCCTTTCCTGCCGAGAAGAACCAGCAAGAAACTCGGCGGTTGCTCTTTTCAAATATTTGATATAGGTACAAGATTATGCCATGTATAAAATAGTATTTGCAGTCTTGTGCGTTGCTGGAACGAGCTGCAGGTCAAATCCACACACAGATTGCTACTTAAACATGTCATAATGTTGCAAACGAAATATTTGAAAAGAGCAGCCGCCGAGTTTCTTGCTGGATCTTCTCAGTAAGAAACCGCGAAGCTGAAATGCACAGCTTAAGTTTGACATTTTGTTCAGTTTCTTATAATATAAGTGAGCACTTATGGTGGATTTTCGAAAATGTTTTTATTTATATTTATTATTTTATTATTGTATTCATACATCTAATATTGTATAAATAAGTACAGTACACTGAAGTTTTATTTAAGTACAACTAAATAACCACCAATATGTTAAAATAACCTTGATAAAATTGTAATTGTATAATCTAACAAAAAAAGTTAGAGAAAATGATTCATGCTGTTATAGAGCTATGTCTATACAGACTTATCAAAGATAGCATCAGCAATAACAGCTTTAATCAGCGAAAATTTACTTAACTTGTACTATATAACTATGAAATAAATGTCTCAAATACATGTACCCATATTATAAAAGTGAATAACTGAATTTGTGTTTGTTAGTTGGTTTATTGGTTTGTTGGTTTGTCCTTCAATCACGCCTCAACGGAGCAACGGATCAAGGTGATTTTAGCATGGGTATAGTCAAAGATCTGGAGAGTGACATAGGCTACTTTTTATCCCGGAAAATCAAAGAGTTCCCACAGGATTAGAAAAAACTAAATACACACAGATTAATTTGTGAGCGTCAGCTAGTTTAATACAAAAACTAACTATCTAATACTCACTGTATTTACAAAATAAATAAATGAATAATTATTATGAGTATTGCACTTGACACCTAAAGTAAGTGGTGATGGTATCCAGCCTAAAGTGGAGTGCACCTGCCTAAAAGATACCTATAATTTTATGTCTATAGAAGATATAGTATAAGATATAGAATAAATATAATATAGATCCATACTAATATTATTATAAATGTAAAAGTGTCTGTCTGTCTGTGCTAGCTTTTCACAGCGGTATGGTTCCCGGCAGTGGCATGCAAGTCATAGAGGCATTAATGCACTGCTTACCCCAGTTGTAATAGCTCAATGCATATTTTTCATTATGACCTGCCAGTAAACAGGTTCCTACCTAACTAATGCCTACCCTGGCTTCAAACCCTATGCACGCCACTGGTTCCAGGGGGAAACACATAGACTACTTTAATCCCGGAAAATCAAAGAGTTCACATGAGATTTTGAAAAACCCTAAATCCACACAGAAGTTGCAGGCATTTATTTTTTTAGCTATTGAATTTTTGTAGCTATTGGATTCCTAACAAAATCCAATAGCTGCAAAATTTTAAGCACCATACTGATTACAACAGATTTAAAGTTACTAGCTAATAAGTTTCGTCTTCGGATCCAAGCTACTATTAGGCTGAGATCTATAGAGTGCACTTTGACTTTGCTTAGACTTAAGACAGTTAAAACGAGACAGTGTTATATCACTGACGTAAATCTGTCTCTTTTTAACTGAAGCTTAAGTCATAGCAGTCAAAGTGTGCTCTATAGAGTTCACCCTTAGACATCTAAGTGTAATAGTAGCTTTATATTATTGCATGTTTTGGTTAGCTACTGGTTTTATAAAAAAAAATAGTTTTTAAGATGATTGTATAACTAGAAGATTCTAAATTATTGTAATGGAAAATTTAAAAACAATCTGCAGCCAATTCAGTTATACACAATTTTTAAATGAAACTAAATTGATAGGTCTAATTTTATTGCTAATCTTTTCTGCTGGGAGCATTATAGACAGGAGAGCAATGCTCTATAGTCTATACACACATACATACATCTTAATTTAACTGAGATTGTGTACAGTAGAGTTAACCACACTGTTTAACATTTTTCAATATTGTGTAACAATGTTCTGAGAATAAAATTGAGTACTTACTTATCAGGATGCCTCTTCTGCGCTGTGACGGAGAGCACATGTGCCTCACACCAGGTGTCCCCCTCTAGGCAGGCCTCCACTGTCTCCCCAACAAAGAACCTCTCCCTCACGAAGTTGAACACATCCTCAGACATCTCAGCAAACGAACATCTCTTGGTCTTTGTTGCCAGGTACAATATCGGTATTCGCAGCTCCATAGGAAAGTCTTTGAGTGACCTCCGGGCTGCTTTCTCACTCTCCAGGGCTTCCGCGTATGTTAGGTTATTCTTCCCCGTCATCTCACATGTCCACACCATGGAGTTGACCAGAATAATCCTCTCACAGTACTCCCTAAGAAAAAACATGCATAAATGTATAGTAATGTAGCGTAAATTGAAAAGACGTTGCTAAAATTGTAAAACATTGCTTCGCGCACGCGAAACTGCACGAGCTAACGCGCGGAATCGATGACTATCGCCCCCATTAGACCAAATTCTGTTGTATTGTCGAAAATGCGCGAAATTCTTGTTTCAAACAATAACTCACTCGTAATCTTTGAATATCTCGTCGGTGATCTCGCAGTGGAAGACCTCATCGTCGTCCCTTAGGTACTCCGACACCGATGCTTTCTCAAAGGCTTTTCTTTTCAACAGAGGCATGTTAGAAGATCGCGGCACACAGCGGTGGGAAAAAGTATCTTAAAAGTGTTCAAATTTTCACTGTTAAACGATATCACTTAACTCCGAGCGGCGCATTGATAGCCATAATGTTTTGCACGGTAAATTAGATCATTATTAAACATTTATCAAGATTAGTAAATTGAAAATTGTTGCGTGGTTTCAGTTGACAAGCCAAAAAACGGCGCGCTAGGCGCTTCTTTTTACGCCAGAAACATATGAACTGGGTGACCCACTATGAAAAACCTACTATTTTGGAAGATTATTTTTTCCACTAATTACAATTTATTTATTATTATTTAGATCATAATAACATTGTGTCATTAAATATTAATCACTACTATGTGACGCAGTATCACTACGAGCGCTGCGTCATTTTGATTTTAGCTCTTGTAGGGCTAAAATCAAAATAACGTAATCTCCTCTATCTATGTAATAGCGGAATTTTTTTGTGGGCAATATTAATCAGTAGAAAAAAACCTCAACAGTCTGTAACTCTCTCTCTGTGTCATAGGCTTACTTTACTCTATGCTCTATGCTCAAAAGGACTAGAGTCCAGAGCCGTAAAACCAGCTACAAATTTAAAATACTCTATAGTCTATGCTTTGGATGTCAACTGTCAGTCAACTGTCAAGTCAAGTTCTAACAAATGGGTTTTTGAAACTAAAAAATTCTAAGTATTTGAATGATTGTAGCTTGATTGCGGCTATAATTTGCACCCAGATGTGAATTTCATAAGTGTAGCAATAAACAAGTTTGAAACAAAAATGCCTAAAGAGCAATATCGGGAGACATATGTCGGCAGAAAGATGTAAGAGAGGTTATGTTTACATGTTTTTGTACTATAATCTTATAATAGGTTTTGTTTATTAAATATTTCATAATATTTTAGAATTTCCAAACAGCCTTTCTTGGCTGATGCCTACGTCATAATAGCTATCTGGATGCCAAATTTCAGCCTGATCCGTCCAGTAGCTTAAGCTGTGCGTTGATAGGTCAGTCAGTCAGTCACCTTTACCTTTTATATATTTAGATTATGTAGGGTCATTGACTTGCTATCATCAAGTTAGGGAAACCTTGTAACGGTAATGGTGAATTTTAGCGTTTTAAACTATCGTGAGTGATTTTCATGGTAGTGGTGAAGTTGGAAATTAAAAAAATAAAAACTTGATTTAATTTCTTTTGATGTTTCAGTTCCCATGTGACATTTAATGTGGATAGTGCGTCTGATATTCAGCAAGCAGCGCATATCCAGGTCATAACAAAGAACCTTTATGCTCAGGATGGGCAGAGAGTACCTGCC
This sequence comes from Maniola hyperantus, assembly GCF_902806685.2. Taxonomy (NCBI): domain Eukaryota; kingdom Metazoa; phylum Arthropoda; class Insecta; order Lepidoptera; family Nymphalidae; genus Maniola; species Maniola hyperantus. The sequence goes on along the minus strand of NC_048553.1, from coordinate 1,066,785 downwards.
AGTTATGGAGTGCTGGATAGGAGGATGGTTAGTTTAGTCTTATTCTTCAATTGAGATATTAACTGTATAGGTACTATTATATATTCTGTGTGTATAGCTCAATTTAAGCAATTTCAAATTCTTGTCATTGCAAAAAAATTAAAAAGTCATATGATTTATTATTATACATATATATATAACAATTTCAGAAAAATAAAATTCATCTATATATATAAAAGGAGAAGGTGACTGACTGACTGACTGACTGACTGACTGACTGACTGATCTATCAATGCACAGCTCAAACTACTGGACGGATCGGGCTGAAATTTGGCATGCAGATAGCTATTATGACGTAGGCATCCGCTAAGAAAGGATTTTTGAAAATTCAACTCCTAAGGGGGTGAAATAGGGTTTTGAAATTTTGTAGTCCACGCGGACGAAGTCGCGAGCATAAGCTAGTTAAGTATAAGTTTTGATCATAAGTTTTTTTTTTGAAGAATTGAGTTCTCGTAAAAATAAAATTCATTTAATTTTCTGTTCTTTATTTCTTTCTTCTTTTCTAATTCAGGGCACCAATCAAAAAGATGCAAATTGTGACACATGTGGCCTGGGCCTGGCAGAGTGTGTGGGCCACTATGGGTACATAGAGCTGGCTCTGCCAGTGTTCCATGTGGGGTACTTCCGATCCATAATCACCATACTGCAGACAATATGTAAGGTATGTGTGTCCCAAAGATGTGAACTGTGATGCTTATGGTCTGAACCTTCCAATGCTTCTCTTCCCCTCAATTTTGTCCATCATGATAATCTAAAAGTGATGGCCCTAGTCATGCCTGAAATCATCTAAAGGCTGATCTACACGTCCTGCGCACTCACGCTCGCTCGCACGCACACCGATTGTGCATACAATGCGCATCATATTCGGGATACGTGTGTCGGAGACGCAGGCCGCCGCCGCTGCTGTGAGTACCGGTGGGGCGCACCAGCCTGCTCAGCAAGGCGCCGCTGACGCGCGCGCTTCGCACCCTTAACGTCATAGCGGGGAAAACTGACCTGTTTTGTTGTGCTCTGAGTGAATTCACAAGAGTTCCATTGGGGACTATCTGCTACGATAGTGGGGGTTTAATATAATTTTTTCTAATTTTTAATCTAATATATTAATTAGATTTAGATAATATAAGGCTTACTCTAGTGAAGTAGGACTATATCCTGTAATGCTGGATGTAAGGAGTTGAACAAATAAATAAAGAAATCATAAGGACATAATGTGGATGTGTTCAACACATGCACATGTTCGTGAGTTTTTTGAAATGAATGCAAACAAACAAAATGAATGCACATGCATACAGAGACAATGACACGTCCATAGACGCTTAATGCGCGTTTGACACTGTTTGTGCGCGTGCGCAGGTGAGGATCCACCTTAACACTAACTAACATTTACTATTTCTCCACCAGAACTGTGCAAAAGTAATGCTCCCCGAAACCATCAAAAAGTCTTTCCGCCGTAAATTCATGAATCCGGAACTATCGTACCTCCACAAGAAAAACCTTCGGGCTGCCGTCTTAAAAAAAGCAAAAGTTGGTACTAAATGTCCATATTGCGACGCTTTAAATGGTATAGTCAAGAAGAGCCCAGCTGGCATACTGAAGATTATACATGATAAGTACAGAACTAAGAAGCCTACGGATGCTATGGTCCAGAAGGTTCTTAAAGAGTTCAATGAAGCTAAGGAATCTAATAAGGAATTGGCGACTATGATCAATAGTGGATTGATTATTGAACTCAGTCCATTAGAGGTAAGATCTTACCTTTAGTCTAATGGTAGTATGTGCACTGCACTTTTAGATGAATATGGTTCTTATTTAATTCTAATAAAATTCACAATAGTATGTATTACATAGTGTGGACACTTTTTCTGCAGTGACACTAAACTTCTAGTATGTTCTGAAACAATTTTGTTGTCCAAATGTCCAAAGTTTAATTTAAAAATTCTCCTGTTTAAAAGAAAATGGTACTGATTCTGATTGGCCGATTCTAAAGAGTAAATGTTGGCATCTTTTCTTACCAATGTATTAATAAAGAAAGGGTAAGACTAACTTATTTTAATTTATAACTGTAAACCTATTTTATAATCGATGGCTTTGACTTTGAAATGCCCCTCTAACTCAATTAAAGAACTGTCGCAAATCCTAGATGAAATTATGTGCGACATAATTATACTTATTTACTTTTTATATGTATGTGGATTTTTTCTGTTGTTCAGGTTTTGAATTTATTCCGTCGTATTCCGGATGAGGATGTCCCGCTTCTAGGGATGAACGTAAAAAGTTCAAGACCAGAGGATCTGATACTGACACGGTTGCCAGTACCACCGCTCTGTATAAGACCTAGCGTCGCTTCTGATATCAAGGCTGGAACGTAAGTACCAATTTTTTCTAGCTATGCAATTTTGAAAAAAAACCTGTACGAACTGTTTGCTTTGCAGTAATAAAAAGTAGGATGTGCCTATCTCCAGATCTTTGTTTTATGGAATTAGGTTATAATTATTATTGTAATCTGTTTTGGATGCCAATAAATAATTTAAATTAAATTAAATTAAGATGCAAACAGTCTCTGCATCTTTTGTCATAATCGGTTTAGCGGAAAGGCTGTGAAAAACAGACATATCTTTGCATATATAATACTATGGATATGCATTTATCTAAATCTTATTTTTTTGTCGGCGGTCAACAAGGCGTTAGGAATATATTAATTTTAGATGTATCTTTCAGCAACGAAGACGATCTTACAATGAAACAATCTGAGATTCTCCTAATCAATGACGTGATATCTCGCCACGTGGCCAGCGGGGGAAAGAGTGAACTTGTGCAAGAGGACTGGGACTATCTACAATTGCACGCCGCTCTTTACATCAACAGTGAAATGTCTGGCATCCCTCACTCCATGCAGGTGAGTGTATAGCTCTCTCATTCTCTCCATCCGTATGAAAACTTATGTAGCGTCATTCAACTCCATGCAGCGACATCTAGTTTGCCATGTGGAAATAATTTTGTTAAGGGTGCGGATTTTGTTTTTTTGTTCAATGGTAGCCAGCGGGGGAAAGGGCGAACTAGTGTAAGAAGACTGGGATTATCTACAGTTGCACGCCGCTCTTTACATCAACAGCGAGAACGAGATGTCTGGCTTCAATAATCGGAAATATTGTATATCGACCTTTAGAAAGAGATTTGGGCTTCATAGAGCGTTGTCTCTGTCACTCGACACACAGCGACACAGCACAGCACACTCTTTCTAAAGGTCTAATGTACAATATTTCCTGCCGGGTACTGTACTAGCTGATGTCTGCGCGGATTTATTTAGGTTTAAATATCCCGTAGAACTCTTTGATTTTATGGGGTAAAAAGTAGCCTATCTCCAGATCTTTTACTAAGTATATCCATGCCAAAAATCACGACGAATCATTGCTCCATTGTGGCGTGATTGGAGGACAAACCAACAAACACATTTTCACAATAATGTGGGTAGTGATAAGATCCGCAAGGAAATTTGCGTAATTTTGGCTCTATTCCGAGTGATGGAAGATTCTTTGTGGCGACATCTAGTTTGTTCGTTTTAAGTTTCCACCTGGGTTTTCGTCCGCGTGGATTAATTTTTTTTAAAAACCTGTGGGAATTCTTTGGTTTTCCGGGATGAAAAGTAGCCATATCCATCTCCAGGATGTAGGCCATCTCTGTACCAAATTTCGTCATGATCGGTTTACCACTTAAGCCCTGAAAAGTTAACGAACAGACAGACAAACAGACTTATTTTAATCAATCAATCAGGCTGTTTGCGTCCACTGCTGGACATAGGCCTTCCCAAGAGCACGCCACCACACACGAGCCTTCGCCTTCCTTATCCACTCACTTCCCGCTATCTTCTTAAGGTCGTCAGTCCAGCGGGTTGGAGGTCGTCCCACACTGCGCTTGCTAATACGCGGTCTCCACTCCAAAACACGTCTGCCCCATCGGCCATCGGTTCTGCGGCAGATGGCCTGCCCATTGCCACTTCAGCTGGCTAATTCGTTGGGCTATGTTGGTCACTCTGGCTCTCCTACAGATTTATAAACCTTTCTATTTACAGCCTAAGAAACCAGGGCGAGGATTAGTGCAACGGCTGAAGGGCAAGCAGGGTCGTTTCCGTGGCAACCTGTCCGGCAAGCGAGTGGACTTCTCCAGTCGGACTGTCATCTCGCCCGACCCTAACTTGCAGATTCAAGAGGTATGATCAACTTGTAAAGCCAAGTCGCCTGCGCCATGTTACGAACAAAACGTTTTTTTTTTTATTTTATTATAAAGGCACACAAAACAGGTTTCAGCTATAAATGGTCCAAATAAAAATAAAAAACAATAGATTAAGATCTAAGCGGTAACCCTTAATATGTGTACACAACAATTCTTACTGATAAGATACAATTTATAAAAATACAGAAAAAAGAAATACAAGAAAATTAACTATGAAAAATATACTTAAAGTGGAGAAGATGCAAAATGTTGATAAATATGTTTTTTAAATATGTTCAAATTATTATTAAAAACTAATATTTTTAGTTTTGCTAACACGTTAGTAAAACATAATTAGCTAACAGGCCGTCCACTGCGATTTTCGAGTATTGAACATTTTTGTTAGTAACATATATTTTTAAAATGAGTTCCGACGAAGGAGGTTTAGGCTATACTATATACCACTACGCTGTTCAAGTGCAGAATGGCAGACTTCAAAGACCTTTGAAAACATTATGAGAACTCTTAGATATGAAGGTTATCTTGAGATGGTTTCCTTCGCCGTTAAAACAAGCTATGTTTAATTGCTTAAAATGCGTATAACTCCACAACAGACGGAAACGTGACGACCTCCCTGGCGCAGTGGTGAGCGCTGTGGTCTTAATAGTGGGAGGTCCCGGGTTCGATTCCTGGCAGGGGTTTGGAATTTTATAATTTCTAAATTGCTGGTCTGGTCTGGTGGGAGGCTTCGGCCGTGGCTAGTTACCACCCTACCGGCAAAGCCGTGCCGCCAAGCGATTTAGCGTTCCGGTACGATGCCGTGTAGAAACCAAAGGGGTATGGGTTTAATAAAAACTGCTATACCCCTTCCAGGTTAGCCCGCTATCATCTTAGACTGCATCATCACTTACCACCAGGTGAGATTGCAGTCAAGGGCTAACTTGTATCTGAATAAAAAAAAAAAAAAACGTTTAAGTGCGGAAACTAGCCCAGAGTGAAGAAGAAGAAGATGCGTATAACTCCATAACAGACGGAAACGTTTAAGGGGACTCAGTTCGGTGCTTTCTTCATACAAACGTAGGAGGGAAATTACAACAATATTCGATATTGTACACACAAAACTAAGAATTATATCGATTTATCTCGTCATTATCTAGGTTTATTGATATTGTACGGGAGCGGTGTGCAGGCTCGACCGTACCAAAGGGGAGATCTCCCACCGAGCGGTTGGTTGTGCTCGGTAGCGCCAGCTGGGCCGACGGTTATGTCTTGAAACTTCTATATATAGTCCAGATTGCAGAAAACTCCGTTAGTGCGATTGCTATCGGCGGTACATTTGTTCGGGACTACGTCATCGATTGAACAGCGCCATCTAGTTTCTATTGTGGTAACCGCCACATCACTCCCCTCCGAGACGAACGCGTAGTGTGAAGCAGTGAAGAGAGGTGGCGTTGTAGCGTGAAGGTGTGTGAAGGGCAATGGCTGCTAACCATCCAGAGAAGCGGTGGACCAGGACGCTTGTAGCTGGTGATGGAGTGCAGGGCCATTGTGCCCCGAGGCTGTGCTACATCCGTCTTACAGGCCTCGATGTGATTGCTGTTGCTGTAGACTTGGAGTTGGAGGAGACGTCGGGCTTGCGGTGTGTGATCCAAAGGTGTTGCGATGTATGCGATCACCCTTGATCACGTTATGTGCGCAGTGCGGTGGTGTGCGGTTGATCTTCGATGACGTCGGCTGTTGTAGTGTGCGACCACTCTTGATCACGTCGGGGTCACCAATGTACGGGAGCGGTGTGCAGGCTCGACCGTACCAAAGGGGAGATCTCCCACCGAGCGGTTGGTTGTGCTCGGTAGCGCCAGCTGGGCCGACGGTTATGTCTTGAAACTTCTATATAATATAGTCCAGATTGCAGAAAACTCTGTTATTGCGAGTACTGTCGGCGGTACATTTATTCGGGACTATGTCATCGATTGAACAGCGCCATCTAGTTTCTATTGTGGCAACCGCCACAATATATAAAACATTGAAAAAGTATTGATTTTAAAGTTACGAGGCTCAAAACATTCCTATTTTAACACTAAATTAATGACAACTTTGGGCGTAAATAAATAAGATTAGGGATATGAAAATTCTAAAACAATTTATCATTAGACGTAGTTTATTTATTCATTAGTTGAAATAATTTTACTTTGCAAACATAAATTCAGCAGTTATTTCTCAAAACTACTTTTCCTGAACCCTTTTCGCGCGCTTGATTTCGGTGAAAATCATCGTGCCTCTCAACTTTCACATACAATGTCAATGAAAAGCAACATGTTACCCACGTGCGCTGCCAACTTCGGTCGAGCGTCCTGCGTCACCTTAAGTGCGGAAACCAGCCCAGAGTGAAGAAGAAGAAGATGCGTATAACTCCATAACAGACGGAAACGTTTAAGTGCGGAAACCAGCCCAGAGTGAAGAAGAAGAAGATGCGTATAACTCCATAACAGACGGAAACGTTTAAGTGCGGAAACCAGCCCAGAGTGAAGAAGAAGAAGATGCGTATAACTCCATAACAGACGGAAACGTTTAAGTGCGGAAACCAGCCCAGAGTGAAGAAGAAGAAGATGCGTATGACTCCGAAAAGTTAGAGGTGCGTGCCCGAGATCGAACCCGACTTCCCGAAAATAAGGGCGACCGCGCGACGTCGAAATCACTAACCTATGATGCTCCCAAATGTGAGATTAGACTAGAGAAGAGAGAATAGACTATCACTGCTTCACAACATCGATAAAATAAGAATTACCTGTCGAAAATATCTGAGCACCTCGCTGGAATGCGCTTCCCCTCACGTTTCCCTGCAGCTAGCCCATTTTCGCCTATCTAGTACCCAAAGAGACACTGCGTTCTACCAGTACCGTTCCAGTACCAAGCCCAGTACCGTTGCCAACGCAAGCACGTTGCGTGACCTCATTAAGTTAAGTCCGCAGATATTTCCGACGGGTTGCAATTTCAACTATGAACACATGTTTTTTTTTTTATTTTTATTTTATTTTATTGTTTTTTGCAATCAACAGCGATATATACAATATAATTTTACATAATAACAGACTGAAAATAAGGCCAAATAGGATTACAATTTTTTACAGATTACTAAATTAGATATGAAATATAAATTATTTATAACAGTACGTTTGATAATTTAAACAAATATAATAATATGAAAATATAAAAGTCAATTAACTAGTAAAAATACCTAGTAGGTGATTCACAACATATGTATGTGTGTGTGTATGTGTGAGTATTTATTTTCATCAATAAAACAATCAATTTTGGTCCACAGGTGGGAGTCCCAGTCCATGTAGCCAAAATCCTCACATACCCTGAACGCGTGTTCCCAGCTAACTTGCAATGGCTGCGCAAGTTAGTCTGCAATGGCCCTGATGTCCATCCTGGAGCTAACTATGTGCAGCAGAGGGGGTTCAGCCATAAGAAGTACCTCAAGTATGGGAATAGGGAGAAGATTGCTCAGGAATTGAAGGTAAGGAACTAACTGAACTTATTGGTCTAGAGTTCTAGACTAATTTGCTAGGCGTCGATGCTTGTGTTTTTCTCTAAAATAAATTTAGAGTCATCATCATCATCAATCGATAGATGTCCACTGCTGGACATTGGTCTTCAGAGACTTCCCACGTCACGGTCTTCAAAAAATCAAGCTGACTGAGAGCTTTCATTGAAAATGCTGTCATTAGTCTCTTGAACTATAACCAAATAACTTCACTGGCACCACATTAGTATCTACACTACACCCGTGTGAAGCCGAAGCGAGTTGCTAGTGATAGATATGAAATTTATTTTATTTATTAAATCATCATCATCATCATCAATCGATAGATGTCCACTGCAGCACATTGGTCTTTAGAGACTTCCCACGTCACGGTCTTCAAGAAATCAAGCCGACTGAGAGCTTTCATTGAAAATGCTGTTATTAGTCTCTAACTATAACCAAATAACGTCACTGGCACCACATTAGTATCTACACTACACACGTGTGAAGCCGAAGCGAGTTGCTAGTGATAGATATGAAATTTATTATATTTATTAAATCATCATAATCATCATCATCATCATCATCAATCGATAGACGTCCACTGCTGGACATAGCTCTCTTGTAAGGACTTCCACACGTCACAGTCATGCGCCCCTTGAATCTAGCGGCTCCCTGCGACTCTTTTGATGTCGTCCGTCCACCTAGTGGGAGGGCTTCCAAAGTTGCGCCTTCCGGTGCGAGGTCGCCATTTTAGCACCTTGGGACCCCCAACGTTTTTACGAATGAAATTTAGAGTATCTGCATGTTTTTCTTTTTAATATTGCAAAAAAATGCCGAAAATGAATTTTTTAAATTAACAACGTATTTTTTTTTTATTTTTTTTTTTTTTATTCAACTCCTTAAATCTAGCATTACAGGAAATAGTCCTAATGCACTAGATTAAGCCTTAAATATTATCTAAATCTAATTAATATATTAAACTAAAAATTAAAAAAACTTATATTAAACCCCCACTATCGTAGCAGATAGTCCCCAATGCAACTCTTGTGAATTCACTCAGAGCACAACAAAACAGGTCCGTTTTCCCCGCTATGACGTTAAGGGTGCGAAGCGCGCGCGTCAGCGGCGCCTTGCTGAGCAGGCTGGTGCGCCCCACCGGTACCCACAGCAGCGGCGGCCTGCGTCTCCGACACACGTATCCATCCGGGACTAGAAACCTGACTTGCCCTAAAACATCCGGGCTATGCAGCGCCCCTCTTATTACTTTAAAAATATATGTAACTGTGGCGGTTACCACAATAGAAACTAGATGGCGCTGCTCAATCGATGACGTAGTCCCGAACAAATGTACCGCCGATTGTAATCGCACTAACGGAGTTTTCTGCAATCTGGACTATATATAGAAGTTTCAAGACATAACCGTCGGCCCAGCTGGCGCTACCGAGCACAACCAACCGCTCGGTGGGAGATCTCCCCTTTGGTACGGTCGAGCCTGCACACCGCTCCCGTACATTGGGGCGGTAGACCAAGGCGCTGAGTGCTAGCTCCCTCCTAACTCTCAGCTCATGTATTATACACATTTTAGTGTGGCGACATTGTGGAACGTCACTTGGTGGACGGGGACGTAGTTCTGTTCAACCGTCAGCCATCTTTGCACAAACTGTCAATCATGTGTCACAGGGCGCGCGTGCAACCACAGCGTACTTTCAGGTACTAAACACATTTTACGCATCTATTTATTGTTACACACAAACACACGCACGCTTTTACACCATTGACTTTTAATAGTAGGTATAGACGAGGGCTCACAAACTAATTGACATCGCTGAAGTGGCCCGGTTTGCACACATATACACATCTATGTTTCTCATAGGTCACTTAGTAATTATTAAATAGAGGGTCTTCCAAAATACTTAAAATCCACATCAGTACCCTTATTATAAATGCGAAAGTGTGTTTGCTTGTTGGTTTGTCCTTCAATCGCGTCACAACGGTGCAACGGATTGAAGTGATTTTTTGCATGGGTATGGGATAAAGACCTGGAGAGTGACATAGGCTACTTTTTATCCCGGAAAATTAAAGAGTTCCCACGGGATTTTTAAGAAACGTAATTCCACGCGGATGAACTCGCGGGCATCAGCTAGTTATCTGATAATTATTAAATTCGCCGATTTTCCTGCTTTGGCATAATATTCTGTATATGTAGTTTAATTTATAATATTATAATATACCTAGGGCCATTTTCGGCTGCCGCACCAACCCGTGCTTTCGTGATTCCTTTCGTCAAAGGTTGCCTGGAAGAGATCGCTTTAGCGATAAGGCCGCCTTTGCATGCTACAACTATTAGATTAAGATCCTGTATTGTGTTTTTTCAATGTTTACTTTGTGTTGTGTGCAATAAAGTGTAAAATAAATAAATAAATAAATAAATTCTGAATTTTGGTATAATATTACAGCTAGTATTTGGATGATTATATTTGGACTTGCAGCTCCTGCCTTCCGCCTCAGGAAAGTCCAAAAGTCATTTGTGGGTATTGGTATTACCTTTTATAATAAAATCCCGCAAACTATTTTGGACTTACCTTTGCACAAGTTTAAAAAATCTATTAAAAATATGCTCCTGAAAAAAGCATATTACACAATTGAAGATTATCTAAATGATAAAAGAGCGTGGATTTGACCTGCAGCTCGTTCCAGCAACGCACAAGACTGCAAATACTATTTTATACATGGCATAATTTTGTACCTATATCAAATATTTGAAAAGAGCAACCGCCGAGTTTCTTGCTGGTTCTTCTCGGCAGGAAAGGCATTCCGAACCAGTGGTAGATGCATCCGACTATTCGTAAGCACTTGTAAAAGTTTATACGAATAAAAAAGATTTTCATTTTCATTCATTCATTTCATTGACAGATTCAACGAATGTGTGTGTACGCCGTACAATGCGGATTTTGATGGAGACGAAATGAATATGCATCTGCCGCAAACTGAGGAAGCGAGGGCAGAAGCGCTTATACTCATGGGGGTAAATACTTGTACTATTTTGAGATAATTCTCATAATATTGTTGTTAAGAGAACTCTTGTCAACCAAAACTTTTGTCTACCAAAAATATGGTATTTCTGAATCTTACATAGAAAAAGCACAAGCCTCATCAGTGCCAAAGTTTTACAGTTTTTCAGATTTTTATCTTGAGTTTAACTATTTATTGCAGCGTAAAGATAGGATTCGATTTGTTTTAAATATACTACTCATATAAGAATTGCCGGTTTTAGCGATTGACCATTTTATATTTTGAAATAACAATAGTTGCTCTAAGTCAAGAACCTAGCTTTCGGCAAAAGTCCGTAGGGATTTTTCCCTCTTAGAGAAAAAAAGGCTGGACCCTTTTTTCCAAAGAAGGGCCAAGCTTAGGTGAATTCAAGTTCACAGACATAATATACGACGACCTCCCTGGCGCAGTTGTGAGCGCTGTGGTCTTAATTGTGGGAAGTCCCGGGTTCGATTCCTGGCAGGTGTTTGGAATTTTATAATTTTCTAAATTTCTGGTCTGGTCTGGTGGGAGGCTTCGGCCGTGGCTAGTTATCACCCTACCGGCAAAGCCGTGCCGCCAAGCGATTTAGCGTTCCGGTACGATGCCGTGTAGAAACCAAAGGGGTATGGGTTTAATAAAAACTGTCATACCCGTTCCAGGTTAGCCCGCTATCATCTTAGACTGCATCATCACTTACCACCAGGTGAGATTGCAGTCAAGGGCTAACTTGTATCTGAATAAAAATAAAAATAAAAATAAAAGTGATCTTCAACTTTTTCGTTGTGCCAGGAGGGTCATCTTAAATGACCAGCGGCTCAACTGTGGTAGAATGACAGCTACAATGTCACGATTGCAATCACCATTGATTGGTTGACGCTCGCTCACTATTGGCTGCAATGCATTGTTGCAACCAGAATACCATAAATTCAGCCAATCTCTACAATTGAGACTGTAATAATGATTGATACAGTTTTTCCTCAATCGACCAGCTGAATTCCTTTCCTTGTTTCCACATTCAGAACAAATCAAATCTAGTGACACCACGTAACGGCGAGCTACTGATCGCGGCGACCCAAGACTTCATCACCGGCGGTTACCTCATAACGCAGAGGGACACCTTCTTCACCAAGGCAGAGGCTCAGCAGCTGGCCTGCTGTCTGCTGGCGGGGCCTGATTGCAGCATGAGGATCGACATGCCTCCACCAGCCATACTGAAGCCCAGGGTGTTGTGGACTGGCAAGCAGATCTTCAGGTCAGTTTGGTACCAAGGTTTCTTCACCAAGGCAGAGGCTCAGCAGCTGGCCTGCTGTCTGCTGGCGGGGCCTGACTGCAGCATGAGGATCGACATGCCTCCAGCAGCCATACTGAAGCCCAGGGTGCTGTGGACTGGCAAGCAGATCTTTAGGTATATCTTTAAGTATCAGGCGTGGTAAAGACAGTACCACAATCCGCTCACTACTCTATTGTTGATTTTTCTTTTACTTTGACCAAACTTAATTTTTTGTGAACATTCAGTGTGTCTAAACGACAAAACCGGCCGAGTGCGAGTCAGACTCGCGCACCGAGGGTTCCGTACTACAATTGTGTTTTTTCGACATTTTGCACGATAAATCAAAAACTATCATGCATAACAAAAATCGTTTATAAATGTACAGGTAAACCCCTTTCATAAGATACCCAACTTTGTATAATAATCTTACTTTGGAAGTTGAAAATACAAATTTTTTAATTATGTTATTTTTTTGTGTGATGTGACCACAAATTCACAGTTTTTGTATTTTTCCCCTTACGTGTGCTATAAGACCTACCTACCAAATTTCATGATTCTGTCAACGGGAAGTAGCCTATAGGTTTCTTGACAGACAGACAATGAAGTAGATCCTATACGGGTTTTCTCTTTTGAGGTACGGAACCCTAAAAAAGCGCTCGTTCTGTCCGCGCCTGTTATTTTCGATTTTCGATTTGAGCTATATGTTTGTAAGCGGAACTTATTGCATGAAACTGACTAAAATTATATTTTTGTTTGCAGTTTAATAATGAAGCCAAACAAACGTTGCGAGGTGAAAGCGAACTTGGAAACTAAGGGCAAGAACTACGCAGGCAACCAGGACATGTGTGTGCAAGACTCCTGTGAGTCTAACATTCATCATCATCATCAACCCATCACCGACCCACTCGGAATGAGAAGGGTTTAGGCCATAGTCTGCCACGCTGGCCCAGTGCGGATAGGCAGACTTCACACACCTTTGAGAACATTAGGAGAACTCTCAGGCATGCAGGTTTCCTCGCGATGTTTTCCTTCACCATTAAAGCAAGTTATATTTATTAATTACAATGTAAAGGCAATCAATATGTCCGCGTATAGGTTATCTTATTTGTAGTCGCTCTGATAGCTGAGTCATCTGTCACTTGCCAGGAGATGACACAATTCGTAACGTTCCGTTACTCCATGATATAGTACGCAGCAGACAGTAATGTATATCGACCTTTAGAATGATATTTCGGCTTTGTAGAGCGTTGTCTCTGTCACTCATACCTATATGACGTTTTGTCGGTATCAATGTACAGTAATAGAGGCTACGCGGTACTACAAAATACGGAAGAGCATCTGCTTACTTTCTTGCTTACTCTTCTCAATAGAATCTGCTTTCTAAACCGGTGGTAGAGTCACGAACGTAAGCATAAGAGACAATAGTTGTTCTACATAAATTTTTAATTTGAAGAAATCTAAGAATGCGTATATTTTTCATTCAAGATGTAATAATAAGAAACTCTGAACTGCTTTGCGGTTCGATGGACAAGAGCACGCTGGGCTCTGGTACTAAGAACAGCATCTTTTACATCCTGCTGAGGGACTGGGGTGAGGAGTATGCCGTTAGAGCCATGTGGAGGTAAGTTTGTATAAACCAAATAAATCCAAACAAACAAATGTTTGTTGGTTTGTCCTTCAATCACGTCGCAACGGTGCAACGGATTGACGCGATTTTTGCATGGGTATAAATAAAGACCTGGAGAGTGACATAGTGTTCAGGGAACAACGCACGGGAGGAGACGTGCGGGGTACGGAGGCACCCCCCCGCACAGGACCGGCGCGCGCGCAATTCGCTTTCACGTCTTTCTTAACATATGGCAACTTGCAAAATCTTATTGTAACCTAGTTAATAAGTGGTGATAACATACGTGTGTTGTCCCCCCGATAAAAGACGCCCTAAGCACGTCCTTAACGATCCCGACGATCAAATCATGACCGACAATGCTCCCTATCTTGTAGGGCTACACAATACAACCTCATCACAGCGTCTTCGCCGGCGAAGACGAGGTCCCCGATTTCTAACGTCACCCGGACGTGGACTCACGCCACGGCCTCGGGGGCGTACGGACTAACCAGTAGTCCAACAACTACACCCATCCCAACGTCATCCTAAGCCGCGGTCCGAGCCTCAAGGTACGGACAGACGTGCTCAAAAAAAGCGTGCTTTTATGCTAGCTTAATGTTAGCATGCTCATGCAACTGTTCACATTTGCCAGCAATAAGCATGCTTAAATAAACTGTAGAGTTATATGTTGTATGTTGTACTGAGTACATGCTAATAAGCAAACCCTGTTCAGACGCGCTCGGAGCACGCCCCCTTCTACCCGCGCCTCAGGTAGCATGCTCGAAAATCAAACGTCGGTTGATTTTTGAGCATGCTCATTACATGACACACGTGCTACTAATGAGCACTTGCTCAATAAAAGCATGCTTTCGTGCTAGTAATGAGCACGTCTGTCCGTACCTTCACAGGAGGTGCCCTTAGGAGGACGTTGCCCCCCGACCTCTCGAATTATTTCTTCGAGCCCTAGGGCTCACCCCCAGGCGGAGCTTCGCGCTCGCCAACCCCCCCGGTGACGCTGTAGCGGCCAATAGGGCCTACGCAGCATAGTCAATCCGAAACAACACCCAAAAACGTGTGTTGTATTGAACGGACGGTGTTTTCCTTATTGAACCAGCCCATCTGGATAATAATCACCGGCGGCAGCCGAACACATAGGCTACTTTTATCCCGGAAAATCAAAGAGTTGAAACTGATGGTACGGAACCGTTCGTGCGCGTGTTCGACTCGCACTTGGCTGGTTTTTATTTAAAAAGAACTATTATATAAAATATTGTTTACAGATTAGCACGCATGGCCTCGTACTACATGATGAACCGTGGCTTCAGCTTCGGGATCAGCGACGTGACGCCGGGCAAGAAACTCATAGAGGCCAAGAACAAGCTGCTAGAATCTGGGTAACTGTTCTTTCCACAGCTCTGTTCTGTTTTGTTATTTGCGAGCTTTTTAATAAGCTCTCAGAAGACATATTGGAGATGTCTCTAATCAAATCAAATCAAATCAAATCAAATCATTTATTTGCTCAACAAGTTCAAAGCTTTCATAAAATGTAAACTTATTAAAAATCTTATTAAAAATTAAAATATTAGATGATACCCGAGACTTGTTTCGCGTGGAGTTAGGTTTTTAAAAATCCCATGGGAATTCTTTAATTCTGGGATAAGAAGTAGCCTATGACCGTCCCCGGGATGTAAGCTAACTCTGTACCAAATTTCATACACAACTAAAGAGGCAAAAAAAGTTTAGTTTAGTTTAATATTCATTATTGTACACCAAAAAGAAAAGACACAAAAAGAAACATGTAAAAGAAGAATATACAAAAAGCAAACAATTCAATTCAATTTCAATTTATTTCCATAAAAATATGCTTACAATTTACTACAGGACCTCTAACTTTTCGGAGTTATGTGCGTTTTAAGTCATTTTTTTTTTTTTTTTTTTATTTATTCAGATACAAGTTAGCCCTTGACTGCAATCTCACCTGGTGGTAAGTGATGATGCAGTCTAAGATGATAGCGGGCTAACCTGGAAGGGGTATGGCAGTTTTTTTTAAACCCATACCCCTTTGGTTTCTACACGGCATCGTATCGGAACGCTAAATCGCTTGGCGGCACGGCTTTGCCGGTAGGGTGGTAACTAGCCACGCCTGAAGCCTCCCACCAGACTAAATCTCACCAGACTCCTTAAAATCACTTGCTTTTTTTAATTTTGATAGATATTCCAAATGTGACGGCTACATCCTGGAGATGGAGAAAGGCACGCTGCAGTGCCAGCCTGGCTGCACCATGGAGGAGACCCTGGAGGCTGTTATGCTAAGTGAGCTCAGCAGTATCAGGTAACTTTACTCAATTTTAACTTCAAGTTAAAGCTTTTTTTTTTTTTTTTTAATAAAGAATATTAGCCATGTTAATGACTAATATTCCCCTTTCCTCTCCAATTAAGCGTTAGGCTTGTGCTAGGAGTAGGTACGACAATAGTGCAACGGGCGGGGTTTGAACCGTCGACCTTTCGGTTTCAACTCCTATACCGGTTGAGCTATTGAGGCTCTATATTCCAAAAGAGTTTATAGTCCGCCCAAAATGACTTCTAACTCTACGGGTCAACTGTCATGTCAAAAGTACGGTTCACCTTTAAAATAAGGACTAAAATCGTACACATTAGACATAACAATTGACACATAAAGTTAAAATGGCGCGTGCAAAGTCATTTTGTACTTTCAATTTCACCGTAATTTATCTGGTTTATTTTATTGAAATTATTTTTAAAAATTGACATCATGAAATCTATTAATTGTCCTAGCTATGGACATCATAAGCGAAGAAAACTTCTTTAGATATTAATTAAAAAATAGCATAAGCTATTCAAGGGGTTATTCAAGGGGCGTACCAACAAATTCCTGAAAGGCCGGCAGTGCATTGGTGGTTCCTCTGATACTGCAAAGGTTCATGAGCGGCGGTAATCACTTAACATCAGGAGACCCGTCTGCTCGTTTGCTCGCCATTTTTATTAAAAAAAAAGGTCTTCAGTGAAATCTTTCAAAATATTTCTTTGTAGAGAGCTGGCCGCTAAAGCGTGTTTCCGCGAGCTTCACCCTACAAACGCTCCCCTTATAATGGCACAGAGCGGATCCAAAGGTGAGATTAAGATCTTCTCGTACCTTTTTAATAGCCTTGGTTGTTAATTCTTCTCGGTAGGAAAGGCATTCCGAACCAGTGGTAGATGCATCCGACTATTCGTAAGTACTTGTAAAATTTATTCGAATTAAACAGATTTTTATTTTATTTTTTATTTTAATTAGAATAGAATAGAATAGAATGTTTTTTTATTCATGTAAACTTTTTACAAGTGTTTATGAATAGTCAGGTAGTTTTAATTTACCACTGGTTCGGAACGCCGTTCCCACCGAGAAGAACCAGCAAGAAACTCGGCGGTTGCTCTTTTTAATTTTTTCAATTTACAATGTTATTATACCGTACTATACAAGCCATTGCAGCCCCGTGCATTGCTGGAGCGATTTGGAATTGAAAAGTGAACCCTTCGGAATCAATAAAACTTTCAATGTTCACCAAAGGCAAGGGGGCGGCAAGGGGCGCAACGATGTGTTCATAAGAGATCTCGGAGCTTCGCAATATTCTTTAGATTTGCGTGAACAAAAAAACCACCAGAATAATACTCAAACTACTGGACGGATCAGGCTGAAATTTTGCATGCAGGTAGGTAGCTATTATGATGAAAGACATACGCTAACACAGGTTTTTTGAAAATTCAATCCCTAAAGCGGTAAAACAGGGGGTTGAAATTTGTGTTGTGCACGCGCATGAAATCGCAGTAATAAGCTAGCATATTTTTTGTATTTATTTCGATTTAGACTCATTACAAGCGCTTACGAAAGTCAGATCGGCATAGAACAATACAATAATAAAATAATTGTACAAAATATGGCATATTAAAATCTAGATGGCATAAAAATTATTAAGTTACTCAAGCACCTTGTCGTATTTTGTAATAAAACGTCATAAATGCACTATAAAAAAAGAAAAAGATAGATATAGATATTATATAATAGTATCTAAAGTTACAATTGTTTCCATGGTTTTGTTGTCAGGCTCCAACATCAACATATCGCAGATGATAGCGTGCGTGGGGCAACAGGCGCTGAACGGGAAACGTGTGCCCAATGGGTTCGAAGATAGGTCCCTACCACATTTTGAGAGGCACTGTGAGTATTTTAGTTATTTCTTGAGGAAAGCCAACTGTTGATGCAATTTATCTTACGGTGCATCGACACCGCAGTTATCTTTTGTGGAGCAACATTGTGCAACACGGTAACATTAGGATCCAATCCCGTGGGAACTCATCTAATTTCCGGGATGAAAGGTAGCCTATGTCCTTCCCCGGGATATAAGCTAACTCTGTACCAAATTTCATCAAAATCGGTTGAACGGAACTGTGGAACCAACTCCCATCGGCGGTGTTCCCAGTAGATTATAACGTGGGGTTATTCAAGGGGCGGACCAACAAATTCCTAAAAGGCCGGCAACGCATCGGCGGCTCCTCTGGTGCTGCAAATGTTCATGGGCGGCGGTAATCACTTAACATCAGGTGACCCGCCTGCTCGTTTGCTCGCTATATCTATTAAAAAATAAAAAAAAAAAAAAAAAAAACGGTTGGGCCGTGAAAAGCTAGCAGACAGACAGACACACTTTCGCATTTATAATATTATTAGGATTTAATTGACTTCTGTAATAATATATTCTGAAATGAAGAATATTAATATTATACATGCGTGTTTTCCTCACAGCAAAGATCCCAGCAGCGCGTGGTTTCGTAGAGAACAGCTTCTACTCGGGCCTGACGCCGACCGAGTTCTTCTTCCACACGATGGGTGGTCGCGAGGGTCTGGTGGACACTGCCGTCAAGACTGCTGAGACAGGGTATCTGCAGCGACGACTTGTCAAGGTCAGGGACTATTTTTTTTTTTATAGCGAGCAAACGAGCAGGCGGGTCACCTGATGTTAAGTGATTACCGCCGCCCATGAACATTTGCACTATTTGCAGCACCAAAGGAACCACCGATGCGTTGCCGGCCTTTCAGGAATTTGTTGGTCCGCCCCTTGAATAACCCCATGTTGTAATCTAATGGGAACACCGCCGAAGGGAGTTGATTCCACAGTTTGCATGTGCGTGGAAAAAAGGATCTGGCACAACCGGTGGTCGAACTGCTCCAGAAACCGAGTTGGTGAGGGTGGAATTGATTGCGGTGGCGTGCGGTGCAGTTAAATTGTGTGTGTGAAAACATAAATTCCCTATTCCGTGGGTATTTCAAAAAATCTGCCCTTATTTCTTTGCACCTCTAACTTTTCGGAGTTATGTGTGCTTTACACAATTAAATATCACTAGCTTCAACAGTGAAGGAAAACATTGTGGCTACACCTGTATGCCTGAGAGTTCTCCATATAATGTTCTCAATAGTGAAATCTACCAATCCGCACTGGGCCAGAATGGTGGACTATGGCCGAACCCTCTTGATTCTGAAAGGAGACCTCTATATTAATTTTAAAAACCGGCCAAGTGAGTGTCAAGACTCGCGCATTGATGGTTCCGTACTATGATCGTATTTTATCGACATGCACGATAAATCAAAAATTATTATGCCTAAAAATAAATAAAAGTCTGTTTTAGAATGTACAAGTAAAGTCTTTTCATTTGATACCCCACTTGGTATAGTAATTTTAGTTTGAAAGTTGAAAACGGCAATATTTGTTTATGAACACATTTTAGTTTTTTTCTTGTAACTACAAATTCACGGTTCTTAGGTTTTTCCCTCATGTCTGCTATAAGACCTACCATCCTGCCAAATTTCATGATTCTATGTCAATGGGAAGTACCCTCTAGGTTTCTTGACAGACAACAAAGTGATCCTATAAGGGTTCCGTTTTTCCTTTTGAGGTACGGAACCCTAAAAATTATAATATGGTGGTGCATTCACAGTCACTGGAAGACCTGGTCCTCCACTACGACATGACGGTCCGCAACGCGACCAGCGAGGTGGTGCAGTTTCGGTACGGAAGTGACGGGTTGGACCCGTCCTACATGGAGGATCGGGATAGACCCGTGGGGCTCGGCCGCGTTCTGGCTCACGTCCGGGCATTATGCCAATTGAGGTAAGTTTTATTTGTACTTGTTATAAACCCTTGATTGCAATTTCAACCATATATTATACTAGCTTATTCTCGCGATTTCATCCGCGTGGACCACATAAATTTCAAACCCCTATTTTACCCCCTTAGGTTTTGAATTTTCAAAAATCCTTTCTCAGCGGATACCTACGTTGTAATAGCTATCTGCATGCCAAATTTCAGCCCGATCCGTCCAGTAGTTTGAGCTGTGCGTTGATAAATCAGTCAGTCAGTCAGTCACCTTTTCCTTTTATATATTTAGACTAGCTTATGCTCGCGATTTCATCCGCGTGGACTACATAAATTTCAAACCCCTATTTTACCCCCTTAGGTTTTGAATTTTCAAAAATCCTTTCTCAGCGGATACCTACGTTGTAATAGCTATCTGCATGCCAAATTTCAGCCCGATCCGTCCAGTAGTTTGAGCTGTGCGTTAATAGATCAGTCAGTCAGTCATTCACCTTTTCCTTTTATATATTTAGACTAGCTTATGCTCGCGATTTCATCCGCGTGGACTACATAAATTTCAAACCCCTATTTTACCCCCTTAGGTTTTGAATTTTCAAAAATCCTTTCTCAGCGCATACCTACGTTGTAATAGCTATCTGCATGCCAAATTTCAGCCCGATCTGTCCTGTAGTTTGAGCTGTGTGTTGATAGATCAGTCAGTCAGTCACCTTTTCCTTTTATATATTAAGAATAAGAAGAAGATATCCTTCGTTTCACTCTGAATTCAAAATAACGACCTCGAGGAACAAAATATCACTTTGGCCCCTTGTAACACAATAACTATTTTATTCCTGCACTCGTAGTCAAGTGTATCTGTATTGCAGGGACGAGGAACCACTGGACGGGGACGGCATCGTGGTGGCCGCGGAGGAGACCCTCGCTTTGGACGACTTCAAGACTTGCCCGCAAGAGTTCAAAGCTGAAATGCTGTATGTATACAAGTCAACATACAAGCAGTGGCGTGCAGGTCATAGAGGCATAAGTGTACTGCTTACCCCAGTTGTAGTGAGAAAGTTTCCAGACAACGTTCGATAAAATTTTCATAGGTACTACCACCACTAAAAATGAAAAATAACACCTATATCTATGTATAATATGATCTATGCTTAAATATATACAAATATAGGTATAACTTAACGACATCATCCGGAGGTCCCTTGCCATCGCCCATGTGCCAGCTGTACTAGAACCTATTGGTTTGGCACGTAGCGATGGCAAAAGACCTGATGGTATGACGCTCGTTCCGTGGAAGATGGGCAGGTCGCTTGTTTGGGATGCAACTTGTGTAGACACTTTAGCTGCATCCCACATTCAGGCGACCTCCTCTATGGCGGGTGCAGCGGCCATCAGCGCCGAACAGGCCAAGAGGCGCAAATATGAAAACCTCGATGGGAGCTTCGTATTCGTGCCTTTTGGTGTGGAGACCTTGGGGCCGTGGGGCCCGGGGGCTCGAGCTCTTTTTGAAGAAATTGCGAAAAGAGTTATCGAGTCAACCGGGGACCCGAGAGCTGGCAGCTACCTTGGCCAAAGAATTAGTTTGGCCATCCAAAGGGGTAATGCTGCCAGCATCTTGGGTACAATGCCTCGCTGCGGTGATCTCGATGAGGTTTTAGATTTAATTTAATTTATTTTAGTTTTAATGTAATGTTGTTTTTTTAGATTTAAGTTTATTAATAGTTTATTTGTTATCCATTTATAAATAAACATATACTAACTAGGTAAAAAAATATAGGTATACAATGAAAGTTTTTATACAAATCCTACGTGAATTATTGTTTTCCGGGATAAAAGTAACGCAAGCTATCTCTGTACCAAAATTTCGTTAAGATAGATAGCTGGATGTGCTTTCGCGTTTGTTTTTTTTTTTTTTTTTTTTTTAAATAGATATAGCGAGCAAGCGAGCAGGCGGGTCACCTGATGTTAAGTGATTACCGCCGCCCATGAACATTTGCAGCACCAGAGGAGCCGCCGATGCGTTGCCGGCCTTTTAGGAATTTGTTGGTCCGCCCCTTGAATAACCCCATGTTATAATCTAGTGGGAACACCGCCGATGGGAGTTGGTTCCACAGTTTGTGACAGTACACACACACACACACACGCACGTTTTAATGTTTAATCTACTGTTTGTTTGTACAGAACATTCCTCAAGAAGCTAGCAAACCGAGTGCGTAATTTACGCAGCAAGTACGCAGCGTGCGGCTCCATTGCCAATCAGTTGGAGCGCTTGACGCTGACTCAACTCGTGCGGTTCATCCGCGTATGTCACGACAAGTACCAGCGGAGCATCATCGAGCCCGGCACTGCCGTGGGGGCACTCGCTGCACAGGTACAATACGCGGCAGAAAATAATCTACATCGGCGTTTTAATAATAATAAATAATAATAAAAATATATTTATTTAAGAAAAAATATTTACAGGTTACACAAATTCAGGTATAATCATAAACTCGAAGCTTGAGTTTTTCCGTATACCGAAGCCGTTAAAATTAGGTATCTACACGTCACACATATCTTATTACAAGCTAAATAACAATACTTATAACTAACAACATTGAACCAAATGTAGGATATTTTAAAACTTATATTTAGTAGGTAAAAACGCAATTATTAAAATTATAAATGAATGTAGGTAGGCAAGTAAAAAGTTCGTTACCGCAAAGCGGAGTACCTAGTTAGGGTGTGGTTATCGTGCTACGAGCGTGACGCTCACTCACACTACTTCATGTATGGTATTTTAAATTCTGGTAGGTACAGGGTGATTATTTTATTTAAGTTTAATATTTAACTCTTATGATGTTTAGAATGACATTTCGGCTTTGGGCGTTGTCTCTGTCACTCATGCCTTTTTCGCACGTTCGATTCCTGGCATGGATTTGGAATTTTATAATTTCTAAAACTCTAGTCTGGTCTGGTGGGAGGCTTTGGCCGTGGCTAGCCTACCGGCAAAGCCGTGCCGCCAAGCGATTTTTTTTTTTTTTTTTTTAAAGAATATTAGCCATATTAAATGACTAATATTCCCCTTTCCTCTCCAACTAAGCGTCAGGCCCGTGCTAGGAGTAGGCACGACAATAGTTCAACGGGCGGGATTTGAACCGTCGACCTTCCGGTTTTCAGTCCACTCCTATACCGGTTGAGCTATTGAGGCTCAACTTAACGTTCCGGTACGATGCCTTGTAGAAACGAAAGGGGCATGGGTTTATTTTTAAAAAAATCCACACCCCTTCCAGGTTAGCCCGCTTCCATCTTAGACTGCATAATCATTTACCACCAAGTGAGATTGCAGTCATGGACTTACTTGTGTCTTCTAAATATATAAAAGGAAAAGGTGACTGACTGACTGACTGATCTATCAACGCACAGCTCAAACTACTGGACGGATCGGGTTGAAATTTTGCATGCAGATAGCTATTATGACGTAGGCGTACGCTAAGAAAGGATATATGAAAATTCATCCTCTAAGGGGGTGAAATAGGGGTTTTAAATTTGTGTAGTCCACGCGGACGAAGTCGCGAGCATAAGCTAGTAAATAAATAAAAAAGTTACTTATATCCAGAGTATCGGCGAGCCTGGCACACAAATGACCCTCAAGACCTTCCACTTCGCGGGTGTCGCTTCCATGAACATCACACAGGGGGTCCCGCGAGTTAAGGAAATCATCAACGCCTCCAAAAACATATCTACCCCCATCATCACTGCTGAACTTACCGACCCCCTCGATCAGGAGTTCGCTAGACGAGTCAAGGGGAGGGTTGAGAAGACGACTTTGGGTGAGGTAAGAGCAAATTTTTCCTTTAGATTTCCGGAGTTTTTTTTCCCCGAAGAAAGTTTCGCAGGTTCTCATAGCCCCACAAAACCCAATTTCTCTCCCAGGAGACCCATTAATAAAAGGATTTTAGCAGAAAAAAAAGGGGAATATCGAAGCAATTTGCTAGCAAGAGTCGATAGGGTATAGTTATATGGATATTACCCTTTCCTATACCCAACCAAATTTCTGTTAGGTTGCTTAGGTTTCAACTCCCTGGAGGTCAGACGCATTTGCGACCAACTCAAAATTATGTGTCAAATTTTGCGAGGAGATGTTAATGCTCCAGAACTTCATGACCAACTGTGTCGCATACGTGTCCCTGAATCCAACTGTAATCTTCGTCCACGAAAAAATAAACTTTTCGTGGTCCCACATCATCGCACTGTTGCTAGATCTATGTCACCTATACCCCGTTCATTAGCATCATTCAACGCGCTTTTGGACAATAATGCTCAATGGGACCCATTTAATGATGGGTCTATAATACTGGTTCGGGAGTTACTGAAGTACGCTGAGAGCATTGCATGAATATGTCATTCAATGTTCTCAGCGTACATATTCAAAATTCTTTGATCTTTTATCGTTTTGTATTTTATGTCTTTTTTCTTGTACCTTTATTTGTATTTAAATTTATTATTAATCATCTAGTTAGTGTAAGTGGCACTGCCGTTCTAATTAGATATAAAATAAATTAAATAAAATAAATAAAAAAATAGTTCGTCCGCTTTTTTACTTGAACATTTGCAGATAACGACGTACATCGACGAAGTGTACCTCCCGCACGAGTGCTTCTTGCTTGTGAGACTTGACGCCGAGCGAGTGCGACTGCTGTGCTTAGAAGTTAACGTTCACTCTATCGTTTACTCGTAAGTATTTACTCGTTTCCTTTGTCCCGAAGCTTTGAAAATGTCTATACAGTTTGTGTGTTTATAATTTACCAAAATATCAACGTCAGTTATTTGCTATTATGTTTCGATGGTTCCTCGTACGTGAGGAATTTAATAAACGGAGCCCGGGAGCAAAATATTTTGGTCCCGAGTGAGACAAGAACAAAACACATACCAAAGCACGGGCGCGGACCAAGACAGAAAACTCTAACTCCCATAAGAACAAAATAGAATTTTGTTTCCGCTAACTTCTAATGCCAATTTTCGTTTTTCGAATAGGCATGATGATGATGATGATGATGGTTGTCTAAAAAAGATCGATATTTAGCGATAAGACCGCCTTTTTAAGATTTCTTTTTTGACATACGTACATACATATATGATGGAAAAACTAATAGATACTTACTAACCCTACAGGTGAGATTGCAATAAAGGGCCAGTTAGCCATGGAAGCAAAAAGTTTCCATCCATTATAAAATTCTCCTTTGCAGGATATGCACTTCAAAACTCAAAATCAAGCCGGGGAATGTGCTCGCGGTATCGGAATGGGCGATCAAGGTGTACGCGGAGCCGGCCAAGCATGGCGGCTGGCTCAACGTGGCTCTGCAGCAGTTGGCGCGGCAACTACCCTCGATCGTTGTGAAGGGGCTCACGAGGGTTTCCCGAGCGGTCATCGCGTGTGATGACTCCGGCTCCATCAACAGGTGAGATGGTTCGAGCTGGCATTACCACTCGTTAATGTCCTCTCGGCCGAATTTCAGCAGATCTCCTCAGAGACTAGCCATCTGCACGGATGCACAAGCGTGTGTGAAAACACAGATGCACTCTCTATTCCCGCACTCTCACAGCCTGATGGAGTGGCAATCCGACACGACTGAAGAGAAGCGGTCTCAGAATGAACGATCAAGGTGCACGCGGAGCCGACCAAGCATGGCGGCTAATCTCCGGAGATTAGCCATCTGCGCGGATAGTGCACAAGCGTGTGTAAAAACGCCCGCTACTCTCTTCTCTATTCCCGCACTCTTATAGCCCGTTGGAGTGGTAATCCGACAAACAGAAACGATCTCAGAATGGGCGATCAAGGTTTAAGCAGTTGGCGCGGCAACTACCCTCGATCGTTGTGAAGGGGCTCACGAGGGTTTCCCGAGCGGTCATCGCGTGTGATGACTCCGGCTCCATCAACAGGTGAGATGGTTTGACATCGTGATGCGATCGTCCCTGTCTCCTGCCAATTATAACCTAAATACCTTCAAGACAAGAGGTAATACGCATCCTAGACCTCATCATTGCTTTTTATTAAACTTGCATTAAAAAATATGTTAATGCACTAAATGAATATGTTAATGTGACCTCTTCCCTATATACCAGTATTGTAACCGTATGAATGTTCTGTCCCGCTAATTCTTTTACTACCTACCTACATAATTATTTTTTGTAACTTTAATGTTAGGTATTAAGTACTAGATAGTGACACTTAGATACCATGTACATACCATTAATTTAAGTAATTAACTTAATGTAAACTCTCGATGTAATTCTCGATATATAAGTGAACTATTGTGTTCTTTATCGAGAAATAAATGTCTTTAAACCGAAACCGAAAAAAACATGAAAAATCTTTTTTTAACCGACTTCAAAAAAAGGAGGAGGTTCTCAATTCGTCGGAATCTTTTTTTTTTTTTTTTTTTTATGAATGTTCCCCGATTACTCAAAGACGCCTGGACCGATTTTGAAAATTCTTTTTTTGTTTGAAAGGGTATAGTTCAAAGTTGGTCCCATTTAAATTTGGTGAAGATCTGATGAAAATCTTCGAAGATAGATACTGGAACTCCTCAACGGATAAGAGTAAATTGGTCGCGATCAGTGTAATAGCTTAGTAAACAGTAGATTTTTAACCAGTCATAGCATAATTCCATGGGGCCACTAAAAATTGTGAAATAAAAAATTTTTACAAAAAAAATAAAAACCGACTTCGATACACAAACACTAAAAATTGAAAAATAATTTAATTTATTACCGAATATATTATGTATACAAGAGTTAATATAGTTCCATAATAATATTTTTGGGGTCGGTGCCAATGAGGTGCCATTGTGGAGTCTCATAAAAATATGAAGTCTAGACGATTCGCGCAGCTAAAGCTAATTGGCACCGGCACTAAAAATATTATTATGGAACTATATTAACTCTTGTATACATAAGATATTCGGTAATAAATTAAATTATTTTTCAATTTTTAGTGTTTGTGTATCGAAGTCGGTTTTTATTTTTTTTGTTTCTAACACGTTGAAGAAGGACATGGACAATGGACGAAGAAAAGTGGGTTATTTGATAAGTGCGTAACTGTGGCCTGCAGACAACAAAAAAAGTGCGCCGTAACAACAACGATTGATTGATACATTTGCTTCCCGCCATGCGCAAACCATCTACAGTACGCGGCAGAAAGTAATGTACATCGGCCTTTACAATGACATTTCGGCTTGGTAGAGCGTTGTCTCTGTCACTCATACGTTATATGACGTTTTGTCGGTCTCAACGACAGAGACAACGCTCTACGAATTTGCTATCTGCTTTTAAAGGTACATTACTTTCGGCCGCGTACTGTAATTCTAAACCCGAGAGGCATTCCCAATCCTGGTTTTTGGTTTAGTTGTTTATGAATGTTTTCAGCGGCGTGCAGCTCAGAGGCATAAAAGCACTGCTTACCCAAGAAATGTTACCTTAGTTGAAATAGCTCAATGCTCATTATCCTTAATAACTTGCCAGTAAGTAGGTACCTACCTAACTACTGCTTATCCTGGCTTTAAACCCTACCACCTGGTATTAACTGTCATTTTTAATCTTTCAAAAAGGAGGAGGTTCTCAATTTGGTGCGTTTTTTTTTTTCAGATATAAATTGTGCGTAGAAGGCGACGGCTTGAGAGATGTTATTGCAACTTATGGGGTCGAAGGCAGAAAGACATCTTCTAATAATATCCTTGAGGTAATCATTTCTCATTCCCTCTCTTAATTTAAAAAAAAACTCTTTTGTATTTACAATAAGTTGGAAGAACCTTCCCGTTGGTCCGACGACGTCGCCAAGTCTGAAATCTGCTCAAGTCCCAAAAGCTTAAAAAACTCTCAACATACAGCCGGTCCTTAAAAAGGGCAGTTGTGCCGACCCGGTCACTTGTAGGCATTTCGTAGTCACCTCCAAACTTTGGAGCATTTATTGAATAAAAAAATTGTCTGTCTGTTTGCACGCTTCACGCTGTACTACTGGTTCATATAATGCGTTGATGCAGGTGTACCAAACCTTGGGCATCGAGGCAGCCGCGACGACTATCATGAGCGAGATCGAGGCAGTGATGGCCGGCCACGGCATGGCGGTGGACCGGCGCCACGTGGCGCTACTCGCGGCGCAGATGTGCGCGCGCGGCGAGGTGCTCGGCATCACCAGATACGGGCTCGCGAGGATGAAGGAGTCCGTGCTCAACCTGGCCAGTGTAAGTGTGTAGTGACGACTATCGTGAGCGAGATCGAGTCAGTGATGGCAGGAGATACGGAACCCTAAAAACAGTTTTAAATAAGAAAGTTTTTTTTAAACTGTTTTGTCGAACCTGTAAGGTGCCCACGAAGGAAAATAACTCGAAGACGATTTCACAAGTTTATTTGTCGATTTTCATTACAGAACTACCTGCCTATTAGGCCACACGGCTTTTATATTGTTTATCATGAATGAATTCAGCTATTAATCGAAATGACGTGAAGTTACCTTCGTTCATTCCTTACGATTCGTTTTCAAAGTATCTTAATTAAAGTCATTATTATGTTAACAAACAAATATATGTAATACTACTTTGATAAATAATTTTAGTAATTTTAACGATTAGCAAGCTTAGTAAGTAAGTTACTTTAAATAGATATGCAATTTAGGGATGTGTATTGTCAACAACATTTGATTGAATGAATCACATAAGGTTTAGGTTGCAATATTCTTCATTCAATCAAATGTTTCCTTCATATTATATTTAATGCGCTCTATTAATTATGGCCATAGTATTTAACTCTTTACAAATTTTAATATTTATAACATGATTTCTAACAAAACCTACCTAACATACATGTACATGGTAACTTATTTAAGTAATGCGTACCCTGATTTTAAACTTTGTGCACGCCACTGCTTTTCAAAACTAATTCACAAGATCTACTTAAACCCATGTAGAGTTTTTGAGTTGAATTTAGACATTCTCAAATCTAGATTTTCGTGGTTTTTGGATATTTAAACTTATATTTCTTTTACAGTTCGAGAAAACAGCCGACCACCTATTCGACGCAGCGTACTACGGGCAAAGAGATCGCATCGAGGGGGTCTCCGAATGCATTATAGTAGGTGTCCCGGCAGGAATCGGGACCGGGGTACTTCAATTGCTGCATAAGCACGACCACTACCACAAGACACAACCCCCCACTTTGTTGTTCGACAACCCGGAGTACCACTCCTCGATATGGGAATAAATGTTTTAGCTTCTATAATATCTTTGTTTTTGTTCGAAAACCCAAACATCCTATAATCTTTTAATCTATCGTGAGTGATTTCCATTATAGGTACATGTATGACAAACCGGCAAGGTTCCGTACCTCAAAAGGAAAAAGGAACCCTCATAGGATCACTTCGTTGTCTGTCGAGAAACCTATAGGCAGTGGCGTGCATAGGGTTTAAAACCAGGGTAAGCATTAGTTAGGTAAGCAAGCCACAGGATAATGAGCATTGAGAAATTTATTATTTAATTTAACTGAGTTAACTATTTCTTGGGTAAGCAGCGCTTTTATGCCTCTATGAGTTGCACGCCACTGCCTATAGGGTACTTGCCGTTGACCTAGAATCATAAATTAGGCAGGTAGGTAGGTCCTATAGCACAAGTAAAGGAAAAAATCCGAAACCGTGAATTTGTGGTTACATCACAGATGACACAATCCGTCATTAACTTGCAATCATTTAAATAAAAGTATTAGGTATATCTTGTAGGTACGGAACCATTCGTGTGCCAGTCCGATTCGCACTTGACCGGTCTTATTTTGGTACCATCTACACATACATCGGCCCAAACAGCTTGCTAGGATGTATAGATAGACTGAGAGATCAGTAAAACACGAAAATATTAATTAAATATTCCTATTTATTAATATTAACAATTTCTACACATTTAAAAGAATAAATGCAAATCATTACAGTTTACAAACACTCCCTACAAGCAGTCTTTTCTTAACGAAAAATCATAACAAAACAACGAATATCTCCACAGAATTTTGTAAAGTAGTTCACAAGTTATACAGTGAAATTAGAACGTAATTACACTATATAAGTTGTGAAACATCTAAACCAAGCGCGGATCCAGCGTTGTGGGCACGATGGGCATGCCCATAACCCTAATAGACTTGTGACGTCACACTTTCACGTTCTATTCAAATAAATAAACAACTCTTCCAGTCAGCATAGCTACCGCGGAGAGATCTT
Source organism: Maniola hyperantus (assembly GCF_902806685.2). Classification (NCBI taxonomy): domain Eukaryota; kingdom Metazoa; phylum Arthropoda; class Insecta; order Lepidoptera; family Nymphalidae; genus Maniola; species Maniola hyperantus. The sequence continues at coordinate 1,036,722 of NC_048553.1, read as the reverse complement.
TTTCTACTCTTCGCAGAGTAGGTATAATCTTTGTTGCTTGCCTCAATGGCACAGAAAAGATTATCCGGGCTAGTTCTTCTAAATATACACAAAGTTGTATATTATTATAATAATATAATGTAAAAATGCACTATATCGATCATGAGTGAATTTATTGAGCGCTGGATTCGCGCCTGATCTAAATCTAAACTGAATCAATGTTGAAAATTTCTCTTGGCAATACACATAGTCGAGTAAATAATATCGGTTCGGCTACCTAGCCGAATATAGTAACTTCTACATAGGTTTCATTCGGTTCGACCCATATGTAAAAAGTACTCTGTGGGTTCGACTAATCGGTAAAACGGAACCGTTAATTTGTTTTGTTATAAAAATAATAATAACTGAGTGAAAATTAAGACTCCGTGATTGTTACATTATGGGTTGTTTGTATATTATTTTAAAGCAATGGGGATTTGTGGAAAATAAGTTCACAAATCCCCATTGATGGGGATTGTCAATGGGGATTCGTGGACTAACTGTTCATTTTATTTCTCGCCCGACTGACTGTTAAAGATGAACCGAATATTGGAAGTGCAGGCAGACTGAGCGGCATTTGACAACATTCGTTTACATATTTATTTTACTGATTATTAATTATTATAGTGGTTTTGTAAATTAATTGATTGTGTACCAAGTGATTAATAAACAAATATATCCAACTAGTTTAGATAAGTACCTAATAATTTTTATATAGTAGGCTTAAATGTAATGGGTAGGTATCTATTGTGTTAGAAATAAGTAAATAAATTTTTTTATGTTGAAAATGTAAATTATTCTATAACCGCATAATTTAAGTTGTCTTCTAAAAACGTTAATATGTCGTCCTAGATTCAAATATTATTTAATGTTCCTATATAAAATAGAAAAATTTACGTCATCTAAATACATTGTTACAAGTTCAACTTATCTCATTGATTACAAAAGTTCTCTAATGTTTTGATGTACCTTCCTAGGTAACAATGAGGTAAAACGTCTATAAATCGTGTATCCTTTATCTTGATTAGTTGTAAAATCACTGAAAGTTTAAAAATAAGGAAATAAGCATAGAACATAAATTTTGTTTCAACTAAGTAAAGTATGAAAAGTGTGAGTACCTAGCTACTAGAAAAATTAGATTCTGTGTATATATTTTTTCAGTTAATAAAAGACTTATTTATTTATTTATTTATTTTATATCCAACTAGCTGGTTCTTGCGACTTTGTCCGCGTGGATTTAGATTTTGAAATCTCATGACTTCTCCGGGCTAAAAAGTCACTATGTCACACTCTTTAACTTATCCATGTGAAAAATCATTTCGATCGCATTTACATCGTGTGCCGAGCCGACTATTTATGTAGCATAATTCATGGCATTTGTCTTTGGTTTTCACATCAAGCGGCCAAGGCTTTGGCCAACTCCGCCTTGTGTTCGTCCACCTTGGTCCACTTGTCGCTCACCCGCCACAGCCACTGCGCCAACTCGTAGTCTTGGGCCAATTCTGATGGAGTGGTTTTTTTCATGTCACTGAAAAAAATAATGAAAAACTTTAGCAGTCTTACTAATCTTCTCATGCTCTGTTTCTGAATAACTGGTGAGTTCAGAAACCGGGCATAAGTCAGTTTTTCCTTTTAGACTGATCTATTAACGCACAGCTCAAACTACTGGACGGATCGGGCTAAATTTTGGCATTAGCTTTTATGACGTAGACATCCGTTAAGAAAGGGTTTTTGAGTAAAAAATGTGGGTTTGAAATTTGTGTAGTCCGCGTGGACGAAGTAGCGAGCCTCAGAACACAGAATACCTAACTGTATTCTGAGTAGCGAGCATAAGCTAGTAACAATATATGTATAATAAGGATAATAGAGTATTTTACCTTTTTTTGAAAAGAGTTTTAATTTGATCCTACTGCCAAAAAATTTACAAAAATTTTATTTGATCGATAAGTGCAATAAAAATACATTAAAATTTTGCATTTTAAATTTCGCCGCGAAAGTGCTGCCCGCCATCTTTTTAGGTGCATGAGCTGTTATGACGTCACACGGATTGGTAAGCAACGGCGTTTTCTTAGTGAATACATTACAATTTCAATCCATGTGACGTCATAGTATTTTTTTTAAGTAATTAAAATATCACTTGCTTTAACGGTGAAGGAAAACATCGTGAGGAAACCTGCATGAGAGTTCTCCATAATGTTCGCAAAGGTGTGTGAAGTCTGCCAATCCGCACTTGGCCAGCGTGGTAGACTATGGCCAAAACCCTTCTCACCCTGAGAGGAGACCCGTGCTATGTAGTGAGCCGGTAATGGGTTGATCATGATGATGATGATGATGATGACGTCATAGTATAGGACTTACACATAGTAATCCCCCTTGCTCTTCTGTAGGTCGGGCTGTAACGCCGCGTGGAGGATGGTCTGCGCGCCGGTGCGAGCCTTCTTCATGACGGGCCAGAACAGCGGGTACACCACGAAGCGCGTCACGCTCTTCATCATGGCCATGTGACGCGTCAGGTCCGTGTCCGTGAAGCCCGGGTCCACGGCCGTCACCGCCACGTCGCAATCTATTGTAATGACAAAAAGATTTAACGCAAATAGGCCTCGATTTCTTCTCAAACTAAACTACTTCAGCGGCGCGATTTTGAAGTACAGTAAGATTAATTACAAATACAATTATTAACTTCACGTTGCGATTAATGACGCCACAAGGCGTAAATCACACATTTTTTCAACATCAAAAATATTTTCCCGCAGAAATGACTCTATTTTTATGTTAAAAAATTTAAAAATATTTGTCGTTTATGGATTGTGACTTCATTAAATAATCACCTTCCATACAGCGTGACGCTCATGTAACAAATAAATAAAAAACCTTTTTTTTTAAATTATTCTCTTTAATAATGAATTCTAGCCCTCATAAACTACCGCTATACAAAAAATCACATCATTTTATTACTACAATCCATGACCGTGTTACGGTGAAGGAAAACATCGTGAGGAAACATGCATGCCTGAGAGTTCTTCATAATGTCCTCAAAGGTGTGTGAAGTCTACCAATCCGCACATGCCCAGCGTGGTAGACTATGGCCAAACCCCTTCTCACTCTAAGAGGAGACCCATGCTCTGTAGTGAGCCGGCGATGGGTTGATCATGATGATGATATTTTGACGACCTCCCTGACGCAGTGGTGAGCGCTGTGGTCTTAATTGGGGGAGGTCCCGGGTTCGATTCCTGGCAGGGGTTTGGAATTTTATAATTTCTAAATTTCTGGTCTGGTCTGGTGGGAGGCTTCGGCCGTGGCTAGTTACCACCCTACCGGCAAAGCCGTGCCGCCAAGCGATTTAGCGTTCCGGTACGATGCCGTGTAGAAACCAAAGGGGTATGGGTTTAATAAAAACTGCCATACCCCTTCCAGGTTAGCCCGCTATCATCTTAGACTGCATCATCACTTGCCACCAGGTGAGATTGCAGTCAAGGGCTAACTTGTATCGGAATAAAAAAAAAATTATGATGACCCTATTGACTGACCTTATAAAGTCCTAAATTAATATTATTATAAAATTTTAACGGTACATTGTGGCTAATTCCTTTGTACACAATCTCTAAACTAAACTAAAATATCACGTCTAAATCTATTGCTATCCCTTTCATAATGTTGCTTGCGGAAAAGGAAAGCACTAGATTTAGAACTGTTAATTTAGTTTAGTTTAGAGATTGTGTACTAGAGAATCGGCCCCAGTGTACCTATCTGAAACTCACCCAACATTCTTCTGCCGAGTTCCCTCGCAAACAAAACATTAGCCAGCTTGCTCTGGTTGTACGCAGCTACGGGGTCGTACTTCTGGCTCATGTTCAGATCCTCCTTGTGAATTGTGCCCTTCTGGTGCGCGCTGCACGTCACTATTATAACTCGACTTGGGGTCGATTTCTAAACAAAAATTATTCTACCCTTAAATTGAGGGAGTTTGTCGACTATGTTTGCTTGAAATGAAATCTAATCTTAAACCATTCTGACAGTGAAGCATTATTAAAGTTTATTCAACCTAGATAATGCCCGCGACTTTATCCGCGTGGATTTAGGCTAAAAAATCCCGTTGGAACTCTTACATTTTCCGGGAGAGTCCAGCTCTAACTCTACCATGCAAAAAATCACGTCAATCCGTTGCACCAAACCATCTCAAAATCGAGTTGAGAGTTGAAACGTTTTCAGAAAATACATCCAATTACTAAACATTTTTAAAAAGTGCTTGGTATTGTCTGAGACGTACTGATTTTTACTACACAGATTTTTTCGAGTTTTCTGGACTGATTTGCAAAATTTTTTTTATAAACTTTAAAATTACTTAACAATATAATTTAAAAAAAGTATTTTGTTATTGTCTGAGACGAACTGATTTTTACTAAACTGAGTTTTTCGAGGTTTCTCGACTGATTTGCAAATTTTTTTTTGATAAAAAATTTACATACCTACACATAAGTTTGACTATAAAAAATAATCTCTCACCTTTAAAGTATCTAATAGTAACTCAGTAAGTAGAAAGTGTCCAAAGTGGTTGGTGCCCAGTTGCGTCTCGAAGCCCTCCTTAGTGACGCCCTGAGGGGGCTCCATCACGCCCGCGTTGTTCACTAGGATATGCACATAGGGCTCCTCTGATTTAAACCTGAGAAATTTATTGATGCTGGAATGGCTACCCAGCGATTCTATTTCTGAGGCGTGATTCGCTTGCTCAGTGATCAACACTAGAATAGTATAGAATAGAATATGTTTTTTATTCATGTAAACTTTTTACAAGTGCTTATGAAGTCAGGAAGTTTTAATTTTACCACTGGTTGATAGCCGCCGAGCTCATTTGGATTTTGACATTTATTTTTAACTAGCTGATGCCTGCGACTTCGTCCGCGTGGAATTAGGTTTTTTAAAAATCCCGTGGGAACTCTTTGATTTTCTGGGATAAAAAGTAGCCTATGTCACTCTCCGGGTCTTTATCTATACCCATGCAAATAATCACGTCAATCCGTTGCACCGTTGCGACGTGATTGAAGGACAAACCAACAAACAAACACTTTCGCATTTATATAAGGGTACTGATCCATTGGTGCTGATTTTGAACGCAACTAAATTTTAGAATATTCGCATCTTTTTCTTAAAAATGTAATAAGACATCAATTGAAATTTTTCTGCAAAAAATCATTTTAATATGACTCAATGAAGTAGCAATTTAGGACCAACCAATGTCAAACACAAGGTGCTGGAATGGCGACCTCGCACCGGAAGACGCAGTGTTGGAAGACCCCCCCACCAGGTGGATGGACAACATCAGACGAGTCGCAGGGAGCCGCTGGATTCAGGCGGCGCAAGACCGTGGCGTGTGGAAGTCCCTACAAGAGACCTATGTCCAGCAGTGGACGTCTATCGCTTGATGATGTGATGAATGTCAAACACTAGTTAGTGAATAACCTCCTGTATGGAACATGTCGCGTATTCGCTCGGCCTCACCTCGCAACGAATTCCCGTATGGACGTGGCGCTGGCGAGATCGCAGGGGCGGCAGTACACGTACTTGTTGTTGGTGCCCAGCACGATGTCACGCCGCGCCTCTTCGCACTTCGTCATGTCACGACATGCCATGAAAACCTGGGATAGGCTCACATTATTTTTGTAGCAGGCAGGCTAACCATGTTGAAAATATGTAACGACTAGCTGATGCCCGCGATTTTGTACGCGTGGATTAAGGTTTTTAAAAATCTAGTGGGTAGGTAGTTACCTACTCTTTGATTTTCCTGGATAAAAAGTAGCCTATGTCCCTCTCCAGGTCTTAGACTATACCCATGCAAAAAATCATGTCAATCCGTTGCACCGTTACGACGTGATTTAAGGACAACTCAACAAACCAACAAACAAACACACTTTCGCATTTATAATAAGAGTAGGTACTGATATTCGGCTGCACAAAAAACACTACCTAAGTATAATGATTTATTACATTGTTAGAAAAAAGTATGGGGGCCCCCACTTTTTGGGATCAATTTTGTCCGTATAAAATGTAGTCTATGTCACCCGGACCATAATAACGAATCGATTGACATCGCATTCATTAAAATCGGTCCAGTAGTTTAGCCGCTACAGTGGAACACACAAAATAGTTACAAACATACATACATAGACTGCTAAAATCATAACCCTTCCTTTTGGCTTTGCCGTAGTCGGCTTAAAAAGAGCTACTAATTAGTTATTACCTATCAGCCTGATAAGTTACTTTTTTTTTAAACGGGTAGGATTTCTTACATGTAAAAATAAATAAAAATATTTTTTATTCAATCAAACTTTTACAAGTACTTTTGAATCATCAAATGCATCTACCACTGGTTCGGAATGCCTTTCCTACCGAGAAGAACCAGCAAGAAACTCGGCGGTCGCTCTTTTTAAAGATGTGATGAAAACATGTAAGAAAAAATGTAGCTTACATTTTACGTTTAAAATATGCTTTTTTCTATTTTATTTTTTAAAAGAATATTAGCCATTGCCTTTGACTAACATTCCTTTTTCCTCTCCAATTAAGCGTTAAGCTTGTGCTAGGAGTAGGTACGACAATAGTGCAACGGGCGGGGTTTGAACCGTCAACCTTTCGAATTTCAGGCCGTACCTTTAACCGTTGAGCTATTGAGGCTATAAAATAGCTATAGAAATAAACTTTTACAATAATACCTTGGCACCGCGCTGAGCGAACTCCCAGGCGGCTTGCTTGCCGATCCCGCCGGTGGCGCCCGTCACGACGACAGTCTTGCCCTCCGCAGACACGTTCTTGTCGAAGGCTACTCCGCCGTATATGTCCCTGGAAAAATACATAGCAAGTCAGTAAATGGATAATCACAGTACAGTACGCAGCAGAAAGTAATCGACCTTAAGAAGGACATAGCAGATTTGTAGAGCATTGTCTCTGTCGTTGAGACCGACAAATGAGTGACAAAGACAACGCTCTACAAAGCCGAAATGTCATTCTAATGGCCGTTGTACATTACTTTCTGCCGCGTACTGTAACTTAGATAAGTAGATATAAAATCTCTAGAGAACTATAACATAACTATAGCCTGCCACGCTGGGCCCTGTGCGGAGTTCTAAGTTTACGTAATTAATTATCATTAGACATCATTTTCTTACAAATTCGGCAAATTAACAATCAAAAAGTGTATATACCCAATCCATCAGTACCCTTATTATAAATGCGAAAGTGTGTTTGTTTGTTGGTTTGTTCTTCAATCACGTCGCAACGGAGCAACGGATCGGCGTGATTTTTGCATGGGTATAGATAAAGACCTGGAGAGTGACATATAGGCTACTTTTATCCCGGAAAATCAAAGAGTTCCCACGGTATTTAAAAAAATCTAATTACACGCGGACGAAGTCGCGGGCATCAGCTAGTACTAATAATAAATGCGAATAATCTATACTAATAATAAGTGTGTCTGTCTGTCTATCTCTTAGCTTTTCACGGGCCAGCTTAAACCGATTTAGATGAAATTTGGTAGCTTACATCCCGGGGAAGGACATAGGCTACTTTTTATCGCGGAAAATCAAAGAGTTAAGGAATTTAAAAAAATAATATCTGTCCCGGCTTTACTCACGTGTCACGTGGGCTAACGTCGACTACACACGTGAGTAAAGCCGGGACAGATATTATTTAGAATGGGAATCACTCACGGTAGTTTAAACGCTAGAATTAAAAAAAAACCTAAATCCACGCGGACGATAAATATATGGTCTGATTTTCGAACCACGGATTTAAAAAAAACTTAAATCCACGCGGACGATAAATACCTATATGATTTGATTTTCGAACCACGGATTTTAAAAAAACTTAAATCCACGCGGACGATAAATATATGATTTGATTTTCGAACCACCGACCTCTCGAATAGAAGGCCGGCGACGTCTTAACCACTAGGCTATAAAGATTAAGGAATGGATTACTTAAAGAGACACAACGCTCCAGCTCCCGCCGTGATGCCGGTGAGAATTGCGACCGGCAAGTTGGGCACCCACATTGTATCTGCAGAGGTAATGAAGTCGATTACTTTCATTTAAAAAGTTGAAAACAGATCATTTTTTGTTGTTTACTTACCTAAGTATAACATAAGGTAGATTCACCTGCATCAATCATTAGATATTACAATCGCAATTGCTGCCTGTGATTGGCTGAATTGGTGCTATTCATGTTGCAATAATGCATGGTAGCCAATAGAGAGCGAGCGTTAACCAATCATTGCGATCGTGATATTGTAGCTGTCATTCTACCGCAATCGAGCTCTGAACGCAATTTCGCATCTTTTATTCGTCTTATTTCGTCAATTCGTCTTACCACATTTGGTAAGAAAAGGAAAAATTACTGGCAAACCTCGTGACTTTAGATGCCAGTCGTGAGCGTATTGTTTGGTAGAGTGCACTATTATTTAGTCATTAAAATAATTCATTTTCCGCCCTTTTTTAGCAATATTAAAAAGAAAAAGATGCAGATAGGTATTCTAAGTTTAGTTAAGAGAAAAACATCAGTCAGTATTAGGCTGAGATCTATAGAGCGAACTTTGACTTAGCTCAGCCTTAAGTTTCAGTTAAAACGAGACAGATTTATGCCAGCTATATAACGCTGTCTCGTTTTAACAATGTCTTAGTTTTAGACACTGCGATATTATATCGCTGGCATAAATCTCTTAAGTCTGAGCAAAGTCAAAGTGCGCTCTATAGATCTCACCAATCACTGGGAGTCCTAACCTAACGTTCCAAGTAAATAATGTTACACATACCTACTTTATATTCTTCTTTAGATTCTAATATACTTAGTTTAAATTTGAATTGTTTTAATCTTAATTCGCAAGTTTCTTTTGAAAACTTGCGTCGCAGAAAAAGTGTAGATATGTACTTACCTACACTTTTTTCTGTTCAAAATAGGTCATTCGAACCGGACTATGTATACTTTTTAGTCATTTTAATTGGCCAGAAACTAGATACCTAAGGATAAAGAAAACAGCATAATTAAGGTATAACTTATGTTTATTTCGTTCTTTATTATTTTTATTTTATTTTATCAAGTGTAATGTACTATTCGTGTGGAGTTTACGTACAGTGCCCAACTAATTGTACTGAAAGCTATATTATAATTTGATAAGTTTATAACGTTTTATTTATTACCTACTGCAGAAATATGTGAGATTTTTTTTCCTAAATTTATTGCATAAAAATTGTGAAAAAAATGCATTAAAAAGTATTAAAGTCACGGTTGAATTGCAATATTAAATAACTTAGGTAGATACCTTTATTTTTGAGATAAAATAGAAATATTTCTTTAGAGTAGATAATATTTTGTACTCTCTAGATTACAGATCTAAGATATATATAAGTGATTTTTAAGAGTTTTTTGTTACTAAGATTTGCACTTACATCTTCAGTGATTGTAAATAAACACGTACAACTTAAAAAACGATATTTTTTGCTTTGATTTAAAAATATTTAAAGTTTTTAATTAATGACTAATAATTATTTGGGGTATTGCAGCGTACATATACTTTGTATAATACTTATCTAACAATATATTGTAAGTATACAATAATAAAATAATATTATTTAAAGTGTCAAGAATGCACAACCACTATCAAGTAGGAACCTTTAAAACTCATTTTGTTTGAGATTTAGAATGCCTTTTCACTGAAGCGGAGAGGTGTGGAGACTAGAGAGACGTATTTAGCAGACCAATCAGATTATTGACAGATGACGAGTCAGTTTTGTTCGTCGTCTCTGTAATCACTACCCATATTATAAATGCGAAAGTGGTTGTTGTTGGTTTGTTAGTTTCTCCTTCAATCACGTCGCACCGGAGCGGACGGATCAACGTGATTTTTTGCATCGTTAGAGCTAACGACCTGGATAATGACATGGGCTAATTTTTATCCCGGAAAACCAAAGAGTGCCCACGGAAATTATAAAACCCTAAATCAACGCGAACGCCTTGTAATATGAACGTAATATATCATGATAATATAATGTTATTGACGTTATCCGACTGGTCTTCTGAAAATGCTGAACATGTCTATGCTTCACTCCGTTTCAGAGAACAGGTACTCTTAGAATAATAACGTACAGTTTTACTACATTTATATATAATCGTATAAATTCTCACATATTTCCGAGTTTATATATTTATTTAATCTATTTTCAGTCGGGTGAAGGAAGATTTCTTGTACACTGACAATAACGGGATTGATCTCTGTTCTATACATATTTTATATCTGTTTACAAAAAAAACTATATTATATTATCTGTAAGGCTACAAACTATTTTTCTTTTTAGCCAGTTTCTAACAATTATGACGTGAGATCTACAAAGCGCACTCTGACTTCAGTTTGCTCACACTTAAGACACTATTAAAACGAGACAGCGTTATATCGCTCGCGTAAATCTGTGTCTTGTTTTAACTGAAACTTAAGTCTGAGCAAAGTCAAAGTACGCTCTATAAATGTCAGCATATAAATGTCTGTGAGGCTGCCTTATAAAATGCGTGCTATTCGTTAGTACGACACAGCCTCAATCTTTGAGTCCGGTCTATTTACACAGTTGTGTCTATGGCGGTTTTAGTACTATGCATTTTAATTCAGAAAATCAAGGTACTCTATAAATCGCATATCTATCAAACTTTTTTTATACAAAGCAGCAATTTTTTTTACTACATTTAAATGTTTTTATTAATGAAGACAACCAAAAGATATCAAGAAAAAAATAAGCAGAACACTTAAGAAATCTCGAACAGAACAAGATTGACCTATTTCAGTACCCAGGTGTTCTGCTTTATTAAAACGCATAGTAGGTACGTGTCGCAAACGTTGAAAAATAGATTATTATATTGCGCAAGTTTGAGCTGCGCCAAAACTTTAAGTTTTGCAGAGTCCCTTGCACCACACCTTAGATGGTATCAAACCTATCACCTTAAGAGATGTAACCCTAGCGCGCTCCCCAGCTCTTCCCATACAAACATAATTTGGTTCCCATACAAACATGTTTAATCTATCAAACTCAGAAATTTTGTGGACACGTCATTCTAAGTAGAAACTAATATCTGTTTGTGGATGCCAGATTTCTATAAAAATGTTTTAAAGTTACAGAAGCTCAAAAATTTACATACAAATAAATGAGGCGGTGTTTTAATTTATTTATTTAGATACAAGGTACCCGTTGACTGCAATCTCACCTGGTGGTAAGTGATGATGCAGTCTAAGAATAACCTAGAAGAGGTATGGCAGTTTTTATTAAACCCACACCCCTTTTTGATTTCTACACGGCATCGTACCGGAACGCTAAATTAATACGGAAATCTGGGAACTCATAGGCACAGATATTTATTTCTATTATTTTCTTTTATTTTTATTTATTCTGATCAACAAACGGTAACACGCAGTGCTTAAAAACCGTAATAAAATATAGTATTACTTTACGTTCTACCCACAGCATCAACCACATATTAAATAATTTTAGAGCTTCAATAGCTCAACGGGTAAAGGAGTGGACTGAAAACCCAAAGGTCGACGGTTCAAACCCCGCCCGTTGCACTATTGTCGTACCTACTCCTAGCACAAGCTTGATACATAGTTGGAGAAGAATGGGGAATGTTAGTCATTTAATATATCTAATATTCTTTAAAAAAAAAATTACAAAAGTATTCTAGAACATATCGAAAAAATTGCTTTGATTTGGATTAGTTGATATTCAAATGGAAAACAATTACACACAACATACATTTGTATGGGAATACGCTAGGGGGCGCACTAGGGTTACTTCTCAATAAAATATATTTCAACTTTTGCGACTATGACAGTGATATTATGCTAATGTTAACAATGATATTAATATAAAATCGTATGTCTGTTAATACACTGTTGCACAATATAAAAATAAAACTAAATCCACATCCAACATTAAAGTAGCATGATTATGTAAAACAAATATTGTGGCTAATAAGTGTATTGTGCTTAGCTTCACTGAAAAATCTGAATTTCTTGAATGAGCCACATTATTAGTTTATTATTATAGTAATACATATGAATAAATAAAAATATCACATGTGCATTTCTAATTGTGCACTTTTTATTTATGGGATCAATAATGACTAGAATCCCTTATTTGATATTTTGTAAATATTTTAAGTAAAAAAATGTCAGGTTCCACTAATACTGGTCAAAGTTATTGCAAAAAACCACTTTTTCATGTATTAAAACTGGAATTTTAACCATTATTGAAATAAAAGACGACGTATTGTCGTATATTACAATAATATGGTATTTGACTAAAATGTTTTGATTATTTTAGAAAGCTGCGTTTGAGGTACAGAAAATTCAACCTCAGAGTACGCCTATACCCGTACCTACAAGGTTTTGCAAAAGTAAAATGTTGGCGGGGAACAGGGGAGAATGCTTTGTTGTGATTGGTGGACTCAAAAGTCAAGGGTACCAAACGGGCGTGGGCAGACTTTTATGCTAAGTAGCTGCCTAAGCTTGGCGATCGGGGGTGTCCGGCTATTAGACGTCTATAGGCGGTGGTCTGTGGTTTGAGGCAAACAATTATTGTTTCTTATTTGCTCACAAAAAAGCACAAGTTGGTATCTGTTTCGGACAAAAGTCCCACAATAAACGCATTATATTTATTTTACAGTATTTACAGATATATTATGTTTTGTACATTGAAAGCACGTGAAGAAAAATATTATTGAACAAACAAAAAAATAAATGAATGCATGAATGATAGATGATTTTAAATTCATAAATTTTGGTTTAGGTCACTTTAGTTCAACAACAAAACAACAACAAAATCTTTCTACTACTAAACATAAAATACAAGTTAGGTACTTTCTGTAAAATATGTATACCTAACAATATTATAGTCAAATACCATTATAGTTGTATTTTTTGTACAATGTTCAGTTTGTTGAGATTCAAAATTTTGATTATTTACATAAAGATTTTTTTATATAATTGCTCCCTTAGGTTAAAATCTACAATATTTGTGTCTATCCTATATCTATATCTAGGTGATGAAAGAAGATATTATAGTCATAATCTCTTACACAGGGTGATCAATTTTTTATGTATTTTAAATTTGACATAATTTTGATATAAGTTTGCGGTAGATTTCTACAAAATTGGAGAGAGACAAAATTATATCAAAGGATATTTTCAATTTTATCTTTTTACAAATAGAAAGATATATCTTTGAATTCGGTAGATATTTTTATTTTTATTATTAATAGTGATCAAACATGTTGGTCACATGATGTTAAATGGTTGCCTTGCCCAGTAAAATTTGCTGCACCCCAAAGGAATTACCGATAAATTGCAAATTTTAAGTTTTTAAAACCATTAACTCAAATAACAAGAATCTTTTAAGGAAGTCAGGGCCGATAAATTGCAAATTTTAAGTTTTTAAAACCATTAACTCAAATAACAAGAATCTTTTAAGGAAGTCAGGGGTAGTCTTTTGGAAAAGTAGGTATATTATGGTAGGTGTATATAGCAAATTCGTTTCACAAATTGTCAAGATGACATAACATAGACTTATATCTTTTTTTAACCTTTTGATACGTTTCTATTAACCCTGTTGTTGATTAAATTTTGTGCCATATATGCACAGAGGAATAATAAATATATAAAAGAAGATAAATTATTATTTCCTACAATAGGTATGATATAAAAATGGTGCTGATTTGTTTGTAAACAAATATTCAACTGAGATAATAAATAGGATTAAAAGTAATGCCATCACTTTCTCAATGTTTTAGACAGAAAAGGGCTAAATGATTTTTATATGTTAATTTAGTCATGTTTAAGTTTTTTGTGACATTCAAAGAGCACCAATGAGTGTTTAAAATGTGCATTACAAAACGACATGTGAATTTACAATATACAGATTATTATTAATAATCTAATAAAGCGTAAGGTATTATTGTTTTATAGATTTTGAGCTCTTTAGTAATATTTATTAGTATGATTTTTGGGAGCTTTGGACATCTATATAATTTTTTAGCTGTGAAGAAAATGGTCACAAGTCAAAATAAGTAGATAGTTTTCAATGAGTGTAAGTTTATTTTCTATATTCACTGTTTTACATGATAGCAATTGCGGTTCTTTAGTCCATTAATGTGCTAAACACTGTGCTGTGATACAATTCAACTAGCTCAGATGCTAGGTATCGCACACTATCTTATAGTTGTGTGATCTAAAGTAAAGTTATGGTTATCAGTGACTTAAGTATTTAATTTTTCCACATTTAAAATTAAGTCACGGATTAGCGTTACTCAAGATCACAGTGCTATAAATGTCTGATTTTAAGTATTAAAAAAACGAAAATTGTAAAAAATTGACTTATGCCACTTTACCTCTCAACTATCTACATTACGTATTAAGAATACTATGTTCACATGGTGCAATAGCCCCTCTAAAAGTACTAGTATTTAGTGTAAAACTTAGGCTCACTAATATATAGTTACTAATTAAGATGTACAATATATCATGTGTTTCACATTAGCATTCTAAATGCCTGTGTAAAATTTGCTTAATTCAAACTAAGCGTAAAATAGATATGGTTTCAACTTTGACTAGTTGTAACACAGAATGGTCAAAGAGATGGTGGAAAAATTTGGGGGTTATTTGACACAAACTAAAATATTTTTTCCAAATGATTATTATTATTATTAATATACTAACCAGCTTTCGCTGATGCGTCTATATCGGAAGTACTTCGAGTTTTCCAAATGTTTGTCTAATCTATTCTTGAACTGGTTAACAGAACTTAACATAACCACATCCTTAGGCAATTTATTCCATATGTGAACAACTCTGTTGGTCAGAAAGTGATGAAGCATGTTAAAAATAGAAATACATAAATAAATAAATGTTTTAAAAATGAAAATGTTTCCTTTTTCCCTCTATTTAAGCATGAATAACTTATGATGTTGCTTGGTAAAAAATGTCAAACTTCATTTAAGTATTATGTTACTGGATCTAGATCTTCCTGTTTAGGTAAAGTGGAGGATCTTTAAAATATGTACCTTGAAATAGTTAGCTAGAGCAAATCAAATATATACTCAATAAAAAAATTCAAAATTAGTATTTTATTTTTTGAAAAAGAGTTCATTCAATGGAGCCTACCATAGACCAGCTAGTTGGTTAAGAGCTCCCTACTCAAATAATAAGGTACAGGAATCTTTTCAGCATTTATAAAATACCTCCTTAAAATTTCCCACCATCTCTCAAGCTAGAAGTCTAATAGGTGACAAAACTAAGATTAACTCGGTTTAGTATTGAGTGTAGTTGTGCTTTTTGACTTTGTAGATTCCAAGGATGGTAGCGGCCGTGCTATTCCCACTTTGACTATACCTCTCGGAGCTCCTTTTAACGCTTGCACTGCTTGATCTAATGTCGCGTTTTTAATACTAGCTCCATTTACAGACATCACTCTATCCCCCGGTGAGATCTCTCCGTTTTTTTCAGCAACACCACCAGGTACTAAGCTCCTGATGACTATAACTGTTCCATTCGGATCTATCGGGTCTTGATAGTCTAAAATTGAAAATCCTAGGCCTTGATCGCCTTTAAATAATTCAACGATATCTTCCTTACTCTGCCACATGGCTAATCCTGATACACACTCCAACGACCGTGACTTTTTAGAACCTGATTGGTTTGTTAGTGTCGCTGTACTAGATGTATTGATAGATGAGTCTGACTGTGCTTTTACTATTGTTGTTAAGTTATTCAAGCTTCCAGAAATTATTTTTCTAGCTTCGAATCCTTCACGATCCTGTGCTAAGTTTATGACTGGTCTCGGACCACTTTCCGTGTTGCTTCTTGCGCAAACTAATCGAACACGATTTGGAAGCTGTTTCAGTATGTTAACGACTTCGGTATGTGTTAAGCCGTGTAGTCTGAATTCATTTGCTTCTAATAACTCGTCGCCAGCTGCGAGCAAGCCCTGTACACCTACAGGACCTTCCGGTAGGACAGATCTTATGTAGTGATGTGGTCTTACTTCCTGACCCCCTTCTACATCCACTGTACCTTCTAGACTTATCCCTAGCCCCGATAACTTGTTGACTTCTGCAACAATTATTTCCTTGTCCGATCCAAACTCAGATTCCCATTTTTTCTTTATCTCTTCTGTATCTACAGCAAATATTGCATCAAATCGCTTATCTAACTCTTCTTGGGTGGGTTCATCTTCATTTTCTCCAACTTCCAACACACCAGAGTCTATAGTCGTGTTAGATTCAGGCTCAGGTTCAATTTCAGTAATACTATTGTCAGCTTGGGAAGGCACTGGGAACCAAGTGAGGGTTGTACTTGACGGAGAGGGGGAAGATGGTCGCTCTTCATTGAATATTGCAAGTTGGAGATGCTCAAACTTTGGTCCTCTCAAATATCTTTCTAAAACGAAATGTACAGATATACCTGTATTCCTCAATATCTCCACAGCCTGAGGATTGCTTTTGTCCGCTAAAGATGTTCCATCTACCTCAATAATTCTATCGTTTAGTCTTATTTTACCACTCTGTTCCGCACTGCTGCCTTCTATTATACTTTTTACAAATATTCCAGACAACTCCTCTTTCTCACACACATACCCCGCTACCGTTATACCTAAGCCATATACATTTTTATTCAAATCGACATGAATAATCTCTACTTCAGGTAAAGGTGGCAGTTCCACAGGTACAGTGATAGTTATGGTGGGAGATACAGCATTAATGATAGGGTGGTTGGGTATTTGTTGCGGGTCATCACTTATGATGCTAACGGCTGCTACTAAGTTCTGCATATCATTCTGACCGTTGATATAGTCAGTGAAGCACTGAGATAAGTTGTAGACTGCGCCATAGCCCGTTTCTATGAGGTGTCGGTCGAGGAGTTCCGGATCGCCGAGGAGTTTAGTCGGTACGAGGGCTGTGCCGGGGAGCGGCGCTCGGAGAGCGGCTGCGGGGTCGGCAGGACGCGCGACTAGAAGCCGAACTGTGGGGCCCGCCTGCCGCAGCACAGCGGCGACTTGCTCGGACGTGAAACCGCGCAGATTCACAGACCCAACCTGTAGCACGTGATCGCCACTTTGCAGCCGACCGTCCTTCTCCGCGATCCCTCCGGGCAACACGTACTTGATCACTACGCCCGTACTCCTCCCGCCGACTAGGTTGAACCCCAGCCCGTTCCCGTCGTTCGTAAGCTCGACCACTTCTACCTGCGCCCACTCCGTACTCAGCACCATCGTCTTCCTAACCATCGGTGCCTTTAAAAGTCACGGTTACGTGATACGAACGAGGTTATAATCGTGACCGCCAGAAACGTCCATCGTGAATTTATATTGATAAACAGATTTTATTGTTTCAACGGCTATAAAAAACATAACGCGCGCGGCCGTTAACGCAAAATAAATCATGTAAATTCGGTATAAAAATGACATTTACATACTTGCTGAATCGGAGACAGCGAGAGTGTGGCCAGCTCCTTGCAGGTGTGCCCAGTGTGCCCAGTGAATAATTTTGTTTAAAATGTCAAACTCAAACTTATACAAAATAAATTATTCGAATAAATATAATTTTTGCAAATTATTCAAGTTTTCAATTAAGTTCTCCAGATTTATTTTATGTATATAATTTACGTTTTTATATAAAACTCTAAAATGATTTTATTTTTTTTTTGTAGAAAAGGTACCTACTACACACATTCAAAGAGTTGTGAACAGTTAACGCAAGATGTCTCAATGTCTCATGTCATGTCTGTCCTGAGGTCTGTATGTTACTATGACCAGAGAGGTCACTGGTTGTAGATTGTTTACATAGTACCTCTACTTACTAATAGATGTCTCTGTTAACCATTCCAACCATAATAATATCACCGCAGAATAAAACAAATATTTTCATATACCTTTTTCTATATTTTTATAAACTTTATAAATACTTTGGATACCTATATTTTAATTAAAAATTCATAGTAATAAAATCCCCTTGATTGTTAATATTCTTTTTGCCACAGATGGCGGGAGTAGTTAAAAATTTGATTATAAAGGTAAGTTCATATTGCAGATTCAAATAGTAAAATGTACATATTATGCAGATTAATTTATACATCGCGTGATTCGAGTAAGAATGAAAACAGCAAAGCATTGTTGAATTATTTATTTATTTATCTGAAATAATATCGATTTTGATTCGACTTTAGCTTGGACCATTGAAAATATGTTTTTATGTGGTCCAGTCCAGGGCTCGATTCTCGCTTAGATTAATGTCAATGTGCTGTGTGTGGAATCTGACGCGCTCGAGTAAATCCCAAAATCCCCTCTTGGGCTTCCCCTATCATAGTTCTGATTTCGGAATCCTTAATACCTACCTATAGTCTTAGTCCGCGATAGGTAGAGATGACAATCGGGGTATGAGACGAGGGGACGCCCCGCACACTCGCCCGTCACCTGCGCTCGCCCGCACCGTTTTAGCGCGGGGGCTGTGTGGGTGTGCGGTTCGTTCCCTCCCCGATTGCCATTTCGACCTGTTGCGACTCGCGTGGATACAATATAAGTATAGTTAGATACATATTGTACAAAATAAAAAACAAAACTTGTTTTGTTAATAAACTTATTTATTTAAAAATCACATTTTTATACATTAGGTTTATTTTAGTACCTACAGCCAAATACTTAGACAAATCTTATTAACAAAGGTTACAGCCTAACCATAGACTAGGCATTTATCGGTAGGTAAAAAAGACTTAAAAAATAAACAGAGTAAGGTTTAAGCTATCACGTGGCGGACACGAGCCGTGCCACGTACGAGGCGCGGACGAGGCGCGGATTCAAAACATCACAAACATTTTATATGAAGCAGTTTATGCTTCAGTGTGGCGTCCGTGCACGGACATTTATTTTATTTATTCAACATCTTATATACAGGAAATTGTCCTAATTTACTTGACTAAGCCTTATATACCTATAAATCTAATTAATATATTAAATTTAAAAAAAAACATGGCACGGTGCAGCATTAACTAAAACTACTATCTATAGAAACTTGTTACTGTTAGGTGATACCTATTACTATACATAGAGGCATATTTCAATTTTGAAAAAAAAACTGAATTAATTTAATTTTAATTTTAATTAATTTTATTTTACGGAAACTAACAGTTATAATCACATAGATAGTTATAGTTATAATTAATCAAAAAATCATCTTTTTTTCTTGACATGTTTGTAAAAAATGGGAAGTGTTACAACTTACCCCTTTTTGGGGCTAATTGTAACAGGCTCGGGGCAAGTAGTGAAAATAAATATTATGGAAGTATATATTTGCTAGCATAATGAAGGTTTTATTTGTTAATTTATTTTACAACACACCTACGTACCTACCTATTAAGATTAGTTAATAGGTACCATATCGAATAATAAGTACATTAGATACTTATTGCTTTTATATATTATATACTAGAGGATGCCCGCGACTTCATCCGTGTGGACTTAGGTTTTTAAAAAGCTCGTGGGAACTCTTTGATTTTCCGGGATAAAAAGTAGCCTATGTCCTTTCCCGGGATGTAAGCTAACTCTGTACAAAATTTCATAAAAATGGGTTAAACTGTAGGCCCGTGAAAAGACACACAGACAGACACACTTTCGCATTTATAATATTAGTATGGATTATCACTGATTGCAAAATGGTTTTTGCGATAAACTCTAATCACAAATACTCACCAAGAAATAACACTTAGTATGACAAAGAAAATCTTTATTTCAACTCAAAGTAGTAAAATAACACTTCTTAAAATTGTTAAATCTTTAATAAAAAGTACTTAATAGGTAAATTGGTATTTCTTTTACTATAAACAATAATTCTCAAGATACTAAGTACCTACTCATCTTAATCATCATCATAACCAAAACTTCAATGGCCAGCAACTCCTACATTCTGGCTTTCAAGGCCGCTTTGAAATTTTTCTTGCAGTTTCTCATTTAAAAAAAAAACATTCGAATAAAATTTGCCCTGGTTGAACTATTATAAAACCTAAGACAGGTAGGTACCTACCTAAGTATGTCTACTTAACTGGCTTTTATCATATCGACATAAAATATGTAGGGTTACTATAATCTCTACCTACTACACAAGCCACAAGGGGTACACAGAACCTACCTAACATGTTACAACTTACCCCTGTTTATTGTAACAACCTACCTATTTATAATTTGCTTAAAAACCAGTTTTGTAACTCATTTCGTCTACGAGCTAGAGACCCGTGACTCTACTTCTAAGTACATGCCTAGAGATATAATAATTAATAACAGAAAGTTTAATTAGGCTTTATCAATATTATGAGATCTACTGATAGATACTTATTACCTATAACTTTAATTTCGATTTACAAAGAAATGTTTCTTATCTAAATTAAAATTTAAAAAAACTTTATATTTATTTATGTTCGCAACATTAGTCACATTCTACTTACAAAGAAAAAATTACTTATGAAAATCACTACCTGCCTATATTATTACAAATGTAAATGTGTTTTTGTTTGTTGATTTGTTGGTTGGTTAGAGTTGAGTGCCTGGAATCGAAAAGTGGATCCGTCGAATATAAAGTCCACTTAACCACTAGGCAATCACTGCTTCTTTGGCTACCAACTCTTTGTAAAGTGAATGGTTGACTGATATCTACACGGCGGGAAAGACACTCTCGCAAAAAGGTTTTCCTAAAAAAGCCGAGTTCACAAAATGCCTCCTTTACAACTAGTATGGGGCAAATAGTGACGATAAAAATAAAATATTGGGGCTAGTTGTGCTTTTCCGTAGGTAGGTAAATTAATTTTTAATTAATTTTTTCACCGCACATACTTACCTACTTACCTAAAAATAATTTGGAAAACTAGGCTAAGAAATTATAGGTCATACCTAACTACCTGAAGGTAGATTCATAATCATACCTTAGTACTTATACATTAATTCAATGAAAACATCAAAAACATAGATTTAGATACCTGAGTAGGTATTTATTGAATAAATTTATAAAACAGAGTAGGTAGCTAGCTACCTATCTAATTCTATTTTTTTTTTTTGCTTTTAAATTGCAAAGATATTTACCTATCTAAACTTATACATACAATTTTGCGTTCAAACAAATAGCTAGGTATCTAAGTAGGTACCTACCCAATTACTTAGGTAGGTATGTACTTATAAGGACGAATGAAAATGAAATTGAATAAAGATTTGAGTTAGAATTAATGTTGAGTCAAACAATCCTATCTTAATCTTAATCAAAGAGTCTATTTCAGTTAACAACAAACACAACTATAAAACACAAAGTAGGTACCTAGGTAAGTAAGGTAGGTATCTAGTAGATAGATATAAATATATCATTTGTCTAAATATACCTACTTTCTCCTAATAAAAACAAAGCACCAATCGTACAATGATAACAATAGAAATTTCATTCGCTATTCCAATTAGCTCTTAATTGCTCGAACTGCCAACCGTCAAAAGTTCAATCAATGTCCACGCAACATTAGCAGCCGCGAGCTGGCAATTAGCAGCTACGTTCGCGACACGGACCCCCTCCTCGCGGCGCGGCCGACTGCCGCGGCGGAGCCCGCGGACTGGGGGCTTCGCCAGCCACCCGGGCGCCGGCCGCCAGCCAATGGCGGCGCCGGGGGCCCGCCATAGGCCGCGCGCCACGGGGCGGGGCGCCGGGCGCGGGCCGCGGCGGGGGCTCGGCACTCGCGCCCCGAGAGCCACTAGAGGCTGAGCCGTCGAGTGGCGTCGAGTGTTGCCGGTCGGATGTCCGCGGAGGGCGGCGGCTACTCGCCGTGTCCGGCGGAGGCGCTGCCGGAGCTGAGCGCGGCCGAGCTGGCGATGAGCCTGTCGCCCAAATCGGTGCTGCAGCAGAACCTGTCGCAGCTGCAGCTGCAGCACTCCACACCGTTCAGCGTCACCGACATCCTGTCACCCATCGAGGAGTACCGCAAGCTGGAGCTGGCCAACAACCCGCCGTCGCCGTACAGGTGCGTGGATCGATCGGAGGGGGGGCCCTCCACCCGCTGATTTGTCGAGTGGCCCGAAGGTCTCGAGAGCACTCGAGTCGCGCTCGTAGTCGAAGGATATAGTTCGGTGACGTTTGTTTGTGCAGGTATGTTGTGATCGTCGGTCAAGTGATGATGCGCTGTGAATGTGGGGTCAACGATGTGCTTTAGATATCTCGAGCCGGCTCGGACGTTTTATTTATGCCGCGTCTTATTCCATCGATTACGATAGAGAGCGTTGAGTTTCGATGGTATTTACGATGAATAGTAAAGGACTTAGAGTGCAGCCTTGAGACACCCGGCCGCGGCGGGACCACGTCATGCCTCTCGAAGCCTATATGCATATGTATGTACCTATGAATAATTAAACACACCTACCTAAGCACTTGATGACAATGGCTTTCAGTTAATAATTACAAATTCAGTGAAGAGTATGAAAGTTTTTTTAAATAATTACATATTTTTAAGTGATAGACAGGAGTGATAAAACATTTCAAAAATATAACTTCAAGATATTGGAAAAACATTTTAAAATTTTGTTGGATATGGAGATGAGGAACATATTCTACCTACCTTTAAGGTAGGCTTGAATTACTAACTATAAATTAATTTGAATATACCTAGAGGTAGACATTAAGTAGGTAGGTACCTACCTATATATATCTACCTAATAAGTGGGATTTTTTCTTCTAAAATAAACAAATAATTGCCTAATTTAAAGTAGGTTACAAAAAATTAAGATTAATTAAATTTAAAAAATTAAATCTATTAAGTAGGTACAATAAAAGATATCTATGTAATTATTTTAAACCTTAGCTGTCAATAGCTACTCTTCTTAAACGCATGTAAGTAGGATAAAATTACCTATAGGTATCTACCTACGTAGGTAGGTACCTAGTTTAGAAATGATAAGTAAGTATAGTATTTTCCTGAATTGCATCCTATTACCTACCTAACTAGTAGGTGAAGATAAATCAAGAACTCTACATAAAATATATTTCAATTAAAATTAATAGACAAGAAACACTATATTTAAAACATAAAACATAGGGTTTATAATTTTACTAAACATATTTTTGATGGTGTTTACTTAGGCCTAAATAAAACATTTAGATATTTTGTTTTAGTTAGTGAAAATAACTAGATAGATATATCCCGATGAAAAAATAATGGTTTTTGAATGGTAAGCCTATCACCTCAAAATACTTTTATATTAAAATTTGATAGAATAAATGGTAATTAATTAGTTTTTAGTTTAAAACCATAAATTATAAAACATTTTTTGATGAACTTTACAGTTCTGGAAAAATACAAATCTATCTACAAAAAGTTTGGAAAAAAATATAGATATAAATAAATATAAAAAAAAATTTACCTACTTATAGTAGGTAAAAAAAATTCAAAGTAAGTAAAGGCAAATAAGTTTACAAATAAATTTACCTAGATAGGTATAGGTAGGTACAAATACACATTGCTGGTGCATCGCGTTTTTTTCCAACTTGGCTGGCACACTGTCATGATTAAATGCAGCTTCACAATAGGTACGCTTTTAATGGTATGTAACATGCATATAATTGATTAAAGAGCACAAAGATATAAAAAATAAATAAATTTCAAAATATAAATGATAAAATATTGAATAGCTCTCCTGTAAAAAAGTGTTTTTTCGGTTTGCGTCCTTTTGTATTGAAGCATCGATGTGTCCAAATTGTAGAACATTAATATATTATACTTACTTAATTTAATTTAATGACTTACTTAATTTTTAATATTTGACAAAAAACATTTTTATTAAGTGAATCACAGATTGCCCCAAATCTGGGGTAAATTGTAACACTCTTGGGGCAAATAGGGTAAAAACAAAAATCTACAAATTATTTTTAAATGGTTTTTAAAAGTTGGAACCTATACCTACTACTAATTAGGTATACCGTATTTAGGTATAGACCTACATAGCTAGTTGATGCCCCCGACTTCATCCGAGTGAATTTAGATTTTTTTGAACCTCGTGGGAACTTTTTTTTTTTGTGGCATAAAAAGTAGCTTAGAAGTCTCTCCGGGATGCAAGCTACCTCTGTACCAAATTCATCAAAAGATAACGGACAGACGAACACACATTTGCATTTATAATATTAAACTGTATGAATTAAGTAGATACGTAGGTACAGTAGGGTACCTATAAATACCTACAGGTCAAAGATTTACCAAAATATTAATAATCAATTAATTAATTATAATAATGCTAATTAGTGTTGATATAGAACACACATGATGCAAATAAATACCTACTTAGGTAGGGGGATTTTTATTTATTTAGTTAGGTATATTAAGTTAGCCCTTGACTGCAATCTCACCTGGTGGTAAGTGACGAATGACGATGCAGTCTAAGATGGAAGCGGGCTAATCTGGAAGGAGTATGGCAGTTATTATACCATACCCCTTTGGTTTCTACACGGCATCGTACCGGAACGCTAAATCGCTTAAGCATTCTGTAAAAAGACCCGTTCTTAGTAGTGGCAGATAAACTGGATATAATGGAGTCTGCGAACTGGTAACCAGAAATACACACTGTGACAACTCTCTACCTATACCTACCTGTTACGGTTCATGAGATAAAGCCCGCTGACAGACAGACAAACAGACGGATGGACAGCGGAGGCTTAATAATATTGAGCCTCAATAGCTCAACCGGTATAGGAGTGGACTGAAAACCGAAAGGTCGACGGTTCAAACCCCGCCCATTGCACTATTGTCGTACCTACTCCTAGCACATGCTTGACGCTTAATTGGAGAGGAAAGGGGAATATTAATCATTTAAAAAATGGCTAATATTCTTTAAAAAAATATATATATATAGAGTCCCGTCCGTAGGCACGGAACCCTAAAAATTAATCACTGTTAAATAGTAAGCCGTGATCGCGTTGAAATCTAATATTAGGTGACAATCATTGCAAGAAAATGCCTTGTCTTAGCTCAAGATTTTAGTCTTACCTGACTACGGTAAACTAAAAGGAGTAATGACTTATGGTTTTAGTAAGTAGGTACTTACTTAGTCTTTGCATCATTTGATAACTTCCCTTTACTCCAAAACTACCTAATTATTTTTTGAAATACGTAGGTAAGTACTTCTTACCAATAAAATGTTGTAGACTTTACTTCTTCTTCTTCTCGAGTCGACGGTCACCTCACTTAAAGGTTGCCATCGTGGTGAAAAGATTAGTCAGCCTACTTATTCATAAGCTTCTTCTTATGCGCTTCTCCATACAAATATGCCTATCTATTTATTCTTTTAGAATTTGTTGATCTAGATTTAAAACCAAACCAGCGATTTATCTCTCCATTATCTAGGTATGCCCTAAAATGATA
Organism: Maniola hyperantus; assembly: GCF_902806685.2. NCBI lineage: Eukaryota > Metazoa > Arthropoda > Insecta > Lepidoptera > Nymphalidae > Maniola > Maniola hyperantus. The sequence goes on along the minus strand of NC_048553.1, from coordinate 1,011,263 downwards.
AATAAGTAGGTATACTTAGTGAAGTTAAATTTCTTTTCAAGGTTATGACTCTTGAAACATCTAGGTATAATTTAAAGCCAGAGTTCTCCTCTGATTTACGGATCTTCTCATTTCTGAGTTGATCATGAGGACTGGAAGGAGTCGAACCCTGGATCTCACTATCTGCAGCCATTGAGACAGTTGAAATAATGAAATATAGTCCGCGACAGGTCGAGATGGCACATTCGGGGTGGGGACGCCCCGGACACCCGCAAAGCCCCCGCGCTAACCTGGAACTGGATAGCGCGGGTGACGTGCGGGTGTGCGGGGCGTCCCCCGCCTCGTACCCCGATTGTCATCTCGACGTGTCGCGAACTATAGATAGTAGTAAGAAGCTCGACCTGTCGCGAACTATGGTAGTAGGTAGGTAGAAGAAAGACACGTTTAAGTAGTTTTGCATAACACGACATGGTGTTGGAGTGTTGACTTGCGACGCCGAGTGGTCGTGGACTCACGCCTGTGTCCACTGTGTTCACTGTGTACACGATGTCAACACGATGGATAAATAAAAAATATACCAGTATTAGGTATGCCGGTAAAATAATTGCGCATAGTCATACCTGTCTAAACCGTTACGAGCTAGGCAACAGAATCTGACTGAGATCTATTATTTCTCGTCTTTGGTCTAGACTCTAGCCTAATGGGAGGCTACGGCTGTGGACATACATAGTTACCACCCATCAAAATATACCGCTATTTCCTATTTCGATGCTACCACCCTACCGGTAAGCCGCCGTCAAGCGTTTTTTATAGCCGCCTTCCACTGCAAGCGGAGCGGACTCCGTACGGACTCCGTTGAGCTCGCTTTGGTAAATTTCATAGAAGTGCTTCCACTGCAAAAGAGTGAGCAAAGCGGAGTGTAAGAGTAAAAAGAGGCGTGAACGTGGTCGCAAAGGGGTTGCGAGTCGAGCGGAGTACGGACTCCGCTCGAACGGACGGAAGGGCTACCTAAAGAGTTCGTGCGATACGATGCCGTGTAGGACTAGGAACCGCTAAGGGATAGGTATGTGCGGTTTAATAAAACTGACATATCCCTTCCAAGTTAGCCCGCTTCCATATTAGACTTATCCTCACTTACCCACCAGGAGAGTACGCATTCGAGGGCTAGCTTGTATAATTTTTATAATTTTTATAGTGAAACTTCCTACACTTGAAGGAAATTTCTAAATAATTTTAAATACACATCAAAAATTGCGAACCGGCAGGAATCGCAAACTAAATAACTGCAAAAAGATGTCGCTACTAGATGGCAGAAACAGTCGCTTCAGTACTGAGTGAGCATACACTCGTCACTGGCAGTAAGCGGGCTGTAGCTTAGTGGTTAGAGCGTCGGGCGCGATCCCAGGAGACGCGGGTTCGATTCCTGCCGGTTCGCAATTATTGATGTGTATTTAAAATTATTTAGCTTGTATAATACCTAATAGGATGAAAAAATCTACCAAACCAACGACTAAATACTACCTATAATACCTACAGCTAACAGGAGGCCTTTTATCATCATCGCCATCAACCCATCGCCAGCTTACTTCTGAGCACAGATCTTCTTCCAGAATAAGAAAGGCTCAGGCCATAGTCCGCCACGCTGCTGGCCAAGTGCGGTTTGGGAGACTTTACACACCTTTGAGAACATTACCTAATGGAGAACTTTCAGGCATGCAGGTTTCCCGTTACCTCACAATGTTATTCCTTCACTGTTAAACAAATTACATTACACTTTAATCAGTACCCTTATACCTATTCTAAATGCGAAAGTGTGTTTGTTTGTTGGTTTGTCCTTCAATCACGTCCCAACGGTTCAACGGATTGACGTGATTTTGTGCATGGGTATAGATAAAGACCTGGAAAGTGACATAGGCTACTTTTTATCCCGGAAAATCAAAGAGCTGCCACGGGATTTTAAAAACCTAATTCCACGCGTACGAAGTCGCGGGCATCAGCTAGTAGGTAATATTATTAACTACTTACTTAAGATTTTAATTATTATTAAATTAACCAAAGGTTTTCAAGTAAATTTAAAGAAAACAACCGAAATTGTAATTTTAAATGAAATTATCCCCAATTAAAACGGCCAAGTCTAAATTTCCCGCCCTGTCAAAACTCAATTTGTCAAATCAAACAACGACGGTGCAGTGGAGGGACTTTTAGGGATCGGGAATTTTAATGATAATTTCTATTCCGTAAAGTGTAAAGTCTAGAATCGTGTGTACCTACGTTTAGATAAATGTTTTACGAATTATGGCTCATTCGCACAGGACAGGAAAAATCGCTAAGTGTGGCGGTTTTATGATCATCATCATTGTACTGGTCTGTGGATGTCCACTGTTCACTTGGGTATCACTTATCTTATGCACTGTAATCTCTCGCACAGTTGGCTAATCTCTATGGAGATCTTCTTCTTCTGTTCGAGTCGACGGTCACCTCAAATACGGGCAGCCCAAAAAGCCGCAACCGCGATAGCTCGGCAGTTAGCGTCGTGTAGCTCCTCGTTCGTACAGGTTGTCAGGCACGCAGGGCACCCAGTCATGTGCGCATTGGTCCGTCTCGGATGACCGCAGATGCACTCCGTATCATGTCCAGAGATGAAGCCCCACCTCGCTAAGTTTACTCTAGACTTCCCCACGCCTGCTCTAAGGCAGTTGAGCGACTTCCAGATAGGCCAGCTGAGGTTGTATCTTATGGAGATTAGCCACTGTGGTCGAAATTCGGTCAGGACTCGGGTTACACCTAACCTTAAGTTACATTTGTCAGTCAAGTGGAAGTGACTGCAATCATCACACTGCCTGTAGTCACAATTCACGTCAGTTTTTTTAAGTTTAAGTTAGTTCAGTTAGAGAACTTCTAACAAAACGTCGAGGCTTCGATGTCACTGCCAGGCGTTAAATGTTAGTACCTACATTTGACGCATAGGTAGCCCAAATATACCTAGCCCTATTTTTCTTTGATTTCACGTCACCATAGCCTTATATTTGACATACTTATCGTATTCAGGATTAAACCGAGAGTTCCTTCACTCTATCGCACTCTGCGGTAGTTATCAAAGGTGTTGATTTCCCTGAAATCATCCAAAAGGGAGTTTCAACCCGACATGACTGTCTTGCGGCATTGCTGCGAAAGACATGTTGCAGTACCAATGCCGGAGAGAAGGTACTAGACCTTTAATTTAATTTCTCTTTATTAATTTACGCTCGCGACTTCGTCCGCGTGGACTACACAAATTTCAAACCCCTATTTCACCCCCTTAGGGATTGAATTTTCAAAAATCCTTTCTTAGCGGATGCCTACATCATAATAGCTATCTGCGTGCCAAATTTTAGCCCGATCCGTCCATTAGTTTGAGCTGTCCGTTGATAAATCAGTCAGTCAGTCACCTTTTCCTTTTATATATTTAGATTTAATGTATTAGTGTTTTATTTTTATTAATTTTGACTAGTAAATTATGGGTATGTTAACCTGAAATAAATCAATTTGATATTTTTTTTAATTTTAACCGCAGCGATTTGTTCTCATCCGTGCGAAAGAGCCTTTATCGAGCCTGTTAGGGTAGTAGAAGATTAAATTGTGTAAATAGGGATTAGGCAGATAAGCCGCGCTTTGTTCGCGATCGCGAGTGACTGGCGCCACGACCGCCACGACCACCATGACACTCTGACAGCGGTAATGGCTAACGGTAAACTGCGTGTGACGGATTTGGGTCAAGCCTATTCAAAAGGCTACATTGAAAACAAAATTATCATCGCCGGCCGCAGAGATGAAAAATATTTTTGCGTTTTCAGTTAGGTATAAGATAAATAAACTTGTCTATTTAAAATAAGCATAACTTTACAATAGGTTTATAGCTAGGTACCTAGATACCTACAATCTGTTCTGTCTACAGTAGGTACCTACGCGACAGAAAGTACTTAATGTATATCGACCTTTAGAAGGAGATAGCAGATTTGTAGAGCATTGGCTCTGGCCTCTGTCATTGAGACCGACAAAACGTCATATAGGTATGAGTGACAGAGACAACGGTCTACAAAGCCGAAATGTCATTCTAATGGCCGATGTAGGTACATCAACACTACTTACTATCTACTATTACCAATACGAAAGTATATTACCTATTCGCGGCCCATCCGTTTAACCGATTTTGATGCAATTTTGTCCGGAGATAATTTGCATCCCATATAAAGATGAACATAGGATACCTATACCTCTTATCTACCTACTTTTTACTTCTTTTATTTTTATAAGGCTACTTACATTAAATTAAACAAACAAACAAACATTAAAACATTGAAACAAACAATCAAAACAAAAATTAAACATTTTAAAACATTAATCCTTATGTCGTCGACATTCCATCTACACGCACGAAACGTTTTGCGTCATCATTCCTCATACGTATGGCTAACGTTTGGAATACTCTTCCACGATATGTGTTTCCTACCAATTACAACCCGGGTATCTTTAAAACAAGAGTGAATAGGCATCTTCTAGGTAAACGCGGCCCATCTTAGGCCACATCATCACTTCCCATCAGGTGTGATTGTGGTCAAGCGTATACCTATAATAAATTAAAAAAAAAAATTAAAAAAAAATCAAATTATCATTGCCGACCGCTGCTATTTATGTTGATGAAAACATTTTTCATTTCTAGTTAGATTAATCAATTTGGCTTTTAGAATAAGCACAGTTATTTATGTACCTATCTATATATTAATATTATTTAGATCGTATACGTCATACCTACCTACTCGTTCAGTCTCATCGTCATCATCATTATTATTACTACCCCATCACCACTTCTACTGAGCATGGTGATCCTCTCAGAATGAGAAGGATTTGGCCATAGACCGCCACGCTGGCCAAGTGCGGATTGGCAGATTTCACACACCTTTGGGAACACATTATAGAGAACTCTCAGGCATGCAGGTTTCCTCACGATGTTTCCTTCACCGTGGATATTAAATTTTTTAAACGTACGAGTAGGTACATACCTCCGAAAAGTTATATACAGTCCCGCAGAGTTAGAGGTAGCTAGGCTGCGTGCCCGGGTTCGAAACCTCGACCTCCCGAATATGAGGCGGTCGTCTTAGACACCAGGCAACCATGGCTCTTATAAATGCGCAAATACATCCCGCCACTATCCTCCAGAGATCTTTTTATGTGACGTCAATAAACGTCAAGACCAAGTACCGAACGGAAAGCCCTCCCGCGATTCGGCCCATACTTATAACCGAGAGTTTGGTGGGGCCACCGGCCATGGGAGGTAGAGGGTTTAAAAAAAAAAACTAATAGCCATGTTAAATGACTAATATTCCCCTTTCCTCTCCAACTAAGCGTCAAGCTTGTGCTAGGAGTAGGTTCGACAATAGTGCAACGAGCGGGGTTTGAACCGTCGACCTTTCGGTTTTCAGTCCACTCCTTTACCCGTTGAGCTATTGAGGCTCTAGTGTGTGACGTCAACAATGTTGTAACCCAGGTCCTCCATTCCAGGTCCAACTCGTCCGGGAGCAGTATAAACTCGCCCCTCGGGCCGGCGGCGTCGTGCGGCATGGCGGGCAACCCGTACGCCGTGCCGCTGTATGGCGGCGCGCCCGTGCAGGGCTACGGCTGCGCGCCCGCCGACCTGCCGCACTACGGCGACATGCGCGGCGCCGGCTGGTACCCCGCCTCCAACGACCCCAGGTTTGCCAGTGAGTCGCCGGCATGAATATTTATATTACTACTTATTTTCTGCCCAAGCGGATTTGCCCTATTCACGTACTAGTGCGTAGGATTTGCCCTATTCACGTACGATTAGGTAGGTACGTTACTCGTCTAGTATATACGGCTACGACTGTACACCTGCGAATTACGTAGCGCTCACGTAGAAATGACGTAACTTGCGAGTGAGTAGGACTTCGGAGTAGTATGTGGGTAACTAGTAGGTTCATGTTCCGTACGCAATGCCGCTATTATGGCAGCGCGCCCGCCGACCTGCCGCACTATGGCGACATGCGCGGCGCCGCCGGCTGGTACCCCGCCTCCAACGATCCCAGGTTTGCCAGTGAGTCGCCGGCATGATTATTTATATTACTACTCTTATTTATATTACTTACTACTCATTTTCTGCCCAAGCGGCTTTGCCCTATTAACGTACGAGTAGACGGCTACGACTATGAACCAGCGAATTAGCCGCATTACGTATCGCGCGCGTAGAAATAACAATAACAGTCCGACTTGCGTAGCGCTGGCGTAGCTAAACTAGAAAGACTAGACCAAAGTGATAAAAACACCGAAGGTTCTTTCGTTAAAAATCTGCTTATCAGCTTGTGTAGGATTATTTTTCAGATAAGTAGTAAAATGCCGAAAAATATAAAAGATCTAGGTATTTTACTTTTAGAAAATATTATTAAGTATGATTTATGACTAGGTACATAGTGCTACGAAAGCCTATGAATTGGCCCCTTTACCTACAGAAACTTACGTAGCTCTTGCGTAGCTGCACTTAGGTATATTTTAAGTTGGTGAAACGCCGAAAAATATCTACTGTTTACATAATATATAATTACTTATTAAGTACCTATTAGATCTATTATTTGCCGTAGGTAAGTACTTACAACTCTTTTACAAAAACTACTTTCATTAGGTACATAAGAGCTTATGATTGAAATGTTTGTATCAGTTTGTTGTTTATGTTTATTTCTCTACATTATAGGCCTATCAAATAAAAAGACTTATCTATAGAAATGGCGGCCTTTCACTAAGTTTTGGACTTCCTTATGAATTTTTCATCCGTACCTACGACTTAAATTTTTTAAATCCCGTCGTACCTACTTATCTAAAATTATCTACATTTTGTACAAAATTATTTCTTTGTGGGGATGATCTATACGGAGAAATTCTACAAGCAAAATTTGAAGTCTTTTACCACAAGTCTTAGCCCAATAATTCAGTCAGACACTTTTGCCTAGGTAGATATTAGATTCATGCTTAAATCTTAATTTTCAGCCAAATAATCATTCCATAATCTGTAAATAAAATGCCTTGCTGATGCAAATCTCGAGAACAGCTGAACCGATTTCGCTAATTATTTTTTTATACTTAATATAATTCCATAAAGTAGGTAAGTACGGAGAATGGTTCTTACGGAGAGAAAAAATTAAAAAATTAGAATCGACTGTTAGGCGGAGGGGCAGCTAGTATTAGGTATAATAAAACTAGACGATTGTAACCACATGAAATAAGGCTTAACCGGCAAATAGCGCGTAATAACCCCACTCGTCCAAAATGGCGGACAGTCGATACATGCGCGCGCACCGCTCCCGCCTATCACAATAACACGCTGCCACACTCGCCTATATCTAACTGTGCTCTACTGAAAGATACCTACCTAACAATCAGTTGTACCTTAGTTACACGGAATCATTAATTAACGAGATGTAGCAAGGTACAGGTTAGAATCAGTACCTACCCATCAGTACCCATATTATGCCATAAATGCGAAAGTGTGTTTGTTGGTTTATTGGTCTGTTGGTTTGTCCTTTAATCACGTTGCAATGGAGAGACGGATCAACTTGATTTTTACATGCATATAGTTAAAGCCATGGAGCTACTTTTTATCCCGGAAAATCAAAGAGTTCCCACGGGAATTTTTCAACTCGCGGACATCAGCTAGATGCCTACCTATAGGTATAAAAGGAAAAGCTGACTGGCTGACTGACTGATCTATCGACGCGCAGCTCAAACCACTAGACGGATCGGGCTGAAATTTGGCATCCAGATAGCTATTATGACGTAGGCACTAGACATCTGCTAAGAAATAATTTTTTGAAAATTCTACCTTTAAGTGGGTTAAATAGAGGTTTGAGAGGTTTGTTTGTTTAGTTCACGCGGACGAAGTCGCGAGCATGCCGCCTAGGCATACAGCCTAAGCTCTTATCAGACAGATACTTTGGGGCTTATTCCATTGCACCATTATTCATTTATTCATATAAATCTAGAGATAGATATATCATAAGCGGTGATATTCTAGTGGTCAAGACGTTGTCAGAAGTGTGACGGAGTGTAAAGAAAAGAAAATTTATGTCGATTCCTATCGACATAAATTTTCTAACTAAGTAGGTATACTTACCTACGTAGCTACTTCATCATCATCATCATAATCAACCCATCGCCGGCTCACTACAGAGTACGGGTCTTCTCTCAGAGTGAGAAGGGTTTTGGCCATAGTCTACCACGCTGGCCATGTGCGGATTGGTAGACTTCACACACCTTTGAGAACATTATGGAGAACTCTAAGGCATGCGGGTTTCTCACGATGTTTTCCTTCGCCGTTAAAGCAAGTGATATTTAGGTAATTAATTAAAACGCACATAACTCCGAAAAGTTAGAGGTGCGTGCCCGGGATCGAAGCCCCGACCTCCAGTTAGAAGGCGGACGTCCTAACCATCCTAGTCCTATCTCAGCTTATAACTTTACTTAATAGGTAGTTAATCGAAAGGATTAGGTACCTAACATGTTAACGGTTAGTTTAGGTATAAGGTTACTAAGAACCGGCGGTGGAGCGCGAGCACGCGTGCTGAGCAGCTTCTGTGAGTCGAGCTAATGGTGTTGACTCTTCGACTTTAATCTTGCGATTCGAGACAATTTAAACTGTCTCTTTTATTGCTTCAACTGCAACAACAGGGGTTTTTAACATCGTAAATCGGCCTAGTAAGAAGATATTAGGCATTTTCTTTTCTTTTTCATGTACCGAAATTGTAGTTAAGTACATAGTAGTAGGTAATAAATTCATTTAAGTACTTACATTGGAAATGCTTATCTCTAAACAGAGATTTCTTCCAGCTTCTCATTCAAGGTTTAATTTATTTTATTTTATTTTATTTATTAGGAACACACACAATACATTAATTTAACACAAACTACGACACTTATAAACAAATACAGGCTGATAAATGTATCTATAAAATGTGTACACAGCATTTGCAAAATATCTAGACAAATAGAAAGAACTTAACTAAACAAATAACTAAGTTACTTAGGAGATGAACCCACCGTAAAATGATAAGAGCTTTTTTTTGAATGCAGTAGCTGAGTCATGAAATATGTCGATGCCAGGTATCTTTTTTGATATTTCGTTAAATTTTGCACATATACGCATAATTGGGGCTTGATTTCCTAGATGAGATTTGGTGAAAGGTATATGGAAGATTTTTGAGGATATAAAACTACGGGAGTGTCTATGTGGAACAGATAAGGATATTCGATTGAGAAGGTTACTACATTTAACTTTATTTCGTAATATTTTATGTAGAAATCACAAGTGAAGTATTTCGCGCCTATTTCGAAGAGATGTCATGTTAAACTCAGCCAGTCGCTGATAATAGGGGCCCTGTAGGGCGATTGTCTAAAACCTGCATCAATCATTATTACAATCTCAATTGTTCTGATTGGCTGAATTTGTGCGATTCTTGTTGCAACAATGCATTGTGGCCAATAGTGAGCGAGCATTAACCAATCAGAGATGATTGCGATCGTGACATTGTAGCTGTCAAACAACCGCGGTAGGGCCGTTGTCTGTGTGAGATGCCACTGACATTGCGAGTCAGGCGTCTTAAAAAGTGGAATAAATACCTACCTACTAGCATAATTATAAAATTTCTTCTTCGATACCTAAGTAGTAGGTACTTATCTACTTATCTAAATAAATACATACCAAGTAATATTATAAATGTGAAAGTGTGTCTCTCTGTCTGTCTGTCTGCTAGCCTTTCACGGCCCATCCGTTCAACAGATTTTGACGAAATTTGGTACAGCGATAGCTTGCATCCCGGGAAAGGACATAGAGTTCCCACGGGATTTTTAAAAACCTAAATCCACGCGGATGAAGTCGCAGGCATCATCTAGTTAAAAATAAGTAGGTAAGTTAGGTACTTGTTCTGAATGACTGATCTATCAGCGCGCATCAGGCAGGATTAGAAAATTTACATGAAATTTTAACAGTAGGTAGGTATAGGGTATCTTTTATAACTTAGCGCTAAGCAATTACTTACTATGAAAAGATTTTTGAAAAAAAAAATTGGTCAAGAGCGAGTCGGACTCGCACACGAAAGGTTTCGTAGCATCGCGGCATCGTTAGGATTTTTATTATTATTTCTATCTATACGTGCATTTTTTCTTTTTAATTTTGCTAAAAAAAGGACGGAAAATGAATTTTAAATTAAAGACAGAGACTTTGACTTTGATCGTTCTAAATTAAATTACTTAAGTTCGTCTGTCCTTTTCTTATATAGGTAACATTAGTAAGAAAAAGATGCGGATACCTACTCTAAAAAGTTGGGATCAGAAATGCCATGGGGATATCAGTTACACTGTCGTGCGTGTAACACAAGCCGCGCCGGGAGCGGCGGCTTGTAGTTGTGCAGGTGTGTTTGTGTTGGGGACATGCCGCTTCGCTTACACACACGCCTCATTATCGTTCGTCTTGAGGCTACTGTACTGTAGCCTCAAATCGAATGTAGGTGTTATACTTACTACGATTCACGAGATACCTACAGCCCGCTGACAGACAGACGGACGGACATACGGACAGCGGAGGCTTAGTAATGGGATCCCGTTGACACCCTTACGGTACGGAATCCTAAAAAAACCGACCAAGTGCAAGTCAGGCTCGCGCAATGAGGGTTCCGTACTACAGTCGTATTTTTTCGACAATTTGCAAGATAATTCAAAAACTATGATACATAAAAATAAATAAAAATCTGTTTTAGAATGCACAGGTGAAGACCTTTCATATGATACCCCACTTGATATAGTTATCTTACTTAGAAAATTGAAAATACTAAGTATTAAGTAGTTCATGACCCCAATTTAATTTTTTGTGTGTGATGTAACCACAAATTCAAGGTTTTCAGATTTTTCCCCAAATGTCAGCTATAAGATCTACCTACCTGCCAAATTTCATGATTCTAGGTCAAAGGGAAGTAGGTACCCCGTAGGTTTCTTGACAGACCGACAGACAGACAGACAGACAGATAGCAAAGTGATCCTATAAGGGTTCCGTTTTTCTTTTTGTGGTACGGATCCCTAAAAACTAACATATGGTCGATTTAAGTGAAAAGTAAATATTAATGAAAAATAATGAAAAATTAAGATTTCTATAAGTTCCTAGCATATTCTAGATTAAATTATTATGTAGGCAATAGGCATATTATCTTCTAAACAAAAATAGTCTATTGAGTGGTTCCGACTTCCGACATAAGTACATTCAATTACCTACTATTCAACCGCTATAGAGACCGAAATCGATTATTCGCTTGCCAACTAATTCCGAAAGAGCACTCGATTCAAGATGGCGCTGACCCGTCAACCACTCCACAGACTATAGACAATACAAATCGAAGAACTCGGAAACTTGATTCCAATAGGCTATAGACGTCATGCATTTGTAAACAACAGTATAACCACAGGGTTATACTGTTGTTTACAAATGCATGACGTCAGAGCACAGATAATCTATCGGCCAAACATGGCCGACAGTGTTTTCACCTGTCTAAGAAAAATATTTTTTTAAATTAAAGTTTTACGGTTTTTAGGGCGCAAAAAAATATAGTGTTAATTTTTTTGATATAATAGGACAAATATTAACCATTTAAGACCAACTTAAAAAAATTGTCAAGTAGCCTATTCCAAAACTGTAGGTACTTAGTTGAAAACCCGGTAGTTGCGGCGAAAGTTCAAATAGGACTACACAGACTAAAAGGTCCGTAGACGATAGGGATTTTTAGGGTTCCGTACCTCAAAAGGTAAAACTGAACCCTTAGGTACCTATAGGATCACTTTGCTGTCTGTCTGTCGGTCGGACTGTCAAGAAACCTACAAGGCACTTCCCGTTGACTTAGAATCATGAAATATGACAGGCAGGGAGGTCTTATAGCAGATATAAGGGGAAAAATCTGAAAACCGTGGTTTTCCGGTGGGAAAATTTAGGGTTACATTACACAAAAAAAATTAAATTGTGGTCATGAACTAATAATTATTAGTATTTCAATTTTCGAAGTAAGATATCAAGTGGGGTAGGTATCATAATAATATGAAAGGGATGCATTCCAGATCAGATTTTAATTTATTAGTATGAGTAGGTAGGTACAGTATACGCGGCCGAAAGTAATCAAATTTGTAGAGCACTGTCTCTGTCGTTGAGACCGATAAAACGTCATATAGGTATGAGTGAGAGAGACAACGCTCTACAAAGCCGAAATGTCATTCTAAAGGCCGACGTACATTACTTTCGGCCGCGTACTGTGTATATGGATAGTTTATTATGGATGAAGTATAATTAAATATTAATAACAGCTAGTTGAACCGCCCCGGCTTCGCTCGGGTGGAGTTTAGAAAATTGAGGGGGAGGTTGAATTAAATTTTTCTCTCCGTTAGAACCATCCACATACTTCAAGGAATATTATAAAAAAAGAATTAGCGAAATCGGTTCAGCTGTTCTCGAGATTTGCGATCAGCAACACATTTAGTGATTCATTGTGGCTAATTCCGTTGTCACAATCTCTAAACTAAACTAAAATGGCACATCTAAATCTATTGCTATCCCTTTCATAATGTTGCTTGCGGAAAAGGATAGCACTAGATTTAGACCTGTTAATTTAGTTTAGTTTAGAGATTGTGTACAAGAGAATCGGCCCCATTTTTATATTAAGTACCTATAGAGAAGATATGAAATCAAAAGACTACTTATAAGTTTATGTTAACGTCCCTAATAACGTCCACTTGAGCTGAAAACAAAGATGGCGGCTGGAAATTAGGCGGCAAACGAGGCGTGACTGACGTCTGACGGCCGACTACACAAATCCGGCATTAATTGATTTGTATCCATGCACCTGCATGCATGGCTGGATTAATATTTAATTTATTTGGATTACCTATATAGAAAAGAAAATGCTACTTAACTTACGTATATTTTTTGTAAATATAAATTTTTTAGTGATAAGTTTTTCTGTATGTTTTATTGTTTTAAAATTTTTATCATTTTGCCAACTAATTTTGATGTACCTAGTTAATACCAATAAAAAGATTAAAAGATTAAAAGTAAAAAAAAAAAAAAAAAAAAAAAGTTAACTTACTCTTGCTATTTAAATAAATAGGGGAAACTGAGGGGCTAGTTCTTGTTAACCATTTTTGAAAATTCTTAGGTCAGTTAATTCAGATCATGTTTTCAGATTCTTACCTAGATAACGGAGCAACGAAAGCTTACTGGTTGCGTCGCGCGGCCGGTCTTATTTTCGAAAAGTCGGGGGTTCGACTTCCACCCCAGGCACGCACTCCAACTTTTCAGAATTTTTTGCTTTTTAAGCGATTAAATGTCATTTGCTTTAACGGTGAAGGAAAACATCGTGAGGGAACCTGCATGCCTGAGAGTTCTCCATACCTAATATTCTCAAAGGTGTGTGAAGTCTACCAGGTTGATCATGGTGATCATGATGGTTACCTTCTCTGTATTTAACGGGATAATTTTTTAGGATTAACTTTTAGCTGATTTTTTTACCTATTGTAAAAGATGCTTAAAAACAGGTTTTTTTTTAACCTAAAAGCTCTTTTGGTTGAGTTAAAAATGTTTAGTCTATGACGAAAAGACGTGAGTTGCAGATTTGTTTTGTTTCTATTATTTTAGTTTGATGATTTTTTCGCTTATCACATCCAGTTTAGGTATACTTTGATAAGTTTGATTTGAAGACAAATGGACGTTGATTGATAAAACTAAATGAACCCTCGATAATTATTCGATAGTGTACGATAAATAGAGAAGCAATCAAACATTTTCTCGCATATGCGTGTAATAATGGATCTGTTTATAAGCGCGGTGCTTGAAGTTAAAGATGTTATTGTTTGCCCGACGGCCATTGACGGCTTGTCGAGAACCCGTTCGTTAGCGAAGCTGGTTCGTTTCGACGAGACGTCCATAGACGTCCTGTGCCCCTGGTACGAGTTTGCATAATATTATCCATCCGTCACCGGCCCACTACTGAACACGGGTCTCCTCTCAAAATGAGAAGCCGCTGTCTGTTCAAGTGCGAATTTCTTCAATTCACACACTTTTCAGAAAATTATGGGGAAGACTCGGGCACGCCGGTTTTGTCACGACGTTTTCCTTCACCTAGTTTTCCGAACAGTTAGAGGTTAGAAGGTCCGGAATTGAGCTCCCGACCTCGCGAATAGAAGGCCGAAGTCTTAACCACTGAGCTATGACATGAAGGTACAGTAGCCGGCAAGAAATATTGTAGAATGAGATTTCGGCTTTGTAGAGCGTTGTCTCTGTCACTCAAACCTATGTCGGTTTTGTCGGTCTCAACGACAGAGACAACGCTCTACGAAACCGCTGTCTCTTTCTAAAGGTCGATGTACAATATTTACGGTCCCGTACATAAAGATTAATACTTTTGATTGCAAAGATAATCTTTAACATCTGCCCACTTAGTAAGTGATTCTTTCTGATTTTTGCGTCTAAAAACAAAACAAAGCAATAAGTTAGAGACGAGTAGTCGATTAAAATATTAAAATAAGTAGGTACATACTTAATTAGACACTTATTAAAAACACATTGAAATCAATTAGATATTCGTAGAAGTGTAAAAACTAGACAATGATAAATGAGGTGTAACACAACTTCAGAAGCTAATAAGGCATAGTTTAATGAGATACAAAAACACACGAGTAATTTGCTTCCACTCGTCTCAGTATGTACTTGAGGAGATTAAACGGTGAATTGTACGTGTCGTACAAAAACAAGCTCTCCAGTACCGTGCACCGAATTATTACGACACACTACAAAAAATATTAAGAAGGACATAGCATGGGCATTGTGGGCACTGTATACAGGGTGTTATTAAGAGTCAGTTGAGGCAAAGGTATTATTTACCTTCTTTCTGTTTTTGCAGCCAATATGGAATAGGTCTCTACCGTGTAAGTAGTGAGTACCCGTAACTACTTAAATGGTAAAAAATAAATTGAACACACACTACAAAAAATATTAAGAAGGATATAGCATGGGCATTGGGCACTAATATAAGGGTGTAGGTACCTAATTAAGGGGCGATTGAGGCCAAGATACTGTTTCAAAAAAATTGAGCAAATGAATAAGTACTAAATAAATATACAACACAGCACTACCCATATTATGCGAAACATATACGTAATGCGAAAGCGTGTTTATTTGTTGTTTTACTGATTTTTCCTTCAATCACTTTGACAAGACTTTTGGCACTCTTTGGTAAAGACCTTATTGGCTTCGTGGCTTATGCTACTTTTATCCCGGAAAATCAAATAGCTCTAGATTTTTACGAGATGTGGAAGAACGATAGATGGCTAGCATCCCGGGGAGGAACATTATTATGCTAGGTATTTTTTATTTCGGAAAACTGAATTGTTGTTTCAGTTTTGCTCGACCTCTCCCAAAATGATCGTCTCGTGTAAAGCGTAGTGCGCTAATCACTCAGATACCTACGTACGTACCTATACCTGGTAAAGTTAAAAAAAAAAAACTGTAATGGGTTCAGTTTTGCTCGACCTCTCCCGAAAGTACTTAATCATCCTGTAGAAAGTATAGTCCGCTACTCCCTCAGATACGTATCTACCTGGTAGATATAAGGGAGTCAGCGGTAGGTACTGTGTAGGCAGAGACAAAATAAGCAATTCCGAACGATCGGCTCTATGTTTGTCCACCACTAGAGTCTTGGCTGGGTAAATAAGAGGTCTCACGTCCGCAAATAACAGGAGGTCGATGCAGTTGACGGTAGGGCTACCGACTGTAAATGAATTAAATAACTTTTATTTATTTTAATTTGTCACAGAACCGCCCACAGAAAAACACACTTAAATTACATATTATGTTCTATAGGACTCGTAGCTTTAGTTTTAAGTTTGCGTAATTATCACCACTATATATTAGAAATCCAAAATATGACCATCAAAAAGCGTATTAATTACCTATTTTGAATAAATCATTTGACTTTGACTTTGACTTATAATGTAACTCCATTTACAGGATAAATTCCTCTCAAATTCCTGAAGTCATCGGATGTCTATGATATCGAAAATTTTATTCTCAATCGTTCACTCTTGACAGAGTGGTCGTGGCTATGAATTCTTTACTGCGACTCTACTCGAGCGATCTCCCTCCAGCAACTTCTGTTGGTGGCATTATGTGCACACACGGAGACAGGCGTGTTTGTTGCGGAGACCTAGTTGGGGAACGGCCACGTGGACGTGTGTCCTCCACTCGACCTTGTACCACGAGGTGTTCGATGGTAGGTTAGGTTAGGTTAAATGGTAGGACCACTCTTCCACGCAATACATTAGAGAACTTGAGGATTCGCAATTGTACAAGTAACAAAAGCTTTTGACTTATTTTCAGATCTTTGAGAATATCGAAAATATTCTTATAGAAATCTAAAATAAAAAAAATATCCCAGAATATACCAAATAGGTACATTTCTGTCACTTGGTAGCCCTAGTCGAAGGCTCGGGTAAAATTATTCTACGGTAAAGTGATGCAAGGTGAAATATATGTATTTAGATAAATACTGTAGGTACTAGGTAGGTAGGTATATCTGATGCCGCTCACCGCTCACCACTTGAGATCGTTGCGAATGTGATTCTTGTATCGTATCGGATTTCATGACACCTCGGAAAATTCATTTGTAGATTCGAAATTTTTATTTTTACTTTGCATCTACTTGGGTTTATTTTCATCATCATCATGATCTACTCATAGCCGGCTCACTACAGAGCACGGGTCTCCTCTCAGAGTGAGAAGTTTGAACCAACGACCTTTCAGATTTAATTAAAGTCAAATTTCAGCCCAATTCGTCCAGTAGTTTGAGCTGTGCGTTGATAGATCAGTCAGTCAGTCAGCCACTTCACCTTTTCCTTTTATATACGCGGCATAAAATATTGTACATCGACCTTTAGCAAGAGATAGCGGTTTCGTAGAGCGTTGTCTCTGTCGTTGAAACCGACAAAACGTCAAATAGGTAAAATCAAAATCAAAATCAAATATTTTATTCAAAGTAAGTACATACGGAGTACACTTTTTGAATGTCATTACAAAAGTAAAATCTCAAAAATAAAATACAAATAGTATAAATCAGTTTACAATAATAAAATAAAAATAGAATAAATCAGTTTACAAATTTAAGGTACCTACTTAAGTAATTATTGTAAAAAATAGTAATTAAATTATCAAATAGTATAATATATTATCATGGTCATCGGACACGAAAGCTTTTATTAACGTCGTTTCCCAAAAGCTGATCCACGCGTCTGGTGACGCAAGAGCTGGTGCTTATTTCGCTCAACGGTTGAGCCTTGCCGTTCAGCGAGGTAATAGCGCCAGTGTTTTGGGCACAATGCCCATAAATGACCATTTGGACGGCGTATATTTTTTGTAAATATAAATTTTTTAGTGATAAGTTTTTCTGTATGTTTTACTGGTTAATAAATGTAACTAACCTGTGAAAAAAAAAAAAAAAAAGTATAATATAGGTATGAATGACAATCGCTCTACAAAGCCGAAATCTAATTCTAAAGGTCGATATACCTACAATATTTCTTGTCTAGATAAACGGTAACATTTTTTTCATTAATCGGATACCTACCTGCACGGTCGAGTGTTGCCATACATCAAAGCGTGAGCTACTTGCGTCCGCCGTGCGGTCGACGGTCAGCTAGCCTGAAATTAAAATTGCCTCAGGGAGAAAATACTTGTGGTACCTACACACTTAGTTCCATGTAGGCGCGCCTAATGCGAGCCGAGTGGACATGTCAGCGGCAGACGGCCGCAGTTTATCTTTCTTTAGTGTGGCAACATTAGGGCACAGTCCGGCGCGCCGCGAAATTGTTTGCGGTTACATTTGACGCTCCATGCCTTATTTTGTTTTTTGAATTTCAAACGATTTACGGTCAAATACAGAAACTCTCGTCCATACTGTACCAAAGAATTTTTATGTACTACTTCGTAGATGTAATAAGGATTATTACCTCCTATGTCGATGCTTAGTACATATTTAAATGTCAGATTTTTGATTCCATTGTACTTAATATTCATATTGTTTTGTTTTTTACTCCATTGCAAGTTTGTCCTTGATTAGGTACCTATACGATTTCAACTGGTGGTAAGTGAAGACGCAGTCTAAAATGGAAGTAGACTAACACGGAAGTGATATCCATATATAGGGCAGCGATTTGAGATTTATTGCATGGGAGATTTTTTTTATAACATAATATTTCAGAGACTCTACCCAGATCAAAGCTTGGGTATAGGATTTAAGTAGGTTATAGAGACAATAGTTTTCTGTCACTGAAAACAAAACGTTTTTTAATCGTATTAAAAATTAAAATCATCAAGGAGCGTATCTAACGCGTCCCCGTCTCCCCACGTCGTCAATGTAGCCAGCACTAAATAAACTCGCCGGCAAATTGTGCGTGAATAAACACTGGCAATAATAGCCGTATTGTGTTACGATCGCACCCCTTAGAGGCTGGAGCAGACATGAACCGGTAGGTAGACCTAGCGGTTCAGCAACTTAAGATTTTGGATATAAATTCTTTCTAAGTCATGTAAGCTGTGCGCACCTCTAACTTTTCGGAGTTATACGTGCGTTTTAATTTGCTTTTTTTTATTTTTTATAAAAGAATATTAGCCATGTTTAATGACTAATATTCCCGTTTCCTCTCCAACTAAGCGTCAAAGCTTGTGCTAGGAGTAGATACGACAATAGTGCAACGGGCGGGGTTTGAACCGTCGACCTTTCGGTTTTCAGTCCACTCCTTTACCGGTTGAGCTATTGAGGCTCTGTTTAACGGTGAAGGAAAACATCGTGAGGAAACCTGCATGCCTGAGTTGCGTCCATAATGTTCTCAAAGGTGTGTGAAGTTTACCAATCCGCACATGGCCAGCGTGGTAGACTATGGCCAAAACTCTTCTCACTCTGAGAGGAGACCCGTGCTCTGTAGTGAGCCGGTGATGGGTTAATCATGATGATGATGAAGACGTCATGTAAGATTATCAGAAACTAGCTTATGCTCGCGCCTTCGTCCGCGTGGACTACACTAAGTAATTTCAAACCCTTATTTCACCCCCTTTTCAAAAATCCTTTCTTAGCGGATGCCTACGTCATAATAGCTATCTGCACGCCAAATTCTAGCGGATCCGTCCAGTAGTTTGAGCTGTGCGTTGATAGATCAGTCAGTCGAAGCTTTTCCTTTTATATATTTTGATTAAAATCATTACGGAGCGTATCTAACGCGTCTCCGACTAAATAAACTCCCCGGCAAATTGTGCGTGAATAAACACTGGCAATAATAGCCGTATTGTGTTACATCACCCCCCTGCAGATACGGACGCGTCGGGTTATCTCGCGCGCTTGATCGGAAAACGAGCTGCAGTTCTTCTTCTAAATATTACTTATTATATTGCATGCTTCGTTGCGGTGATAGCCTAGTGTAAAGACGTCCGCCTCCTATTCGGGAGCTCAGGGGTTTATGTGTCATACCTATAACCTATGTCATGTGCGTTTTGTTTTGACGGCCTCCGTGGCGCAGAGGTAAGCGCTGTGGTCTTGTTAGTGGGAGGTCCCGGGTTGGATTTCCGACAGGAGTTTGGAATTTTAAAATTTCTAAATTTCTGGTCTGGTCTGGTGGGAGGCTTCGGCCGTGGCTAGTTACCACCCTAACGACAAAACCGTGCCGCCAAGCGATTTAGCGTTCCGGTATACGATGCTGTTAGAAACCAAAGGGGTGTGGGTTTAATAAAAACTGCCATATCCCTTCCAGGTTAGCCCGCATCCATCTTAAATTGCATCATTAGGTACCTACTTACCACCAGGCGAGATTCGTAAGCACTTGTAAAAGTTTATACGAAAAAAAAAAAAAAAGAAAAAGATTGCAGTCAAGGGCTAGCTTGTACCTACTATTTATTTGTTTATAAAGAATGTTTACAAGGCTTATTTATTACGTGAACATAAACTCGATTGAATTTTTAGGGTTCCGTACCTCAAAAGGAAAAACGGAACCCTTATAGGATCACTTTGTTGTCTGTCTGTCTGTCAAGAAACCTACAGGGTACTTCCCGTTGACCTAGAATCATGAAATTTGGCAGGTAGGTAAATCTTATAGCTGATATTTGGGAAAAAATCTGAAAACAGTGAATTTAGGTTAGATCACACAAAAAAAATTAAATTGTGGTCATGAACTAATAATTAGTATTTTCAACTTTCGAAGTGAGTGACTATATCAAGTGGGGTATCATATGAAAGGTCTTCACCTGTACATTCTAAAACAGATTTTTATTTATTTTTATGCATCATAGTTTTTGAATTATCGTGCAAAATGTCGAAAAAATACGACTGTAGTACGGAACCCTCATTGCGCGAGCCTGACTCGCACTTGGCCGGTTTTTCTGTACTTAGGTACACCATCACAGTGCCGTAGGTAGGTACTAGGTAGACATAATTATATGGCACTGATGATGATTATTATGAAATATATAAGAGGCGCCGGGATAACCTAACCTAATAATGGTAATGTGTGGTACAGCCTTAAAAAAATAAACGTTTTTCTTTCTTTCTTTCTTTCTTTCTTTCAAATAATTATTCATTAGAAATCGCTCACAGCTCTTCGACATTGACTTGGTCGTCTGAATGCAGGGAAAATATCGTGGTGGCTGTCGCGAATTCATTAGTTGCGTGTCAATATTGGCTCGCCTCGGCCGTGATCTTGTGCCGCTCGTGGAGTAGGTACACACACCATTGCCTAGTCAGCCATGGAGGGTCTGTCTTGCTACTTGCAAATGAGTCCTCAATACGGGAAGCGGTCTGAAATTCGACAGGTCGCAAATTCAAATCTCTGCATCCTTTGAACAATCTAGGTTATCATAATATAAAGCACCTCACATGTAAAGAGAGAAACAGAAATCTGCGCATCTTACCAAACTACAAGAAGTTTAAATTACCTAAGACTAATAATAAGTATGGAACTAGAACATGTTCATATATCTTGGCAAATATAATGAATAACTTACCATTAACTCTGCAAAATACCTACAGTATAAGAGCGATTGTTATAAGAAATTGTAAGAGGCAGTTCTTGGATCTAGGTGCCTCTTTAGATGCCTAGTCTAGGTCTAGGAAGTGTTTCATGTAACGATATTTTATATGTACAAATATGCATTAATTAACAGCTTTTATTTTTAGAACAGTTTGTACCTATATTTTATTAAATTTGTATAACGCGAACTCGCCATCCTCACATAAACTTTAACAGTTTCTAGAGGATGGCGAACTGTTTATTTTAAAATGTATTATTGAAATTTACGTGCTCAATAAAAAAAAAAAAAAAAGGTAGGTAGGTACTATTTTCTAGTAAGCACAATATTCAGGTAACTAGGTAAGTATACTATGTTCGAGGGAAAAATGGAATATCCTACTTTGATGCCCTTTTTCTAAAAAGCGGCAACTCCAAAAAGTATTTCCCATTTAGGTATCTTAGGTAGGTAAAGACCACAACGCTTACCCCTGCGTTAGGGAAGTCGTCAGATGCTTTTATCAATTTTTTTTTCTCTAAGTATTTTAATTATTGATTGACCCAATCATGATCATGATCAACCCATCATTGCCGGCTTACTGCAAAGCAAGAGCCTCCTCTCAGAGTGAGAAGGGTTTGCCATAGTCTACCACGCTGGCCATGTGCGGATTGGTAGACTTCACACACCTTTGAGAACACTATGGAGAACTCTCAGGCATCCGCATGTAGGTTTCCTAATGATGTTTTCCTTCACCGTCAAAGCAAGTGATATTTAATTACTTAAAACGCACATAGCTCCGATAAGTTAGAAGTGTGAGCGGGATCGAACCCCTAACCTCCGATTAGAAAACGGACGTTGATATCGACCCAATACAAGTCAATCTCAGAGATTATAAACATGCAAGCGTGAGGCTCCCCTAGCCCCGGAGTGCGTTTGATGACCGCTCAAAGACCTAGGTGCCTACCTAATTATAGGTGGGTAATTAGGTATATGTAGTGACTAGGAAGGTGTTTTGAGTTTCAAACAAGAATCAAAACCGGGACTTGCGAATATTCGCAATAACTAACTTTTACCCGTGACTACACCAAACCCCTATTTTACCCTCTTATGGGTTGAATTTACAAAAATAGCTATCTGCATACAGTTCGATCTGTTAAGTTGTTTGAGCTTGCACTGATAGACCAGGAACTTTTCTTTTTGTATTTTTAGATAAATCAGTCATGTTGTATAGTCAATATCGGAGATTAGGTATACCTAAACATACAGGCGTGAGTGAGGCGCCCCTAGCCCCAGAGTGCGTTTGATAACCGCTCAAAGACCTAGGTGCATAGGTTTTTAGTTAGGCGTATCGTTGACTTCGGTAAAAGACTAGCTTAAATCAAGAATCGAAGCCGGGATTTGCGAATATTCGCAACAATGAATCGGAGAGGTTGCCTAGTCAATCTCAGAGATTATAAACACACAGGCGTGAGTGTGGCGCCCCTAGCCCCGGAGTGCGTTTGATGACCGCTCAATTGGCGTGAAATTGCCCGCCGAGGGTCAGGGTCCAGCCGGGTGCAGCTGACGGCTGACCGATAATTAGCGTCATAACTGACTACTGGAATTTTAAATGCAATCGATTGATAAAACATTGGCACAGTAGGAATAAGGCACATAGTACTCCGACGCCTTTGATCTCGTAATAAATGACGACCATGCTAAACATGCAGGAAAAACTAGCTATCAAGCAAGCGATATCCACCACCACCACGCAGTACCACACAAATCCCCCAAAACACGCTCGACGCACGATACCGAAGCATCCTCAGGAGATGTACCTAGAGTGTAGACCTTATACAAGTTACAATGCACAATAATTTTACACCAAGCGAGAAAAAATGCAAAAATGTATAAATAAGATAATTAGGCAATCTAAAAATTCTAAATAATATCTGTCCCGGCTTTACTCACGTGATTAGTCGACGTTAGCCCGACTAGTTTCGAACCCATACGGGGTCCTAAAAACCGGTCGGGGGGGGGGGGGGGGGGGGGGGGGGTAAAGCCGGGACAGATATTATTTAGAATGGAAATCACTCACGGTAGTGTAAAAAGTTTTGACGACCTCCCTGGCGCAGTGGTGAGCGCTGTGGTCTTAATAGTGGGAGGTCCGGGTTCGATTCCTGGCAGGGGTTTGGAATTTTATAATTTCTAAATTTCTGGTCTGGTCTGGTGGGAGGCTTCGGCCGTGGCTAGTTACCACCCTACCGGCAAAGCCGTGCCGCCAAGCGATTTAGCGTTCCGGTACGATGCCGTGTAGAAACCAAAGGGGTATGGGTTTAATAAAAACTGCCATACCCCTTCCAGGTTAGCCCGCTATCATCTTAGACTGCATCATCACTTACCACCAGGTGAGATTGCAGTCAAGGGCTAACTTGTATCTGAATAAAAAAAAAAAAAAAAAAAAAAAAAAAAAAAAAAAAAAAAAAAAAAAACGCTAAAACAATCTAAAAATGATAATTTCAGTTTATAAAATTACACATAAATAATGAATTTTACTAGGTAATGAATTTTACTATTCATTTTAAAGATTTCACTTTTTTATCTGTTCTACAAATATCCAAAACGCAGATACCGTAGCCGCCATGTTAATTCCGACTGTGACGTCACTAAGTTGCTAGGTACCTAAGTAGATACCTATTTCGTTACCACGCACGGTATAGCCCGCGAGTGCCTAAATAATAAAATTTTTAGATCTGAAAATTCGTTTGAATAGGTAACATAAAGTTTTGATAAAAGATAAAACTAACCTAGTTAGGAATAAGTTCGGAATATCGAATGGGGAACGGGAGCCCCTGAGGGTCCGACCTTTATTTCGATTAGGGAACTATTTGCTGTCAAAACATGCGCCCGATGGACGGGCAATGGTGTCGACACATGACATGTGATAATTATGTTACACTAGAATAGATAGATGCGTTTCGCCAATGTTTTTCATATTTTAATATCTATAGCAACTTGCCCGGATTTACGTTTCCGTGGGAACTTTTTGCTTTTCCGGGATAACCCAGAAAAGTAGATTAAACTAGTAAACGAGCAAACTATTATTAGTAGCCTATGTCACGTTTCAGGTCTTTATGCATTTAAAAAATCACGCTGATCTGTTGCTCCTTTGCGACGTGATTGAAGGACAAACCAACAAACACACTTTCGCATTTATATGGTTCCTAGCAATGATATTAGAAGAAATTCTTCTAATATCATTGGTTCCTAGTGATCTATTTAGCTATTTTTTTTACGAATACTTTATGAGCTTCCGGATAAATCCCTAATACATATATACCTAAGTTTATTTTGTAAACATAGTACCTACCTACGTGTCATTAAAACCGCTTTCAAAACCTTTGTGAAGTTGTGAATCAAAAGAACGTTCAGAATTTCCCTGAACAGCGCAACATTTCAATTAAATCTCCATCAATGAGATCTCAGACCCGATAACAAAATGTCCGGTGGTGCATTGACATCCCATAGGAGTTTCGACGGGATGAAAGCATCTATAGACGTGCCAACAAGTCGGCTGCCTACGGATACTGTCTTTTAGCACAATTTATTCACTATATTTTTTATAATTTTTTAGTGTTTACCTACACTTCAAGGAAATTACTAAATAATTTTTAAATACATGTCAAAAATTGCGTGACCGGCAGGAATCGAACCTGCATCTTCTGGGTTCCCGCCCGATGCCTTGACCGTTCGGCCTTATGGATTTAGGTTTTTTAAGTCCCGTGGGAACTCTTTAATTTTCCGGGATAAAAAGTAGCCTATGCCCTTCCCCGGGATGCAAGCTATACCGAATTTGGTCAAAATCCTTTGACTTCAAAAACGGAGGAGGTTCTCAATTCGTCGGAATCATTTTCTATTCTATTCCATAAAGATGCGCGAATAAGTTCGCTGTTACCACATCAATGGCCCCGATTCTCTAGTCTCTCTCTAAACTAAATTTAGAGTATCTGCATCCTTTTCTTTTTACTAATGCTAAAAAAGGTACGGAACATGACTTTCACATTTAAAGACTCTAAATTTTAGTGCACAATTCAAATTTAAACAGTATGTTAGCCTCTGGAAGGTGGGAAATTCATTGTGGGAATGAGTGTAATATTTTATAATAAAATTCCACAAGCAATTTTAGACTTGCCTTTAAACAAGTTTAAAAAATGTGTTAAAAGTATGCTCCTAAAAAAAGCATATTATAAGTACAGTCGCAGACTATGTAAACGATATAAAAGCTTGGATTTGACTCGCTCCAGCAATGCACGGGGCTGCAATGGCTTGTATAGTACGGTATAATAACATTGTAAATTGAAAAATTAAAAAGAGCAACCGCCGAGTTTCTTGCTGGATCTTCTCGGTAGGAACGGCATTCCGAACCAGTGGTAAATTAAAACAACCTGACTATTCATAAGTACTTGTAAAAAGTTTACATGAATAAAAAGACATTCTATTCTATTCTATTCCATTCTGTTAGTATAGTTTATCTAACTTAACTATCTAATTACCTACTGATGCATGGTGCCAAGAATACTGGCTGCATTTCCGCGCTGGCCAGCCGGGCTGATGCTTGTAGTTGGCATATCTATAGATTCTATAAACCTTTTTTTTGTTTTTTTTCCGATGCAAGGCAACGCTATCGCGTATAATAGGTACAGCCAAAACAGCGCAGAGGTCGCACAATGGCGATGTAAGACAGAATGGGGAGTAATATTTTATTGAAGACCCTTTCTCGACTCTGGAGTGTTGTGTCAATATGGGCGGTGAATTCGATGGAGCGTAATGTGTGGAATACGCAGACTAGAGAAAACTCTACTCGTAGGTAGGGTACGGGCTGCGCAAAATGTGAAACTTGTCGGTAGAAGCAAAAATATCAAATCAAATCATTTCATCGAATCAAATTCATTTATTTCTTGTAAGATAACTATCGCATCTCTTATACTGTGTCTGTGACTCTGTGAAGATTCTACTGAGAAGAGCCGGTAAAAAACTCAGCAGTTGCTTTCAAAGGAATTCATAATTTTTAGGGTTCCGTACCTCAAAAGGAAAAACGGAACCCTTATAGGATCACTTTGGTGTCTGTCTGTCTGTCTGTCTGTCTGTCAAGAAACCTACAGGGTACTTCCCGTTGACCTAGAATCATGAAATTTGGCAGGTAGGTAGATCTTATAGCTGACATTTGGGGAAAAATCTGAAAACCGCGAATTTAGGGTTAGATCACACAAAAAAAATTAAATTGTGGTCATGAACTAATAATTAGTATTTTCAACTTTCGAAGTGAGTGACTATATCAAGTGGGGTATCATATGAAAGGTTTTCACCTGTACATTCTAAAACAGATTTTTATTTATTTTCATGCATCATAGTTTTTGAATTATCGTGCAAAATGTCGAAAAAATACGACTGTAGTACGGAACCCTCATTGCGCGAGCCTGACTCGCACTTGGCCGGTTTTTTTATAAAATTTAGGTAGAGCTAAAAATCTATATAACTACCTCAGTTGTATGGCATTCAATGTTCTGAAGTGATGGTTCTTTTCAATGCATTATGCATATGCAGGCCACCAAAATAGGTAGGTACCTATGCCTTCAATTCAATTTTTGAAAGCTGTTTGTGTTTTTGTTAGAATACGTGTACACCTACTTCCGAAACTGTTTGTTCACGAAAGCTCTATCTATTTTTTCCTCTAATCCATGCATGGAGGAATATTGCTGCGTAGCATCGCGTAGGTGCGCTACAATAAAATAATGCAGATCTGTCGATGTAGGAGAATAACTGTGTTTGTGCACAACAAACAGATTGTGTGCACACATCATATCTTGTGTTAAGTGCAGTTAGTGCAAATCTGTCTCCGTTCCGAGAGCCGATGCCGAGAGTATAGACAGTGGCGTGCAGGCCGTAGAGGCATGAAAGCATTGCTTACCCCAGTTGTAACAGCTCAATGCATATTTTTCATTATAACACTACATACATTTATCATTGTCTGGTGGGAGGCTTCGGCCGTGGCTAGTTACCACCCTACCGGCAAAGCCGTGCCGCCAAGCGATTTAGCGTTCCGGTACGATGCCGTGAAGAAACCAAAGGGGTTTAATAAAAACTGCCATACCCCTTCCAGGTTAGCCCGCTTCCATCTTAGACTGCATCATCACTTACCACCAGGTGAGATTGCAGTCAAGGGCTAACTTGTATCTGAATAAAATAAAAACTAACAGGTAGGTGACATGCCGTGCTACAAGTTCCTTTCTTGTTGTACAGTACGCGACAGAAAATAATGTATATCGGCCCTTACAATGACATTTCGGCTTTGTAGAGGGTTGTCTCTGTCACTCATACCTATATGACGTTTTGTTGGTCTCAACGACAGAGATGCTCTACAAATCCGCTATCTAATTCTCAAGGTCGATGTACGTTATTTTCTGGTAATTTAAAACTACCTGACTATTCATAAGTACTTGTAAAAAGTTTACATGAATAAAAAAACATTCTATTCTATTCTATTCTCCCTGCGAGTATCATAATGTCTGATGTCGCTGAAAAAACCCTTGACAACTTTATATTATTATTACCTAATACCACAGAATACATAATCAAGATAGGTACCTAGACCTCTGTTCGTTAGGCAGAGTACCTAATATTCCTACATACATACAACACGGTACGCATAAACTAAACAAACCATATTTTTTAATCTGCAAGAGTAACTACAAAATAAAAAATCGCGTCGTGTAGTGTCATTAGCGAGAATGGCGGTAAAATAAGGGTGGTCTTTCACTAAAGCCACGCTGCAGTTCTAAGCGATCCAAAGCTATAATCTATTTTTCCTTATTTGAATTCATAGGTAGGTAAGTTACAAGCAAGTATCTTCTTGCTAAAATGAGTAAGTAGCGAACTAAACAGGACCTTCTTACCCCGAACTAACAATGAAATTTATGATACGAGTGAAAAACCTAACTCCAGAAGGTCTTAAGCGACAACTACAACTCTACGACAATAAGTACGAGATTATGACACTGCTATTGTAGTAAACTTTCTCCTTAGCCTCTGAGGACTTTTCCATTCTCAGTTAAATTACAGAATCACCTACATGATACCTCCATGATATCCACAGATGACAGTGAACGCTTTTAGATTATTATTAGTTACTAGCTTAGGCCTACAACTTCATCCGCGTGGACTACACCAATTTCAAACCCCTATTTCAATCCTTTGGGGGTTGAATTTTCAAAAAAACTTTCTTAGCGGAGGCCTACATCATAATAGCTATCTGCGTACCAAATTTTAGCCCGATCTCTCCAAAAGTTTGAGCTGTGCGTTGATAGATCAGTCAGTCAGTCAATCCTTTTATATATTTAAAATCAGCTCACTCGATATAGCAGCCTTATATAGCCACGTACGAACACTGGAATACAGGACTAATGTTCTGAGCGAGGAAAGATTAATTTTTGTCGGTGATATTAATTTTTTATAATGATAATAGGATGGGTGGGTAGTGACAATGTAATTAAAACATTAAGCCAGGAGAAAATGATATTGTAGGTAGAGTTATTTAATGTGATTCACTGCATTACACAAATGACAGAATTACGGGCAAAATAATGTTTTTAAAATATTTAAAAGGGAACTGAGTGTCTCATCTGTTTACTAAAATGATAGTATACTTACCTGTATTCTTTTTTAAATAAAATGTTTTTCCTACTTGGAAAATATGCTATAGAAGTTAGGTACTGCGAGCGTATGACTATACTTTAGTTTGCTTTAGCTTTTCTGACTTAAAAGATAAATCAGGGAAACGCGTAAGCGACGCGATTTGTCTGGCGTTTTGGACCTTCTGGTGTTAGATTTTTCACTCGTATCATGATTTCATTGCCAGTTTGCAGTAATAACGTCTTATGGCCGCGTAGGTAAGTATATACACGCTGAAATCTTAGTGGTTGTTTTCTCGCGTTAGAATGATTTGCTCTCAGTAGTAGGTACTATCGAAACATTGAGTTAACTTTAAAAAAATAGAAAATGTTTTTGTTTTGAAATTATTGAAAAAGAACATCAAAAGTTTGAAAAACAATAGTAATTCTCTAGCCATGTGAATAGTAAGTAGGTACATCCACTCGAACCTCGCTGCCAATAAAGTGTAAACGTTTAGAGCAAAATAAGCTCACGCGTGTAGTGATACGGCATAAACTAGCCTGCACGCACGCGGTACTGCAATTGCTTCGAGGTCTCATTCGAGTTTTATTTTTCTCGATTGTAAATTTGCCATTTTGATTCTAATAATTTTGTATATTTATACATCAATTGTAATACCTACATTACAATTTCAACGTGTTTAGCGCCGCATTTTTGCATTTTAGCGAGAAGCTACTTGTTTACCTGTTAAGGAAAAATAGATTGTGAATTTTGTTATGTGTACACCATGAAATTTAAAACATGTGCTTGCATTGTATTGATTGAAGATTAAGGTAAACATTCATGGAAGCGCAGCGAGCGCAAATATTTTCACAAAACAGGAAAAGAACTTACAAAATATAGCCGCCCCGCACACCCGCACTTCAGCCACACTTTCCCGCTCCGGGTTACGGGCTGTGTGGGTGTGCGGGGCGTCCCCGTCCCGATTGCCATGTCGAGTTGTCGCGAACTACAGGTAACTATACCTAACATTATGGTGAGGGTGTAATTTATCAAGGCTCTAGGAAAGAGCTTCTAAAAGAACTAGAAAAGAATAGATGTACTTCTTACCTACTTACTTACCTACTTAGACGTACAATTTTTGAGAATAAAATATAAAAGTCCTTTCAGTTTCCAGGCTAATGACGTCGACGTCGGGTGGCATGGGGCATGTCAACCAAATGGGTGGGCTGGCGGCGTGCGCGGGTCCCGACGCCAAGCCCATGCAGTTCCCGCTCGCGCAGAGAAGAAAACGGAGAGTGCTGTTCACGCAGGCGCAGGTGAGACTCCCTCTATAGCTAATGTTTAGGTCACGCTGGGCAGCAAGGGGCACGTCAACCAGATGGACGGGCTGGTTAGGTTAGGTTAGGTTAGGTTAGGTTAGATGGACGGGCTGGTGGCGTGTGCAGGTCCTGATACCAAGCCCATGCAGATCCCGCTCGCGCAGAGAAGGAACCGGTGAGTGCTGTTCACGCAGGCATAGGTGAGACTCTCTCTGTTCACGCTAATGACTTGGCGTTGGGTGCCATACCATAATACATAACACATCAGGTACTTGAAGAGCATAGCACAAGATCAGATCAGCATCAGAAGTTGAAATGGGGTCTGCATATTTTGATACGGAGCTCCATTGGGAATTCGGTTTAAACTTAGGTATAAGTATAGTAGATTTTCTGGATACTGTGCCTATGTTCTGGACTACTATAGGATACCTAGGACATATAGGCACAATCACATTGTAATCTATTATAATGTAAAAGCTCTACGTTCGACAATAGTTATGACGTCGCGTACCCATTGTCATAACTCAAAATACAAGATTATCATAACCAGTTATATCTAGGTAGTAGATTCAGTATTTATTAATATATTCTCATCACGTCTCCACATTCGGCAGAAGTTTTGTTCATTTCGCCCCGCGCTACGTCTATTTGCAAGCCCTCACAGGGGAGTTTTATTTGACGATCATTTTACAAATAAATTCGATAGGGGGACCTTGCCTTACCTGCCGTTCGAGTTTAACTAATGCGCCCCATTCAGGATAGAGCTACGTTGCATATAATATCAAACTGGTGGTTTTGATGGCACAGTTGTTAGGAGGCCTGGATAGTGTGCTAACAAGGTCACTTTAGCATTTATATTATTCAGTAAGAATGGATAATTTGAAGAACCAATTTAGTATTGATATATGGATAAGTAGTTAGGTTTAGGTAGCCCTAGACTTTTAGGGTGGTAAAAACTATACGAGAGAAACAATAGCAAGTAGCGACAGACAATCGTGTCGTGTGGTTTATGGGCCGCTTTATGGCGAGGGGAGATTTGATCGCGACTAACGCGATTTTTATTGCCGAGGGCCCGAGCGGGGTTAGGTTATTATTTTATATTCGTATAGTTTTGAACGTTTTAATGCCTCAGATTGTTGAGTGAGTGATTTGTATGATATTGGGGACGAAGATTTGAAGGTAGGCTATGTAGAGTCATTCAGGGTAACTGAGCGCAGTGGGTAAGTGAGCGCACTGTGTAGGTGCTATCTATACAGGATGTAACCGAACGCTAGCAAAAACTTAGCGTTACTATTGTTAT
This sequence comes from Maniola hyperantus, assembly GCF_902806685.2. NCBI lineage: Eukaryota > Metazoa > Arthropoda > Insecta > Lepidoptera > Nymphalidae > Maniola > Maniola hyperantus. The sequence continues at coordinate 979,900 of NC_048553.1, read as the reverse complement.
TCTACCTAAACACAATCCAATTCCAATAACCATTTCATTTATAGTATTTTTCAAACCCGCAATGTGCGTGCAAAATTCGGGTCAATGCCTGGCCTACGATACGGCATTGACTCCGAGTGGCCTACATACACAACGTTCGTTGACCTCTAGCGTCAGTCAGATGTACTTATATGTCGTAAACTTTTTGTGGTGTCATATCAGTAATCATCAGTACCTACTATCACCTGTCTTAGTTTCTGCCAGGCGTTCTGGTTACACCCTGTAGGTAGTTCATCTTTATCCACCGATCACTAAGTGTTTAACTATCAGTCTCTTCTATTAGGTAGGTATCTACCTATGTTTAGACTAAGTAGATTAGGTATGCCCGCGGCTTCATTCGCGTGAATTTAGTATATTGTGTAACTCTTTGGACCTATGGACCGACCAAATTAAGTCTGTTGTGGGAGGTCCTTTGCACGAGTGTACCAGGCTGTCAGCCAGCAGGGAGAAATGGCGAATGCTCGTGAGGCATATAGCATCTGCCCTCAAAGACGTTGCTTCGTGATGACCACGACCGCTCTGCCAAGAGTGATACGACAAAGAAGAAGAAGAAGAAGTAACTCTTTGAGTTTCCAGAATAAAAATAGACATGCTAGCGATGCAAGCTACAACTATAAGCCAGTGTCGAGCAGTTCATAGAGGCATAAAACACTGTTTACCCAAGTTGAAATAACTTCGCCCTCATTTTTCATAGGTAATGAGTAATGACACTCAGTACAAAGGTAACTTAACTAAGTAATGCCTACCCTTCGAATTATGTGCACGCCACTGCTATAAGCCTACCTAACTAAGCAGATGAGCTGTGAAAATGGTAACAGGCTGACACACTTTTGCATTTACAATATTACTTAGTAGGCCTGTAATCTGTATGCAATATCATAGGTATGGATACGGATAGAGGTTATATAAGTAGGTACATTATGTAGGTAGGTAGAAGGTACCTACTTGGGGCGTAAAAGGGGTTACCTACCTACCACCTTGGAAACAATAACGCATTTTCCAAAGGCACAAAACAATACCTCTTTGGGAACAATAAAAATAGGTGTTCCCAGATCCGTGTGTACATTCTCCCCTTCAGTATTTCAGGGAATAGAATTAATTACATGGAGCGAACGTAGCATATCTTTCACCGGGGGCCCGGGGGCGGGGCCTCCACCGGAAGTGGGAGGGGTTAGGGTCCCGGGGGAGGGCAGGGGAGGGCCCTCGAAATTAAATAGCTGTGTTAACGTAATCTCGCGCCAGGTAACACGGAATGTTTAATTATGTGCATTAATGAACGCTGTAATATATTTATTGCGTGAATACATTTTGTGATATTTTTATTTTATAATTGAATTGAGGATGTACCTATAGGTATCTTTTTTATTAACGGCAATGTTATAAATAGGTAGGTAGGTTTCAAGTAAAGTAGTTTTTTAAATCAGGCAATTGCAGCGACCTATTGCATATTATACTTACCTACCTACAGGGTGGTCCGAGAAGTGACGTCTAAAAGAAAAAAAATACCTAGGTATTAGGTATATATTGTTAAAGCGGCAATATAAATACATATTCTGTGAAAATGTCAACTCTTTACGTAGGTAGGTATCCCAGGGTCACTCAGCGGGCGATGGAGAGAGCTATTCTCGGAATTTCTCTACGTGATCAAATCAGAAATGAGGAGATCCGTAGCGTTGAAGAACTAGTAACGACATAGCTCAACAGGTTGCGAAGCTGAAGTGGCAGAGGTTAGGGCACATAGTTCGGAAAACATTGACAAAGATAGATATTGGGCCTTGTGGTCTCAAGGTGCTGGAATGGCGATCTCGCACCGGAACGCGCAGCGTTGAAGGCCCCCACTAGGTAGATGGACGAACGACATCAGACGAGCCGCTGGATTCTTGCCTGACTGTGTGTGTGTGTGTATGGTGCGTGGGAGAAGACTGTGACGTGTAGAAGTCCCTAAAAGAGATGTCTAGCAGTGGACGTCTATCGGTTGATGATGATGATGATAATTTACTCTAAGACCGTTCTGTTTTCGCCCAATAACATTTTCGAACTCTTCTACTGTCCATGCAATGCCCATATCTGCGTTAGATAATTTATATCGCTTGCGCACGGTGCGTGATATTGCGGACGGACGCAGACCAGCCCGCACCAACGCGACGCGCCACGGGAAGAGTATCTTCCGTGATGGCGACGACACGTGGTCGTTGTCGGCCGTGCGTGATAGTCCGCAGAATCACGTACGTACTTACCTACCGTGGGAACAGTGGCGTGCATAGGGTTTAAAGCCAGGGCAAGCAGTAGTTAGGTAAGCCAGTCAAAGAATAATGAGCATTGAGCAATTTCAACCGAGTTAACTATTTCTTGGGTAAGCAGCGCTTTTATGCCTCTATGAGTTGCACGCCACTGCGTGGGAAGCCACTATGAAATTACCAGTGAGTACCCGCCCGCTTGTGCGGGATGCGTAACAGCATTTTTACCAGCGGGAGAAAGAAAAGCCACTATAAAGCCTGATTTCAGGTATTTGATGCGTGCTCATTATAATGGCACTATGGTTTGCCGCAGGTTTACGAGCTGGAGCGGCGGTTCAAGCAGCAGAAGTACCTGTCAGCGCCCGAGAGGGAGCACCTCGCCTCGCTCATACACCTTACGCCCACGCAGGTAAGTCCGTTGTAACCCTATACTTAACCCCTACTTATAACCCCTTGGTTAGGGGTACGCCATTTAGGTTCCCCGACCTCACTCCATGAAGCCCTCGGCAACCTGGGCGGTCTGTTTGGCTTCTGGAGCGAGCTTGGATGGCTGGAGTGAAGACTTCAGCGGGGAGGGGCGATGCACGCACAACAGACGGAAACGTTTAAGTGCGGAAACCAGCCCAGAGCGAAGAAGAAGAAGGGGTATGCCATACTTGCCTAAGTATAGTCTTGAGATGGCAATCGGGGTATGAGGCGGGGGGATGCCCTGCACACCCGCAATCACCCGCGCTCGCCCGCATTGGGTTAGCGCAGGGGCTGTGCGGGTGTACGTACGGGGCGCTCCTTCCCTGACCTGTCGCGTACTATAAGTACCTACCTTCCTACCTGCCTACCTGGCAGTCTACACAAAAATGACTACAGCCTTCTCGATCGTCATCATCATTATCAACCGATAGACGTCCACTGCTCATAGGTCCCTTCAGTCGCCCTTCACTTCGTCAGCTGGACATAGGTCCCTTGTAGGCAGTGGCGTGCACAGGGTTTGAAGCCAGGGTATGCATTAGTTAAGTAGGAACCTGTTTACTGGCAGGTCATAATGAAAAATATGCATTGAGCTAAACAACTGGTGTAAGCAGTGCATTTATGCCTCTATGACCTGCACGCCACTGCTTGAAGGGACTTCCACACGCCACAATCTTGCGCCGCCCGAATCCAGCGGCTCCCTGCGACTCGTCTGATGTCGCCCGTCCACCTAGTGGACGTCTTCCAACACTGCCTTCTCGATACCAGAGCAGTATTGAGGCGATGTTAAATGAAAGTACTAATAAGGATAGTAGAAAGTGTTATAAGTAGTCAGTGTTCCTCGATATAAAAGTGCGCGTCACCGGCAAAGTTCCCACAGTCTCAGCCCCACTGTCCACACCTCCACAGCAAACAGCAAAAAACAACAAACATCGATAAGACACTCGTACTCGTATAGCTGCTCCATTGTGAGTGGACACTGCTATAGTAGCCATGTATCCATCGCTTTATTATCATAACGGATGTAGGGACTACACACGGCACCAACTTTCACTCCAATTCGACCAGTAGGGCGATTGTCTAAAACCGGCATCAATCATTATTACAATCTCAATTGTTCTGATTGGTTGAATTTGTGCGATTCTTGTTGCAACAATGCATTGTAGCCAATAGTGAGCGAGCATTAACCAATCAGAGATGATTGCGATCGTGACATTGTAGCTGTCAAACAACCGCGGTAGGGCCACAGAAGTCCAGATTTGACAACTAGTCAAATCAGTGGCCCTACCGCAGATTAAATAAAGTAAATACACATAATATATATATATATATATATATATATATATATATATATATATATATATATATACGTATATTATGTGTATTTACTTTATTTAATGAGTACACCCCTTCCGCTTTCTTTAATTTTTATAATATCCTCTACCCTAAGATTGCCTGGAAGAGATTGCTATTTTAGCGATAAGGCCGCCTATTGTACATGCTGTATTTGTTATATGTCTATTGTTTTTGTTTTGGTGTACAATAAAGCATATTTTACTTTACTTACTTTATAATCAGCTGTCATAAAGGTGAAGAAAATCGCTCTGACTTTACCTAGGTATACCTCTAGGTAGGTTACTTATAGATTCTCTGCATTATATTCGTATAGGTAAGTAGGTATCTGTTACCTATTTGCCAAGAACTGTGCAAAGCTTGAAACCGTTTGTTACGAGGACTCCGATCTCCGTCTATAATGTTTTCACGTACTTAGTAGTTGTACTTGCTCGATGTATAAATAATAAAGTGTAAGGATATTTGTATATTTAGTGCGTAGACAAAGGCCCGGCCGCTCGACGCTCGCCAAACACATGAGCTGTGTTTATTCTTTCGTCATTAAGCTCGAGTGTTGACTGCCGTACGGGCCCTAGCGCTAATTTCCTGGGAGGTCAGACGCAGTGGATTTAGGTTTTTTTGGGTTTTTACAACCCCGTGGAAACAGTGGCGTGCAACTCATAGAGGCATAAAAGCGCTGCTTACCCAAGAAATAGTTAACTCGGTTGAAATTGCTCAATGCTCATTATTCTTTGACTTGCTTACCTAACTACTGCTTACCCTGGCTTTAAACCCTATGCACGCCACTGCGTGGAAACTCTCTGATTTTCCGAGACAAAAGTAGTCTATGTCCATTTCCAAGATGTAAACTATCTTCGTTTACCAAGTAAAAAAAAAAAAAAAATTAATTATCATGTGGATTAATAATTGTTTACCAAGAAGGTTAATGGTACCTACCAAAAATGTCATTTACCTACCAATGTGGATTATAGTTGGTACGCGACAGGTTGAGAAGACAATCGGGGTGTGAGGCGGGGGGACGCACCGCACGTCACCCGCGCTATCTTGCACCCAGTGGCGTGCACAGGAGTTCAAGCCAGGGTATGCATTTAGGTATGAACTTATTTTACGGCAGGTTATAATGAAAAATAAGCATTGATTTATTACAATGAGGGTAAGCAGTGCGTTTATGCTTCTATGAGTTGCACGCCACTGCTTGCACCGGCTTAGCGTGGGGCTGTGCGGGTGTGCGGGGTGTCCCCACCCCGATTGCCATCTCGACCTGTCGCGAACTAAGTATACCTACGGCTACGGTACGCGGCAGAAAGCAATGTAGGTATTCGGCTTTGAAGAGCGTTGTCTCTGTCACTCATACCTATGTGACGTTTTGTCGGTCTCAACGACAGAGATACCTAATAGGTATGTACCTACTCTACAAAATTGCTATCTCCTTCTAAAGGCCGACCTACATTACTTTCTGCCGCGTACTGTACCGTAAAACGGGGTGAATAGGAACCGGGGTGTGAATAGGGACAAAACTGGGAATGAGATTTGAACGTAAAAATAATACCTACCCAAATCAGCTTAGAATTTTGGTAGCATTGTTTTTCCCTATAGTAGAATATTTGATCTTTTATTTGGCATCACTGAACCAGAGACAAATTGACATTAAAATAACGAAAGCGTCATTGCAAAAACGTTATTCAAAACACGCTAAGCCGTAGGTCTCAAAACTTTGTTTACTTTGATGCAGTACGAGAATAAAACAGTAGAAAAACTATTAGAAATCATTAAACATTTATCTAAGAGGCGTCACAAAAGCAGATTTGTCTAAATGTTACATATTTTTCTGTAAAAAAGAAAAAATTGGAAACCAAGTGGTTTTGGCTTTGCCATGGGGATTATAGGTACGGGAAAGGGGTGGATAGGAACGCTATACTTACTGAATTGGAACGAATCAAGGTTAAATAGGAACAGTAAGGTTTATATAGGGACAGGGCTGTCACTTTAAATATTTAATTAAATTGTTAAAAAAAATTCTTCCTTCTTGTGTAGTCGACTAGTAAAATTTAGTTAAATGGCATTCTACTGTTTAATATTGATAAATAAATAAATAAATAAAAATATTTTTTATTCAATTAAACTTTTACAAGTATAGGTAACTACACTACCTACTTGTAACAGTTTAATTAAATAAAAAATATTTTTATTTATTTATTTTTGAATCGTCAAACCACTAATTCGGCATGCCAGCAACCAGCAAGAAACTCGGCGGTTGCTTTTTTTTTAAAGATTTGATACCTACTATGCCATGTATAATAACATTTGCTATGAAGATAACTATTAAGACATAGGCATCCGCTAAGAAAGGATTTTTGAAAACTCAACCCCTAAGGGGTTGAAATAGGGGTTTGAAATTTGTGTCGGACGAAGTCGCGAGCATAAGCTAGTTTTGTAATATTAGAGGATAGAGCTAACTTGTGTTTGACAACCCTAACCTTTTTTCCCTATTCACCCCTTTGCCATTCCGTTACACCCCGGATCAAGTATAAATAGGGACAGCATATATTTTGATTAAAATATACCAGTAATTTATCATTATTTTATATTTTTTGGATGTTTCCTTAGAATTCTTACAACCGGAGATGCTTACAAACAGTTAAAGCATCATAATTTGTACCAAAACATCCGTAAATTTCAATGCGAAGTTAGATTTCGTACCTATTCACCCCGTTTTACGGTACCTTCGTTGTTTGTTGTCAAAGTGCTATTATTTAGTCTGTGAATGAAAATATTAGCAAATCATAAAAATTAAAATTAATTAAAAAAAAATCTATCAAAATCATTAGTAAGTACTTACTTAGGAAACGTCCGCGTCCCACGAACATCTACAGAAGCTAATAAAACTTCAAAAACAAATAATTTACAAATATTTGTTGGAACGGAGCTCGTTCATAAACTTTGCTAAGGCGATTTAATCATCGTTTATTAAGCAAATATTAATTTAGTGAACTGCAGAGCTAATATTTGATCGGGGCCTGTTCACGGTCGACGGGCAGGGGGCAGGGGCGGGCCGCGGACCGATACAAACTTACCGAGTGGGGGGTCGGCGGTTACGAAACCTTCTGTCTGTGACCTATGTAAAGCTACATAACATAAGTACCTATTCATTGCAACTGGCACAGTAAATACATATGAAAAATTGCGGAACCGATCGACAGGATTCGAACAGTAGATACCTACCTCCTACGCCTTCCCTGGGAATCGCGCCCGAAGCGATACCCAGGAGTGACGCAGGCACGCAGGTTCGAAATTCGAATCTGCAATTTTTATTAATGTATAAGTATAGGTATTTAAAATTATTAATTAAAGAGATCTACATGATTATGTATCATACTAATCATGTAGGTACCCTTATTATAAATGCGAAAGTGTGTTTATTTGTTTGTTTGTCAACAGTGCAACGGATTGACGTGATTTTTTTGCATGGGTATAGGCAGTGGCGTGCACAGGATTTGAAGGCAGAGTAGGCATTAGTTAGGTAGGAACCTGTTTACTGGCAGGTAATGAAAAATATACAACTGGGGTAAGCAGTGCATTTATGCCTCTATGACCTGCACGCCACTGGCCGTATAGGTTAAGACCTGGAGAGTGACATAGGCTACTTTTTATCCCGGAAAATCAACAAGTTCCCACGGGGTTTTTAAAAACCTAATCCCACGCGGACGAAATCGCGGGCATCAGCTAGTCTAAATATATAAAAGGAAAAGGTGACTGATTGATCTATCAACGCACAGCTCAAACTACTGGACGGATCGGGCTGAAATTCGGGATGCAGATAGCTATTATGACGTAGGCATCCGCGAAGAAAGAATTTTTGAAAATTCAACTCCTATGGGGTGAAATACATAGCATCGTACCGGAACGCTAAATCACTTGGCGGCACGGTATTTTCGGTAGGGTGGTAACTAGCCACGGCCGAAGCCTCCCAACAGACCAGATCAGAGATATAGAAATTATAAAATTCCAAGCCCCCACCGGCAATCGAAACCGGGACCTCCCACTAATACTTAAAGACCACAGTGCTTACCACTGCGCCAGGGGAGGTCGTCAGTGTGTGTGAGTATGTTGAAACGCTGCCTCACCTGTAATAACATAACGCACAGAAATCACCCGATTCCGAAATCCAGGTCCATTTGTCGCCACATTCACTCACGTCTTATTACAATCACCATCATTACTTTACCATCAACACCAAGATTACTAAACCTTATCTCTATAAGAATAAGGTTGAATTTAATAGATCTGAAGGTTTTGTAAGTGGAGTTGATTGTGGTGGGATTTGGCTGCGGTATTTTGATAAGTTACTAACTAAATGACGCGTATTGATCTCCTGTCATGCGTGTTTACTCAGCGTGCGTTCCAATGCCGTTTCTATTCTGTGATCAGAACAGAAAGCCACTGGTAGGTACTAGGTAGGGGTCTATGTATGCGTGTGCGAGGGACAAAGCAGTTAGGTAGGTACCACTAATCAGTTAGGTAGATACCTACCACAGATAATATCCAGATTTGCAACTAGCGTGGCCCCCTCAGTCCCTCTCGCTCAAGCAGATTTTCTTACTTTGGAAATGTCAAAATACTTCTCACTCTGAGAGGAGACCTGTGCTCTGTAGTGAGTAATGGGTTGATCATGATGATGATGATGATGATGATGATTAAAATGTGCATCGTTATTTTTCAAATTCGCCAAAATATGACGAGAAAAAAATGCCGTCCTACGCAAACATTGCAACAGTGCATTAGCGATACAAAAAATTAACAAATTCGGCAGACATTGCGGCTTTACCTGCCCCTCGGCTCCACAATGGACTTGTCAGGTGCATCATCCCCTTATCTGCCTAATCCTATCACAAAGAGGATTCTTCCCATTCACCAGAATATAATCTCCAACGAATCGCTCATAATATCAAAGAAAGCGCGCGAAATCAACCGAAATGCCCGCGCTGCAATAATTTAGCGGTTATTACACAATAAAATAAAAATTTCATTCCAATTCTAAATTCAAATCATTGTTCCATTTGCAAATTTGTTTTGACAGGTTGGCTGCATTGAATGGTTGAACGTTAGCGGTGCGTTCTGGCTCAGGGACTATGATACCATAAACAATTTTTATTTTTTTTATTCAGAATAAAAGCAGACGATTTTATTGCGGCGAGCTTTTAACAGGAAGTGTATTGTGATCTCACGGCGATTAGGGATTAGAAAAAGTGAAGTGGAATTATTGGAAAATTATAGGCCTACTTTGAGGTTTTGGCGTAAAGGCTTTGATGTTAAAAATCCTGTACTTAAACAGCGATTGTTTATTCATCACGTCTTATGTGCTCTACTCTGCCCACTGCCACTTCAGCTTCGTAACCCATTGAGCTGTGTCGGTAAATTTGGTTTCGCTACGAATCTCCTCATTTCTGATATTTTCACGTAGAGAAACTCCAAGCATAGCTTTGTCTATCACCCGCTGACTTTGAGCTTTTTATGAGGAAATTGCCCCGGGATGCTAACGAAAATCATATTATGATGTAGCCTACCAATTCTATGGTAAATTCACCTAGCCTGGAAATTATGGCAATTAAAAAATTGTAAAATGTATAATTTCGATATCTTTGAAAATAACTACCTATGATCACAGAATACTTGGTGCAGAAGGATTACTACGCAGAGACATTTAAATAAATAGCGACCCTTATTACGACATAATAAAGTGCAATTTAGTTCGCACAGCGCCACAGGATCTAAAATAACCGCCTTTCTTTCTATCGCGCAAACTCTTATACAGCTCATTCTCTTTTGAGAGACAAGGTTACGCGAGAAATATCTCGGGTCACATGAACAGGTGAGTCCGGGATGGTATGATAATAAAGTGATAATAAAAGTCCATGAAGATTGAAGGTACGAGTGACATCACCATTTACAGGACAGCATAATATCAGTAAAATTACAAATGGCAGTGCGGGAAGAGTAATAGTTCTGATGCACTCGACGTCCACCCGCTCGGCCAGTGAACGAACAGCGATTTGACAAGCCGTCATTGTTTAAAATTAACCCGCCATTATCTCATTGCTCCCATTACACCCGCATGCGCCGCATCCGGCAGGCGACAGACTGTGCAAGTACACAGATTATACAGACTCGTGACCATAGACAAAGGGAGGATTGCTCGCAGTAGGTCTTTGTCTTACTTTTTTATGCGTGACCGATAACAAAGAGTATATCTAGTATAAGGTTACGGGAAAAATGTTAGCTGTTTTGGCTTTATCGAACTTCTTACGTACCTACCTAGTTTTTTTTCGTAGGACATCTTTTCTTTTTATGTCGGTTATTTTTTGGATAGAAACAATGGTTGAATCAGCCTTATTAACTTAATATGCTTGCTAATTTGCAAATTGCACCTGCCGGGAATCGAACCTAGGACCTACCATCTTAGGCTATAAGACCAGACCTGTCATAACTCATACTGCGCCAGGGAAACTGCGTCGAAACTCAGAGTAGGTTAATAAGAGCTAGAGTAGATCTGTATCAGAAATTCAGTCAATAAGGACAACGATTCGCATTCGCAATGCATGTCATAATCATAAGTTGTGTGCTAGGGGGGCATATCGAATTCTACTAAAAGGACGAAGCCACGTCGTCCTGGAAAGGCAATTAGCTAAAATAAGATGAAAATGAAACGGAATAGGTCTGCGAATGCCAACAGTGGCGCGGGAACATCGAAATTTACTTAAGTTTAATAACGAAACGCGAGCCGCCTGTTTGCGGAGCGGGGAATACTGCGGGATATTGTGCCCCGGACCGTCCGCAAAAAAATAGTTATTTTCATATCACTCGCTTGAAAAGGAGTCCATTGCTTCGATCGAATAAAACTTTTTTGTAAATTTTTGGTATTTTAGGATTAAAAGACACTTTTCAAAAAAGGGGTAAAATACCCTATTGCAAATGTGCTTTATAAACTGTACGTACATCACACACATCCAGTTATTGTAGACGATTGCGAAGACAGTTGAGCTCGTGCGTGTCAATCGTTTTGGTCCCGGCAGAATACCAGCGCTGTTTTTCAAAACCTGCAGTAACAATACTGCGAGCTGGGGCATTTTCATCTTGTACCATGTGGATGCAAAAACTCATTTTAAGTACCTAATTATTTAATTACTAACTACTACTACTAAGTTTGTTTATGTTCTCGGCACAAGATGGTTACCAAATTGGGGTTCTTTCTTTCATTCTTTCTTACATTGTAAGTGCTAACCTTTTTACACGTTCTAAGTTTTTTCCTTATCGGTAATTTGCCGACGGTACCTACGTACTTAGTTGAGTTTATTGCGACCTGTATTTAACTCTGCGCGCTTTGAATATGCAGGGCGCAATGCGTTTAGCTCAGCGTTTGCGTTGCGCTCAACTTATACCTAGTGATCGACAGTTCAGAGCTCTAAGATTAATAGGAACACTTTTAAATCTTTTACCCTACGTGTGAGATTCACATGCTCAAACGGTATTTTTTTAACTAGAGTTTCTTGCCGGCTGAGTCAGTAAAATAGTAGAATCTGTTGTAATTCCCGCATATTACTAATGCGCGTGGCCGCTATATTAGTGACGTCAGCACTAGACTGAAGTTTCGAGCTGATGGTATACCTAATACCTACGTCAAATGACGTCATTTCGATGTTAATTAGGCATGGTTCCAGCGCAATAGCAATGTGCGGGACTTATAAGATTGTAGCGACTAGCGCCTAAGAAATGAAACTTTTTTCATAATTTCATCACTAGTTAGACTACTTTGACTCCTACAATTTCATTTGGATGCAGTTTCAAAAGGACAGTTTTAATTAAATCCACACGGCACGGCTGATAGGGTGGTAACTGGTAAGTGGTAGGTAACTAGTTACGGCCGGAGCCTCCCACCAAACCAGAGCAGAGGCAATTTAGCAATTATAAATTACCATACTGCTCCTGCTGGGTACTGAACCAAGGACCTCCTAAGTACTTATGCGCTCTGCCACTACGCTCACCATAGCGCCAGAGGTCAAATCTAAGATGACCACTGGTATAATCATCAGAATATTTATATCCCTACCTCTATCCGTGCTTTGCCTTATCCAGTTTGAAGGCCAGATATTACAGATTAATTAATTATTGTCCAATCGACATCCCAATCAACCTGCATCAAACAATGACCGATGCATCGTGCGAACCAATTAATACGCCAACAATGCGCCGCATTATAATCGCCCTCGCGCCTTGCCGCCATTGTCGCCGCCGAGTCAAACGTCACGGTGACGTTTGTTTTCGCGGGAATCCAAACGCGTCGCCGTAAATGGTGTTGACACCCTCAAAATGGAGATTATTCATGGATGTTTGCGGGCTTTGTTGGGGTTACGCCCGAGTTTATGAAATTTATATTGACACGGCGAGATTATTGAGTCTTTGTTATGAAGGATTTGAATTTCGCCCGCGCGATGTGGGAAAATGGGTCGCGTGCTGCTGACAGATATTTATAATAGAACTTGTGCCATATTCTTATTTGCACATATTTTTAAAGTTAATATTAACAATTATTATAGTTCTGGGATTGTTTCTAATACAGTACGTTGAGATATAAAACTTAGATATACCTAAGTACTCGTCCCTACTTACCACCTAGGTATCTATAAAGGAACAGGTAGTTTGTGTGACCCGCCTGCTCGTTTGATAACTTTTTTATTTTAAATCTGACTCTTTTTCAACATCATCTAGGAACTAGTTATCATCAAATTATTATTTTTAGAAATATTGTAGTAAAAACTTCGCGCTATTTAAGAGTAGGTAGGTAACTCAGATCTTTTTTCGAAAGAAACTAGTTAGGTAGGTACTTATAACGTCCCACACGCCAATTCCTTGATCCACGCCACGCTTGATCGAGATTTGAGAATCTGCGACTCCCAGTCTGCATAAGTTGAACCTCTGGACTTATTTTTATTTTAAAAAACACTGTACTTAAGACTGTACTAGATACTAAGCTGTACTACCAAACGTACCTACAGTAGAAAATACCTAATGTAAGTACATCGGACATTAGGATGACCTTTCGGCTTTGTAGACCGTTGTCTCTGTCACTCATACGTTTTGTTGGTCTCAAAGACAGAGTCAGTGCTCTACAATTGTGCTATCTCCTTCTAAAGGTCGATTACATTACAAGGTACATTACTTTCTGGCGCGTAGGCGCCATAGTAAGCCAAGTAGGCGCCAAGTAATGTACATACATCTACTAAACCTAGGTCTACTTAATTATTACTTGTTTTTTATCTGTATTTAATATGTATCCAATATCCAATAAATATCCAATAAATGTATATAATTCAATTGACTTTACCTACCCATAAAGATCATAATCGCTGTAACAGAAAATTAGATAAAAGGCGTACGCGCACCTACTTACCAAAACCTTTCTATAGATACAAAAATTCAGACCCAATAAATTTTATGTCAAAGCAATATAGGTATCTCTCATGCAAGGTTCAAAGAGCAATGTTCACTAATTTGAAGACGGCCACTCGACAATTCAGACAAGAGAAATATTCTTCAATATCAAAGCGACCCTCGAACCGGTGTCGCCGTCGGAGCGGAAAACACGATGCCAACTCTAACGAGCTAACCTGAACGCATCTTACGGCGGTGTTGCCAGCGGTAAAAATAACGGGAAGATGCGAGACATGATCCCTGAGGGGGCTCTTCTCTTCTGAGTTCTGTCTGTACTTAGGTATATTTGTAATTCAAATAATTTTATTTTTACTTTGCTTTTAGCTTCTTCAATTATACTCTGATTTTTAATTCGGTGGAATTCTGTGTTACCAGAGTTAAAACATTTCCCCACAAAAAAGATAACTTTAAATATTGTACCTATCTAAGTACATAAGTAAATATATACCTACCTATTATTAAATTGCCACGTGTATGGAAGATCATCACCTCTTGAGAACAAACTGACCGATTTGGTTGATTTTTTTGTATTCGTAAAGAACAAGGTTTTTGTGAAAGAATTTTTTGAAAACTCCTCAATCATAATTAAGTAGGTAGGGGGAGTCCGGGAGAGTATACCCGCCTTCCACTAAAGTGCTCATAAATCTTTATATATTTAAAAATCGCTATTTTCTATAAATTGTATCTTAAGCTGCACTATTTAGCTATATTTTCTCTTAATAAAGTTTGATACATCATTAATAGTTTATGAGTAATTAACGATTTCTACCAAAGTGACATTCGGCTAATATCTCCCGCCTGGGTGGGAGACTTGACCCCCCAAGTGGGGAGCCTTTACCCGGGTACAAAATAGGCAAAATAATCATTACAAATTATAATTCTATAAAAAAAATTAATCATAAAAATATGACACAAAGTATTTTGTAGTAAATGAGAATTCCTTTTTTAATTGGAGCAATTAATACAAATAAACTGCTCCTCATCATGTCTTTATCATATTTGGACAGTCCCAACGGATTTTATGGTCATAAGTCTCATGTCCATAATTTTCTCTTCTCCACAGCTGAAACAAAACTAATTATCAATATCATCTCCCATGGACTATCAGAGCTACTCATACTTGGGTTCTTCGTCAGGGTCTGTCTAACCGTCACTTGACTGTAAAACTTGTCTTTTTCAATGGTCTTTTTATTGTCTTTTTCTCTTTGCTTTACCTTTTTGTTTTTTAAGTCATTTTAATTTTCTTATTTTTTGGTGCATGATCATCTATATCATCATCTAGGTCTAGTCTTTCTGGCGTTTTTTTTTTAAATTTTAGTTTTTCTGGGCTGTCTACCACGACGAAGGAGCAGCCTTTGGAATTGAACAAATCATTTGTGGTACAACTATTTTTGGTCTATGTCGTAAATATCAGAATCTACCGTTGTCACATCCAGATTTTGAGATGTAGAAGCTACCTCTTCTGATTGTCTTAATATTGCAATTGGTTGCTCAGATTTTTTCCTCAGTCAAAATTGATGGTGAATTGGCTCAAGACGCCGCAGATTAATTCATGAATACTAATGCTGATGTTAAGGGCTCTGACTGACGTTGTACAGTAGATGATGAAGGTAATGAAGGAAGGCAGGACGATCGTGGTTACATCTGGAGGTAATACAAAAATATTGTTGCCGGAGAAACAACGGGCGAGATTACCCGGGGAAAGTCTCCTCCCGACGCCAGGGTAATGTCTCCCACCCCACACAAATCTGTCAGTTATTACATTTTTATAAAAAACTATGACACTTAAGTAAAAGCTGTCTGCCGTAAATGTTACTAGGATAATTACACTTACGATGTATATGAATGATATACTGGAAACTATTCACAGTAAGAAACAGAAATCAAATATCGAAAATTTAAAAAATTTACTTACCGGCACGAAAATGTTTAGTTACTTCTCACTCCTAAACCAATCTGCCGATCGTAATGGTATCTCGTGAGCGAGGTGGGAGGCGCCTATGGAGTCTATGAAGTGTGGAAAAGTCGCAATATCTAGTTCCACAAAGATTCTATGAGCAGTGGCTAATGTCTCCTACCTGCTAAACTCTCCCGGACTCCCCCTACCTACTTATGTCTTTTAGACACATCAAGATAATTAAAACTGAAAGGAGCTAAAAATAAACTTAGAAATGTTCAGCGTATAAGTCAAGATTACATCCTCAAGTCAACTGAAGCGAATAAAGATTCCAACTGAAGTGAATAAAGATTGTACCCTATTTTATTTAGTGCGAAGTTCTGCCTTAGGGCCTTTTTATATTGATAGGGATTTTAGGTAATTTGGGGTAAAATCAAAATTCGAGTGGGGTCACCCTGTTTTCATACAAATAACTCCCCTGATATATAAAATGCTAAAATGACAACGTCAGATTTCTACCGAATTAAAAATCAAGTAACTAGTTAAGTGTAGATAAGTATACAATGCGACAAGGCTATCTTGGCGCGTGGCAAAAATAGGAACTAACGTTAAAAGTCAAGTGTTCCTTTTGTTCTTGTTTGAATATTCAAGATTCTAAGCCTTTGTTCTCCAACAGCGCCCCCCTGTCAATGTCATTCAAGTGCCATAAGAGCCTTGTCGCACTGTAAGTAGGTTTTTCGAGATAGAAGCTACAACCGCCCGCGGCCGAAAACCGTAGTGCGTGTTAACAGTGTTGCCAATTGAAAAAATAACAGGAAGATGTGAAACACGTTCCCTGAGGCGGTTTCACTCCCTGGGTATTTTATAGTAGACAGATCGTACGCATTGTGGATTGTGGGTATTTTATTATGGGCGGTTTGTGTTCGTAATTGGATCGGGGTGCGGCGATGGCCGGAGGCGTTATGAAAGCGATTATAATGTGATTTATGTTGTCTGTCGGTCGCACTCGCCCCCGTGCGGTCCGCCCCACAATGTTTACCAGTTGTATGACAATGTGATGATAAATCTGTTAACTGAACAGATACGTTTGTTGAAGAATCTGATTTAAGCTAAATAAGATCACTGAGTAGAACTAAGAAAGAAAAAACACTAGATAGCACCGATATTTTTGTATTTTCGTATTTAACACTAATACCTAATAGGTAGGTAGGTACAGTACGCGGCAGAAAGTAATGTACATCGACCTTTAGAAGGAGGTAGCATATTTGTAGAACGTTGTCCCTGTCATTGAGACCGACAAAACGTCATCTAGGTATGAGCGACAGAGACAACGCTCTACAAAACCGAAATGATCCGTCCGATAGATCCGCTCCGGGTCCTTAAACGCAGTGAAGTCTGCACAAACCGCCGAAATGTGAAGTTAGCTTAGTTAGAGGTATAATTTGTGGAAAACCATTTAAAATTAACTGATCTGAATATTAAAATTTAAAACTGAGAAAAATAAAATCATCATCATCATTTCAACCCATTGTTGGTTGTTGGAGCCGCTGGATTGACAGGCGGCGCAAGACCGTGGCGTGTGGATGTCCTTACAAGAGATCTATGTCCAGCAGTGGACGTGTATCGGTTGATGATGATGTTGGTCCACTACTGAGCTGGTCTCCTCTCAAAATGAGAAAGAAGGTTTCAAGCCATAATGCAATTCATGTATCTATTGATTGGCAGATTTCCAGTCGAAGGCGTTATCAAAGCGATTATACCTAATACCTATGTAGGTATAAGAATTTAGTAGTAAGTAACGATGGTCAGGAATAAGGCGTTACGGATCCTGAGCATTTGTGTATAAGTCCCGCAAATTGCTAATGAGCGTGGCCGCTATTTTAGTGATGTCAGCACTAGACTGAAGTTTCGAGCTGATGGTATATATGGTAGGTATATTATTTCAGCTGACGAAATGACATCATTTCGAAGGTTTAATGAGACATGGTTCCAGCGCAATAGCAATTTGCGGGACTTATAACGATGGTTAGGAACAAGGCGTTACGGATGCTGTAAGAATTTGTGTTGGCAAGGAACAAGGCGTTTATTAATTTTAATGGCGGCCACCCAACCGCCTGTCATATTGACAATACGAATCAATTTTGGCGCCCAAAAAAAAAGGATAAGAAAAATGTCTTAAATTACGATATCAAGACGGGACGTGCCGGACTTGTTAGGACGTATTAAAGACTGCATAAGAGTGACATTCCTGCAGATGCATAATATGAGATCCGTGATATACAGGATGCTTGTAAATGGACGCGAAATATTGCTAGTGAAAACTATTTTTTGGCAGTCTAGCTCATAATGTGTTATATGTGTATTATACCTATAACCTTGTAGAAGACTAGGTGATGCACGCGATTTAGGTTTTGTCTCTATCGTTGACACTTTCTTTACAAGGCACATCAACAGACAGAGACGACGCTCTACGTCGTAGAACCGTAGAAAGCTACGAAGCCAAAGTTACTAAGAGCCTTTTATAAAACTCGATAACGCTTGATGAGTTTTACTGCCGGGTTAACTTCTTTAAATAAATAAAATAAATAATCTTTTATTTCAGACTGAATGTTTAAAACTTTATTGAACAGCCAATGAGTTTTATAAAAGCTTTTTTTATTTTTTATTATGTTTACTTGTGTTTTGTGCAATAAAGTAGGTAGGTATAAATAAATTAATTTATTAATGATTGTTAATACGGTATTTTTTCGACATTTTGCACGTTAAATCAAAAACATATTATTCATGTTTATTATGTGTGTTATTCATAAAAGTAAATAAAAATCTGTTTTAGAATGAACAAGTAATACCCTTTCATATGACACCCCACTTGGTATAGTAATCTTACTTAGTAATTTAAAAATACCAATATTTGTTTATGAACACATTTTAATTTTTTTCGTGTGGTGTCACCACATTCGGATTTTTTCCTTCACTTGTGCTATAAGACCTACCTACCTGCCAAATTTCATGATTCTAGGTCAACGGGAAGTACCCTATAGGTTTTCTAGACAGATATACGGACAGGCGGCCAGACAAACAGACCACAAAGTGATCCTAAAGGGTTCCTTTTTTCCTTTTGAGGCACGAAACTCTAAAAAACTGCAATGGGGTGAAAAACGCTCACCCTGTATAATACAGGCAAGCGTGCGTAGGTGTTCCGATCCTGCGAACGATGACAAGCAGTATGGAGCCACAATTATAATAAATAAAGATGGTCTCGTGTTAGTTTAGCTCTTCATTTGATGCGGTGACTTTTTAACAGTGACTCTACGTTTTATTACTTACATAGTTACGTACCTACCTCGTTTGCTAGCATACCTAGGTACCTAGGTACACTTACCTATTCATAGTTGAATTTAAATACAACAGCTAGTAAGATCAGTACCTACTTATGCATATTTTTGCATTATTATGAATTCATAATTTATTATGAACTAAAAATCACACAAGTAGATATTACTTATAGACCAGAGGGGAAGCTTCATACTAGTGTCACGTGTCACGGACGCTCCGTTAGCCGCCAAACTGGGCGCACGGAGCGTCCGTGGCACGTCGCGTGGTGAGCTTGAGCTGCGCTTGAGTGAGTGAACCTACAGCCAGCCGCTAGTATGAAGCTTCCCCTCTGGTCTATATATCTACTCGTGTGCTAAAAATATAGCAATATTTTTAGTTCATAATAAATAAGCCTAACTGAGTAGGTAATCATAATCATCATCATGATGATCAACTCATCGCCAGCTCACTACAGAGCACGGGTCTCAAAGTGAGAAGGGTTTTGGCCATAGTTTACCACGCTGGCGCTGGCCAAGTGCGGATTGGCAGACTTCATCATTTTAATTTTTTTAAACTCACATAACTGTTCATGGGCGGCGGTAATCACTTAACATTAGGTGACCCGCCTGCTCGTTTGCTTGCCATTTTTATAAAAAAAAACTCTGAAATGTTAAAGGTCCGTGCCCGGGATCAAACCTCCGACCTCCGGTTAGGAGGCGGACGTCCTAATAACCACTACGTTATCACAGATTCATAATATTGTTACTCTTTTACGTCAAAATAAATAAATAATCCTTTACTTAGGTACCATCTACTTAAGATGATTAAAAATATTAATTAAGATTTTTGTTTCAGGTCAAAATATGGTTTCAGAACCATCGCTATAAGTGTAAGAGACAGGCCAAGGAGAAGGCGATGGCGGAACAGAACCAACACAACCAGGTAATGGCTTACATAGGCAGGTTGGCATCCGTTTGGATTTCCTCGGGTTTCTCCTAGTATGGGGGCCGTCGCGTTGGGGAGCGTCCAGGTGGGGTTTTCCGGGTCCAGGTATTCTGTGATTTTTTTTATACCTATTTCATAAATGACTAGAGAAAAAGTTTATTCATAGTGAAAAAAAAACCGTGTTGACGCGAAAAAAAAACTTGTGCGACTGTGATTACGCCTACGGTCACCATGGGCTCTCTTGTTCGAGATGCGCTAGTCGCTTTTCCCGCCATATTACCCTAAACGACATCATCCGGAGGTCCCTTGCCACCGCCCATGTGCCAGCTGTACTAGAACCTATTGGTTTGGCACGTAGCGATGGCAAGAGACCTGATGGTATGACGCTCGTACCGTGGAAGATGGGCAGGTCGCTTGTTTGGAATGCAACGTGTGCAGACATTTTAGCTGCATCCCACATTCAGGCGACCTCCTCTATGGCGGGTGCAGCGGCCATCAGCGCCGAACAGACCAAGAGGCGCAAATATGAAAACCTCGACGGGAGCTTCATATTCGTGCCTTTTGGTGTGGAGACCTTGGGGCCGTGCGGCCCGGGGGCTTGAGCTCATTTTGAGGAAATCTCAAAAAGGGTTATCGAGTCCACCGGGGACCCGAGAGCTGGCAGCTACCTTGGTCAAAGAATTAGTTTGGCCATCCAAAGGGGTAATACTGCCAGCATCTTGGGTACAATGCCTCGCTGCGGTGGTCTCGATGAGGTTTTAGATTTAATTTAATTTATTTTATTTTTAATTTAATGTTGTTTTTTTTACTTTTAATTTAGATGTAAAAAAATATTTCTTTGTATACTGTTGGCTTCCTATTAAATAAACCAGTAGGTACAGGAATAATTATAATTATTAATTTTAATTGAAAGCAAAAAATATTAAGAACAGAAAAATTTCCAAAGACTTCGAGCCGCCGCGATTACTATTTTACTCAGTTAAATGGAAAACTCATTAACAAAAACTTGACCACACAATTCCTATAAGAATCGAATCAACCCTTACTTACTCCAAGGTAGCACAAAGACCCTTTATGTGGCGATATCTTCAAATCAGTAGGCTTAGTACAAGAATGCATATTTCGATAACTTTGAAATAATATGTCGAGAATCAAAACGTAAGAGTAAAATGGACCTAAAATTTCCCTTAATTCCCAGTAGTTCTGTTAATCAGTTCTGTTGTCCTGTTTGATCAGGTAGTCCATACTAAGATTATAAACGTAAAAGTGTGTCCATCTCTCTCAATGCTACTTACTTTTTTCCAGCCTATAGGCGTTTGACAGATTTTAACAAAGTATAAATGATTGCTTCTTTCTAGAGACGGACATAAGGACATATAGGTACTTTTATACTGGAAAATCAAAGAGTTCCCAAGTTTTTAAAATCCTAAATCCATTATCAACAGTAATTAAAGACAATTTCAAGGTTCATATTTTGCAAAATACTGACGTTATACCTATATAGGAGAAAACGGGCTTTAGTCACGTTATAATTTTTAATGTTCCTCAGAATAAGGACTGTTAGAAGTAGCCCTATTGTGACACAATACTGTTAGAGCGAGATAGCCAAATGCATTTTAGCTCTTGTTAGAACGTGACAAAATGATTATGTTTTGTCCTAATCACCGTGGCCACTTTTTTTTGTTTGTCAAAATGTATTTGTACGTGAGTATTTGACAAACAACGTGAAGTGTAGAAGGAATGACATTTCACAAGTAAGAAGATCTGCTTGAGCGAGAGGGACTGAGAGGGCCACGCTAGTTGCAAATCTGGACATATCTGTATCATGTTCGATGTTCTATCAACGTTATCAAATGTCAAGTCATACTAAGGATACCAGGTATTGAATAATGATAAAAATCGTAGACGTTGCAGTGGCCCCCTTGTAATAAGCGATAGACGTTGCTCACTCTGTACTATATCTAACTTTATAGTTTTCGATGTTAGATGTTCTATCAACGTTGTCGAATGTTAAGACATACTAAGGGTACCAGGTATTGAATAATGGATATTTAAAGACGTGAGTGATAAAAATCGTCGACGACGCAGGGGCCCCCTGTGTTAGGCGATAGACTTTGCCCACTTGATCGCAATCTCCCGCCGGTACGGGGCCCGCATTTGTTGACAACCCCGATTCAGTTTTGCTGAGGTCGGGCTTTGGCCTTATTAATTTAAATTGCTTGATGACGTGGGTTTTGCATACTTACCTACCTATACTGATTTAAAGTTAATAAACCTAGAGTCCTAGAGCCTAGAGGTTGATACCTAATATTTTCTAGGTTTTTAGTAGGCACAGTCAGTAACAAAGCTAGGTTTGCACCCGCCATCCAGTACAAGCAACTATGAACGGGTGCATACCTAGCTTTGTTGCTGACTGTACGCACTCTACATAGGTTACCTAATCAGAGTAGATAGTTAAGTTTTATTTTAACAGATAACCTACCAGTGATTAGTTAGATAGTTTCTGATAGTTCAGTTAACTGAAAAAGCGGTAGTTACCAACCACCAACTTTAGTAACCTATCTACTAATAGGTAACTAGGTATTTATAATAAGTTTTTCTTGTTATGGTCATTTTTAATGACTCATTAATTTGAACAGGTTTACGAAAATATGTTTCAAATTATAATAAAAATTATTTAATAAAATAATTCGAATTTGGAATATTTCAACCCCGTCGCTCGGCGTCGCGTCGCCGCCACCGGCCGGGAGTCACGCGCGGGGTTGCCAACCTCCGCCGATTGCCTCAATTTGCGCGGCGTGGGGCGCGTGGGGTGCGTGGGGCGCGTGGAGCGCTGCACACGACTCGTGATTGTTAGCGCCCGCGCGAACGCACTTGTGTTTTAATGAGACAAACATAGTAATTTCATTTAAACTTATCTAAATAATAGCGGCTGTACAGACTGGCGAATATAAAAGACAATATTTCAAGTGAATAATTTACGCTGGAAAACAATTTATTTCATTTTCAGGGTTTCGTACTTCGTTATCAATCTGTCTGTCTGTGAAGAAATCTATAGATAGAATCTATATCAAGAAAACTATGAAATTTGGCAAGTAGGTAGGTCTTATAGCACACGTAAAGAGAAAAGTCCGAAATTCATGAATTTGTGGTTAAGTACATCACAAAAAAGTGTGTTCATGAACAAAAATTAGCATTTTCAACTTTCAAAGTAAGATTACTATACCAAGTGGGGTATTATATGAAAGGGCTTTATTTGTACATTCTAAAACATATTCTTATGCATACTTAGTTAATAGTTTTTGATTTATCGTGTAAAATGTCGAAAAATTACGACTGTATTACGGAACCCTCGGTGCGCGAGTCTGACTCGCACTTGGCTATTCTTGTAAATAGTTTTTATAAGTAGTTTGACTCAAAATGGAAGCAGTAGATAGCTATTAGCTTATTCAAATTGTCTTTGTTAAAAATGTTACTATTAATGTAGAGTACTTTTCCATAGAGAAGAGAACCTCGAGAAAAAGATGGCAGTCATTTTGATATTTGCCTGTAAATTATTGTCTTTATTAATAATGTAATTTCTCCAACAGTCTGCATCATCACCACGAAGGGTAGCTGTACCAGTGCTCGTCAAAGACGGCAAGCCGTGCGGCTCAGGGGAGTCATCCTCGCCAGCTCACAGCCACTGCGCCACCCCTACCTCGGGATACTCCGCCCCCCAACCCTCGCAGGCAGCGTGCAGCAACCCCCTGGTCTCATCCTACCGCCAACCCACAGCCTACCAGCAGCAATGCTCAGGATACCTCCCCCTCCAGGGCAGGGCCTGGTAGAAGTTCCCACAGCTTTACCACGAGACAATGTTCAAAGAAGAGATGTATTTCGATTAACCTACAAATTATTTTAAATTGTTTGACATTGACATATTTGTGTTGCCATGTTTGAAAAATTACCCTCCCTATTTTATACCACTAAAAATATATTAAAATATGTTGCTGCACAAAACTTGCGATTATTGCTAGGCCTGGCATTATGACACTATTGCTCAAACTGTATTTTATAGAATAGTGAAAGATTTTTTATGCAAATGTAAGAGGATAGTGACTATTGCATTGGTACCGTACTGCACCCCTAGTTGAAAACTGTGTCAACTCAAAAAACTTGCCTTTCCGTACATACAGATAATCGGATCAGGGCTGATTCCTGAAAGGCTTTAGTAACTATAAGTATTTTACGTAGGTATTAAAAGCACAGTAATTCCCTAAATCTTTTTTATTATTTAAATTTATATCTTCTGATACAAAAACATTTTTACTTAGTTTCTAAAAAAGTAGGTATTTTTTGTGTTTAATCAGTTTGGATATAAGGGTGCGGTCAGATTTAGCAAGAATGATTTAATTTCTGCCAATTACAGTTGCCATTGTCGCAATATGATAATTACAACTTCCGTGCTAACCCATGATAATTTTTTTGTTAATTCTGATTTCTAAGCCAAATTCAAGCTTGTCTTTAAAAAGGAACATTGTCACTGGTAAAGCTATGGGACGTGGCTACCCAAAAGTGACTCAGTGGATGAAAAAGTGATTCAGTGATTAAGTGAAAGTGTGGACGTTTAATTAACGCATAGAATGGAGGTGTACATAGTCAGTTATAGATAAGCACCACTAAGGATTTGACTTAAATGTTATATTTTCTGTAAATTTTCGTCAAGTATTCTAAATTTTTCCTTTCCCAAATAAATAATATGTATTACATTGTAGAGTTCTTCTAATTTAATTTTTGAAAACTTTTTGAATGTGTACCTACACTACCTACCGATGTTTTAATTAGATAACAATTTTGAAAAAAAAACAGGTACCTTATCCATTTTTGATGCTTAATACGTAGAACTATCCGAGCTATTGTAAATAACTGATACTAAAGTAGTTAATTGTTGTGTGAATAGTATAATTTATGATAAAAAAACAGGTCAGTGTTTTGTGCGTGTGTAGATAGTATAACATGTAAATAAAACGATTTGACTAGCTGCCGATTTTGTTGTAACGCAATAGAGAAATTATTTTACTGCGGAATATTTATATGACAGTGTTTTTAGAACCATAGATTCATAAGTTACGTTGAGTCGAAATAATATAAAAAATTAGATAAAATAAAGAACTTCATATTTTTAATTTTATATTTTCTTCATAAAAAGTATTTTTTTTCGTTTTTATGAAAACTCTCAATATTTTTATGAACCTCGTTATACCAATTTGGTTTTTTTTGATGTTTATCATCTATCTTTAAGGTGCTGGAACACCCTTCCAGTATCAACATTTCCTTCAAGGTAAAAATAAAGACATCTTCTAGGTAAGCGCGCTGTGACCTAGACCTCATAATTGCTTTCCATTGTCGTCAAGCGCACAAACCTAATAAAAAATATTTTTATTCTAAACCCAATTTTTTACCCCAATTCTTATTAATCGCAGGGGTACAGTGGGGTCGGGTAAGCAATCGACTTATACAAGCGATGGGTAATTGACTACAATCCCCTAATTGGGTGCCGATTGTGTGAACCCCCGCACCCCAACACATAGATTATAAAGATTCACAAAGCCCCTAGAAGAAAAAATCTGCAATCAATTAAAATACCCCTTTTTTGTACTTAAAACAAACGTGTCGATGTTTTATATAGAGATTTAATATTCAAAAATTTTTTTTACTTAAAAACAATTTAATTGCCTACAAGATTGCCTATCAAGCGAATTTTAAAACGGTAATAGATTATAATAATTATACACTTGCAATTATCGCATCTTTTATTGAATTTTTGCTTTGATTTTTTATGCAGTATAACAATTATTAAAATTGATTGATGATTATAAAGGCAAACAATTTATATTTTTTCTGTAAAGTATCCAGTTTTAACTTTTAATTTATTAAATTAAGTAGCAATTAACCTTCTCAATCTAAATCTAAAATTAACCTTAGCACATGTTAAAATTAAATTTAAAAAAAATACGCAAGACAACACCGAAAAATTTAGAAAAATTTAAAATTTACGTCTAAATTTGCACTATTTGATGAGTCATGCACCATTATGATTGCAAGTAAGTTGGACAAATTATGTCATATTAAAATTGAATTATAAAAAGGTGCGTAAAAAATCGATAAATGTAGAAAAAAATTATCACTTTTGTCACACTTTGTATAAAACATCGACTATAGATAATAATTACTTTATAATTTTTATTGCAATGTAAATATAAAATTTAGTAAAGTTAAAAAAAAAAACGAGTTAGAACCACAGTAGTAAAATGGCGCAAGCGCAAACAAACAATGAAACATAGCAATAAGCCTCTTTAATTAAAAGTAAATTGTCGAATTTTTAAAAAAGAATATAATTAAGTGGAAACATATTTTACACGCGTTACGTGATTTGATGAAAGTTGATGAATGTTAAATAAATCAAAGTATACCTAATACATGTTCTTAAATAAATAACCCCATTCAATTATTAACTGGTACGTTTTAAAACCTCTTGCTATTTTCATTTACAAATGTAATAATGTAAGAAAAGTAAAAATGACATAACTGATAAATTGTGAATTGTGAGTGAAGATAGCAGGAGTCAAATCATGTCTGTATCATTTGGATAAGGTAATAATTGGTTCTAACACTTGATTAAACTTGACACGTACCTATTAAATTTTATCAAATCACGTCTCATGTTAAAGTGTGGCTCCACCTTTAATGTTTTTGTAACTTAATTTATAAATAATTATTATGTTTTCAGATTTAGACCGATGTAATTATTTTAGTTAGGCTTAGAGAAGTTATAATAATTATAAATAATAGTATTAAATAACGAATGGAATTTGTAATTATAATGAGAAATGAGGTGTAATGAATTTCGATTTATAAAATTAATAAAAATTAACGAGTTTTAAAAATACATTTGTTTCATTCATTAAAATGTGTCAAACCCAAAGCATTAAAATTGTTTAAAAATAGTAACTTTAGGATTCTCATTATTTATTATCTTCGATCATTAACTTTTTGTACTAAATCTTTAATGATCGACTGGTTATAATAAATATTAAAATCAAAATATGTTCTATATATGAAATTTCCATACAAATATAGGCAAGGTAAGATAAGTTCTTTGATAAGTAAGTAGGTTCCTGCCTAGCTTCCTTATTTTCCTGCTACCTACATTATTATAAAAGATTAAATCCTAAAGCCACTCAGAAATATAGGCAAAAGAAACAGAGACAACGAAGAATATCATAATAATATAATGATCGATGCCCTTTGTTTATACGGAAACAATGTGAATATCGCAAAACGTTTACCTTTGAACGCCCCTCTCAAGCTTATAAGCTCATTTTATTGTCTTCAATATTCCCAGATTACCCTATAATCTCTCATAACGTATAACAGTTTATTCCGCATGGCAACATCGCTTTGTTCCCTACTATAACTCAAAGCCCGCCAAAACGAAATAATAACATGGCCGCTCGGCTGTCAAACTGACATATTCGCTGGAACGCTGCACTCAATTTTACACTCTATCTTAATACATTAGAGTAGCTTTTTGAATGAAACATATTTGTAGTTGCATTTTATAGAGTTTCAATAGTAATTTTCACAGAACAAAGGTTTGGAACTTTGGAAGTCTGCAGTTGTGCACGTGCGCTCCTAATAAAATGGTGGATTAACCGAAAGAGGGACAGGTGAGGAGTGAGGGCGAAATTGGAAACTACTGGCCTCTTGACTTGACGGCTTCTGTGTGCTTAGTACAAGAGTTTACATCTCACAATCGTTGATAAAGTTCGAAACTCGAAACTAGAAAAATGTATTTAACGCAAGTGAACGCAACCATCGGGTTTCTTGGTGGTTCTTCTCGGTAAGAAATTCATTCCGAACCAGTAGATAGGTACCTACATTTGACGATTCAAAAGTAACAACTTGTGAAATTTTATTTGAATAAAAATGGTTCTATTCAATTCTAAGTATTCTATTAATCTGAGTCTAAAATAGTAAGTTCCTTGGTTTAAAATCAAAAATTCCGTATCTAATTTAATTTCGCAACGTTTCACTTGGAGCGCTCGCTGTAACAAATTTGAGCTGTAAAACATTTCACTTTAACGCTGAACTGTTGATGTTCGAATTCTATAAACGTTGGTGAAATGTAAAATCTGTACTAAGCCTGTATCGCGTAACAGTTTCAAGTAGCATGAGATTTGCGTCACAGAATGTGACGTAATTAAATGACGATCTCTGTGACGCATCTGTGATTAAGTAGCTACTGAGCTTCGACTCTTTTTGCCATCAAGTGGTCCCGGGTTCGATTCCTAATAAAATTAAAATGAGTGTTTCTACTTTTGACACGTGTCTGGATAGTCTTCAGGTATCATGTCTTCGGGAGTCTATATCTACAAAAAAAACGGACCGAAATGAGAACCACCTCCGTTTTGGAAGTCGGTTAAAAATGAAAAGCTGACTGACTGACTGACTGATGATCTATCAACGCACAGCTCAAACTACTGGACGGATCGGGCCTGTGGATCGGGCTGAAATTTGGCATGCAGATAGCTACTATATGACCTAGGCATCCGCTAAGAAAGGATTTTTGAAAATTCAACCCCTAAGGACTCCCTTAGGGGTTGAAATTACAAATTACAAACCCCCTATTTCACCCGAAATAGGGGGTTTGTAATTTGTATAGTCCACGCGGACGAAGTCGCGGGCATCAGCTTGTTATTTTATAAAAGCTGAAAGTTCTCTGCGTACCTGTCGTCCCCAACACGTGGCTTTGGGAGATAACAGGTAGGTAATAAAAATAACGAATGAATAAAAATCACGATTTTTGTAAATTATTCTCTTTAATAATGAATTCTAATAATATACTACCGCTATAAAAAAAAAACACGTCATTTTATTACTACCTACAGTCCAAGACTCTTTTGGTCTTCACTTTTTAAAATACACGCATTGCCTAACTGGAGTTTTATAATTTTATCTGGTGTACACCAGACCTATGTACATAGGTAGTTTTTAACCGACTTCAAAAAAAGGAGGAGGTTCTCAATTCGTCGGAATCTTTTTTTTTTTTTAAACAACAAGAGTGGGGGAGAATGGAACAATACCGATGCTGCAGCACTAATTAGACAAAGCCATTGTGAGCGAAGCGCGCGCTAATTGCGTACGTAGGTACCTAGCGACTCCAATTCTGCTACGTGTATGAAAATGTTAGAAAATTCAAGTGTTTTTATTATACGGGTACAAACACGCGAGATATAAAGGTACTGAAAAAAAAGCGGGTATGTATGGTGCAGCTAGATAAAAAGGTAAACGCGCAAGTTTAAAGTTGATACGTATTTGCAGTGAATAATAACATTTAAAAAGGTGGCAAAATGGCTCAATAGTGAGGTAAAATTATTTACCTATCTACGATATTCTATCTACCAGGATGTATGGTCTGTGATCTTTGTTTGTCCGAAGGGATGGAATAAATTGAACAACTAGGTGAGTACCATAGATTATCTGCCAGGTGAGTAGGTACTTAAAAGGTACGTAAAACCCGCGCCAATATAATCTACTTAGTCTATGTCTGGTTGCGTCTACCTACTCTGTGTTATGGTGCGTGTATAATATGGGTCACACACTGGTCTTCACTTTTTAAAATACATATAAGCATTGCATTATGGTCATAGTCCACCATTGCTGGCTAAGTATGGATTAGCAGACTTCACACACCTTTGAGAATAGTATGGAGAACACCCAGGCATGTATGTTACCTCACCATGTTGCTTAAAACGCACATCACTCAGAAAAGTGCGTGCCTGGGATCGAACCCCCGATCTCCCGAATAGGAGGCGGACGTCTTAAGCACTAGGCTATGACAGCTTCAGTATGCAAAGTTACAGGCTATTATTAGTTTTGGCTCAGATGAAAATCCGTCGAGTCACGGTGGCTTCGCCTCGCTGACGTCTCATTAACACTCGGATGTGCGTCTGTCCGTCACACGATAACCCGGCAACGACCACCAGCGGTAACAAGTCACCACTAGGGTTCTGTACAACTTTTCATGAAAGAAACCACAAGTTTTCGATGACCTCCCTGGCGCAGTGGTAAGCGCTGTGGTTTTATTAGTGGGAGGTCCCGGGTTCGATTCTTGGCAGCGGTTTGGAATTTTATATTCTTCTTTGATCTGGTCTGATGGCCAAGCGATTTAACGTTCCGGTACGATGCCGTGAAGAAACCAAAGGGGTTTAATAAAAACTGCCATACCCCTTCCAGGTTAGCCCGCTTCCATCTTAGACTGCATCATCACTTACCACCAGGTGAGATTGCAGTCAAGGGCTAACTCGTTTCTAAATAAATAAAAAAGTCATCACAACATCTCACTAGTAATAGTTCCTTCTAGACGTTAAGCCACTGGATTAATCGTCATCGACATCAAAGCATAGCCGGCTCACTACTGAGCACGGGTCTCTTCTCAAAATGAGAAGGGTATGAAACTTTGGACACGCTGGCCAAGTGCGGATTGGTAGACTTCACACACCTTTGCGAAAATTATGGGTAACTCTCAGCTCATGCATGGTTCGTCACGATGTTTTCCTTCACTGTTAAAGCAATTGATATTTAATTGCTTAAAACGCACATAACTTCGAAAAATTATGTGCGTTTAAAACGTGTCCGAGATCGGACCCCTAACTTTCGGAATAGGAGGTCGATGTCTTCTATCACCGTTATGCAGAGTCTGAGAAAGTGTCTGATAAAAGTTTTGGGCACGGTTTGACTTAGGGATGATTTATCCCAGGACAGTCAGCCAGCGTAACAGACATGCCTCGGACGTGGCACGGCTAGGGCCCGGTGCGGTCAGGCATAAATATGATTTATTTCGTAGCGCACTCCAAGCAAACGTACGATATAGTTTGGTTCTCATTTGAATAATAAATAACCAATCAAACTCAATGAAAGTTTGTAGACACGTTGTAGAAATTAATATCTGTGTAGGAATTTTCGAGATTATACGTAGGTACCTATTTACCTACTATAAAAATATGAAGTTTTAAAGAAGCTCAAAGGTTTAGGTAGCTACCTTACCTAAATACAAAACTTGTAGGAAAGGATCTCTAATCGGTGCCACAATGTGAATGACTCGTCGAATCATCACTTCACGAAGCGACTTTTATTTTAATCCAACGCCATTGAGATTGAGGCATGTTTTATTTTGACAAGCTCTGGATGTCTGGACGCCATGACAGGTGGCGCAGGGTACTGGGATATTTAGTGAAGGGCAATTTGGTATTTTTAAATTCCTTCTTCTAAAGGCTTTTTGTTAGGCTTACCTACCTAGCGAAACTAGATGATGCCTGCGGCTTATTCCGCGTGGTCTTTAAAAATCCCACGTGAACTCTTTGATTTTCGAGATATAGGTAATCGAGCCTGTGCTCAAATCACTCGTAGTTAACTGTACTCTAGAATTTTTAGTGTAATCAGCCTAGAACCTCTAGAAAAGTTCGTACCCTAGGTACTTACCTAATATTAATTTAATTTCTTAGGTCTCAAATTTCTATAAGCATAGAACACGGAATCACATTAGATTTTAGTATCTTTAGGTACCTACCTAAGTACCAGTAGTATTAAATACCTACTTACTTAGTACCTACAAGCGAGGTACCTACTATAGTCTAAAACGAAATCTGAAGAAGCTTGAAAGTTATCGTGTACCTAAATGTTTAAAACCTGAATTTTATAAATTACAATTTTTTTGCAAAATGCACATTATTTAAGTAGATTGTTACCTGCCCTGCCTGATATAGGTACTTTAGGCACCTGAAAGCACTTATGGGGGCACTTAGGTACCTACCTATGTACCTATGGCACCCACCTACCGATTTACTTCCTAACACTTCAGGACCTACCTCCGAAGCTTTACAGCAATATATAGAGATGAAAGTAATGTTATCGTGCACTCTGACCCTAGGAGCCGTGTACAACAATTACATATTCCCAAGACTCAAAGGCAAAGGCAGTTGTTTCATCCACTCGGCGAAATGGCGCGCGATCTGACAGCGCTTCGATTGTTGCTCGCTAATGGCTCGTGTCGTATGACCATAGCCCATGCGTATGACTAGGATCAGCCCCCCAATTACAGTTCTTGCAATTCACGAAGGCTAGTGAACTTTACTTGTGGTATAGATAGTTCAACTCAGTTGTGCGCGCGGCCCTATGTGTGTGTACACCTTGTACATATACAGTGACTTTGTGTGCGTGACAAGAGGTACAGTCGGGTACAAATACAAATATAGTTATTTACGGGTTATACACGGGTTTTTAAAAAAAACAGTTATTTCGTAATTTAATGTTTATTTATTGAACATTATTCTGAATCGCTACTTGAAAAATCAAATGATGAATTTTCGGATTCGCTGCTCTCACCAAGGTTAAATAGGATTTCTGACTCCATGTCAAAATGTCTATAATATTCTTCTTCTTTCTTTTGTACAAGTCGACAATGCACAATGATAATTCTTTGTCCTTTCGAAGAGAGATTGCTCTTTAAAGGTGGTCCATCTTTATTACCCCATCCTTTGTTTTGCACATGATTAGTTAAGATGTAGCTCTCATCTGTATAATATACTGTACACCGATTTTCTTGACGGTATCTGAGTAATTTTTTTAGGTAGGAAAATTTTAGTTTTTGGATGTCATGCCGTGCCACATTTTCTCCGTGAAGACCTAGACATTTTCGTAAACGACTGTACCCGTAAGAAAAAGCGATAAGAACACGTCTTGCTCGGACGACGACTGCCGCGTCACTGCCACACGAATGAAAGTTGTATATTTACAAGGCCACGCACACATAGGGCCGCGCGCACAACTGAGTTGAACTATCTATAACGTCGTTTACATGGTCATTGCGTAAGTGTGCGCGCATGTCGGACCAATGAGTCGCAAGCAAGCGCTGTCAAACGCACACATTTAGTGTACCTTACGTATACCGATACGACTTATACACAAGCATGAGTCAGTGGCCTTCGTGAAATGCAAGAACTATAAGAAAAACGTAGGTATTCGTCGTTATCGTAATCGTCAACAAATACTGCCCTTTGAGGGCACACACGTGAGGAAACCTGCATGCCTGAGAGTTCTCCATAATGTTCTCAAAGGTGTGTGAAGTCTACCAATCCGCACATGGCCCGCGTGGTAGACTATGGCCAAAACCCTTGTCACTCTGAGAGGAGAATCGTGCTCTGTAGCGAGCTGGTGATGGGTTGATCACGATGACCCCAGCTGGGACTGAGTGGGACCCTCGAGTCTCAATTGGGGAGTTAATAGTTTAAAATGGGAAAAGTCCCGCGGAAAGCTGGTAGCATGGTCTCGCTGCGCATTCCGCGGAACAATGGAAAAACCTCCTCGAGACACAAAGGACATATCGTTTAGTGCGAATTGTTGCTGTGATTTTGTTTCTGAGCGGAGCATACAAAGGCCTTAATGTAGCCTTTGATTTTAAATAATGTAAAAGGATATAGGTAGGCACCTATAATAATATTATGGGAAACGCTGCGTCGGCCTTTGACGGAATATAAGTAAAATTATTATTATGCTCAGATTTTTTTTTCAACGTTCGCTTAGAGTCTGATTCGTGAAAACTGTTTCTGAAAATAGAAAATAATTTATCCATGACAGCATTATTACTTTCGCAGCTTTTCACTAATTATACCTATTAATTAAGTATTATAAACCATGATGGTGAATGTATAAAAAAATTAAATAGGTAGGTAGGTATGTAGGTATAGTACGCGACTTTTTTTCACGCGATTTGACCTGCAGCTCGTTCCAGCAACGCGCAGGACTGCAAATACCGTTTTATATATGGCATAATATTGTTATCAAATCTTTGAAAAGAGCAACCTCCGAGTTTCTTACTGGTTCTTCTCGGCAGGAAAATCATTCCGAACCAGTGGTAGATGCATTTGACGATGCCAAAGTACTTACTTGTAAAATTTTAATTGAATGAAAAGTATTTTTTATTAAATTAAACTTTTATTTTGAGGCTAGACTTGGCTAGTAAGTAGAGACAGGGCAAGTGGTTATAAAATTATTTTGTTGGCAATAAAAAGAGGTTGGTTAATAAACTCAGTCTGTAGAGAACCCTTTATAAAACGCATTCCAAGTCGCGTGAAAGCGCTAGTTCCTTAATAAATTCATTACAACGCACGCCCGTGCTCTATCGATTGTGGCCTCTTTCCCGGACGTGCCAGAGACAATCGACGCGATGGCGCTTCTGTACGCAACCATAGACAACATTGAAATGACTTTATCATTTTCACCTCTACAACAATTTGCTTTTTACTACCTAGATATAAAATTTATTTTCGTTTGAACTACGGTTGGTAATATGCCTTTATAGATTGACAATTAAAAAAATAAAAATTCGAACCAATGTTTGGAGATTACTGTAAAATCGACCATAGAATGAAACGCATAGAGGTGGAAAGGTTTGCGCTTGGTGGAGCGATATGAAACCTTTTTGGGCGCACGCAGCGTCTTTGTCTCTGCTTCACTGTCAAGCGTACTTGTGTTTTCCCGCGTTTTTTGTTCTAATTAGTCAGCCCCGAGCCCTCGACGTTACAAACCTTGTGCGAGTGTGGTAGTTACGGGTAGTTGTGGGTAGGTATGGTTGTCCAAAAGCTGCTGGTGACAGCTGATGTTTTTCCACTAAAAATAAACAAGCATCGCGCCCTATCGTCACACGAGTCCGTACTCTGTACTCTGTGCTATCGTGCCCCATCCTATCCATCATCCAGCAATATTGAATATACCTACATAGGCCCGTACAAAATGACTCCTCACGCGCTATTTTAACTCTATGGGTTATGTGGTTAACTGTCATGTCAAAAGCACGGTACCTACACTTTTAAAATAAGCACTAAAATCGTATTTTTGATATGGACACAAAGTTAAAATGGTGTGTGAGGAGATGGCGAGGAGTTAAATTCGTGTTATACAACAATGACGCTATCAATACTAATTAGAAAGCGAAAAGCGTAGGTAGGTATATATATTATCTAACAAGCTTATGCTCGCGACTTC
The DNA here is from genome assembly GCF_902806685.2 of Maniola hyperantus. NCBI lineage: Eukaryota > Metazoa > Arthropoda > Insecta > Lepidoptera > Nymphalidae > Maniola > Maniola hyperantus. The sequence continues at coordinate 945,076 of NC_048553.1, read as the reverse complement.
GTCCGCGTAGACAACACGAATTTCAACCCCCTATTTCACCCCGTTAGGGGTTGAATTTTCAATAATCCTTTCTTAGTGGATGCCTACGTCATAATAGCTATCTGCATGCCAAATTTCAGCCCGATCCGTCCAGTAGTTTGAACTGTGCGTTGATAGATCAGTCAGTCAGTCAGCCAATCAGTCAGTCAGTCACCTTTTCATTTTATAGGTTTTAGATTGGATAATTTTCTAAATTTTGAAAACAACAGTTCAATGACTACAGGACCTACACTTGTAGGTACTTGAAAAGATTCAACTGGATGTCCATTACCAGACTAGGTTGGTCTCAGACTAGTTTATACCTACTTGCCTAATACCTATTATTATGTAAATACCTACCTACTTCCTTTATACCATCCTGTAACCTGCAATACAGTCCGCAAATATGTACTTTGAATATAGGTTGCATACAAGGGCAAGGGGAAACCTTAAATAATATAAAAAATAAACTTCCTCCCTCCGCGCCATATCGCGGCCCGCTAGACGACCTGTAAGCAAATTTGTGAATATTATTCGCGTTTATGGGGGCGCAAGCCATTGATATCGAATGAGTAAAGATACTTAACATCATTATCATTCAGTCAAAACACAATAACGTCAAAATAAAATGGACCTAAAGAGCCCTAGATTGAAGTCAAAAATTCAATGCCACTGATTTTAATTTCGCAACGTTTCCGCTTGGAGCGCTGGCTGTACATGTGAAGACAAACTTGAGCTTTAAAACAAGGCAGTTAAGATCCAGTTTACTATAACGCGGAAGTGTGTGTTATAAGTGGAAGTGTTTTGACACTCGAATACTATCAACGTTGGTGAGACATAAAATCTCGTACCAAGCGTACAGAGCACAAAATCTCCTCCCAAAATGAGAAGGGTCTACGACGCTGCTAGACTAGTACCTATATAGTGATCTGTGACGCTGATCAAGTGCGGGTTGGCAGATTTCACACACCTTTGAGAACATTATGGAGAATGCTCAGGCTTCCTTAAAATGTTTTTCTTAATCGTTAAAGCAAAGTTATATTTAATTGCTTGAAATGCACATAACTACGAAAAGTTTATTAAAAAAAGTTTAAAAAATAGTAAAAGCTTCCAAATATGCCCAGAAATCTCGGTGAAATCCGTGTAGGAACATCATCATCATCATCATCATCATGATCAACCCATAGCCACTACAGAGCACAGGTCTCAGAGTGAGAAGGATTTTGGCCATAGTCTACCAGGCTGGCCATGTGCGGATTGGTAGACTTCACACACCTTTGAGAACATTATGGAGAACTCACAGGCATGCAGGTTTCCTCATGATAAGTGGTAGGTACATAGCTACAGCGAATCGAGAACTTCCAGTTTGGAAGTCGGTTAAAAAATTAACGGACTACGAAGCACCGCGCGCCGCATCTAATGAAACATTTATATGTATATCGCTGCCTATTTCATTGTCAAGCGTATCGTGTAACTATCTCGGTTGGTATAGATCAATGGTGCCCGTCGCCATGAATACGCAAAGGGGTGAAGCATTAAGGAACCTCAAGATTTCCATTCATGGGGTTAAGACGCTCAATGCATGGGGGCGGGGGGTTGTAATTGCCGTGAAAGCCTTGCCAAGACGGTGGACTAAAGTGGCATTGATTTTTAGAACGAGTCATGAATATAATGAAAGACTAAACGTTGTTATAACCCCTCGCACGTCACCCGCGCTCGCTCGCATCGGGTTGTCCTCCCCGATTGTCATCTTGACCTGTCGCGTTCTGTAGTTAAGTAGTATATCAACTAAAGCTGTTATACCTTATATAAAATTTATAAAAGGAAAGGGTGACTGACTGACTGATCTATCAACGCACAGCTCAAACTACTGGACGGATTGGGTTGAAATTATGAATACAGATAGGTAGCTATAATACTTATAATATGACGTAGGAATCCGCAAAGAAAGCATTTTTGAAAGTTCAACCCCTAAGAGGGTGAAATAGGGGTTAGAAGTTTGTACAGTCCACGCGGACGAAGTCGCGAGCATAAGCTAGTCTATACTTACTTAAGTATATAAAAGGAAAAGGTGACTGACTGACTAATCTGAGGTAGGTGTTACCACCTACCTCAAATTTTCCCGAAAAGCTAAAGGTGGGAAATGCATTTACCCTTCATTACATGCTTTGCGGTGAATAAGAACTTCTTCAAATCTGAACTCCTTACAGAAAATTCTGAATGCGAACCTAGGTAGGTACCTATTCCTTCTGATTGAGGTAGTAGGTATAAGAAAAAGCTTTTCCTGAACCTAAAACCTGATTTTCTTGAAAGACATTCATATAGCTCTAACTTTTAGTAGGTGCCACTGACCTCTACTAATAGGCACAAGTATGGACGCTAGACTTGTGATTGCCGATCTGTTTTGAAGCAACCTGCGAGTAGCGTCATGTCACATATTAGGACTCACCTTTACTCATGTGGTTATGTGAGCTTACTAAATGATAGGAGTGATGAAATATTAGTCAACATAGTGTCAACACAAAGACCATTTAGACGTAAAGTGACAATTTTAATCCCTAATACGTTCAGTGGGGTGCTTCGAATCACCACAAAAAGTAACTCATTTTAAATAGTTTAAATATAGGTACATATCAAAAATTGCGAACCGGCAAGATTCGAACCTACGTCTTCTGGGTTCGCACCCGACGCCTTGACCGCTAGGCCACGATTCACAGCAATGCCATTGACGAAACTTGTGATATATATATGTTCACTCAGTACCGAAACAACTGTAGTGTAGGTAAAAACATTATAAAAATATAAAACTGTCACTTTGTATGGCACACCGTACCGGTCAATCTTCTTTGTGCCTCCTTCGAGTTACTTGAGTTTAGCATGCATTGTGGTAATTTGGCATTGGTAAAAGCACGTATTTTGTTTTATTTTTTACTAGAGGATGCCCGCGACTTCATCCGCGTGGATTTATATACGCGTGTTTTTAAAATCTCGTGGGAACTCTCTCTTTTCCGGGATAAAAAGTAGCCTATGTCCTTCTCCGGGATGCAAGCTATTTCTGTACCAAATTTCATCAAAATCGGTTGACAGACAGATAGACAGACATATACACTTTCGCATTTATAATATTAGTAAGGATTCCAATATAAATTATCCCTTGACCCCATTCTCACCTAGTGGTACCTATTTAAGTGATGATGCAGTCTAAGATGGAAGAACTTGGAAAGGTACGGAAGTTTCGCTAAACCCGTATCCCTGATTGATTTCTATACGCGGCATAGTACCGGAATAATTAGTATACCTAATCGCGCTCCATCTTAGGCTGCATCACCACTTGCCATCCACGTCTGATTGCAGTCAAGCGCTAATCTATAAAAAAAAACAAGTAAACAAGAGGAATGGCACGGAACACCTTTTCCAGTGTACCTAGGTACTTGTACTTATTATGTCCATCTCAGTGGTAGGCAGTGATTTCAGCTAAAAAGGTGACGAAGCATATCTTCTAGTGTAGGTACTTGACAAATCCCGTTTAGTGCGAGTATTTAGTAGAGTTCACTTGCCCTTATGTTTATTGGAAAACTGGCGTTGTACTTCACATGGCAATGGAGGAAATGGAATAATCGAGAAGCGTCGAAGCGGCTTAGTTTTATGCATCAAAGCTCAATGGGAAAAACGGTTGATGAAAGTCATACCTACATGGTACATGCACTGGTAAATACATACCTACCAAGATGGATAGGTATTGAATAGGTTTTTATTACTTACTAGCTGGATTTAAGTTTTTAAAAATCCCGTGGGAATTTTTGATTTTCCAGGACAAAAAGTACCTATAGGCTATCCATAGTAGCCCGTCCCTGAGAAGCAATATATTTCAGTACCACATTTAAACGCATGATTCTTAAAGATCCCGTCCTCGAGTGGGTCCTCGAGTTCAAAAAGTCTTTACATGGTAGGTAGGTACCTCCGGTATAAAATTTATAACCGACAGTTTCTAAATCAATTTTTGTGATGGCCCGTACAGCATCAGTTGGGATCCAAATCTTCTATGCCACAAAGTGGCAAACTGTTAGAACTTTATAATAAGTAAGTATAACACCTAATGTACCTACACAGTTAATGCAATAAAATTTATTCTATTCTATTCTATTCTATGGAACAATGTCGCAAAGTTTCTCTACCGATTAAAAATTATTACTTATCACAGCTTATACTCAAATCGGTTCAGAAATCTCAGAGATTTCGGTGTATCAAGGTAGAAAAACACAACAGTTAAAAAGTAGCCTATGTTACTCCTTGCTTAATCTTCTACTTGTCTAAGAGTCTGAACAGAGCACAGACCTAAGTAGTTTGTGGATCAGAGTCGCAGACGGACGGACAGACGGACATGGCGAAACAAGGAACCTTCAAGTACCTATACCTAATGGTCCCTTGTATACTACGGAACCCTAAAAACACACAGTGTGTTCATTCACCCTAATACAAAAATTACATAATAAATTATCACCTCTTTTAGCGCACATGTTCGGCACATTGGGCACACGCAATGCGGCACGTTGGCACATAGGCACCTAAGCCCACAATAGAGTACATCAGGAGGTTATACAGGGTGTTCACTGTTCACTCCACTCGAGTGGAGGGCCAGGGGAGATTACGAAACAATGGATTTTTCCAAAATACATAATAATGCGTCGCGTCAAATGGCAGTTTTGTGAGCTTAGAGGTCCCCGGTCAAATGCTTTTTTAAGTTTCTTTTTTTTCGTGTTTTGTTAACCGACTTTATCAAAGGAGGTTTTCTACCTAATACCTGCCTAAATATCGACCCACCCGCGCTCGCCCTAGCGGTTAGCGCGGGGGCTGTTCGGATGTGCGGGGAGTTCCTTCCCCGATTGCCATTTCGAACTGTTGCGCAGATACCAACAGCTATATAATATATATAAGCTTTACGCTAGGAGAAGGTAGGTACGACAATTATGCTACGGGTGGAGTTTAAACCGGCGACCTTTCGGATTTCAGTCCGTTGAGCTAGAGTCATCCATAAAGTTTCGCCTGTTTCGTTACCTAGGCCTAGGATACCTGACATACTTTGAAAATTACTTTAGGTACCTATGTCCTATGTCATGCATACCTAGCTGTGTCCATATTCCAGCCTTTCTAAAACACTTTCCTACACACGAGACGCCGAGTGTCCGGCAAGATCAACAAAAAGCCCTAATTATAATCGGAGGCCAGACTGCGGAACCCTTCTGAATTTGCCTCAGTAATTGCGCCACACGGGTGGGTTTTCGAGATTTTTTTGGGTCCGCGTTCAAGTGGATTTCGCCGGTATGCCGCGCGAATTATTAAAAGTATAAAATAGAAATGTATTTTATACGTAGCTAGTAGATATGTACCTACTTGTAGGGTAGGTATAGATTGTGGTATAAATCTCTCCTGGAGGCGATCTTCCGTAAATTGAACATGCTGGCTTGGCTTTAGATATGGATACCTACGGGTTATGTCACTGTGCCTAAGTAGGTAGGTAGAGACTTTCAACTTGCCTGTACATAAGACTAAGTATTATAAGTATTACCTTGACGACGCAACTTGCGTTGACACATTGGCCCCGTGTCATATCAGGAAGACAGCATCAAGACCGGGAGCCGCAGCAGAAACAGCTGAAAACGGCAAGCGGCGCAAGTATGCCTCTCTTATAGAGAGTTACATTTTTGTGCCGTTTGCCGTGGAGACCCTGGGGCCATGGAGTCTTTAGTGCTAATTAATAACCTCAACTGGTGACAGAAGGGCTGGCTCATTTTTTGCGCAACGGATCAACCTGGCTGTCCAGCGCGGAAATGCAGCCAGTATTCTTGGCACCATTCCACGCGGTCATGATTTATATAGTAATTAGATAAGTCACATAGATATAAACTGTAAATATTTTAAATAAGTATGTTTGTAAATAAAAATTATCATATTAGTGTCATATCACATGGATTAAAAAAAAAAGAAATTTAGGTACTTATAGTAAAATTACCTATATTTTATCAAATATATGTGTACACAAAATAATAAAAACATTGTTTTGTAAGCAAAAGTACAGTGCGACAAGGTTCTCTTAGAATTGAATGACATCTAATCACAATCCAGGCACAAATTCAGCCAATCACAACAGTTGAGAGTGTAATAATGACTGATGCAGGTTTTATCTATCAATCTACAGAATCGCCTTCAAGATGCTACAAAAAGTCTCTAAGTCTAAGTCAAAGTCAAATGATTTATTCAAAATAGGTAATAAATTACTCTTTTTGATGGTCAGTTGTTAAATTTGTAAAATATAGTGGTGATAATTATTACGCAAACTTAAAACTAAAGCTACGAGGGTTCCAAACGCGCCCAGGTCTGACTCCACTAGCTCACAAAAACGGAATCGAACATTAGGTAGATAGTACCTACTACAATTACTGTTATAGATACCTCATGGTATGAGGACACCTAAAAGATAGGTAGGTAGGTACCTATTGTACTTAAATTGAGTCTTTGAAAAGAGCAACCGTTAAGTTTCTTGCTGACTCTTCTCTTCTCTGTAGGAAAGGCTCTTCTCTTCTCTTCTCTGTAATTTATTGAAATGTACTTCTACTTAGTTATATGGATATAAGAAGAAGTACATTTTAATAATTTACTTATTTAATCATCATCATCAACCGATAGACGACCACTGCTGGACAGTCTCTTGTAGGGACTTCCACGGTCTTGCGCCGCCTGAATCCAGCGGCTCCTTGCGACTCGTCTGATGTCGTCCGTCCACCTACTGGGGGGTCTTCCAACATTGCGTCTTCCGGTGCGAGGTCGCCATTATAACACCTTGGGACCTCAACGTCTGTCGGTTTTACGAACTATGTGCTCTACCCATTGCCACTTCAGCTTTGCAACCTGTTGAGCTATGTTGGTTACTCTAGTCTGATCAAGTAGAGAAACTCCGCACATAGCTCTCTCCATCGCCCGCTGAGTGACTCTGAGCTTTCTTATGAGGCCCATAGTTAGCGACCATGTCTCGGATCCATATGTCGAAACTAATTTTTTATTCATATTGTACCAAAACATAAAACTAAGATATAAGTACTTAGGTACTTAGGTACACTTTGAAAGGACAACTTTACTTACTCTTTCTATTTCTACCTACTTACAAAGAAGGGCCCAGTGGGCCCGTCTATGTCCTAGATGTATGACGACCTCCCTGGCGCAGTCGTGAGCGCTGTGGTCTTATTAGTGGGAGGTCCCGGGTTCGATTCCTGGCAGGGGTTTGGAATTTTATAATTTCTAAATTTCTGGTCTGGTCTGGTGGGAGGCTTCGGCCGTGGCTAGTTACCACCCTACCGGCAAAGCCGTGCCGCCAAGCGATTTAGCGTTCCGGTACGATGCCGTGTAGAAACCAAAGGGGTACGGGTTTAATAAAAACTGCCATATCGCTTCCAGGTTAGCCCGCTATCATCTTAGACTGCATCATCACTTACCATCAGGTGAGATTGCAGTCAAGGGCTAACTTGTATCTGAATAAAAAAAAAAAAAAAAAGATTCGAATCCGTCTCTACCCTACCCCATTGGTTGGTTATACCTATTTAGGTATAGGTAGAAGCACGTGTACGCACCTCTTACCATGTTATTACAGCTCAAGATGCTATATAATTGCCTCTTAAATATACTTACAACAACATTGCATTAACAAAACGCTACAAAAATATATCATTATCTAATCATAATCACGGTATCGCAACAAAAATCAACATCGCGCAAAAACTATTTAAAAACCGGTAGCGGTACAAAAACGCATCCAATGAATTACCTCACCCTCCACGATAAAATCTAACCAACCGCACGACAATGGCATTAGTCAACATAATACAAAAAAATAAAAGTTGCACAATAGCTTTCCAACGCTGTGGGCAAAATTGTTACTAAAGTGTAGCAACATCTGGCCAGAGGGGTGACTACTCAAAACCAAACGATACAAAACTAAACCTTTACAACACAAATATAAACTATACGCACAATAGTTACAAAGTTAAAAATTGAATGCAGTGAAAGTGTAGTAACGACATTTGTAAATCGGAAGGGCCGTGTTAACGCCATTACTGTCAAATTGTGAGCCAATCAGTGAGAAGCGATGCGGACCAATCAGTGCGCGCACTGTGCGTGCCCCGAATGCCAAATTTGGGCGGAAACTGTAACAATTTGTAAGTTTTTTACGGTTTTGAAGTGGCATGGGGCAACTAACAATTTTCGGAAGCGATTATTTGCAGGCAAATGAAGTTTCGTTATCTCTGGCGTATGTTATAATGAAAAGGGATACCGGAAGGTTCTATAAAAACTATGAAAGAGGTATTTCCCTTCATCAGTTGCTTGATGCTGATAAAAACTTTAATAAAGTTGGATAAAAGCTTATTTATAGCAGTACCTAAGCCCTTTAGTAACACCATTTTAGATCTAGGTATACCTAGCCCAGAGGTGAAATAGGTGCCTCCCTATAGGTACCTATTCAGACAATACCTAAGCATCTAACTATGGTACGCGACAGGTTGAAATGGCAATCGGGGAGGGAACGCTGAATGCCATCTCGACCTGTCGCGGACTATAGTTAGGTAGGTATCTTTCAAAATTCACATCATCATGATGATGAACCCATCGAACGGCTCGCTACTGAACACGGGTCTCCTCTCAGAGTGAGAATGATTTGGCCATAGTCCACCACGCTGGTCAAGTGCGAATTAGCAGTCTTCAGTCTTCACTCAGCTTTGGGAACATTATGGAGAACTCTCAGGCGTGCAGATTTCCTCACATGTTCTTCGCATGCATGTTTCCTTTTCCGTCCTTGTATGTTCTTCTCTTCCTTGCATGTTTTCCGTCACCCAGTTAGGTAACCTACAGTGCGACAAGGTCATAACAAGGTAGGTAAGTATAAGTACCTAGTTACCTACGTAAGTCATTAAATCTCAAAGTGTCAATGGAGCATTCAAGAAAAGTATAAGCTTAAATAAATTGACAGCCGATTAACCACGTCAAAAGCGCACCTCGAAGTTCTCAAGCACGCCACTACTCTCCACTCCATCAAAATCATTTTCCCATCGAACCGGGAATTGCTCATTCACACTCCGTCGAGTCCACTCTCTAAGCATTCAAGTCTCTGGGTCCTTGCCATCGGACACTCAAGATTACAATGAAGAAGTCAAATTCGTCTGTCAAACGGAATTTGAATTTGGAACACACACCGCGATGGCGCCGCGTGACGTCCATTATGAGTCTGTGGTGACGCTATTCTACGTCACGCGGACGCAGCATGGCGGCCGCCTCACGCTGACTTATCGCCCGCTTCCCGCCTTTTAATGCTCATTAGGACAAACGATCTACGTCACAATACAGATTTGTCTTTGATATTAGCACGGTGAAGTGCACATTCTAGATCGCGTTTATGGGAAGTGAGCTCGCTAGTGGTTCGCGAGTTTTCACGCGCCGAATGTATCGTGTGGGAATTCGCGGATATCGAGATTTGGGGAATGACTTGTTTCTAAACGAATAGCTTTGAATAGTGGGCCTACTTGATTATAGGTGCAACGCAGTTTTAAGATTAAGTAGGTATACATACACAGGCGTTCAGGAAGTCGGGGGTTCTATTCCGGGCACGCACTTCTAACTTTTCGGAGTTTAAGCTACTTATTAAGATCATTTGCTTTAACGGTGACGAAAAACGAGGAAACCTGAATGCCTGAGAGTTCTCCATCTCATCAAAGGTGTGTGAACTCTGCCATCTGCACTTCGCCAGCGTGACAGACTATGTCCTATTGGGTTTAGGCCACAGTCTGCCACGCTGGCCAAGTGCAGTTCAAGTTCAACGGACGGCTAGGTCTAAGTGCGGGAAAAGTAACCAAAGAAGAAAGAAGAAAATAACCCTTCTCATTCTAGGAGCTGAACCGTTCTCAGTAGTGGGCCGCCAACGCGTTGATCATGATGATGATGATACCCAATTAATTTCTACAAAAAATTATGCAAAAGAAAGTTTAATAAATGCATCAAAAAAACACTGTACTCGACCCACAAAACAAAATCAGTAGCAAACTTCCGTGGAGAAATTAATAACGGCCCATTTAATCGCCTACCTGGACAAAAAAATCTTAAAAATTCCCCGTTAAGTTCGTACCTCATTCATTTCTCGAGTGGCCTCCAGCCAGTACGCAGGGCCCCTAATTTCCTTTCATCTCCACAATTTAGAACCTTCGATTGTGGCGCAAAAAAAAGAAATTAAAAAACTATTGATTGAGCACAAAAAGCGCGCCACTTCAGAAGCTCTTTGTCCGCCATATTGGAAATCTGTTTGACGTTGACGGCCGTTACGCTACATGTGTAAAATTAATCTGTACTTGCGGTACATATCTATATTCTGAAATTATATAAAACAAAATCACGGTGCCATTTCCATGGTCCTGAAATGTAACTAATTGTGGATTATAACAATCCACAATTAGTTACATTTCAGGACCACAATCTTTAAACTATAACTAAACTAGCTGATGCCCGCGATTTCGTACGCGTGGATTTAGGTTTTTAAAAATCCCGCGGGAACTCATTGATTTTCCGGGATAAAATGTAGCCAATGTCACTCTCCAGGTCTTTAACTATAGGTACCCATGCAAAAAATCACGGCGATCCGTTGCTCCGTTGCGACGTGATTAAAGAACAAACCAATAAACCAACAAAACAGCAAACAAACACAAGGCATAGCAAAAAATTTTAGACCTGTCATTTTAATTTAGATAGATCTGGGTAAGATGGAAGTCAATGCCATGTCGCAATCAATATTTTAAAGAGGAATGATTTGTTTAAGTAATCAATAAACTAGAAATTACTGAACCGATTTTAATAATTCTTTCACTTTTAGAAAGCTACTTTATCCAGATTTCAGAAGTAACATAAGGCGGATCAGCTAGTGTTAAATAAGAAGGAATTATTAAAGACTATAAATAAAAGAAAAAGTAGGGTTTTATGTGGTTTAATTATTTTTTACGTTTGAATAAAAACTGGTAATTATATCAGCGTAGGAATACAATTTAATATATCAAAAAATGATACAGTGTTACACAATTTAAGTAGGTAGGTACTTATAGTATGATTTTTGATTTGTGGAATTCTGACAAATGTCAAATTAAAGAAATTGAATTGAATGTCATTTTATACATTGAATGGGTTATTAGTATCAAAAACAGGGTTACCAGCTGAAGTTTGATTTTTAACTCAAATTACCTGTTGTTTTTTTTTTTCAACATTGATATTTTAATAGTATTTTAAAGTGCTCAACTCAACAATTTAAAACAAACTTATGTTTTTCATAAATTTAATCCTTAGAATTCATAGAAATTATATTTTATTTGAATTTGTCACCTTTTTTTGTGTTAACTGTTTTATCCTGGCAACATTCAGAAACGTCAGAATCCCACGAAATGAAATATAATACGAAGTCAAATCAACTTTAGAAAAACGGCAAAGATTAAAAAGGTTATTTTATGATTAAGATCAAAATTATTAGAGTAACTTTTATTTCCATAATTTATTTCATTTTTTAAAAGTTTTTTTAACTCAAATTTTATAGGTACCTACCGTTGTTCATAGGACATCTGAAACATTGTGGTAAGCCAGTACAGTACATAAATAGGGCTCTAAACTACTGTCGTCTGTGTTAGTTTGAACTATACACAAGTGTTTAAAAAATATTAGGTATTTTACATTTTAATGTTTTTTATTAAATCTGTGTTTATTTAGGTACTTATAGTAAAATTACCTATATTTTATCAAATATATATGTACACAAAATAATAAAAACATTGTTTTGTAAGCAAAAGTACAGTGCGACAAGGTTCTCTTAGAATTGAATGACATCTAATCACAATCCAGGCACAAATTCAGCCAATCACAACAGTTGAGAGTTTAATAATGACTGATGCAGGTTTTATCTATCAATCTACAGAATCGCCTTCAAGATGCTACAAAAAGTCTTTAAGTCTAAGTCAAAGTCAAATGATTTATTCAAAATAGGTAATAAATTACTCTTTTTGATGGGCAGATGTTGGATTTGTAAGATATAGTGGTGATAATTATTACGCAAACTTAAAACTAAAGCTACGAGGGTTCCAAACGCGCCCAGGTCTGACTCCACTAGCTCACAAAAACGGAATCATCTTTTCACAATAAGGGCGTTTGTGCACGCATCCGTATTCGGTTCGTATCCGTGATTCTTCGTAGTGGCCGTCATATAAACACGTACTCATTCGATTAGTTTTTACGGAATCTGTGATTTCACAGATGAGTGCACAAACGATCTAACCCGTAACAGATGATCATTTAGTGCGAAACTAACATGTCATTTCTTAAAACTAACAATCTTTTTAAATCTTTATAACCTTTCCCTACAATTTTCCGTTTTCAATCTCACATTAATTTACGTCAATCATTTTTTTACGCGTAGAATTTTTTATATATTTTTTCTTACTTTAAAATCAACGTCAAATCAACTATATATTTGAAGTTTCCCAAGCGCGCTCTGCATACGAACATAGTTTGATTCTCATTTGAATATCATGTAGCCATGTTCCAGTATACCTATAATATGTGATGTTTCATATAATATGTGATATGAAAACGAATTTGAACGTGTCTACAAAATTACATTGAATTGAATTGAATGTGTCACTAGTATTTAAATTTGAATCAAACTACGAATATGGAGCGCGCAACGAATAAACTTCTTTATTTAAGTATCTAATTCAACGCCACGTCGAGTTACCTTGATACCTATTACTAGACCCTGAGTTAGGTCGTTGATTACCTTGACTTTGGTCCCTACCCTGGTCATTCCGTGGGTACTTGTTTTGCGAGTAACCTTGGTTGGACCCTTGATCTTGGTTGTACGATCTGAAGTTCTGACCCTGGTAGCCCTGGTTCTGATATCTGTCTTGGTTCGAACCGTATCTGCCTTGGTTGGAACCGTACCTGTCGTTAGAACCGTGCCGATCTTGGTTTGAACCGTACCTGTCGTTGTTGGAGCCGTACCTATCTTGGTTTGAGCCGTACCTGTCGGAGGATTGGTAGTTTCGGTTGTACCCTTGATTGCCCTGGCCCTGGTGGGGTACGTAGCCGCTGCGTTGCGGTCCGAAGGACTGTGATCGATCTGAAACAATATTTAAGAATATAAAACCAGAATAGATCATAGGTATACCCAGTGAATGTGATATGCAGGGTCCATTAGGGTAGGTACCTCCCCTATACAGGTAAAGTGAAGTTGATTTTTTTCTCTCGTCTATCTCATGGTATCATCATCATCAACCGATAGACGTCCACAGCTGGACATACGTCTCTTGCAGGGACTTCCACATGCATTGATTAATTTAGAACATCAGCTGCTCGATTGCCTTAGAATGACAAGCTATAATGTCGCGATCGCAATCACCTCTGATTGTTTGTATTGGCTACAATGCATTGTTGCAATAAGAACTGCACAAATTCAGCCAATCAAAACAATTGAGATTGTAATAATGTTTGATGCTGGTTTTACGAAATCGACCTATACAGGTGATTTCATAGTCAAGGGCTAGGTTGTCATACAATAGAAAACCTAATCCGTAAACATGCTCAGGAAGTAAATAAATTATTAGATAACTAGCTGATGCCCGCGACTTCGTCCGCGTGGATTCACATTGTTCAAAATCCCGCGGGAGCTCTTTGATTTTCCGGGATAAAAGTTGCCATGTGTCAATTCACAGAACGCAAGCTAGGTACCTCTGCCTTTCATGTAAATCGGTGGAACTGATAGGCCTCTAAGAATCCCGTGGGAACTGTTAGATTTTCAGGGATAAAAAGCCTATGTCCAACCCCAGGGTGTAAGCTAACTCTGTACCAAATTTCATCAAAATCGGTTAAACTGTTGGGCCGTGAAAAGCTAGCAGACAGACAGGCAGACAGACACACTTTCGCATTTATAATACTAGAGGATGCCCGCGACTTCGTCTGCGTGGATTTAGGTTTTTAAAAATCCCGTGGGAACTCTTTCATTTTCCGGGATCAAAAGTAGCCTATGTCCTTCCCCGGGAAGCAAGCTATATCTGTACCAAATTTCGTCAAAATCGGTTGAACGGATGGGCCGTGAAAGGCTAGGAGACAGACAGACAGACAGACAGACAGACAGACAGACAGACAGACAGACAGACAGACAGAAAGACAGACAGACAGACACACTTTCGCATTTATAATACTAGTATAGATTAGTACCTATGGATTTAATTGATCAAACCTCTGATCTCTCGAATTAGAGGTGGACAACTTAACCACTAGAGGCTAGACTACCGCCTCAAGTGACATAATAATTAGGTATGTGCCTATATCAGAACTATTATTTTCTCTAGTTCCTGCTCCTTTTAGCGAGTCATATGCCAATGACAGGATCGGCTTATGCCAAAACAGGGGAGAACTGAGGACTGAGGTACGCACTAAGTTTTGGCTGTAAAAGGATTAGCTCGAAACTGCGAGTGAGTCAATAGCTGGGCTATAAGCTCAGCGACGCAAACAAAGCGTGCAAACACTCGCGTCTTAGCGACACCGCGCGTCGAGTGTCTCTCGTCTCTACTTAGCTGCGGAAAATATAAATAAAGGGCACGATTTTTAAGCTGCTTCTTAAAATCTATGTAGATGTAGATATACCTAAGTCATTTATCCATACTAATTCCATACGAGTATAATAAATGTGAAAGTGTGTCCGTCTGCTAGCCTTTCACGGCCCATCCGTTCAACCCATTTTGACGAAATTTGGTACAGAGATAGCTTGAATACCGCTTGTAGGATTTTTAGAAACATAAATCCTCGCAGACGAAGTTGCGGGCAACATCTAGTAACTTTTACTTTAACGGTGAAGGAAAACATCTTGAGGAAATCTGCATGTCTGTGAGTTCTCCACAATGTCTTCAAAGATGTGTGAACTGTGAAGTCTGCCAATCCGCACTTGGCCAGCATGGTGCACTAGGTATGGCCAAACCATTTTCTTGGCGAATGGGTCGGTGATGGGTTTTTTTTTAATTTATAGACTAGCGCGCTTGGCTCCAATCAGACCTAGATAGTCTAACGAGTAGGTAGGTACGATGTTTATAGACAAACTTTTGCAATTCTGAGCTTAAAAAAGCTTTGGTGAAAAGTGTTATTTCCGCCTCCACCCTCCAGTGCAGCTCATCGGCTTAGCCACTTGAGCACGCGCACGGCAGCTTCTAATTATTGCTGTCGAATCCAGCTTGTACCAGCTCGAGTGCGGTGGCGCGTTTATTACTGCTTTTTTCATCGATATAGGTACCTAAATGTTTTTTTTTTAAATTCAGATACATGTTAGCCCTTGACTGCAATCTCACCTGGTGGTAAGTGATGATGCAGTCTACGATGATAGCGGGCTAACGTGGAAGGGGTATGGCAGTTTTTATTAAACCCATACCCCTTTGGTTTCTACACGGCATCGTACCGGAACGCTAAATCGCTTGGCGGCACGGCTTTGCCGGTAGGGTGGTAACTAGCCACGGCCGAAGCCTCCCACCAGACCAGACCAGAAATTTAAAAATTATAAAATTACAAACCCCTGCCAGGAATCGAACCCGGGACATCCCACTATTAGGACCACAGCGCTCACCACTGCGCCAGGGAGGTCGTCGAATTCGTCGTTTGTGGTAACTATGTTTCAACAAATATCGATGTCGATTTCCATCTCGACCTGTCACCAGTGGCGTGCAGGTCATAAAAGCATAAATGCACTGCTTACCCCAGTTGTTATAGCTCAATGCATATTTTTCATTATGACCTGCATGTAAACAGCCAACCTAACTAATGCCTACCCTGGCTTCGAACACTGTGCACGCCACTGCCTGTCACGTACTTATACCTACGTTCTAAATTTTACTACGAATTTGAGACTGCTATAATACCTAATTTTAATGCTCGTACCAATCTGAAATCTCTGCTTTCATCGCAGCGACGTTCACAGCAGCAAAAAAAACCACAAAGCGCAGTCTCGGCTCACATAATAGCCACCTAATGGACGCCGAGCGACACATTCACGGCGTCAAAGCGGCGCAAATAAGAGCTATGGCGGCTCGCGAGTTCGCGCCTAAATTATACTGTGTTAGGTGTACCAAGGAACGATGTAGCGCTGGTTAGGGTACCTAGGTCTTAGGCGTTTAAGTCTATCTACTCATCATCATCAACCCATCGCTGGCTGAATACAAAGCACGGGTCTCCTCTCAGAATGAGGGGCTGTGGCCATTGTCTACAGTACAAGGCAGAAAGTAATGTTCTTTTTAGGGTTCCGTACCTCAAAAGGAAAAACGGAACCCTTATAGGATCACTTTGTTGTCTGTCTGTCTGTTAGGAAACCTACAGGGTAGGTACTTCCCGTTGACCTAGAATCATGAAATTTGGCAAGTAGGTAGATCTTATAGCTGACATTTGGGGAAAAATCTGAAAACCGTGAATTTAGGGTTAGATCACACAAAAAAAAATTGTGGCCATGAACTAATAATTAGTATTTTCAACTTTCGAAGTGAGTGACTATATCAAGTGGGGTATCATATGAAAGGTCTTCACCTGTACATTCTAAAACATATTTTTATTCATTTTTATGCATCATAGTTTTTGAATTATCGTGCAAAATGTCGAAAAAATACGACTGTAGTACGGAACCCTCATTGCGCGAGCCTGACTCGCACTTGGCCGGTTTTTACTTATTTTCTTTACCTACTGTCAATTAGTACATAATCGCAAAGTTGCGATAATGCTTAGTAAAGCATTCGTCTACCAAGCGGGCTCCGGCTTGCCCCCCCTAGATCCGGGGCTGGCGGCAGGTCGAGATGCCAATCGGGGTATGAGGTGGGGGACGCCCCGCACACCCGCACAGCATCCGCGCCGCACGGTTAAACGTGGGGGCTGTGCGGGTGTGCGGGGCACCCCGATTGCCATCTCGACATATCACGCACGATACTTGCTAGAATGTATTATGTCTTTTTTTTTTCTTTTTTATTTATTCAGATACAAGTTAGCCCATGACTGCAATCTCACCTGGTGGTAAGTGATGATGCAGTCTAAGATGATAGCGGGCTAACCTGGAAGGGGTATGGCAGTTTTTATTAAACCCATACCCCTTTGGTTTCTACACGGCATCGTACCGGAACGCTAAATCGCTTGGCGGCACGGCTTTGCCGGTAGGGTGGTAACTAGCCACGGCCGAAGCCTCCCACCAGACCAGACCAGACATTTAGAAATTATAAAATTCCAAACCCCTGCCAGGAATCGAACCCGGGACCTTCCAATATTAAGACCACAGCGCTCACCACTGCGCCAGGGAGGTCGTCGTATCAATGAGCTGAAGCTATAAAAATTACTTTTAAAAAATTAAAGAGGTTCTTGTACTATCGAGGGAACATAACTTAAATAGCTAGTAAAACGCTTACTAAAAGAAACCTTGTAAACGCCTAGGTAGGTACTTAAAGAAAGCGTAATTTGAGGTTGAATATTCCATAAAATCAAACTTCAAAAAACCGGCTAAGTGCGAGTCAGACTCGCGCACTGAGGGTTCCGTACTACAGTCGTATTTTAGAATGTAGAGGTAAAGCCCTTTCATATGATACCCTACTTGGTATAGTAATCTTACTTAAAAAGTTGAAAATATTAATTATTTGTTCGAAACACTTTTTTTGGGATGTGACCAAAAATTCACGGTTTTCAGATTTTTCCCCTAATGTCTGCTATGAGACCTACCTACCTGCCGAATTTCATGATTCTAGGTTAACGGAGAGTACCTTGTAGGTTTCTTGACAGACAGACAGAGAACAAATAGTGATCCTATAAGGGTTCCGTTTTTCCTTTTGAGGTACGGAACCCTAAAACCTACTCGTAGCTACAGAAAAAAGTAGCGACAACTCTCTCTCAATTTTCTATTCAACGGAGTCCGGAGTAGTTTTGCACAAAACTGGCACGGCATAGTTCATTACTCCTTAACACGTCAACTCTATTCGCACTAGACATGCGCTAGATGTGTCTCGGAACTGAACAGAGATATGTATCTTTTTGATCCAAACTCAAAGAAATGTCACTCATTTGTATCAATAGTTGATTAGAGTGATTACCGCCGCCCATGAACATTTACAGTACCAGAGGAACCACCAACGCGTTGCCGGCCTTTCAGGAACTTGTTGGTCCGCCCCTTGAATAACCCCATGTTGTAATCTAATGGGAACACCGCCGAAGGGAGTTGATTCCACAGTTTGCATGTGCGTGGAAAGAAGGATCTGGCACAACGGACGGTCGAAATGCACCAGACACCCAGATGGTGAGAGTGGAATTGTTTGCGGTGACGTGCGATGCGGTTGTAGAAAAAGGAGGGTGGAATGAGATCAAACAACTCTTCGGAACACTCTCCATTATAGAGGTGATAGAACACGCAAAGAGAGCTTACGTCTCTGTGGTGCGCTCAAGCTTTTGAGAGTGGGTGAACATAGATTCGTAGCAAGTGAACTAGTTCGATCTTATCCTTCCTTCCCGAACTACCATGTCTAATTCGCAGCGCCTAGTTAATCTTTAAAAGGCACGTGATAATCCTGATGGTCCCCGAGTCCTCGCCATTTATAATTATGCTCTCAGCGCGAGTGCGTAACGAGGCGTCGCCATTAGGCGCCATTGTGAGTTGGCGCCCGACGTGGGGCGCAACGCGGATCTGTGTTCTCGTACTACCTTCATTAAACTTTTATGTGGCTGCTACATGAAACGTGCCGTTCTTGTACGGAAATACATAATGATCTACTTTTATATAAATACTTAAAACTAGCCGACCGCCGCGACTTTCTAGACTTCAAGACAAAATTTTGTAAAAAATTCCATTTCGTTTAAAAAAACCGGCCAAGTGCGAGTCAGCTACCCCACTTGATAAAGGTAGTTATCTTACATCGAAAATTGAAAATACCTACTAATCATTGACCACAAATTTTTTTTGTGTGATGGTTCAAAGTTCCTAAATTCATGGTTTTCAGATTTTTCCCCTTATGTCTGCTATAAGACCTACCTACCTGCCAAATTTAAAAAAAAAATTACCTACCTGCAAAACACAAAAAGTCAACGGGAAGTACCCTGTAGGTTTCTTGACAGACCGACAGACAGACAGACAACAAAGTGATCCTATAAGGGTTCCGTTTTTCCTTTTGAGGTACGGAACCTTAAAAAAATTTACTTTTTAAAATAAAACAATTTTTTCACGATTATATTTTACTGTTAAATTGAGAGGTAAAATTTCATTAACAAAAGGCAAAGGCAAAAAATCCCTCCACGAAATCAATTCCTAGCTACTGGCCTTGTCTGGAATTGAATCTTTCTCGTATGCAATTCAACCTACCAGTTTGCCACCGTCACTATCGAGAAAATGTCGGTAAAAACCATGGAAAAGCTGTAATTTCGCATACACTTTGTCCGCGCCGGCTTGGGCCCTCGAGCACGCGCCGCCGGCAAAGTCTAATTATTGCCGCCGAATCGCAGGTTTTGCGCCTCCGCCTGCTCAAGTACCGGGGATCTCTTTTATATCCCTTTTTTGGAGGAGGCCATGATACTTAAAGTTTATCACATAATGTTACAAATCTTCTTAAATATATAAAACGAAAAGGTGACTGACTGACTGATCTATCAACGCACCAAACTACTGGACGGATCGGGCTGAAATTTGGCATGCAGATAGCTATTATGACGTATACATCCGCTAAGAAAGGATTTTTGAAAGTTCAACCCCTAAGAGGGTGAAATAGGGGTTTACAATTTGTGTAGTCCACGCGGACGAAGTCGCGAGCATAAGCTAGTCAATATTATAAATGCGAAAATCACTTTTTAAGTCGGAAATTCAAATTAGGACGAGATTTTCAAAAAAAAAACTAAAACCACGGAAGAATCCGCGTGCATCATCTATTTGGTACAGATAGGTATAGCTGATGTAGGTTACTATTATCCCGGAAAATCAAAGAGTTCCCACGGGATTTATGAAACCTAAATCCACGCGGACGAAGTCGCGGGCATCAACTAGTGACAAAAACAGTCACAATATATAGGTAGAAACAGCTTAACAATACCGATAACTAGCTACCTTCGTTTTTTTAAAGAATATTAGCCATGCTAATCATGAATAATATTCCCGTTTCCCCTCCAACTAAGCATCAAGCTTGTGCTAGGAGTAGGTACGATAATAGTGCAACGGGCGGGGTTTGAACCGTCGACCTTTCGGTTTTCAGTCCACTCCTTTACCCGTTGAGCTATTGAGGCTCATTTCATTGAAACAAACCCTAACCTGAGGAACAAAGAACAATGACTTTTGAACAAGGATATACCTACCCTCGAGGTCCCCAGTTGTCACTAGGCCCTTGACAATTTCTTGGCAAGAGAAAAAATATGAAAAACAGGAGAAACAAACGAGAAACGAGCCGCCACAGCACTCGAGCGTGCTGACCAGGGCTTCTCAAACTGGGAGCTTGGAGAATAAAAACATTAAAAATTCAAATAACTTAACAAGGTTAACAGTAATAAAGGTTCTTCTACTTCTACTAAAAAAACCTTCAACCTTAATTTAAGGGATTAGTGGAATAACCCGGAGAACTACTCCTCTGTTAGTCATTGAACTACTTACTGACTGACAGGTTTTACTTTTTTTATGAATAATTTTAAACTTAAAGACTACACATACACAGATCCTAGCCGTTAAGTGGGGACCTATATACGTCATTTTGATTATGTAGCCCACCACTGCACTGGGTTGAAGGCGGAAACAAACTATCGGACGTGTTCGTAAGCCGCAGCTAACAGCCGCGACAGATAGAAGTGCACAGTCGTTTGGGACGTAACTTGCGAGATATCGGACGTCCGAGCGCTCAAGGTTACGTCCGATAGTTTGCACAGTTCAGTGTAGTATATTTTATTACCCGAATAAGTCGCGTTCGTACGCCGCGTGCGATAATTTGTTTCCGCCTTGACCCTCGTAATTTGGAAAGCCCTGAACAGGCAACAGCGGAACCTGCGATTCGCCAGAAAGAATTAGACGCTGCCACCACGCGTGCTCAAGTGTCTAAGCTCGCGTGGAGTCAAAAAATAACAGTTTTTACCTTTTCAAAAATAATTTTAAACTCAAAGACTCAAAGACAGAGATCCTAGCGGTCAAGTGTAAGATGTTAAGAACATAATATATGGCCCAAAATTTCGTTTTGGTGGCCCAGAGCTGGGTTGTGCCTCGCAATTTGGAAAGCACTGGGCAGACTTCAGACGGCAGCGAAACCCACGATTCGCCAGCAAATAATTAGACGCTGTCGCCGCTTATGTGTCTAAGGTCGCGCGGAGTGTATAGCCATCAAATAACAGTTTTTACTTTTTAAGAATAAGTTGAAAACTCAAAGACTAAAACAGAGATACTAGTTAGAGGTTACGTAGGGAACGATATGTCCCGGCATTTTGTTTACACAGGAGCCCACAGTTGGGTTAAGCCTCGCAGGTCTCCATAGTGTTCTCAAAGATTAGAGCCTCAATAGCTCAACTGGTAAAGGAGTGGACTGAAACCGAAAGGTCGACGGTTCAAACCCCGCCCGTTGCACTATTGTCGTACCTACGCCTAGCACAAGCTTCACGCTTAGTTGGAGAGGAAAGGGGAATATTAGTCATTTAACATGGCTAATATTCTTTAAAAAAAAAATTTTTTGAGAAGCACTGGGCAGACTTGAGGCGGCAGCGGAACCTGCGATTCGCCAGCAATAATTAGACGCTGTCGCCGCGCGTGCTCAAGTGTCTAAGCTCGCGCGGAGTGTATACTGTATAGTCGCCAAATAACAGTTTTCAGCTTTTTAGGAATCATTTTTTGCTCAAAAACCATACTCTCGGTATCACAGAGGTTTTCTATACAAGCCAGTCTGGATTGTAATCCTTTTTGGATCTTTTTGAAAAAAATTCTACAACTTAGCGCTATCTATAGGCACCACTTTGAAAGGTCTGCTTTACGAATTTAGCGCTATCTATAGGTACCACTTTGGAGGGTCTGCTTTACGATTTTTCGCGAGAGTTGGCCGACCTTTACTTGATTGAAAGGTGACGTCAAACGAGTCGTAGGAAAACGATGATGGCGGCGCAGCGGCGCGAGACCGTTGCGTGTGATGCCCCTACAAGAGATCTATTATGTCCAGCAGTGGACATTTATCAGTTGACTAGCTTTAAGCTCGCGACGTCGTCCGCGTGGACTACATAAAGTTCAAACCCCTATTTTATCCCCTACGGGGTTGAATTTTCAGAAATCCTTTCTTAGCGGATGCCTACGCCATAATAGCTATCTGCATGCCAAATTTAAGCTCGATCCGTCCAGTAGTTTGACCTGTGCGTTGATAGATCAGTCAGTCAGTTAGTCAGTCAGTCAGTCAGCTTTTCCGTTTATATATATAGACTTGTGATATAAGAACTACCTACCTACAAAATTTCATAATTATACATAGGTCAACGGGAAGTACTCTATAGGTTTTCTTGACAGACACGACGGACAGACAGACAGACGGACAACAAAGTAATCCTATAAGGGCTCCTTTTTTCCTTTTGAGGTACGGAATCCTAAAAAGACAAAATCATCTAAACATTACATCCAACTAAAGTTCCTGATCTGAAAAAAGTAATTAAAAATGTATAAACACAAACAAAACGTCATTCGTTTTCAATCGCAAATCCACTATTTATTTAAGTGATGTCAATCAAAAAATCAAATAAGCGTATTCAATTAAAGGAAAACCCGTAGTTTGGGGGTGTACACATAATTAGGGCACGTGCCGCCCCCTACTGGCGCAAAACACATCTTTTCACCCACAAAAATAAACTTTATTGCCATAGACATAAGACGCACGATGTTTTCCGTTTGTTCAACATTTAATTGATTCGAAGACTAAAGAGAGATTAATTGGGACTTTGGGAGTCAAGTAAGATATTTTTTTTCTTTTTCGAAATGTAAAAAGCTATGAGTCAAGGATGAGTGGTAATAAACGCATTCAAAAACTATGATACATAAAAATAAATAAAAAACTGTTTTAGAATGCACAGGTATTACTCATACTTAGAAAATTGAAAATACTAATTATTAGTTCATGACCACAATTTAATTTTTTTGTGTGTGATCTAACCCTAAATTCACGGTTTTAAATTTTTCCCCAAATATCAGCTATAACGTCTACCTACCTGCCGAATTTCATGATTCTAGGTCAACGAGAAGTACCCTGTAGGTTTCTTGACAGACAGACAGACAACAAAGTGATCCTATAAGGGTTCCGTTTTTCCTATTGAGGTACGGAACCCTAAAAATAACACTTCTGATCCACGAGTACATCAACCAAAGAGGTTAAAAGATATCTTTAGCGGATTATTTAAAAAAAAGTAAAGAGTAACTAAAATACGCATTAGCACACCTCGCCCAGCTGGATAAAAGGGCGCGATAAAAAAGAAAAATTAAAAAAAAAAAAAAAAAAAAGCTCGATACTGTAGCGTAATCCTCTCCAACCGGATAATAGGAAGCACTTGAGCCGATCGACCCGTTATTGTGAAAAAAATCGGCCCTATAGACACCGATATACTAAACCTACGATAGGTATACGAGTATAAATCAATAATAAATAATAATAAATAAATAAAATCATTTATTTCCACCAAATACAAATCATATTTTTGTTAGTATTGAGACCTTAAACTTATACGCGATAGATTTTCGCGAATCAAATATTTATCTTACAAATTCAACAAATGACAATCATGGAGTGTACAGTCACGGTAATGTTATCTATACAGTATTCCAACTTCATACAAACGGACGAAACGCGAGCTATACCTACGCGCCTCGATCTCGCGGTGCGCTCGCGGTGCAGCCAGTCGCGACTGCGCCGCAGTGACGAACGGACGGTGTTTGTTTTTTAACAATAACCGCGCGAAAGTATTTTATTTGTTTATTTATTTATTAGTATAGATATATAAAAAAAAGTATATATTTACATTCACAAAACTAAATGGAAACACAAAGTAGGCAAATGTAATTAAAATGCTGGAGGCGGGCAGCCCTATCGCATGTTAACGTACCGCGCTGCTGTTGGTATTTATTTCAAAGATACGGCCGAGTTACAATACTGTATGATAATATTACTGTGGTACAGTGGTATCTGTAATATGTGGTTTAACGTTGATACTGAATTTTAAAATTTAAATCAAGGCCTTTTAGATCTATTTTACTCTAACACTAGCTTATGCTCGCGACTTCGTCCGCGTGGACTACACAAATTTCAAACCCCTATTTTAAATTTTCAAAGATCCTTTCTTAGCGGATGCGTACGTCATAATAGCTATCTGCATGCCAAATTTCAGCCCGATCCGTCCATCAGTTTGAGCCGTGCGTTGATAGATCAGTCAGTCACCTTTTCCTTTAATATAATATTTAGACTAGCAAGAAAGGATTTTTGAAAATTCAACCTCTAAGGGGGTGAAATAGGGGTTTGAAATTTGTGTAGTCCACGCGGACGAAGTCGCGAGCATAAGCTAGTCTCTTATAACATCAGTAGGTCGATTTCGTAAAACCTGCACCATGTTGTGATTGGCTGAATTTTTGCGATTCTTGTTGCAAAAATGCATTGTAGCCAATAGTGAGCGAGCGTCGACCAATCAGAGGTGATAGCAATCGTGACATTGTATCTGTCATTCTACCCGGTAGGAAGGAACTGTAGGAACGGCGTTCCGAACCAGTGGTAAATTAAAACTACCTGACTATTCATAAGTACTTGTAAAAAGTTTACATAAATAAAAAAACATTCTATTTTATTCTACCGCAACCGAGCAGCAGAGGTGCGTGCATGTCTATGGAAATGTAGGAACATATACCTATGGTGTTCTTATATCGACGCCCATTGTGCTCGCAACCCCCGATAATTATTATTTTCGTAGTTGGCGACACTGCATCGGACAATGGCGTCCCTTCACACTTCCTGTTTGCTCTCGCGCGCTATTACACGTCAATGCCCGGAGGGACGATAGGCCAATTTGAATTTGGAATTTCGTATAATAGGTTCCATTCAGCCGGTACATTGTGTTTGTAATTTTGTTTTCTCTGTTGGCGGCAAAGGAATTTCACTATTATGCCTATGTTTGGATGTGGAATTGCATGTTCCGTCGTAACTCTGTAATTGATCTTAAAAGCAGTTTAAGCCGATGATTGCATGCTATGCGATCTTATTGATGGATCAATGAGATTACAGGAAACAAAATTTCCTTTTAAATTGATTAGTACCTGTGATAACAAACACTATCAGGAAAAAACTTTTTAAAACAATATTTTTAAAGAAATAGGAAAAGTTTGGGAAATTATAATTTTGATTGCAATTTTTAAAAGTTTTTTATTAGTTTGACACTCGTTCGTATGTCGTCGTTACATGATTCTAAGGCCGTACTTTGACTTTGCTCTGCCTTAAGTTTCAGTTAAAACGAGACAGATTTATGTCAGTGATATAACGCTGTCTCGTTTTAACAGTGTCTTAGGTCTAAGCACAGTCTAAGTGCGCTCTATAGATTCCAGCCTATGTCCTTCTTAGTAACTTTTCTAAGTAACTTCCCGTTGACTTAGAATCATGAAATTTGGCAGGTAGGTAGGTCTTATAGCAGACATAAGAGGAAAAATCTGAAAACCGTGAATTTAGGATTACATCACACAAAAAAAATTAAATTGTGGTCATGAAATAATAATTAGTATTTTTAATTTTCGAAGTAAGATAACTATATCAAGTGGGGTATCATATGAAAGACCTGTGCATTCTAAAACAGATTTTTATTTATTTTTATGCATCATAGTTTTTGAATTATATTTGATATTTAATTATATTTTATATTAGTACGGAACCCTCGGTGCGCGAGCCTGACTCGCATTTTGGCCGGTTTTTTTTACGCTGTGGCACAATGTCGTCCCGCTAATTAAAGCCAGCTTGTTTCGCGCTCAGTCAGAACAAAGGTCCGATCATCTAGACAAGGCACAGGCTCGCCCGTTAATTGGTAGCCAATGTTATAGGTCCCATTTTGAATCTTATTTTATGTGGAATAGAGTTCCAAATCGCGAGTTTGGAATACTGTTAATTTGTTTTTTAATGATGAAAGATATTAATACATTGTAAGATTTATTATCAAACGACTTATTACTCTACTTTTTCATACAATTACTTTTACAGTGCGACAAGGCTATCTTGGCGCGTGGCGAAAAATCGGAACTAACGTTGCTGTCAAGTGTCCCCTTTGTTCTTGTTTGAATATTCTAAGCCTTTGTTCTCCAACAGCGCCCCCCTGTCAATGTCATTCAAGTGACAAGAGAGTCTTGTCGCACTGTACCTCTTGAGGGACGTATGGCCACGCATATCAATCGATTGCGATTGTTAAGCAACGTTGACCCAAGTAGGTAACTGGATGGGTGACCGTATTTGGAGGTCCGAATTTGGCCTTATAGTTTCCTCCGTGCCTCAGAGAACACGTCAAGCTGTCGGTGCCGGTTATTATCACTAAAATCTGATAATAACTGTACAACCTAAGAAACGAAATCTCGTTCTCTTAGTGACTTGTATGCGGAAGGATCTGGGAACCCAACCCACTGCATTACAAACCCAAGAGACCTCCGACCATTATGTCATTAATGGAAAAGAGTCACGACCCTCAGAAATGAGGAATACGACTATAAAAACTTTTATAATGACTTTTTTTTGTATACTTTTATAATTTGATAATGAGGCCGATTCTTTGGTACACCATTTCTAAACTAAACTAAATTAACAGGTCTAAATATATTGCTCTCCTTTTCCGCAAGCAACATTATGAAAGGGATAGCAATAGATTTAGTTTAGAGATTGTGTACAACAGAATTAGCCACATTGTTTAATAACTTAATTTTGATCCTATATCTCTTAAAATATTTGCACACAATTAATTTAGTCGAATGTTAAGGGCTCTTTATATTGTATACATCCATCTTGTTTGTACCAACTTTCTTGCAAATAAATGATTACTTATTTGTTTAATTTATTTATGTCAGCTCTTAAAAAGAAATAAAGCAGTTAATAAGTGCATCCAATTTCCAATTAATTAAAAATGAGTTTGTACTCTCAAACGAATGCGCCGCGGAGCCCGAGCCGGAGTGTAGGAGAATAAATAACGTCACTAATTACAGCATCAATCGAGCGGAGGGGAGGTCGCGTGACACAATTGTACGGATGTGACGTCACACGCGCCGCAGGTTATATTTTGCCAATAAACACAATAATAAGCTGTGATATTGATATTGATATGATATTAGGTTAGTTTTTAGGAAACTTGTAACTGCCTTTCTGCAACACAGGTTTTTTCCTAGTGCAGAGGGTAGGAAACTCGTTCTCTTACCTATAATCTATATATATAAAAGGGAAAGGTGACTGACTGACTAACTGACTGACTGACTGACTGACTGATCTATCAACGCACAGCTCAAACTACTGGACGGATCGGGCTGAAATTTGGCATGCAGATAGCTATTATGACGTAGGCATCCGCTAAGAAAGGATTTTTGAAAATTCAACTCCTAAGGGGGTGAAATAGGGTTTTGAAATTTTGTAGTCCACGCGGACGAAGTCGCGAGCATAAGCTAGTTTTAGTATAATATTAGATATAATATATTAAGTCCTTAGTTTTTAAAAAACTTGTAACTGCCTTCTGCAATACAGGGTTTTCCTAGTGCAGAGGGCGGGAAACTTGTTTCTTGTGTCTAAATTCTAAATTCAAAATAAATTATTCTTATCTTCTTATCTTCTATATAAGTCCCGCAAATTGCTAATGCGCGTGGCCACCATTTTAGTGACGTCACTAGACTGAAGTTTCGAAATGATGGTATATTTTTATTTCGGCTGACGTCAAAATGATGTCATTTCGATGTTAATGAGACATGGTTCCAGCGCAATAGCAATTTGCGGGACTTAGAACCTAGTGGTTGGAACGTCCGCCTCCTGATCTAAGGTCGGGGGTTCGATCCCGAGCACGCACCTCTAATTTTTCGGAGTCATGCGCGTTTTTAAGTAATTAAAATATATCACTTGCTTTAACGCGCGCATCGACTGCTTCTATACTACTGTACGCAGGCGGTGCGCGTCGTTGGTGCGCAGAGTGCGGGACAGCCCCACCACCATTCTGCAGATGATTGCAGCCCGACTCGACTGTCCTTATCTTCGGCATTGCTGTGAAAGACATGTTCCAGTACCAATGCCGGAGAGAAGGTACTAGATATTTAATTTTATTTTTATTTATTAATTATTTTATGTATTGGTATTTTACTTTTATTAATTTTAAAGTTGTTATTATGGGTATGTTAACCTGAAATAAATCAATTTTATTTTATTATTTATTTTTTTAACGGCAAAGGAAAACTTGCCAAAAGAGCCTTGTCGCATTGTACGTACATTTCTGACTCTCGCTAAACTGGTGAGCCAGTTTGTTGGCGAGCTATCTGTACCTGGAAGCTGCCATAAGCGTTGTGTAGTACTTTATAATAACTAACCGATTTAAAAAGGAGGAGGTTCTCAATTCGTCGGAATCTTTTTTTTTTAAATATATTAGTAGGTATAATATGTGTGAATTTGTATATATTATTAACAGATAGATTAGATAATTAAAAATAATTCCGTGGCGCCACCCGAATCAGGGTTCATACTGAAAACCAGCGCTGTATGTTTTTGTACTTGTGCAAGACATATGACATTTACGCTGAGTAGGGACCTTTTTTATTTCGGGCTGTGCCACACATGACATACTTTTTTTTTTTTTTTTTTTTTATTTATCACCGACAACTTCCATACATAAAAGACCGCACATTTAAATACATACAATAAACAGTATGGTCGTCAATTACAGGTGAAACTTTGCTTATAAACTAACATGCACTAACTTACAGACTAACAGATTAAAGTATTGATTAACTTAATAACAGACAGACTTAATAACGTACAGAGTAACTTGACAGATTAACAGTAGGTAAAAATAAAATAGTTAAATATGTAAAGGAATTTAAATTTAAAGAAAAATATAGATATACCTACTTAACAAAATATAACTAACAAAATATCTACGATTAATGGTCTCCAATTTGATCACAAATAATTTTTTTTTAATCAGGCGCTTCTTCTACTTGAGGTCTTTTGACTTTACTACTCAAGTATTAGAGGCGCCGGGATAACCTAACTGGTAATGAGTGGTACAACTTTAAAAAATAAACGTTTTTCTTTCTTTACTTAGACGACCTCCCTGGCGCAGTGGTGAGCGCTGTGGTCTTTATAGTGGGAGGTCCCGGGTTCGATTCCCGGCAGGGGTTTGGAATTTTATAATTTCTAAATTTCTGGTCTGGTCTGGTGGGAGGTTTCGGCCGTGGCTAGTTACCACCCTACCGGCAAAGCCGTGCCGCCAAGCGATTTAGCGTTCCGGTACGATGCCGTGTAGAAACCAAAGGGGTATGGGTTTAATAAAAAAAACTGCCATACCCCTTCCAGGTTAGCCCGCTATCATCTTAGACTGCATCATCACTTACCACCAGGTGAGATTGCAGTCAAGGGCTAACTTGTATCTGAATTTAAAAAAAAAAAAAAAAAAAAAAAAAAAACTTACTGTGTTGCTGCTGTGGTGGCGGCACGTTGGAGTAGGAGCCCGACCGGGAGAGCTGGTGGCCCAGCATGCGGTGCCCGGCTGTCTCCAGCGACGCCACTGTGTTCGAGCGGACCATGCCTGCGTACAAGCACCAAACGATATTATTATTATTTATTTATTATTTAATTAGAACGGCCATAAAGCCAATTACACTAATTATACTACGAGTACAAACTAACATAAACATACTTACAAAAATTGTTAAAATTATAAATTTTCACAAAAGTGCCCAAGATCTGACCCATGAGGTCAGCCCATTTGTCAGCAAATATGTCACAGCGAGGGGACTCCTTCAGCAGCGCGTTGAGCGCAGCCAAAGTGCGCGGTATGGGTGACCTGGAGCGCGCTAACGTGCGACTAAACGGACTTACGAAAAATTTGGTTCGGTGGCGGAAATAGCTGTAATTAGAGGGTGCATAAACGCAGCAGAACTTGTTGTGTAGTTCAGAGCAGTCGATCACACCCCTAAGAATCTTGCAAATTGTACCAATTTGGTCGCAGTCTCTTCGGGTTTTTAACGAGTGGAAACCCAAGTGCCCTTGGAGAAATTTTGTGGGATACATAAATGGGTAATACCCATGCAATTTGAACTAGATGACGGATGAGAATAGACGGAATGGACACACTTCATCTAAACCTTCGTGGTTTTTTTTTTGCTGTGTCTAAAGTGGACTTGTTAATAATTAAAAAAAAAAAAGATGATGCTTGCGACTTCGTCCGCTTCGATTTAGATTTTTTAAAATCCCGTGGGAACTCTTTGATTTTCTGGGATCAAAAGTAACCTATGTCCTTCCCCGGGATGCAAGCTATTTCTGTACCAAATTTTATCGAAATCGGTTAAACGGTTGGGCCGTAAAAAGCTAGCAGACAGACGGACACACAGATAGACAGGCAGACACACTTTCGCATTTATAATTTTAGTATGGATATCGATTAAGATATCACCTCGATAAAAGATGGCGGCCTCAAAACAGCCGTCTGGTTTGACGGCCGCTATGGCAGAAGTGACGTTTGAGCGTTGCTTTATTAAATGAATGAAATGAAATGAATGAATGAAATGAAATGAAAATCTTTTTTATTCGTATAAACTTTTACAAGTGCTTACGAATAGTCGGATGCATCTACCACTGGTTCGGAATGCCTTTCCTGCCGAGAAGAACCAGCAAGAAACTCGGCGGTTGCTCTTTTCAAATATTTGATATAGGTACAAAATTATGCCATGTATAAAATAGTATTTGCAGTCTTGTGCGTTGCTGGAACGAGCTGCAGGTCAAATCCACGCTCTTTTATAAGTATTGATATAAGTAGCTATCAACTTAAGGCAATCCTCACCAATCTGCGGTCTCCAGTTCCTGTTCTCCTGGTGTGACAGGTTGCCGGGCTTCAGCACGCGAGCTGGCTCCGTGGCGCCGTGCAGCCTCCGCGCGGGGAAGATGAAGTCGTCCGGATACTGAGGGTCCTGGAATCGGACGCACACCACGTGGTTGCCCAGCACTGGGGCCAGGCCCACTACTGGGGATGCTAGTTGTCTGGAAATTATAGACCAGGTTAGTTTCACGGCATAGTTAGGTTGCTTTTGGGACCAAGATATTGTTGGTAAAATGGCTGAGATCTATAGAGCGCACTTTGACTTTGCTCAGACTTAAGATTGAGTTTAAACGAGACAGACTTATGTGAGAGATCCACGTCTATCTCATTTTAACTCTGTCTTAAGTCTAAGCAAAGTCAGAGTATGCTCTATAGATTTCACCCTACAGCCACCGGCCTGTCGCGCGACACGTCCTTTGATACCGTTCAAACGAAGATAGTCGGGGACCGCCACTAGTGATCTGTGGTCACTACAATTTATCTAACCATAAAGGTTATAGTGGATTTTGTATAATAAATCGAATTGTTTTTTTTGTTCTTGAGCAATCGGAGCGAATTCACAGGAAATTCACAAAAATTTATTGCGATACATATACAGCTTAGAAACATCGACATAATAAACTAGATGGCGCTGCGCAGATTTCAATCATGCTAGAAAAAATTTCCTCTACAATTTCTCGTCTCCTGGTCGTTAATAGGGTTCCGTACCGAAGGGACCCTAAAAACGATTAGGATAAGAATTTTTTTATTTAACTCACCCGCCAATGCACACGTTGTCAGCACTCAGCATCACGTCTCCCCTGACGCCCTCGGAACGGAAGGGGTATCTCTGCTCGTCCTCGATCAGTTTGCGCAGTTCCTGCCCCGCCTCCTGGTACAGCGCCAGGAGAAACTCGTAGCTCTTGTTTGAAGGAGCTACATATAGTCGGTCGTGGCCTTTGATGTTGCGGTATACTAGAGACAAAGGGCACCCGTGATTGTAAGCAGATGTTCA
The DNA here is from genome assembly GCF_902806685.2 of Maniola hyperantus. NCBI lineage: Eukaryota > Metazoa > Arthropoda > Insecta > Lepidoptera > Nymphalidae > Maniola > Maniola hyperantus. The sequence continues at coordinate 912,936 of NC_048553.1, read as the reverse complement.
ATTAAGGTAAAATGACAGCTACAACGTCACGATCGCAATCACCTCTGGTTGGTTGACGCTCGCTCAGGATTGGCTACAATGCATTGTTGCAACAAGGATACCATAAATTCAGCATATCACAACAATTGCTGATTGATTAATGCAAATTTTCCGGAATCGACCTAATAATGTTTGAACATTCCGTGTTGGGGACAATGTAAATAGAAACTTTCGGCTTTTATAAAATAACGATGGTATGCGCCTCACGGGCTCTACGTCTATAATGTTGAAAATATACTTACTCTCAGCTTGAGTCAATTCTTTGTAGTAAGGTTCGAGAGCTTTGAACAGTCGCGTTTCGTCCACGAAGGGCAGCAGGGCGACGCCTTGCCACGCAAACTTCTTGCCGTTTAAGTCTATTTTAAAGTCAATTGGATAGAAGTCGATTATGGGCGAAAACTGAAAAAAAGAGAAACTGCAGTTTAGAAAAGTTGCGTCATCTTTTAATTATTCTTAACCAGAAGTTTTTTTTAATAGCGATAAATCTAGCAGGCGGGGGTCACCCGATGTTGAACGGCCAACGTGTTGCCGTGGAATTTGTTGGTCCGCCCCTTGAATAACCCCATGTTGTAATCTAATGGGAACACCACCGAAGGGAGTTGATTCCATAGTTTGCATGTGCGTGGAAAAAAGGATCTGGCACATCGGGTGGTCGAAGTTGCACCAGATACCCAGGTGGTGCATACGATTTTGTCAGCGTGGATTTAGGTTTCTAATAATCCCATGCGGCGATGGGTTGATCATGGTGTAATTATTATTATTATTATTTATTTATTATTTGGGCCGTGACACTCACCGGGTCGCTCATGAGTTTGGCCCAGGGCTGTGGTACGTGCTGCGAGCTGGCGGCCGGGAACACTCCCATCAACTGTTCTAGCGGCCGGAACTGCAACAATACAAGTCCAAGTCAAAATAGGTAATAAAGTGTCCCCTTCTCGAACTTAGTGGACAGGCCCCGGATGTTGAATAAGTCGGAGACGAAGGACGCGTAGTGACAGGGGACGTACTTCTTCCAACTCGCGCAACCCTGGTAGTATTAGCGCAGCACAACGCACTTGTATTTTGTATTTATTTATTTTATTAAAGAAGAATATTTACAGTTTACAATAAATTTGGTGCATTCATAAACTTTAAATAAGTTTTTCCGTGCACCAGTGCCGTCGACAGTTGATAGGTACCTACACGTAACACATTAATTTATTAACAGATAACTAACAATTACTTAATAATATAAACTAACAACATTGAGCTAAATGTGGGTTATTTTAAACTTAATATACATTAAAAAATTATTTTAAACTTAATATACATTAAAAAATTATTTTAAACTTAATATACATTAAAAAAAAAAAAAAAAACACAATCATTTACATCTCATACACTTATCTCGTCATAATCAATAGTACCACTACTGCATACTAAATGGCGCTAACTAACAACAATCGCGAATTTCACGTAGCCAACTAGATGTCGCTGTATACAGTTTAATCTCACTAGAAAAAAAAAAGTTCCCATACTCACAGGCAACGTCCCTTTTTCGAACTTAGTCGACAGGCCCTGGATGTTGACGAAGTCGGAGGCGAAGGGCGCATAGTGGTCGGGGAAGTACCATTTCCAGCTAGCGCAGCCCTGGTAGTAGTAGCGCAGCACCCAGCACAGACCACGCACGTATCTCGTCATAACCAATAGTACCACTTCTATACACTAGATGGCACTGAACTGACACCCATATCTACTTTCACGTTGCTAACTAGATGGCGCTGTATAAAGTTTAATCTCGTTAGGAAAGTTTCCATACTCACAGGCAGTGTCCCCTTCTCGAACTTCGTGGACAGGCCCTGGATGTTGACGAAGTCGGAGGCGAAGGGCGCGTAGTGGTAGGGGAAGTACCACTTCCAGCTCGCGCAGCCCTGATAGTAGTAGCGCAGCACCCAGCACAGACCACGCACGTATTGTAGGGCTACGCGATACCTGAACAACATAAAATCATTTTTCAAAGCTACCATGTAATTTCAATTCTAGGTCAAATTCCATGATTCTAGGTCAACGGGAAGTACCCTGTAGGTTTCTTGACAGACCGACAGACAGACGGACAGACAGACAACAAAGTCACAAACAACAGTACAGACAGTAACAAATTTCTACTTACATAATTAATTATTAGGCTATTATTTATTTTTATTGTTATTTATAATTTTCGTGCTTTTTTAAACTGGTTATGCTGTGCAACCATTTAGGATTACAATAAGGACGAAACTTTGTATTATGGAATTAGGTTATAATTATTATTGTAATCTGTTTTGGATGCCAATAAATAAATTAAATTAAAGTGATCCTATAAGGGTTCCGTTTTTCCTTTTGAGGTACGGAACCCTAAAAAAAGATTTTCCTTAATTATGTGCTGTACCTGAACTCCAGATTGTCGCTGGCCACCTCGAACTTGCTCTCGTAGTAGCGCTCCTTGAACCCCTCCTCCCACAGCCGGACCTCGTCGTGTTTCTCCTCCTCGTCCTCGTCCAAGCCCGCCTCGGTCGCGGACCGCTTGCGGCCGCGGTTATCTGCTTGCTCTTGCTGTGAGCGAACCAACACTTTTCAATGATTTAAAAAAAATTGGGTATTTTCCTACTTTCGAATTTGATAAATTATATTGCTTTATTGTAAACTAGCTTATGCTCGCGACTTCATCCGCGTGGACTACAAAATTTCAAACCCCTTTTTCACCCCCTTAGGGGTTGAATTTTCAAAAATCCTTTCTTAGCGGATGCCTACGTTATAATAGCTACCTGCATGCCAAATTTCAGCCCGATCCGTCCAGTAGTTTGAGCTGTGCGTTGATAGATCAGTCAGTCAGTCAGTCAGTCAGTCAGTCACCTTTTCCTTTTATATATTTAGACTAGGATAAAAATAATGATGTACGCTTAAAACAATATTAAAATCCAACAAAGATTTACAAAGTTACAGGCATTTTAATTTTGGAGTTGGAGACCCTCCCGTCTTCTATCCCTTCTGCGCAAAACGAAAATTTGTATGAAACCCTAGGAAGCTAATATGGCATTAATAAGGTGTGACGTCAAAATGCTATATCGCTATCTCTGTCTGATTAGAAATATTTAAATGCTTATAACTTTTTTGTTATTTGATCGATTTAATTAGTTTTTTCAGTTTACGTCATTATTTTTATCCTAGTTTATAATAAAGTAATAAAAAAATTTGAGTCAAATACCCAATTAAGCAAAAAACAAAAATGTCTGTTCTAAGGAACTATGTATTATAGTACGGTTAAAATGGCAATCGGGTCTATTCAAAGATTAAACCGAGAGCTCCCTCACTCCAGTTCACTCTGCTGTGCTTACCGCAGCCACGGCTTGCATCCCAGCGAGGCGTATGTTGGCGGCTTCTTGCCGAGGATTCTCTACCGCTCGCGAGCCCGCGCCGAGACGCTGAAACAAAAATAATAGTACATTACCAGTACTGAAATAACCAACTTACGGCCGAACAATATTGGAAGGACGAGGCGAGGCGAAGTGTTTTTAAAACTAAACAAGGCGTTAATTGCTATTTTGGCCAAGACTTGTACAGTCATTATCGCGCCGGCTCACTGCAGAGCACGGGTCTCCTCTCAGAGTGAGAAGGGCTTTGGCCATAGTCTACCACGCTGGCCAAGTGCAGAATGGCAGACTTCATACACCCTTGAGAACATTATGGAGAACTCTCAGGCATGCAGGTTTCCTCACGATGTTTTCCTTCACCGTTAAAGCAAGTGATATTTAATTACTTAAAACGCACATAACTCCGCAAAAGTTAGAGGTGCGTGCCCGAGATCGAACCCCCGACCTTCGGTTAGAAGGCGGACGTTCTAACCACTAGGCTATCACAGCTTGTAGAGTACTTTTCTCTTATAAAATAAATAAATAAATAAATAATAAAATAGCCTTTATTCACTGATACACTAGTTTTACATCTTATATTACTAACTAAACGTATTACTAATTTCTTATTTCCTATTATTTAATTATCCTATCCTACATAGTTTATTCTAAAAAAAATTAGTAACACCAGCAGTTTACAGTTCAGGTTGTCCTCTTTGGACATAGGCCTCCTCTAGACTTCTCCTTTTTTTCCTATCTAATGCTAGTCCGCGCCAACCCTTTGGCAGGTCATCCTCCCATCTCCTCTGTGGCCGTCCTCTCGCTCTCTTCCCATCTCTGGGGTACCAGTAAGTGACCTCTTTGGTCCATTTATCCTTTGGGGATCTGATCATATGGCCAGCCCAACGCCATTTAAGTTTCTTGATTCTTCTTGAGACATCTGTCACACCTGTGATCTTTCTAATTTTGGTCAGTCTCCATTTGTCTTTCAGTTTGATGTGCAGCATGCTTCTCTCTATCCCTTGTTGGCATACCTTTATTTTTTGATTGTCAGACCCCACGTTTGACAGCCGTAAGTAAGTATTGGTAGGATGCACATGTTAAATACTTTACGTTTAGTTGGCATTGGGATATCTTTGTTTTTTAGTATTTCTTTCAGCGACCAGTAGCGAGCACTTTTCTCTTACTTTACTTTTATTAAAAAATCAACAATTACCTGTGGCGCAAACTGCGTCTTCTCCAGCAGCCCGAAGTTGACCTTCTGTTGCTTCTTGGCCTTCTCGCGCGCCTTGAAGCTCACTTCGTTCTGGTGCCGTCGCCGGAATATCTCGTCCTCGACTCTGCCCAGCTCGTCCATTATAACTTGAACCCGGTCTAGGTTCACGTCGCCCGAGTCTGTGATCCAGCCCTGATGGGTAAAATATTTTTTCAAAATAAGGTAGGTAAGTGCACAGTATAGTTTTAAAGAATGTTTTATCGAAATTATGGCATTAAAAAGGGAAATTCAAAATAAATTTTAAAAAGGATAAAACATCGGTCAAGTGCGAATCCGTATCATCGTACAAAAAAATGTATTTTTTAATTTTTTAAATTTGCGTTGCGACCATTTTGAAATTTGCCATCTTTTTATAACTTGTTATAGCGGCAATAGAAATACACACCCTGTGAAAATTTCAACTATCTACCTATTACAGTTCATGAGATACTGCCTGCTGACAGACAGACAGACGGATGGACAGATGGACGGACAGTGGGGGCTTAGTAATAGGGTCCTGGAAAAGGAATTGTTCAGTTTTTTTTTCAAAAATATAGGATTAAAAAGTAAATATTGGTTTTTTTTAATGTATTGTAAATAGAATACCTTTGAAGGGGAGGTTGGGCATTTGTAGCTCCTGTATTATGACGTACCTTTGTCTTGTACACACACTTCTTGTACAAGTTAACGAGGCGGTCCACAGCGCCCTCCCTGATCTCCAAGCTCGGTAGGTGAGGCAGGAAGTCGTTGCCCACGAAGAAGCACATGAACACCCAGTCGTCTAGAGCGCGCTCGAAGTCGTAGTCGAAGGGGAGGTTGGGCATTTGTAGCTCCTGTAAAATATCTCTTCTAAGTTGATCCACTTAAATCATTTTAGGGATTTAAAGCTAAAGTCAATCTCTACGATACCTAATGATATAAGTCCTGCAAATTGCTCGGACATCTAGTGAATAAATAGTAAATGTATCCACACACAAATATCACATTTACAAAAATTAAAACTAAAACTCGTCGAGCCAGTTACCTTATCCTACCCAAAACTAGAACAAATTATGGTAGAAAAACCCTTACCTATGAAGGAGCTATAGAGATATATATAGAGATAACCAAATACCTGCACACATAAAAAATGTACACTCATTCAATGCATTTAAAACTGAATTAGCTGCTCACATAATGAGTAATGCGAATCACTTCGACAAATGCATAGAATGAGTACCTAAATGGCGAATATTTGTAAATTTTATTTTTAGAATTAAGTTCTCATGTAAGTGACTTTGTCTTTATGAGAATAAACGTCTTTAAACCTAAACCTAATTGTTTAAATTTTTACCTTTTCGAGATATTCCCTCAAGACAGTCAACCGCACGAAGATGAAACTGTCCTGGTTTCCGAACGCAGGGTCGGACCGCACCAGCGACACGTCGGGCGTCGTGCCCGTGCACTCCTTCATCTCGTGACCTACCAAGGCAATGAAATATAGCCATTAGCCACTAGAATAGCTTATCGCTGGACCTGCAGCTTGTTCCAGCAACGCGCAGGACTGCAAATACTTTTTTATATATTTTATATATTTAAAGAGCAACCGCCGAGTTTCTTGCTGGTTCTTCTCGGTAGGAACGTCATTCCGAACCAGTGGTAAATTAAAACTACCTGACTATTCATAAGTACTTGTAAAAAGTTTAACAAATAAAAAACATTCTATTATACTATATATAGCTCAATTACCACTCACTCACTGATTGACATAATTGTTCTCCTAGAAAGAGATAGAAAATGATATAATAATGTATGGGAGATATGTTCAGAAGTGGGATTCGACTAGGGAAAAATTATGACATTTCAGAAAAACAAGATGGCGGCCGACCTGACTTTTGTAACTTTTTTGTTTTCCAACCGATTTTGTTACAACTTGCAACAATTGAAGATATTAGTAAACGGTTTTTAGAAAAAGTGAAAAAAATTTGAAAAACAAGATGGCGGCCGAGATTTTCAAAAAATTCCCTCCTGTAAAATTTTGTATGAAACTTTTTTTTTTCAATCACGGTTTCATATAGAAGACAAAGATTCCTTTAGGGCAACATATGGAGGGAGCTGATGATTGAGGATTTCGGAGACGGGTGAAGGGCACGCTCGAGGTATCGAAGATAGGTGGGAGGTGCTCGACCAAATGTCATTCGAAACCTCATCCAATTGCCAAAAATTTAAAAAAAAATTCAAAATTCCGAAAAAAAGATGGCCGCCATACAAATTTCATCCGCGTCCATCTCGGAGGGTATGAAAGATGGAAGAGTGGTTTCTTGGCAAGAGATTATCAGGATCCGAAGGTCTACTCGATGGATTAAAAAAAAATTCAAAATGGCGGAATTTTTTTTTTCATACAAAATTTTTTATTATTCAAAATGACGATTATAGACCTCGAGAGCTGCTTTAGCAGCTCGAGCAGCGAGCAAAATACTAGTTATACTATATATAGCTCAATTACCACTCACTCACTGATTGACATAATTGTTCTCCTAGAAAGAGACAGAAAATGATATAATAATGTATGGGAGATATGTACAGAAGTGGGATTCGAGTAGGGAAAAATTATGACATTTCAGAAAAACAAGATGGCGGCCGACCTGACTTTTGTAACTTTTTTGTTTTTCAACCGATTTTGTTTAAACTTGCAGTTATTTTAGATGTTAGCAAACGATTTTTAGAAAAAGTGAAAAAAATTGGAAAAACAAGATGGCGGCCGAGATTTTCAAAAAATTTCCTCCTGTAAAATTTTGTATGAAACTTTTTTTTTTCACTTACGGTTTCATATAGAAGACAAAGATTCCTTTGGGGCAACATATGAAGGGAGCTGATGATTGAGGATTTCGGAGGCGGGTGAAGGGCACGCTTAAGGTATTGAAGATAGGTGGGAGGTGCTCGAGCAAATGTCATTCGAAACCTCATCCAATTGCCAAAAATTTAAAAAAAAATTTAAAATTCCGAAAAAAAGATGGCCGCCATACAAATTTCATCGGCGTCCATCTCGGAGGGTATGAAAGATGGAAGAGTGGTTTCGTGGCAAGAGATGATCAGGGTCCAAAGGTCTACTCGATGGATGGAAAAAAAATTCAAAATGGCGGAATTTATTTTTTCATACAAAAATTTTTATTATTCAAAATGGCCATTATAGACCTCGAGAGCTGCTTTAGCAGCTCGAGCAGCGAGCAAAATACTAGTTATACTATATATAGCTCAATTACCACTCACTCACTGACTGACTCATTGACATAATTGTTCTCCTAGAAAGAGACAGAAAATGATATAATAATGTATGGGAGATATGTTCAGAAGTGGGATTCGAGTAGAGAAAAATTATGACATTTCAGAAAAACAAGATGGCGGCCGACCTGACTTTTGTAACTTTTTTGTTTTCCAACCGATTTTGTTTAAACTTGCAGTTATTTTAGATATTAGCAAACGATTTTTAGAAAAAGTGAAAAAAATTGGAAAAACAAGATGGCGGCCGAGATTTTCAAAAAATTCCCTCCTGTAAAATTTTGTATGAAACTTTTTTTTTTCACTTATGGTTTCATATAGAAGACAAAGATTGCTTTAGGGCAACATATGGAGGGAGCTGATGATTGAGGATTTCGGAGACGGGTGAAGGGCACGCTCGAGGTATTGAAGATAGGTGGGAGGTGCTCGACCAAATGTCATTCGAAACCTCATCCAATTGCCAAAAATTTAAAAAAAAATTCAAAATTCCGAAAAAAAGATGGCCGCCATACAAATTTCATCGGCGTCCATCTCGGAGGGTACGAAAGATGGAAGAGTGGTTTCTTGGCAAGAGATGATCAGGATCCGAAGGTCTACTCGATGGATTGAAAAAAAATTCAAAATGGCGGAATTTTTTTTTTTCATACAAAATTTTTTATTATTCAAAATGACGATTATAGACCTCGAGAGCTGCTTTAGCAGCTCGAGCAGCGAGCAAAATACTAGTTATACTATATATAGCTCAATTACCACTCACTCACTCACTCACTGACTCATTGACATAATTGTTCTCCTAGAAAGAGATAGAAAATGATATAATAATGTATGGGAGATATGTTCAGAAGTGGGATTCGAGTAGGGAAAAATTATGACATTTCAGAAAAACAAGATGGCGGCCGACCTGACTTTTGTAACTTTTTTGTTTTCCAACCGATTTTGTTACAACTTGCAACTATTGAAGATATTAGTAAACATGTTTTAGAAAAAGTGTAAAAAATTGGAAAAACAAGATGGCGGCCGAGATTTTCAAAAAATTTCCTCCTGTAAAATTTTGTATGAAACTTTTTTTTTTCAATCACGGTTTCATATAGAAGACAAAGATTCCTTTAGGGCAACATATGGAGGGAGCTGATGATTGAGGATTTCGGAGACGGGTGAAGGGCACGCTCAAGGTATTGAAGATAGGTGGGAGGTGCTCGACCAAATGTCATTCGAAACCTCATCCAATTGCCAAAAATTTGAAAAAAAATTTAAAATTCCGAAAAAAAGATGGCCGCCATACAAATTTCATCGGCGTCCATCTCGGAGGGTATCAAAGATGGAAGAGTGGTTTCTTTGCAAAAGATGATCAGGATCCAAAGGTCTACTCGATGGATTGAAAAAAAATTCAAAATGGCGGAATTTTTTTTTCATACAAAATTTTTTATTATTCAAAATGAAGATTATAGACCTCGAGAGCTGCTTTAGCAGCTCGAGCAGCGAGCAAAATACTAGTTATTATACTATATATAGCTCAATTACCACTCACTCACTGATTGACATAATTGTTCTCCTAGAAAGAGATAGAAAATGATATAATAATGTATGGGAGATATGTTCAGAAGTGGGATTCGAGTAGGGAAAAATTATGACATTTCAGAAAAACAAGATGGCGGCCGACCTGACTTTTGTAACTTTTTTGTTTTCCAACCGATTTCGTTTAAACTTGCAACAATTGAAGATATTAGTAAACGATTTTTAGAAAAAGTAAAAAAAATTGGAAAAACAAGATGGCGGCCGAGATTTTCAAAAAATTTCCTCCTGTAAAATTTTGTATGAAACTTATTTTTTTCACTTATGGTTTCATATAGAAGATAAAGATTCCTTTAGGGCAACAGATGGAGGTAGCTGATGATTGAGGATTTCGGAGACGGGTGAAGGGCACGCTCGAGGTATTGAAGATAGGTGGGAGGTGCTCGACCAAATGTCATTCGAAACCTCGTCCAATTGCCAAAAATTTGAAATTTTTTTTAAAATTCCGAAAAAAGATGGCCGCCATACAAATTTCATCGGCGTCCAGCTCGGAGGGCATGAAAGATGGAAGAGTGGTTTCTTGGCAAAAGATGATCAGGATCCGAAGGTCTATTTGATGACTTGAAAAAAAATTCAAAATGGCGGAATTTATTTTTTCCGCGGACTCACTCATTGACATAATTGTTCTCCTAGAAAGAGACAGAAAATGATATAATAATGTATGGGAGATATGTTCAGGAGTGGGATTCGAGTAGGGAAAAATTATGACATTTCAGAAAAACAAGATGGCGGCCGACCTGACTTTTGTAACTTTTTTGTTTTCCAACCGATTTTGTTTAAACTTGCAGCTCTTGCAGATATTAGCAAACGATTTTTAGAAAAAGTGAAAAAAATTGGAAAAACAAGATGGCGGCCGAGATTTTCAAAAAAATTTCTCCTGTAAAATTTTGTATGAAACTTTTTTTTTTCACTTATGGATTCATATAGAAGACAAAGATTCCTTTTGGGCAACATATGGAGAGAGCTGATGATTGAGGATTTCGGAGACGGGTGAAGGGCACGCTCGAGGTATTGAAGATAGGTGGGAGGTGCTCGACCAAATGTCATTCGAAACCTCATCCAATTGCCAAAAATTTGAAAAAAAATTCAAAATTCCGAAAAAAAGATGGCCGCCATACAAATTTCATCGGCGTCCATCTCGGAGGGTATGAAAGATGGAAGAGTGGTTTCTTGGCAAGAGATGATCAGGATCCGAAGGTCTATTCGATGACTTGAAAAAAAATTCAAAATGGCGGAATTTATTTTTTCATAGAAAATGTATGACTTTTTTAAAATTGTTCAAAGGGCCATTATAGACCTCGAGAGCTGCTTTAGCAGCTCGAGCAGCGAGCAAAATACTAGTTATTATACTATATATAGCTCAATTACCACTCACTCACTGATTGACATAATTGTTCTCCTAGAAAGAGATAGAAAATGATATAATAATGTATGGGAGATATGTTCAGAAGTGGGATTCGAGTAGGGAAAAATTATGACATTTCAGAAAAACAAGATGGCGGCCGACCTGACTTTTGTAACTTTTTTGTTTTCCAACCGATTTTGTTACAACTTGCAACTATTGAAGATATTAGTAAACAATTTTAAGAAAAAGTGTAAAAAATTGGAAAAACAAGATGGCGGCCGAGATTTTCAAAAAATTTCCTCCTGTAAAATTTTGTATGAAACTTTTTTTTTTCACTAATACTTTCGTACAGAAGACAAAGATTCCTTTAGGGCAACATATGGAGGGAGCTGATGATTGAGGATTTCGGAGACGGGTGAAGGGCACGCTCGAGGTATCGAAGATAGGTGAGAGGTGCTCGACCAAATGTCATTCGAAACCTCATCCAATTGCCAAAAATTTGATTTTTTTTTTTTAAATTCCGAAAAAAAGATGGCCGCCATACAAATTTCATCGGCGTCCATCTCGGAGGGTATGACAGATGGAAGAGTGGTTTCTTGGCAAGAGATGATCATGGTCCGAAGGTCTACTCGATGGATGGAAAAAAAAATTCAAAATGGCGGAATTTTTTTTTTCATACAAAAATTTTTATTATTCAAAATGGCGATTATAGACCTCGAGAGCTGCTTTAGCAGCTCGAGCAGCGAGCAAAATACTAGTTATACTATATATAGCTCAATTACCACTCACTCACTGATTGACATAATTGTTCTCCTAGAAAGAGATAGAAAATGATATAATAATGTATGGGAGATATGTTCAGAAGTGGGATTCGACTAGGGAAAAATTATGACATTTCAGAAAAACAAGATGGCGGCCGACCTGACTTTTGTAACTTTTTTGTTTTCCAACCGATTTTGTTACAACTTGCAACAATTGAAGATATTAGTAAACGGTTTTTAGAAAAAGTGAAAAAAATTTGAAAAACAAGATGGCGGCCGAGATTTTCAAAAAATTCCCTCCTGTAAAATTTTGTATGAAACTTTTTTTTTTCAATCACGGTTTCATATAGAAGACAAAGATTCCTTTAGGGCAACATATGGAGGGAGCTGATGATTGAGGATTTCGGAGACGGGTGAAGGGCACGCTTAGGGTATTGAAGATAGGTGGGAGGTGCTCGAGCAAATGTCATTCGAAACCTCATCCAATTGCCAAAAATTTGAAATTTTTTTTAAAATTCCGAAAAAAAGATGGCCGCCATACAAATTTCATCCGCGTCCATCTCGGAGGGTATGAAAGATGGAAGAGTGGTTTCTTGGCAAGAGATGATCAGGATCCGAAGGTCTACTCGATGGATTGAAAAAAAATTCAAAATGGCGGAATTTTTTTTTTCATACAAAATTTTTTATTATTCAAAATGACGATTATAGACCTCGAGAGCTGCTTTAGCAGCTCGAGCAGCGAGCAAAATACTAGTTATACTATATATAGCTCAATTACCACTCACTCACTGATTGACATAATTGTTCTCCTAGAAAGAGATAGAAAATGATATAATAATGTATGGGAGATATGTTCAGAAGTGGGATTCGACTAGGGAAAAATTATGACATTTCAGAAAAACAAGATGGCGGCCGACCTGACTTTTGTAACTTTTTTGTTTTCCAACCGATTTTGTTACAACTTGCAACAATTGAAGATATTAGTAAACGGTTTTTAGAAAAAGTGAAAAAAATTTGAAAAACAAGATGGCGGCCGAGATTTTCAAAAAATTCCCTCCTGTAAAATTTTGTATGAAACTTTTTTTTTTCACTTGTGGTTTCATATAGAAGACAAAGATTCCTTTAGGGCAACATATGGAGGGAGCTGATGATTGAGGATTTCGGAGACGGGTGAAGGGCACGCTTGAGGTATCGAAGATAGGTGGGAGGTGCTCGACCAAATGTCATTCGAAACCTCATCCAATTGCCAAAAATTTGGAAAAAAATTCAAAATTCCGAAAAAAAGATGGCCGCCATACAAATTTCATCCGCGTCAATCTCGGAGGGTATGAAAGATGGAAGAGTGGTTTCTTGGCAAGAGATGATCAGGATCCGAAGGTTTACTCGATGGATTGAAAAAAAATTCAAAATGGCGGAATTTTTTTTTTTCATACAAAATTTATGACTTTTTTAAAATTTTTCAAAATGGCGATTATAGACCTCGAGAGCTGCTTTAGCAGCTCGAGCAGCGAGCAAAATACTAGTTATACTATATATAGCTCAATTACCACTCACTCACTGATTGACATAATTGTTCTCCTAGAAAGAGATAGAAAATGATATAATAATGTATGGGAGATATGTTCAGAAGTGGGATTCGACTAGGGAAAAATTATGACATTTCAGAAAAACAAGATGGCGGCCGACCTGACTTTTGTAACTTTTTTGTTTTCCAACCGATTTTGTTACAACTTGCAACAATTGAAGATATTAGTAAACGGTTTTTAGAAAAAGTGAAAAAAATTTGAAAAACAAGATGGCGGCCGAGATTTTCAAAAAATTCCCTCCTGTAAAATTTTGTATGAAACTTTTTTTTTTCAATCACGGTTTCATATAGAAGACAAAGATTCCTTTAGGGCAACATATGGAGGGAGCTGATGATTGAGGATTTCGGAGACGGGTGAAGGGCACGCTTAGGGTATTGAAGATAGGTGGGAGGTGCTCGAGCAAATGTCATTCGAAACCTCATCCAATTGCCAAAAATTTGAAATTTTTTTTAAAATTCCGAAAAAAAGATGGCCGCCATACAAATTTCATCCGCGTCCATCTCGGAGGGTATGAAAGATGGAAGAGTGGTTTCTTGGCAAGAGATGATCAGGATCCGAAGGTCTACTCGATGGATTGAAAAAAAATTCAAAATGGCGGAATTTTTTTTTTCATACAAAATTTTTTATTATTCAAAATGACGATTATAGACCTCGAGAGCTGCTTTAGCAGCTCGAGCAGCGAGCAAAATACTAGTTATACTATATATAGCTCAATTACCACTCACTCACTGACTGACTCATTGACATAATTGTTCTCCTAGAAAGAGACAGAAAATGATATTATAATGTATGGGAGATATGTTCAGAAGTGGGATTCGAGTAGGGAAAAATTATGACATTTCAGAAAAACAAGATGGCGGCCGACCTGACTTTTGTAACTTTTTTGGTTTTCCAACCGATTTTGTTACAACTTGCAGCTCTTGTAGATGTTAGTAAACGATTTTTAGAAAATGTAAAAAAAATTGGAAAAACAAGATGGCGGCCGAGATTTTCAAAAAATTCCCTCCTGTAAAATTTTGTATGAAACTTTTTTTTTTCACTTATGGATTCATATAGAAGACAAAGATTCCTTTAGGGCAACATATGGAGGGAGCTGATGATTGAGGATTTCGGAGACGGGTGAAGGGCACGCTCGAGGTATCGAAGATAGGTGAGAGGTGCTCGACCAAATGTCATTCGAAACCTCATCCAATTGCCAAAAATTTGGAAAAAAAATCAAAATTCCGAAAAAAAGATGGCCGCCATACAAATTTTATCGGCGTCCATCTCGGAGGGTATGACAGATGGAAGAGTGGTTTCTTGGCAAGAGATGATCAGGGTCCGAAGGTCTACTCGTTGGATGGAAAAAAAATTCAAAATGGCGGAATTTATTTTTTCATACAAAATTTTTTATTATTCAAAATGGCCATTATAGACCTCGAGAGCTGCTTTAGCAGCTCGAGCAGCGAGCAAAATACTAGTTATACTATATATAGCTCAATTACCACTCACTCACTGATTGACATAATTGTTCTCCTAGAAAGAGACAGAAAATGATATAATAATGTATGGGAGATATGTTCAGAAGTGGGATTCGAGTAGGGAAAAATTATGACATTTCAGAAAAACAAGATGGCGGCCGACCTGACTTTTGTAACTTTTTTGTTTTCCAACCGATTTTGTTACAACTTGCAACAATTGAAGATATTAGTAAACAATTTTTAGAAAATGTGAAAAAAATTGGAAAAACAAGATGGCGGCCGAGATTTTCAAAAAATTTCCTCCTGTAAAATTTTGTATGAAACTTTTTTTTTTCACTTGTGGTTTCATATAGAAGACAATGATTCCTTAAGGGCAACATATGGAGGGAGCTGATGATTGAGGATTTCGGAGGCGGGTGAAGGGCACGCTCAAGGTATTGAAGATAGGTGGGAGGTGCTCGACCAAATGTCATTCGAAACGTCATCCAATTGCCAAAAATTTGAAAAAAAATTCAAAATTCCGAAAAAAAGATGGCCGCCATACAAATTTCATCGGCGTCCATCTCGGAGGGAATGACAGATGGAAGAGTGGTTTCTTGGCAAGAGATGATCAGGATCCGAAGGTCTACTCGATGGATGGAAAAAAAATTCAAAATGGCGGAATTTTTTTTTTCATACAAATTTTTTTTTTATTCAAAATGGCGATTATAGACCTCGAGAGCTGCTTTAGCAGCTCGAGCAGCGAGCAAAATACTAGTTCTATTCTATATAACTAGCTGACCCAGCGAACTTCGTACAGACTAACAGTCGATTCTTAATTATTTTTTTTAAATAGAGATAGCGAGCAAACGAGCAGGCGGGTCACCTGATGTTAAGAGAACCAAACATGCGTTGCCGGCCTTTTAGGAATTTGTTGGTTCGCCCCTTGAATAACCCCATGTTGTAATCTAATGGGAACACCGCCGAAGGGAGTTGATTCCACAGTTTGCATGTACATGGAAAAAGGATCTGGCACACGATAGTTGACGCCACTTGATGCTTAGCGTGACAAGACATGTTTCGACTTGCATTGTGCGGGTCTTTCTTTTGTTTTGTTTATAGTTTTGTGTGACACTGGGTAGCAATAACGTTTGTGTTTGCTGTATGAGGAGAAAAAATGTCTACAAAGAAGTTTAGATAGTAGTGCAATTTGGAATTATTTAATAGTATTTAATTGCTCCACAATCACCTAAAAATAGAATTAAATTTATGTATTAAAAATTAATAAGGTAAAAGATCCGTAAAATATCCGCCAAAAAGTAACGGATACGGACCTATTTTCTCCAGCGGATATCCACAGATACGGATATCCGGAACATCACTAATTAAAACTCACCCAACTGTCCACAAACGTCGCAAGGGCGTGGCTTGTTGGGCTTGAACTCTTCCCTGATAATGGTGAAGTTGGGCTCGTGCGTGGCCAGACCCAACATGATCAGATCGGCGTCCGCGCCGCACAGCACATGCTGCGTGTTTGGGTCGTGGTCTGGTTGCGCTGAAACAAAATAATACGGTATTTCACACCAATAAATCTAAAAATATGTATAAGCAAGATATATAAGCAATCGAAAAATGTTAATTTCAGTTCATAAAATTATATAATGAATTTAAATCAAGACAATAGAATAGAAATATTTTTATTTTATTCAAAATAAATAAACTTTTACAAATATTCAAATTGAGTGTTCTAAAATATCCATATAAAATTGGTGCAGTGTTGCCATGCTGGTATGCTGTTTCATTATTATATTTATCTAAATATATAAAAGGCTAACTGACTGACTGACTGATCTATCAACGCACAGCTCAAACAACTGGACGGATCGGGCTGAAATTCGGCATGCAGATAGCTATTATGACATAAGCATCCACTAAGAAAGGATTTTTGTAAAATCAACCCTTAAAGCGGTGAATTAGTGGGTAAATTTGTGTAGTCCATGGGGATGAAGTCGCAAGCATAAGCTAGTTTATTCAAATTTTCAAAACAAATTAAACTTAATTTTTTGGTTCCTTAAGTTTTGATATGTATTTATAACATGCATCCAATCCAATCCATCAGCCTGTTTGCGTCCACTGCTGGACATAGGCCTTTCCAAGAGCGCACCACCAAACACGGTCCTCCGCCTTCCTCATTCAACCGCTCCCCTAACATGCATGCACGCATGATTTTCTAAAAAACATTGCTAAATTACCTCTCTGCCTCCTAATATAGTCCATGATCTTATGTTCCCCCTCACCGGGTACATTAGCATCTGAGAGGATCACCTTGATTCCCTTCCACCCTGGGTCACTGTTCAACCTGCATGAAAATTAAAAGTCACAGCAGATTCACAAGATGTGTCAAATTTCAAGTCATGCAAAATTTTGTGACTTTTGGAAGCTTTTTTTGAATACTATAAATCTTCTATATATATATAAAAGGAAAAGGTGACTGACTGACTGACTGACTGACTGAATGACTGACTGACTGACTGATCTATCAACGCACAGCTCAGACTACTGGACGGATCGGGCTGAAATTTGGCATGCAGATAGGTATTATGACGTAGGCATCCGCTAAGAAAGGATTTTTGAAAATTCAACTCCTAAGGGGGTGAAATAGGGTATTGAAATTTTGTAGTACACGCGGACGAAGTGGCGAGCATAAGCTAGTAAAAACTAAAATGTTTCAATATGTGCTTTTTAAGGATTCCTCATGACTCGATAGAAAAATCTGAAAATATTTAGATTTTTCAGTTTTAATAAGAATTGGTACAGTATGCGGCTGAAGGTAATGTACATCAGCCTTTAGAATGAGATGTCTCTGTCGTTAAGACCAACAAAACGTAAAATAGATATGAGTGACAGAGACAACACTCTACAAAGCCGAAATGTCATTCTAAAGGTGATGTACATTACTTTCGGCCGCATACTGTAATTTCCTTTTTTATTATCAATGGCAATTGCTCTTTTTGCATTTTGCCATCTCTTTCTTAGTATACTGCAGTAAATAAATCTATCCTTTTCAAATTTTTGACTTGTTTCCGGCCACTTAATATTAAACAGTGCGAAAAAAATCCAGTGAGTAAAAATACCTGTCATGAATGTAGTAATGTAAGCATTTGCTCAGCCGATCCATAAAGGGTGTACCAGGTGTGATACAATTGGAGTCAAAGTGGGCTTCCTTGGGCCTCTCAGGGGGCAAATAGGCCCCTTTGGCCTGCAGCTCGGATCTGATGCGAGCCACCTCCTCAATCTTCTCCTGGGTTTCCTTAGATGCTCTGAATCTACGGGACCTTTGCTGGTTCATTTTTGCTCTGGGAGCCTGCAAAAGTATGTCAATTTTTGTAATTTAGATATGATTTATTCTAACAAGATTCTTGATCTTTTTGGAATAATACACATAATTTTTTTTAAAATATCAATAATTTATTCTTTAAATCAAAAAAATTATATCTATTGATGATCTATTTTTCTCCGAGAAAATTGGTAAATAACATTATATAAGAAAACATATACTCACTACTCCATCAATGGCCATGTACAATAGCTTCCTAGGTCTCACAATACGGAACAGCCTGTCAATGCACTCGAAGATAGCCACCATCATCTCATCCTCGTCCTTAGGCGGCGGTTTATCCTCAGGATGCGTACAGGGATGAATTATACCATTCATGTCCAAATATAGGTTGTCAAATTCTATCCCATTTGGATTCGGAAGAGACGAATCTACGTGTATAAGCTGGCCATCTACGTCGGTTGGCTAAAAAAGCATAAGAAACATGATTTTTCACTGAAACTGCAGATCCAAACACAAACATTTTTAGGTTAGGGTTAAGGTCTTTACCCTCTGTTCAATGCATTCGACAATAACACTCGGATATTTGCGGCTGAGCCAGCGAAAGAATGCTGGTACACCCATTTTAGCGAGTGTTTTATGTTAATTAATTTGTTTTAATTCAAATAAAAATATTATTTTGTCACGTATTCAACACAAACAAATCAACACAGGTGCCATTGTTGAAAGAGTGAAAGAGAAAGCGAAGTCTCAACTTCAGACTTCAGTTCAGTCCTCTTTGTCAATGGTCTATGTATTGGTAAACTTAGGCCAAGTTGAGATGAAAATCGAGAATGTGATGCGGCATTACCTGGCTTTACTGTTGACCAACATTGTAATATTATAAGATCTCTATGATGTTACATCTGTGTCCAGAGGTTGTTTGTCTGTGTGTGTCTATGGTGTTTGTTTTGAAAATTTGAACTTTTGTTGACATTTGAATTTGTGATGAAGAGCTTTTGTATCGTAAATTATTACAGAAAATTCTTGAAAAATGTGCAGATACGCAATTACTGCAGCGTGGAAAGAGGAAAAGAAAAAAATGACATCAATAAAATTCGAAATATCGGCATTTTAGCGCATATAGATGCAGGTTAGGTTAAGTTGTAATTTTTATGTAATATTTCCATTTTTCGTAATCCTAGAAATTAAATCTAGTTCAATATGTGTGGACGCCTAAATTTCTTTAAAAAGTTTAAAATCCACGTCAAGTTTTAAGTGATTTATGTTGTTTTACGACGAAATAGCAGACCGAACAAAGTGCTGTGACTTTTTAGGTAAAACTACAACGACAGAGCGTATGCTGTTTTACTCCGGCACTATTCGGTCCATGGGCGAGGTCCACCATGGCAACACAGTCACTGATTACATGGAGCAAGAGAGACAAAGGGGAATCACTATTACATGTATGTTAACTTTATAATAGCTGATGGCCCCGACTCGAACGCGTGGTTTTAGGATTTAAAAATCCCGTGGGAAATCTTCTATTTTCCGGGATAAAAAGTAGTCTATGTCACTCTTCAGGTCTTAAACGGTCCGGTCCATGCAAAAAATCATGTCGGACCATTGCGACGTGATTGATTGAAAAAAATTCTTTCACAAATTCTATTTCATTTCATTTATTTATTTGCATAGATTGGTGTACAATAGATGTTATACTTATGGGTACAGTAGCTACTAAATAAATTACTTCTTTCTTACAGCTGCAGCAGTATCATTCCCATGGCAAGGGTACCAGATCAATCTGATTGATACTCCAGGTCATATAGACTTCACTATGGAGGTGGAACAAAGTCTTGCAGTTCTGGATGGAGCTGTGGTTGTGTTAGATGGCTCTGCTGGTAAGTTGTATTAGGGATGGTGTGACAGTCGCCTTACATCCTTTTATCATCCAACCAGGTGTAGAAGCACTAACGTTTATTCATAAGTTTATGAATCCTCACATCCTTTTATCATCCAACGAAGTGTGGAAGCCCTATCATTTATTCATAAGTTTATGGATCCTTACATTTTTTTACCATTCAACCAGGTGTAGCCCAAAAGTTTATTCATAAGTTTATGAATCCTTACATTCTTTTATCATCCAACCAGGTGTAGAAGCCCAAATGTCTATTCATAAGGCTATGAATCCTTATATTCTTTTATCATCTAACCAGGTGTAGAAGTCCTAACGTTTATTCATAAGTTTATGAATCCTTTTATCATCCAACCAGGTGTAGAAGCGCAAATGTTTATTCTTAAGTTTATGAATCCTTACATTTTTTTATCATCCAACCAGGTGTAGAAGCCCTAACGTTTGTTCATAAGTTTATGAATCCTCACATCCTTTTATCATCCAACCAGGTGTAGAAGCCCTAACGTTTGTTCATAAGTTTATGAATCCTTACATTCTTTTATCATCCAACCAGGTGTAGAAGCCCAAACGTTAACAGTATGGCGTCAAGCGAATGGGTACAAAGTGCCTCGTATCTTGTACCTCAACAAAATGGATCGTAGTGACTCGGACGCCAGAGCATGCGCGCGCTCGGTGGAGGACAAACTACGCGTCACTCCATTGCTGCTGCATGAGCCTATATATCACGAGGGGAAGCTGATTGGTAAGACATTTGAAGCGAAGCTTCTTAATGAATGTTGAGATGGCCTAACGAAAATTGACTAACAAACAGAAAGCACGGTGGGATCTGACAGACACTCCCGCACTTGTGTCCCACTTTGTACCACCAAATAGATTCATAAATCGCTAGTTCCGGATGTTATTTGTATGCCACTGGACAATAAGTCACAATTAGCTACTCAATTATATTACGATCTAGCCTAATGTATGACTAATAAGTAATTTTATTTTAACCTAAACTTATAAATTATCTTATATACTAAGAAATTCACAGTGATGTGTAAACTTTATATGGGTCTACCGTCTAAACTATTATTACACATTTGTTTTGTTATAAGTTTCCATTCTGTCATTTAAAAAAGAGTGCCAACAAGCTAGTCATTATATCCTCTGTAACGTGAATGTCTGGCGGAGATAGTTTCAAAGCGATAAGGCCGCCAAATTGTACTACTATTTGTTTTTGTGTAATCTTTTACTTTTGTGTTTCTTTTTATGATGCTCTACAATCCATACTAATATTATAAATGCGAAAGTGTGTCTGTCTGTCTGTCTGCTAGCTTTTCACGGCCCAACCGTTCAAACGATTTTGATGAAATTTGGTTCAGAGATAGCTTGCATCCCGGGGAAGGACATAAGCTACTTTTTATCCCGTAAAATTAAAGAGTTCCCGTGGGATTTTAAAAAACCTAAATCCTCACAGACAAAGTCGCGGGCAACATCTACTAAAGCATATTTTTCAATTATCAATTTCAAGCTATAGCTAATCGAGATGTTACAAATTCTGTATATCTGAAACTTTAATACATGCCTGATTGTTTAGGTATTTAGCAAGTTTATTGACTAAGTTAATGGCATGGTTAAAGACTTAAAAGTTTAACTAGAACCATCCATAAACCAAAAACAGAGATTGCAGTCATGCTATTTCTAATATTATTACAGGTCTTACAGACCTGATAACATTAGAAGACATTATCTGGACGAAAGGCAGAGGACAGCATTATATAAAACGGAAACTCTCTGAAAAAACCGACGGAAAAAAAATGGGAGTCAACCTTAAACGAGCATCGAAAAATCATAGACACACTCTCCTCTCTAGACGACAAACTCGCAGACAGAATTATACAGCAGGAGTCACTGGATAATTTGGATTATACAGACATTATACAAGCTGTACGGAGATGTACAGTAAATATGAGTTTATTTCCCATTTTGTGTGGGAGTTCGTATAAGAATATTGGGGTGCAAACGTTGATAGATGGGGTTATTTCGTATTTACCCTCTCCCGTGGAAAGGAGTGGGGTTTTTAGGGGTTTTGGGTCAGATTTGTCCGCGAGGGCGTTTAAGGTGCAACACGACGACCAGAGAGGGGTGCTGACGTTTTTGAGGGTGTATAGTGGAGAGATAACTAAGGGACAGAAGATCTATAACTTGGTGAGGGACAAGAGTGAGCAGGTCAGTGTGTTTTTGTCTCTCTCACTCTACAAATCTGCCAATACATACTAATAATATAAATGCGAAAGTGTGTCTGTCTGCTAGCTTTTCACAGCTCAATAAATAAATAAATAAAATAGCCTTTATTCTCTAATACAATAGTTATACATCTTAATTCTTATATTATTAACTAACCGTATTACTAATTTCTTATTTCCTATTATTTAATTATCCTATCCTACATAATTTATTCTAAAAAATTGGTAACACCAATTTACAGATCAGGTTTGTCCTCTTTGGACATAGGCCTCCTCTAGACTTCTCCATTTTTTCCTATCTAACACCAATAGTTTATCCGATTTTAATAAAAAGCTATAATAAAAATAAAAAAAAACAAAAAAAAAAAAAGATTCCGACGAATTGAGAACCTCCTCCTTTTTTTGAAGTCGGTTAAAAAAGAAATATGTTTAGACAGGGTTACTGTACGTGGCGCTAGCGGACGAGTACCGGCCCGTGGAGAGAGTCGCCGGCGGGAACATTGCCGTCGTCAGCGCGCTCAAGGTAACCCATCTCTTTTTTTTTTTTTTTGTTCTTCTGGCTTTACACAGATTAGCCAATGTCAGGTTTGTTAAACCCATCTCTACATAGTAGTGATGTAACAAATGTCATATTTTGGACAATGCTAATATCTGCTGCCAACATTCGCGAATGCGAATGCGAATATTCAGTTTTTTTTCAAATTTGGCGCCATTTGTCTATGACTTGGCGGCAGTCCCGTTAGAACCATAGAGATATAAAGAGTTTTTTTTTTTTGTTTTTTTTAAAGGATATTAGCCATGTTAAATGACTAATATTCCCCTTTCCTCTCCAACTAAGCGTCAGGCTTGTGCTAGGAGTAGGTACGACAATAGTGCAACGGGCGGGGTTTGAACCGTCGACCTTTCGGTTTTCAGTCCACTCCTTTACCGGTTGAGCTATTGAGGCTCTAAAGTTGCCCTAATGTTCTATAGAAAATAGCGGATCGGAAACTAGCTCAAGCTTTTCGAAATTTTCATAAGTGTGTAAGAGACAACACTACATTTCAACATAACTATAAAAACAGTGTTTGGGCACAATCCGCCATTTGCTGTGCCAGCGTAAGTACTTGTTTTTCTTTTAAATAAATAACCTAATCTTTTGTTATGACAGCTGATTAGCTGATACTATGAACAAGCGCCGCCATTTTCTGTGCCAAAAAATACACGGTAAAACCGTAGGTTTTTTTTTTTTTCGTTGTCTTTTTTTTTTTTTTAATGAAAATATTACAATAAAACTTAAAGCTAGCGTTATCTAATTACTATATAAATCATGACCGCGTGGAATGGTGCCAAGAATACTGGCTGCATTTCCGCGCTGGACAGCCAGGCTGATCCGTTGCGCAAAAAATTAGGTATTTTCTCTCTATTAGTTTAAATACTCTAAGCTCTGTACGCTTAAATCTTTTAAACTATGCAACAGATTTAAATGCGTTTTCATTTCGAAAGCTTCTATACGTTTTCTGAGGTCTTCTTTGATGGCTATCATTGTTCTTCCTCGCTTATTATCCTTTCTCCAGGCAACCATGTCTGGTGACCTGATAACAACAAACCAAGCAGCAGCGAACCGCGCGAAAGAGAAACTAACTTCCTTGCTCAAAGACCCCTCCGTGTGTGAGGGGTTAGTTCACCCCAGCGCCAAGCACCGGCTGCAGACCATGGACACCGACCCCACTGCTGAGGACATTGCCGATGTGCTGCTGGGGATTGGTGAGATTTTTTTATCCAGATACAAGTTAGCCCTTGACTGTGTCTATATCAATACTTATAATAAAACTGTAACAGGTCAAATTCTGTACATTGAAGATATTTTGAAAAAATTTTTTCGAGGGCACTCTATAATCGATACTGAACCCAAAACTGTAATTTTTTTCATTTTTGTCTGTCTGTCTGTCTGTCTGTCTGTCTGTCTGTCTGTCTGTCTGTCTGTATCACGGCCGCGCATCACGCTGAAACTACTGAATGGATTCCAATGAAACTTGGTACGATTTGAGGTCATACTATGAGGAAGAATATAGGATACTTTTTATCCCGAAATTCAGCATGGTTCCCGTAGGAGAGGGGATGAAAGTTAAAATGTATACTGAGTTGTAATTCATTAACGCGTAGTCCGATTTCATTCATTCTTTTTTTGTTAGAAAGGGATATTTTAAAGATTGTTCCGTAAATATTTCAAGGTCATCGGTTTTTAACCGACTGTCAAAAAGGAGGTGGTTCTTTTTTCTACATCGATTTTTTAGAGGTTTCTGGACCGATTTGCAAAATTATTTTTTAAATCAACAAAAAAAGTTTACGTCGTGGTCACATAAAAAATTCTGGATTCAACTCCTTAATCCTGATGCTGCAGGGTTACTGCCCGCCTAGGTTATCAAGATTCAGGAAGTGTTCATAGTGAATTCATATTGTAGGTACCAAGCAACGACAACAATCCCGAAAAATCAAAGAGTTCCCGCGGGATTTTAAAAAACTTAAATCCACGCGGACGAAGTCGCAGGAATCAGCTAGTCTATGATCTATATTTCACCTGGTGGTAAGTGATGATGCAGTCGAAGATGGATGGCTAACCTGGAAGGGGTATGGCAGTTTTTATTAAATACATGCCCCTTTGGTTTCTACACGGCCTCACACTAGACCAGAGCAGAAATCTAAATATTATAAAATTCCAAACCGCTGCCAGGAAATATGGGGACGTGGCGCAGACTGGGAGCGCGCCTTTAGACTTCAAAAGCGGGCTGTCCGAATACTAGCCCACGTACCGCAAGATACCCCAACTCGGCCATATTTTAAGAAATTAGGCATATTAACCCTACCCAGCTTGCTCATTTTGCATGTGGCTATTTATGTGGCGCAACATAAAGATCAGTTTGTGAATAGGGGCAGTAAAAATCTTTTTAACCTACGGCATCCTAATCGCCTAGTAGCAACACACCACGAGCTTGAGAAAGCCTCGCGGACAGTAGTTGGAATGGGCCCCCGGTTTATAATCGGATTCCCCACGACATAAAAAATGCGCAAAACATTAAGATTTTTAAAAGAAAAGTGAAAAGCTGGCTTGTCGAGGAGTCTTTCTATAGTTATAATGAATTTCTACTTGGGAAGATCCAAGACTAAATTGTTTACTTAACATTTATTTTATTTTATGTTATATATATTTTTTTAAATCTATTCTTGAAACAAGAATATGTTATTAAATATTAAGAAAAAGAATTGAAATTATTGTAATTGACGTATAATGTGTATTTATGAATAAATGACTATGACTATGACTAGGAATCGAATCCGGGACCTCCCACTAACCACAGTGCTTAGCACTGCGCCAGAAAGGAAGGATTTCCGCTAAGAAGGGATTTTTGAAAATTCAACCCCTAAGGTGATAAAATAGGGGTTTGAAATTTGTGTAGACTATAACTAATGTAACTTACTTCTATCTTTGTTATTAACACAGGCAACACAATCCCAGAGCCCGTGTTCCTCTGCTCCATCGAGCCCCCCAGTGCGACGTACCAGAACGCGCTGGAGACAGCGCTGGAGGAGTTGCAGAGGGAGGACCCCAGTCTCAGGGTCACCACTGATGAGGACACGGGACAGATGGTGCTCGCTGGTGAGTCAGTAATTAACTGTGAAAGTACATTAATTGTATAGCCTACGGGCATAAGGTAGTCTAAATATTTTTTTAAGAATATTAGCCAAGTTAGTGGCTGACCAATATTCCCCTTTCCCCTCCAATTAAGCGTAAAGCTTGTGGTAACGGTAGGTACGACAATAGTGCAACGGGTGGGATTTGAACCGGCAACCTTTCGGTTTTCAGTCCTCTCCTTTAACCGTTGAGCTATCGAGGCTATTATCTAAATATATAAAAGGAAAAGGTGACTGACTGACTGACTGACTGACTGATCTATCAACACACAGCTCAAACTACTGGACGGATCGGGCTGAAATTTGGCATGCAGATAGCTATTATGACGTAGGCATCCGCTAAGAAAGGATTTTTGAAAATTCAACCCCTAAAGGGGTGAAACAAGGGTTTGAAATTTGTGTAGTCCACGCGGACGAAGTCGCGAGCATTAGCTAGTATATGAATAAAAGGAAAAGGTGGCTGACTGACTGATCTATCAACGCACAGCTAAACTAATGGACGGATCGGGCTGCAGATAGCTATTATGACGTAGGCATCCGCTAAGATAAGGTTATTGAAAATTCAACCCCTCAGGGAACAAAAGGGGACACTTTAGTTCCGATTTTCGCCACGCGCCAAGATAGCCTTGTCGCACTGTAGTTTAGAATAGAATAGAATAGAATAGAGAATAGAATGTTTTTTTATTCATGTAAACTTTTTAAAAGTGCTTATGAATAGTCAGGTAGTTTTAATTTACCACTGGTTCGGAATGACGTTCCTACCGAGAAGAACCAGCAAGAAACTCGGCGGTTGCTCTTTTTAATTTTTCAATTTACAATGTTATTATACCGTACTATACAAGCCATTGCAGCCCCGTGCATTGCTGGAGCGAGTCAAATCCAAGCTTTTTTATCGTTTACATAGTCTGCGACTGTATAATATGCTTTTTTTAGGAGCATACTTTTAACACATTTTAGAGATTGTAACTGTTTCCAGGTATGGGCGAGCTTCACTTAGAAATCATAAAGGAGCGAATAATCCGCGAGTACAAGATCGACGTAGAACTGGGTCCGCCTCAGATCTCCTACAAGGAGACATTAATAGGGACGGCCAAGCAAACCATGACCATCGACAGGAAGATCGGCAGCGCCAAGCAAATGGCCAAGGTGGTGATGTCCGCCAAGACTGTCAAGGGGATCGCGCAAGATAAAGTGCTAAGGTAACTTTATATTTTTGAATTATTATTTTTATTCATTATTTTGTTCAATTGTTCGGGTAGAATTTGAAGCACTTATTTAGTATTTTTTTTTTTTTTTTTTTTAATATTTATTATGGAACACAAACAGCTTTTACATTTTTACTTAGCTACTTATTTCTGGTTTGTACTTATGCCTATTAAGTGTTCACTCATTAACATTATATCTATTTAATTTTGTGCGGGAGTTAGTTAGGTTAGTAATTACATTAAATTAAATTATAATAAGTTAGATTGTTATGAAGTGGTTACAAATAAAGTATATAATTCTAATCGTGCTAAACCTACATATAATTATTTAAACTTTTTTATTTCAGCTAAAAATTTACCAAATTTGTGTTGAAAATGATCTAATTGTACATATTTCTTATTGTATATATCGCATGTCCTCACTAAAAATCTATTATGGCCATAGTTCGTCTCTTCTTCTTCTTCTCTTCGTCATCTTGTGCAGATACCGCTGTCTATCTCGTGTTGTTATATGATTTATCAAAACACGCTATGTAAATGAGTTTGTTTATTCAGGTTGGACAAAACAGCGGACAGTGCTGCCAACCTGGCGCACGTGCACCCGCGGTACATGCAGGCCATTCGACGCGGAGTGGACGCTGCGCTACTGCACGGACCCAAACTAGGGTGCCCTGTGAGTACTCCCTCTATCGTGCTGCCTCTCCCTCTCTCTCTCTCTTTTGCTCTCCCTCTCTCTCTCTTTTATATTGTCCTTCTTTACTAAGCGCGCAGTGAACGCATTTTAGAACGGAATGAGTGCTATTATTAATTATTATTATTGGCAAAGCGGCAACCTTTACACAATTTTAGCGATTGGTGTTTTTTTTATTTATTCAGGTACAAGTTAGCCCTTGACTGCAATCTCACCTGATGGTAAGTGATGATGCAGTCTAAGATGATAGCGGGCTAACCTGAAAGGGGTATGGCAGTTTTTATTAAACCCATACTCCTTTGGTTTCTACACGGCATCGTACCGGAACGCTTAATCGCTTGGCGGCACGGCTTTGCCGGTAGGGTGGTAATTAGCCACGGCCGAGGCCTCCCACCAGCCAAAGTCAAAGTAAAAATTTAGGTAGTTTAAAAAAAAATGTAACAATTGTTGACAAACAAAAAAAAGTGGCCACGGTGATAAGGACAAAGCATAATCACCGTGTCCACTGTCCGTGTGTCACCTATACCCCGTTCATTAGCATCATTCAACGCGCTTTTGGACAATAATGCTCAATGGGACCCATTTAATGATGGGTCTATAATACTGGTTCGGGAGTTACTGAAGTACGCTGAGAGCATTGCATGAATATGTCATTCAATGTTCTCAGCGTACATATTCAAAATGCTTTGATCTTTTATCGTTTTGTATTTTATGTCTTTTTTCTTGTACCTTTATTTGTATTTAAATTTATTATTAATCATCTAGTTAGTGTAAGTGGCACTGCCGTTCTAATTAGATATAAAATAAATAAAATAATAATAAATAATAATAATCATTTTGTCACGTTCCAACAAGAGCTTAAATGCATTTAGCTATGTCGCTCTAACAGTAAGTGTCACAATAGGGCTACTTTTGACAATATTGCGGTCACTGAAAATCAGCGTTAGGGCATCTGGTACCTCAGATATTTGCTCTAGAGGTTTGTGTCTGAGGGGCCCGACGTCTCAACACAAGCTGAGTGGCCTACCTGTTCGAGGTGTTGCACTGCTGTACAGGACGATATTGCCTACACCATGTACCACCTATATACCTCGAATAAACATTATTCTATTCTATTCTATTCTATTCTACTTTTAACAGTCCTCGTTCTGAGGTTTAGAACATCGGTATCATTTATTGACGTTTGTCAGTTGGTGGACGCGCAAGTGACGCTGCACTGGTTCGAAGTGGGTCGCGGCACTTCGGACTCCGTGGTCGCCGCCACCGTCACCCAGTGTCTTCGGAAGGTAGGTATGAGCCTCACACTCCCATCAATTCAAATTCAAATTCAAATTCAAATTTCTTCATTGCGAATATGGGTAAACAGTGCAGATATTACAAAACAAAAAGGTACAGCCAAATTCTGCCTCTGCCTCACCTATGGTGCTGAAACGTGGACACTAACAAACGGCCTTGTCCACAAATTCAAAGTAGCTCAGCGAGCTATGGAGAGGGCTATGTTAGGAGTTTCCTTGAGGGACAAGATCAGAAATGAGGAGATCCGCGGGAGAACCAAGGTCACTGACATAGCCCAAACTATTAGCAAGCTGAAGTGGCAGTGGACAGGTCATGCCTGTCGTAGAGGCGATGGCCGTTGGAGCCGGAAAGTCCTTGAGTGGAGACCGCGTTTAAGCAAGCGTAGTGTGGGACGCCCTCCAGCACGATGGACCGACGATATCAAGAGGCTGGCGGGAAGTGGCTGGATGAGGAAGGCTGAGGACCGGGTGTGGTGGCGCTCTTTAGGGAAGGCCTATGTCCAACAGTGGACGTCCACAGGCTGATGATGATGATGATGATGATGATGAAATTCTGCCTATTAGCATGCAATATGTTATGACTTATGATATACCGAACACCGTGTACATAGTTTTGATAAAATTGGTCAAATTAAATACTTAGTCACAAAAAAATACAAATTTAAATGATAATGTTACAAATGTCAAAAATTAAAATAAAACTAAAATTTCTCTACAAGGTAATCATTAATCGAGTAATATGTCTTTTCTAACAATAGTTTTTTCAATTTTATCTTAAAAACTAGCTTATGCTCGCGACTTCGTCCGCGTGGACTACAAAATTTCAAACCCCTATTTCACCCCCTTAGGGGTTGAATTTTCAAAAATCCTTTCTTAGCGGATGCCTACGTCATAATAGCTATCTGCATGCCAAATTTCAGCCCGATCCGTCCAGTAGTTTGAGCTGTGCGTTGATAAATCAGTCAGTCAGTCAGTCAGTCAGTCACCTTTTCCTTTTATATATATAGATAAAGGAAGTTCTCGGGTCTCAATTATATATTTGGGCAAGTGATTATACAAGAGTGGCAAAAAAACTTTTGGAGAAATGAGCGGTCAATCAACTCGATGTATTCATCTCGATAGATCACTAATCTCGATAGATCTATTAATCACTAACTCAAGTGAAATAGCTAATCTGCATTCTACAAGCACAGTAATTCATGACAGGTAGGAAACTTGTAACAAAACGTCGAAATTCCCCTACATTCATCATCAACATTATCATCATGATCAACCGATCGCCAGATGCCACTACAGAGCGCGTGTCTTAGAGTGAGAAGAGTCTTGGCCATCGTCTACCACGCTGGCCATGTGCGGATTGGTAGACTTCACACACTTTTGAGAACATTATGAAGAACTCTCAGGCATGCAGGTTTCCTCACGATGTTTTCCTTCACTGTTAGAAAAATATATAGCCTATGTCACTCAGGAATAATGGAACTTTCTACTGGTGAAAGAATTTTCAAAATCGGTTCAGTAGTTCCAGAGATTACCCCCCACAAACAAACTTACAATCTTTACCTCTTTATAATATTAGTATAGATTGAAAACTGATTTTATTTCAGGTATTTGAAGAAGCAGAATCAGTTCTTCTGGAGCCCGTGATGTTCTTAGAGCTGGTGTGTCCGGAGTCGCACTCCTCGCGGCTGCTGGCCGACCTGGCGAGGAGACGGGCCGACATACAGCATATACACTTGAGACAGAAGAATAAGGTATGTATCTTCGTTTTAGGGTTCCGTATCTCTAAAAGAAAAACGGAACCCTTATAGGATCACTTTGTTGTCTGTCCGTCTGTCGGTCTGTCAAGAAACATGCAGGGTACTTCCCGTTGACCTAGAATCATGAAATTTCTCAGGTAGGTAGGTCTTATAGCTGACATTCGGGGAAAAATCTGAAAACCGTGAATTTGTGGTTAAATCACACAAAAAAAATTAAATTGTGGTCATGAACTAATAATTAGTATTTTCAATTTTCGAAGTAAGATAACTATCATATGAAAGGTCTTCACCTGTACATTCTAAAACAGATTTTTATTTATTTTTATGCATTATAATTTTTTAATTATCGTGCAAAATGTCGAAAAAATACGACTTTATTACGGAACCCTCGTTGCGCGAGCCTGACTCGCACTTGGCCGGTTTTTTTTCATATGATATCTCCTTTCATATGATACCTCACTTGGTATGTTCTTGCAGTGGCGTGCCGGTCATAGAAGCATAAATGCACTGCTTACCCCAGTTGTAGTAGCTCAATGCAAATTTTACATTATGACCTGCCAGTAAACAGGTTCCTACCTAACTAATGCCTACCCTGGCTTCAAACCCTGTGCACGCCACTGTGTTCTTGGTATATTACTCTGAAAGTGTAAATATTAAAAATATTAAGTTCTCACGCACCATTTTAACTCTATGGGTCAACTGTTATGTCAAAAGTACGGTTCACTGTTGGTTCACCTTTAAAATAAGGGCGAAAATTTTTTTTTTTTTAAAGAATATTAGCCATGTTAAATGACTAATATTCCCCTTTCCCCTCCAACTAAGCGTAAAGCTTGTGCTAGGAGTAGGTACGACAATAGTGCAACGGGCGGGGATTGAACCGTCGACTTTTCAGTTTTCAGTCCACTCCTTTACCTGTTGAGCTATTGAGGCTCAATTTCAAAATCAAAATTGTACTTTTGATGTGAAATTTGACACATTAGTTAGATAGACATTTATGAAAGTTGGTCTAATGGATTATTACTTGGGAATTTAGGAGTTTGAAAGTTGATTAAGCGTATCCCATGTAAAATGGAAGAACGCTCTCTAAAAAATTAACAACAAATAATAAAAATTTCAGGACCGAAGTCCGTCTGTCTGATTAGTACATGTTATGTACTGATATACATATCAGCTCATACACACCTATATTTTCGCGTGATAACGACGTCTAGCGCCATCTAGTACTTGAGCGAGAATTTGAACTTTCAATTCAATTTTGTTTTTAGGGTTCCGTACCTCAAAGGAAAAAGAAACCCTTATAGGATAACTTTGTTGTCTGTCTGTCGGTCCGTCGTGTTTGTCAAGAAAACCCGTACTTCCCGTTGACCTAGAATTATCCCGGAAAATCAATGAGTTTCCACAGGATTTTTTAAAACCTGTGTGTGTTTGTCCGCTAGCTTTTTCCGGCTCACGGGTTCCGTCCACTTTGATAACCAATTTTTCGTAACCAGCTACGATATAAGATTAATTTTTCAGGCAAATTTTAATTTTTTCTCTCCGTAAGAACCATCCTCGTACTTACAAGAAATATTATTTTTTTTAAAAATTGCCAAATCGGTTCAGCTGTTCTCGAGATTTGCGATCAGCAACACATTCAGCGATTCATTTTTATGTATAGAGAAGAAGATAGATGGATCCTACAGCCTAATTTCCCACCCAAATTTTTATTTTGAACTATCCAGGTAGTCGAATGTCTAGCGCCACTGTCAGAACTGCTGGGCTACTCCTCCAGCCTGCGCTCCCTCAGCTCCGGGCTGGCCAGCTTCACGATGGAGTTCCACTCCAACAGGCAAATGTCGCCACACGACGAGGAAAAGGCCATTCGCAGTGTCACCGGGTTTTAGATTACAGATACCGCGAATAGTTAGCGATTATTCGGCATTCGAATTTGAATTGTTGAATTATTCGGCATTCGAATTCGAATAGTTGAACTAGTCGTCAAAATTATTCGACTCCGAAAAGGATACTGTATATAGTACGCGACGGGTTGAGTTGGCGATCGGGGTATGAGGCGGAGGCGACGCCCCGCATACCCGCATGTCACCCGCGCTATCTCGACGAGTCACCTGGTTTTAGATTTAACATACCGCGAATATTTTGCGATTATACGGCATTCGAATAGTTGAATTATTCGTCAAAATTAATCGACCCCAAAAAGGATACTATCTAGGTAGGTAATAGATTAGTAACAAATAACAATAACATGTCTCTAGTGATCTCAAAACTTACAAATTTTCGAATTTTTTACCAAAAAATGAATCGAATTGAATTTATTCTAAAATAGGTAGTTACCATTTTTATCAATTAATGTTGATTTGTAGGATACTATTGATACTACGATAAATTCTAAATAAATGATAATAATTTGTAATACTCAAATAAAAATATTATTTGAGTATTACTAATAATGTCTGATTGGTTTATTCTTTCTAAATCTAGTTTTTCGTTTCAAAATTTATATTTATTATAGTTATTTCGCCATTAGACGAATAATGAATGACGAATAGGTAATGAATATCGATAATAGCCGCTAACCACGGCATCTCTATTTGATACATTCCCCTGCGAAAGAGTTGTTCCATCACCAAACCTAGCAACTAATAATATACTCTTGTATATGAACTTTATTGTAAATAAATAAAATAAGTATAAAATTGTAAATGTATTTATTTGTAAATGTTAAGTTGTTGAATAATAAATATGTAATAATTACAAACTCTTTGTTTTCATTGATTTCTCTTTTACGGCATTTGTCCTGATATCGTTTTCTGAAATTATAAAAAATGTTTTATCGTTTTGTAATTTGTGTTGTGTATTTAAATCGTTAGTGTAAGTGGCACTGCCGTTCCAATCTTTAAATATATAAAAGGAAAAGGTGACTGACTGACTGACTGATCTATCAACGCACAGCTCAAACTACTGGACAGATCGGGCTAAAATTTGGCATGCAGATAGCTATTATGACGTAGGCATCCGCAAAGAAGGGATCTTTGAAAATTCAACTACTAAGGGCGTGAAATGAGGGTTTGGTGTAGTCCACGCGGATGAAGTCGCGGGAATAAGCTAGTTAGATGTAAAATAAATAATAATAATATGGTGAGAATCTCAGTCCTGAAATTATGCCAAATATTAGGCTATGGCGGTGACGTGAAATCAAAGTAAAATTAGCGAGGCCTGCCAGTGACGTCGAAGCGAAACATCGAGGATGTTTTGTTATAAGCTACTAACTGTCGTGAAGTGTGGTATTCAGTGTCGATCACCTGGAACAGGTAGTCGAGCTCGTCGAGGAGGGTCTCGTGGCGGTACTCGAGGCGCACGTCGGGCACGTTGGTGCGCGTGATGTCGTTGCCCGCCACGCCCGCGCGCGAGTACTGCGCGCCCACCCAGCGCTGCTTCATCTGAAACCCAAACATATACCTAAACCTCCAGATACGCAAAATTCTTTGGGCAAATTTCGAGGAAGCGGTACCATACCATACCACTCTGAGCTTTCTTATGAGGCCAATAGTTAGCGAACATGTCTCGCATCCAGTGGCGGATTTGTAGTCTTGGCCGCCCTAGGTCCCACTCTGCCCCAGGCCATAACCAGCTGCCCCTTTCTCAGCAGTCATCATAATCAGACTATATTATAATGAATTAACTATATTTTATTGCCAACTTTTGTCACATTACTTTTATCATAACATCAGTGAATTTTTTGCCACGATTGACAGCCCCTACCTATCCGCCCTAGGCCCGGGCCTACTGGGCCTTAGGCACATCCATATGTCACTGGCAACACGCACTGTTCAAAGACTTTGGTCTTCTAGCATTGGGCAAAGGGCAGAGAGCAGAGTGACCGACAATTACCGCCGCCCATGAACATTTGCAGCACCAGAGGTACTGCTGATGCGTTGCCGGCCTTTTAGGAATTTGTTGGTCCGCCCCTTGAATAACCCCATGTTGTAATCCAAAGGGAACACCGCCGAAGGGAGTTGGTTCCACAGTTTGTATGTACGTGGAAAAAAGGATCTGGCACAACGGGTGGTCGAAAAAGACTCTGATCAATTTGTTAGAGAAGCTGGAGGAAATATAGTCATTTTCACCTCGTGCGGGAACCCTGACATGATGACGGAGTTCCTGGCCAGCTCGCACATGTCGCACGCGCTGAGCTTCCACGCCTGCGCGGCCACGCTGTACTCCTCCATCAGAGGCTCCTGGAACCAAGGGAAATTCCTATTTGAAGATTTTGTTAGATGTTTCTTGAAAATATTTCTCCATTACTAAGTACCTACCATTACCATAACTAAGTATATTCATATTACTTAAATCCTGCTGATAAGTTCTGAATAAAAAAATGCCAACTTAATTAATAACTTCATCAAATGAATCACATGGAGCTGCTGGATTCAGGAGGCGCATGATATGAAGTTATGAATTATAGCAAAAACCTTAGTGTAATGGAACTGCAGAGGATCATCCGTGCTGAGAGTGACGCGGAGCCCCCGAGCGTGGTAGTCGGGCAGCGGGTTGCGGTGGTAGCGCAGGAACAGCGAGTTGTTGCTGAGGGGAGACATGGCGATGAAGATCTGCGTCAGGTAGTAGATGTACTGCAGTGCTGGAACCTGAAGGACGAATGAAAAGGTTAACGCTCAACTTAAGCTCAGCAGTCAGCAGAGATTAGAGTTATTTATTTTATTGAGCCGGTCAGTTCGTGTCACTTGTCATATAAGAAATTTGAGAAGATTTTTGTCATTTATTTAACTGCTTCTGCTTTTGTTGCTCAAAAAAAGTTTATTCAATAAAGTTGCTTAAAATTCAGCTTTTCATCCATGTTTTCGTCATAAAAATTTCTAAATTAGTTTATAGAATTAGACCGCTACCAGATACCTACCTTCAAGTCAAAGGCATCTCCTAGGCATGCGCAATCGATCTTAGGCTGCATCTCTGATTGCTGTCAGCCACGCATTAGTCTATAAATATAGTTTTTTTTTTTTTTAATTTATTTTACGGCCCTGGATAACAGTCCTTTAAGGCCTTTTAATATAGAAAAAGATACCTTCCGCAGCACCAGTCCGTGGGAGATGTTCTCTGCGAGCAGGAAGCCGGCGCACAGGTGCACGGGGGGGCCCGCCTCGCCGCAGTGCGGGCGCAGCACGAACGTGTTCAGGCCTTGCTCCCTACGACAGCAAAATAAGATTCCATCATGACATGCCATCCACACGCACGAAACCATTTGCGTCACCATTCCTCATACGCATGCCCTGACAGGCTGAGATGGCAATCCCGTGCCGGAGAGCGCAGGTGACGTGCGGGTGTGCGGGGCCTCTCTCCACCTCTCCACGTCTCAGCCTGTCGCAAACTATAGGCATCATTATCATCATCGTAATGACCCTTCCGATAAAAGAAGCCCTAAATCACTCTCTAATATAATAATAATAATAATAATATAATAATAATATTTAATAATAATAATAATATTTCTTTTGGCTGTTATATATATTTATCTTGTACACGGGCGTGAGAGTAGATAATATATCGAGATAATAATAATAAAAACCTTTTATTTAGCCAAATTTACAAATAGGTACAAACAGGTAGGGTGCCGTAGTCCCTGGGGAACCAAGGAGCCGACCAGTGTCCATGCTCCTTGGTTCCCCAAGACCCAGGCACCCACTTCTTACAACTAGCTTACTGTCTATCTTGGCCGAACGGGGCGCTGCCTCAGCTTATTGCTACAGTCGGTCGACTGCAGCGCTGATTTTCGGGCATGGCCCCCAGTGATATCACGGGCCGATCGGGAGCGCGAACATCCCGTGCCTATTTTATATTGACACATGCCGAGTTACTTGCTGGTGTTCTTTTGTTAGTAGGTAATGCAATTCCAACCCAATACATATATCTAGGCTTTAACGAATCAGATCTGTATCTATTTAATCTTTTCTATTGAATCTTTACATTAATATCTAATATGTCTTTCTATCATATCAGCTATCTTTCTAATATATCAGCTATCTACCAGTGAAAGTTCAGTTAAAATCTTTCCAGCCGTTTGGGAAAACATTTAAAAATTGTTTTTTTTTGTTATTAGTAAAGTACCGTATCAATATACATAGGTCGACTTTCATAATCTATGCATTTACTTAGTAAACAGCTGTTAGGTATTTATGATTACATTACAAACACACACTTACATCTTATAGGTAGGTATATTTGTATCTATTTTATTTTTATTTTTATTTATTGGACACACAAAACAGATTATGACAATAATTGATAAAGTAATACAAGCCATGAATAAAACTAGTCACTCTCCAAAAAAAAAGTGTGTACAAATGCAGTTATTAGTAATGGACGTGTACGTAGTTAGTAACGGACTCACTATTAAACAATACCTATACCTACTATAATAAAAGAACATAGAACTAAAAATTTGTTAAAAATCGAACACTAAATAAAGTACTTACGTGTTATTGTGTTAGTTATTATACAAAACAAAAACGCATTTATATAAATTATATGTAAATTATAAGAACCTAGAAAACAAAAATATATCTATTAAAAAGAAAGAAAGAAAATACATTTATTTTATTATGTATACTTCGATGTATATTTTTCTTTGTTTTTGGTGTAGGTAGGTAGGTATGATAATAATATTATTATGACTGTGTATTATATTTTAAGCTACCTGCTATTGTTGCTGATCAAGTGAAATAAAGCAATTTCATTGGCAAGCAACATTATTAGACCCGTGTAATCGGCACACGGCACATTTATATTTTATTTAGTCCACGTTTTACACTCTTCTAGCTACAAGCTAAGTGCAAAAACATTGTTTTATTTGCTAACGCGACGGTATTCTTTTCGTGACCTAACCTCGTCTCCAAAGAAAGTTTTAACCTACCTATACGACGTAACGCAGTGCCGTACCATGTCAGACGAGGAATCAGACATTAATATCTTCCAGACGATTCAATCCATGGAACTGGGCGACCAAAGGCCGAGCCATCTACTCCGGCGTATGAAGAATCTAGCACGCGACAACATACCTGATGTACTCTTACGTCACATATGGATGTACCGTTTGCCTCCAAGCGTGCGCCCCTACATCGCATTCGCCGAGTTTTATAGCAAGACCCTTGAAGAACAAGGTTTGATCGCTGACAGGATAATGGAGGTCCAAATACCAGTCAAAAAACCACAAGAGGAAACATCCACGTACGAGTATTTGCTTAAAGAACTCAAGAAGCTTTCACTAGACGTAGAAGAATTGAAGGCCAGAGAATCCTACCAGTCGTATCACCACAGAGACCGCCAACGGAGCTCTCGTTCTCGTTACCGTACGCCATCGAGATCTAATTCTCGTATCCGTTTCGTTTCACCACCGCCAGTCTGTTATTACCACCTACGTTTTGGAGAACATGCGAAGAAATGCACTCGTCCTTGCGGCTACAAGAACTAAACGGCGGAAAACTAAAACAAACTTTGAACAAGTAAGTTATGGTCATCATTGTTAACCCAATCAGTCAACCTTTAAACCATTTTCACTTCTACTCGTCTTATCACTAAACGAGATTATATTGTTATTATTATCTGCGTAAACTTTATAGAACCAGGGTATAATAGAACCTACAATGTATCTAACTTACTGTCAGTGTCAGTATAACTTGAGTGCTCAATTCAAAGCGTGTTTCTGATCAAAATCACGACGAAAACGAACACGAAACACAGTTTAAAAACTCAAGGTAAAAAATATAACATGACGGTATCACCATAAACGCCCGTAGCAGGCCAGGCAGACCAGAAGACGCCAGAAAATAAATCTTACCATACCGTTGGACAAAACAATGTACCTGGGGTACCTACATATATATACCTCAAACAATAGGAGAACTACCTAAAACTGTTAACTTTTTCATTGTCTTTGACCTGACCATAGGTTACCCATTTTGTATTTAGGTAAGTTGCACAAATATAAATTTATTTTAACTGCATTTGGGTGGTTTTTTTTTTTCGATGACTGAACCTCTTTCTCCGCCCTTAAAAACCTATCAAGACTTACTTCCTCAACTGGTTGAGTGTGACCATGTTTGCGTACATGTAGTACAGATAGTAGGCGTAAGGCGGGTTCTCTTCGTCGTCCCACTCCTCCGGCGACCTCATGTGCTCCGACAGGTTGGGGTTCTCGGGCTTGGACTCGTCGTCCACGCTGTCGAAGCCTATCACGTGCTGGAAATATCATCATCATCATCAAGTTATCGCCGGCACACTACTGGACGCCGGGTGTTCCCCCGCCTCAAACCCTCAACCTGTCACGAACTACACTTACAGTCAGAAACTTGTGCAGTTCAGGATTAGTGTGCGGATCTACAGACACCTTGAACAGCGGGTCGAACAAGTTGTTCAGGAACTCTTGGAAGTTCTTCAGGAGTTTGTTGATGCGGTAGATGTCGCTGTGAACAATGGTATTTTTACAGTATTTTTATCTGTGGTACTTTCTGTAAAATCAATCCTAAGGTATATGTCCCGCAAATTGCTATTGCGCTGGATTCATGTCTCATTAACATCGAAATGACGTCATTTTGACGTCACTAAAATGGCGGCCACGCGCATTAGCAATTTGCGGGACTTATATCTGTCACCCTGTTGGGATATGGCACACTTTAAACACCCAGTCGAAAAATTTGGATCTGGGAATCTAAAATTTTACACTGAGGTTCCCATTAAAAATTCAAAAAATCAAAGACATTTATTTCGGTAGCACAATTTTACATCAGTACCCTTATTATAAATGCGAAAGTGTGTTTGTTTGTTGATTTGTTGGTTTGTCCTTCAATCACGTCGCAACGGTGTAACGGATTGACGTGATTTTTTGCATGGATGTAGATAAAGACCTGGAGAGTGACATAGGCTACTTTTTATCCCGGAAAATTAAAGAGTTCCCACGGGATTTTTAAAAACCTAACTCCATGCGGACGAAGTCGCGGCCTCAGCTAGTAGTACCTACATAAAAATCCCTACAGATTAGTCCCTTTATTATATAGACAAGGAATAAGGTAAGATTTTTCGAAATTCCCACGAGCGCGAAGCCATGGCAGTGGCGTGCAGCTCAAAGAGGCACAAGAGCGCTGCTTACCCAAGAAATAACCCTAGTTGAAATATCTCAATGCTTATTATCCTTTATGACTTGCCAGTAAGTGGATACCTTGGATGTTTGTTCCCCAAAACGGCTGAACGGATTTGTATGAAATTTGGAATGTAGATAGATAGATTATACCCTGAATTAACACATACGCTACTTTTTATCCCGGAAAATCAAAGAGTGCCCGCGAGATTTTGAAAAATGAAAATCCACGCGGACAAAGTCGCGGGCATCAGCTAGTAAGAGATAAAGGTGAAGACTTACTACAGGCGAGGAACCTGCACAAGCCAGCGAACATGTGAGGAATGCACTTGATGGCGTATGGCCCACGACGCCAGCTTGCCCCACTCGCTCGCGTTCTTACAGTAAATGGAAATGCGCGGCTCCGCAAACGTGTACTTGTTCTCTTCGTAATCACTCATCACTTCCTGTAAGGAAGGGTTTACAAGAGAAGAAGAAGAAGAAGAAGGGTTACCGACTTACGTAAACCTATTTGAATATTTAAAAAGTTTTATTTGATTTTTTTGCTGACACCATCATCAAAGGCTTTAACTTTTCTATTTCATTTACATACGTATGGGAAAAGTGA
The DNA here is from genome assembly GCF_902806685.2 of Maniola hyperantus. Lineage (NCBI taxonomy): Eukaryota > Metazoa > Arthropoda > Insecta > Lepidoptera > Nymphalidae > Maniola > Maniola hyperantus. The sequence goes on along the minus strand of NC_048553.1, from coordinate 872,485 downwards.
GTGAGTAACAGGAAAACGTCGTATTGGATATCTCCACACAATTCTGACGTACACCACACCGTGAGGAAACCTGCATGCCTGAGAGCTCTCCATAATGATCTCAAAGGTGTGTGAAATCTGCCAATCGGCACGTTGGCAGCGTGGAGGACTATGGCGACTCTGAGACTACCGCTGCCATAAACATTTGCAGCACCAGAGGAACCGCCAATGCGTTGCGGACATTTCAGGAATTTGTTGCTGAAGATGGGAAGGATGTTATCATTGAAGTTCCTCTGACTAGAGAGACACTACACCTTGATAATGCAAGCGAAGTAAGTGCCGTTCATGTAGTTGTCGGTCTTCAAGAACACCTCCCTCAGTCTGCTCTCGCCGACGGGGTTGTATTTCGCGTTGAACTTGTCGAAACGATGAAACGTGTTCCGGTCCTATAAAATACGACAAGTTTTTTGCAAGATAAAATCTTACCGATGTGTCTCACTTACTTAATACTTTTAGAAAGAAAGACAAACGTTTACTTAAGTATTTCTCAAATTGTGCCACACATAACTAAGAGTTAGTTATCCCCATGTGTCCCCCACTTGAGCATTAAATTTATAAAGACAACATGCCTCAAGCAGAAGAAGAGCTCGCTTCGCTTGCTGTCGCGGCAGCAATGTAGCGGAACATTGCTGCCTAGCTCGGAATGTAATAATGTCATATAAGCTTATAGAGATTGTATGGGGACCAGTAGTGCCGCGACAGGACTGTGACAGCTGGTGACAGCACTGTTGCGGCAGCGTTGCTGCAGGCAGCGTGGTTCGGAATCATACCTTTTAGGCTGCATCATTACTTACCAGCAGGTCTAATTGCAGCCAAGCGTTAGTCTATAAATTAAAAAAACGTACGCGAATAAAGTGGTTTAAAGCACTAACGGCATGCACGTCCAGTATATCGACGTTGAGATCGTAAGCGTCGAGGTGCATCTCCTCGAACACGGACTTGAGCGTCATGGGCGCGCCGCCGCTCAGCGCGACCACGGCCTCGGGCTGCGCGCGCAGTGTGCGCTTGATGAAGCGCAGCAGGTGCTTCTGGTTCATGCTGGACGCGGCGTGGATGTGGGTGTCCACTTTCCTATGTATTTAAACTAATCTTTACAACGGCACCATACTCCGAAACACACCCTCACCACCACGCATGACATATATATATATATATATATATATATATATTATATGGTGTAACCAGAACTCTGGTGAAAACGAAGACCGGTACTGATGAATACTGATTTGATACCACAAAAAAACGCGAAAAAAATAATAATCCTATAATTTTGTAAACGTTTACGATTTATATTGCAAATAAAACATCTGACTGACGCTAGAGGTCAACGCCAAATTAATCTTTCCGAGTAGGTACATGTAAATTGTGGAACCAACTGCCTTCGTCAGTGTTTCCATTTTTTGATAAGAAGCGATTCAAGAGGCGAATTTATCGCACTTATAATTTATTATCTCTGACAGAAGTCACGTGATCCGTTGCGTCAACATCTAGTGTTGATTGTATAAATACGGGTGGTTGATGGTTTGAAAGACAGTCTGCGTTCAGACGCAGACTTATTCGACTACTAAATGCTTTGCGTTTAGGTCGCTATTTTAATTTTTTTTTTTTTTTTTTTTTTTTTTTTTTTTAATAGATATAGCGAGCAAGCGAGCAGGCGGGTCGCCTGATGTTAAGTGATTACCGCCGCCCATGAACATTTGCAGCACCAGAGGAGCCGCCGATGCGTTGCCGGCCTTTTAGGAATTTGTTGGTCCGCCCCTTGAATAACCCCATGTTATAATCTAGTGGGAACACCGCCGATGGGAGTTGGTTCCACAGTTTGCACGTGCGTGGAAAGAAGGATCTGGCGCAGCGGACGGTCGAAGTGCACCAGACACCCAGATGGTGAGGGTGAAATTCCTTACGGTGGCGCGCGGTGCGGTTGTAGAAAAAAGAGGGTGGAATGAGGTCAAAAAGCTCTTCAGAGCACTCCCCATTATACAGGCGATAGAACACGCATAGAGAGCTAACGTCTCTGCGGTGCTCCAGGCTTTCCAACGAGGCGGTTAGTTTGGGATCGTCCACAAGTCGAACAGCCCGCCTTTGGATCCGATCAAATGGAAGGAGTTGGTACTGGGGTGCTCCAGCCCAAAGGTGGGAGCAGTACTCCATGTGAGGGCGGACTTGCGCCTTATAGAGTAGGAGCCTATGCTCGGGCGCGAAGTACCGCTTTGCTCTGTTGAGCACCCCAAGCTTTTTGGAGGCTAATTTGGCCTTGCTTTCCAAATGATCGCGGAATTGAACCTCGCTCGAAATGTGGACTCCAAGGATCCCAATGCTGTTGGAAGGTGTGAGGGGAGTGCTCTGAAAGAGAAGAGGCAGTGTAAAAGGGGACTTCTTGGCGGAAAACGCGCAAACTTGTGTTTTAGTTGGGTTAAATTGCACTAGGTTTTGTGCGCCCCATTCTGACACTTTACCTAGGCAGGTTTCTATGTCAGACACAAGTTTGGCTCTACACTCCTCCAGCACTGCGCGAGAAAGCTGTGTATGTCCTTTGTACAGGGCATCACCCGTACTGTCATCCGCATAGCAATGGATGTTGTTGTGATGCAACATGTCATTGATATGCAGGATGAACAGTGTGGGCGATAGCACCGAGCCCTGAGGGACGCCAGCATTGATGGGTTTGAGTTCCGAGCAAAAACCGTCGACAGCGACCTTGATGCTGCGACCGTCAAGGAAACTGGCGACCCAATTACACAGCTTCACTGGTAGTCCGTAAGATGGTAGTTTCGATAGAAGTGCCTCATGCCAAACTCTATCAAAGGCTTTTGCAATATCAAGACTGACCGCCAGAGCCTCTCCCTTGCTGTCAATGGCTTCCGCCCAGCGGTGCGTGAGATAAATAAGAAGATCACCAGCTGATCGGCCGTGGCGAAAACCGTATTGACGATCACTGATCAGCTGGTGCTCCTCAAGATATCCCAGCAGCTGGGCGTTTATGATTTGCTCCATGACTTTGGACAGGAGGGAGGTAATCGCGATAGGTCGATAATTTGAGGGGTCCGAATGATTGCCTTTCTTCGGAATAGGGTGAACTAAGGCAGTCTTCCACGAAGATGGAACTGTGCCGGAGGAGTAAGACAGACGGAACAGACGAGTCAGGACGGGTGTCAGCTCAGGAGCACATATTTTGAGCACAACCGCAGGAATACCGTCCGGCCCACTCGCTTTATTGACGTCGAGAGAGAGGAGTGCCTTACGCACAGCTGTTTGGGTAAAGCGTATGTCACGCAGCGAGCTTTGACACCGCGGGATGGTAGGCGGTGTTCTCCCCCCGTCATCAAGCGTTGAATTGGCAGCAAATAGTGTGCCTAGAATTTCGGCTTTCTCTTTGGCGGTGTGGGCCAGTGTATCATCCGGTTTGCGCAAAGGTGGAAACGAGGAACGACAGAAGTTGCCTTGAATGGCTTTTGCCAGCGACCAGAACGCGCGGGAACCAGATGGCATTGCGACTAGTCTCTGTCCAATTCTGTCGACATGCTTGAATTTTGCCCTGGCAATGGCATTTTTGTAGGATCTAGAGGCAGCATTAAATTGTTTTTTCAGGATGGCGGTATTTGGTTCATTGTTGCGTTGTGCTGATAACCAGGATCGGTAAGAGGATTGCTTAAGGTTTGCAGCCCTCTTACAGGTCCCGTTAAACCATTTCTGTGCTCGCTCACCGGTGGGTATTAAAGAGTTGGGGATGAAGCAATCCATACCTTGGAGTATAGCGTCAGCAACGGCCACAGCACAGATGTTGGGGTCATTTACGGAAAAACAAAGCTGCCCCCATGGATATGAGGCGTAGAATTCGCGGAGACCATCCCAGTCAGCTGATTTGTAATGCCAAACTCTACGGCTACCGGTAGCACGCGTGCAAACGGATGATGGAAGTTGCACGGTGGTCTGTACCAAGCAGTGATCAGACGTCCCTAGCGGAGCATCGACACTAACTTGGTAGCCGGTAGGGTGAGTGGTGAGAAAAAGATCGAGAATAGAGGGGGTATGATCAGCGATATCGGGGATCCTAGTAGGTAGCGTAACCAGTTGGTTGAAGTCGTATGCCAGGACAAAATTATGGGCGCACCTCCCGGCGTGATCAGTGGTACGTGATCCTAGCCATTCCACATGGTGGGCATTGAAGTCCCCTAGGATCACCACCTCGGCGGAAGGAATATGCTCCTGTATATAGTCCACTGATCTTTGGACGTGGTCGAAGAGTCGGTCCGTCTCAGCGTTTCCGCTATGGGATCTGTACAGGCACGCATAGACTCGGGTTTGACCCCCGAAGTCCACGCGCAACCAAAGTAGAGATAGGCCCCCAACCTCTAGGGTGTACAGGCGTTGACCGCAAATATCCCCTCTAATATACACACACACGCCAGCGCGTGGCGAGAAGACATGTTCCAGTTTGTAGCCGGGGTAGTTTAGATACGAAGTATCGTCGGGGGGTGAGATTTGAGTTTCAGTTAGGAATAGTATAGCTGGCTTCGCCGTTTCAAGGTGATGATGAACGGCGTTTAGGTTGGAGTGCAACCCTCTAATGTTGCAAAAGTTCACACGGAATGTGGAACGAGGCGCCGCTGTATAACGATTCTTTCTGTTAATTTTTGGCATCATGTGTGTATATTAGGGGTTGATCGAAGAGGGGACCGGGTTGACGAATGTTGTAACAACGGTGGTCTCCAGGTCAAAGATGTGGAGTCAGCCGCTCCCGATCACGCAGGTAGAGTGAGTTACTGGCACGGGGGACGGAAGGGCCCCCAATCCGATCCGTTGAATGACCGGCGGGTTCCACTCCGGTCTCCCACTCCGGCACTCCGGTCATTCACCGGGCTTTTTTCGTCGGCGGCGGGGCAGCCTCCTAGGTCGGGAATCCTAGGTTCGGGCCCCCTACGGACCAACGGGCGGCCAGCGGACAACCGTTTCATCGGGTCTCCCTGGACCCCGCGCCAATATATCACGCCTACGGATACGAGAGGGCCTAATTCTCCACGACGGACCCAATGGCCACAGGAATTACACTATTCGGGGGGATGGGAGGGGGAACTGGCTCTCCAGCTCGCAGCCGGAACGCACAGGGTGCTTTGCGGCTGGTTACGACTGGAGTGTGGTCGCTAGCCAGGCGGATTCGGGATAGAATCCTACCACGAAGCAGACATACCATAGTGATTACGCTGTGCGGTATAAATACAGCGACCCATGAATGGGACTGGGAGCGTCAGAGCCTCGTTAGCTGATTGGCAGGGTGCACCACGGGCAGGTGAGGTTGACTTTGGCCACTAGGATGGAATTCGGGCCACTTACACCCCAAATTGATTGGTTGTAATAGTAATTTTGTGCCCTGGTCAGGTTGTTGCAGTTAGGTTAGTATAAAGAGTAAACCTTTCGGTAAGCCTCTAGGCGTGTGATCAACGTCTGCGCGCAAGTTTAACAAGAGAGGATATTCAAATAACCAATCAAAAAATAGCTTATAATGCCCTACCTTTCTGTCTGACTTTTAAACTCACTTCTGGTACCCTTTTACTAGGTCTGATGACTTACCTAACGTTATAAAAATCTCTGTGAGGCACAGCCTTCTGTAGCGCGAGCTCGTGGAGCTCGTTCAGCAGGACGTGCATCTTGAACTTGGACGAGAGGTAGCTCAGACGACGGTAGCAGAAGGATTTCCTACAAAACAAACCAACAGAACCGCGTTTCTTTTTCCCAAATCACACAATTTAATCAAATTGGGTAGGTGCCATTGTACACTTTTTGATTGTCAATTGTGGAATTTGTAAGATAATGATATAATGCTAGTACAACTAATTATGTACGTTAGGTGTGTGCATTTTAAGAAATTAAATATCACTTGCTTTAACGGTGAAGGAAAACATCGTGAGCAAAACTGCATGTCATAGTGCCGGGCCGGGGGGAACAGACATGCCCAGGGATTCTGTATTGCTGCATACTCTATATAGAATAACGCCACTCTACCTGAACCCAGTGGCTTCCTGCGATATGTTTTATGTCGTCTATCCATTATATGGGAGAAGGGGGAGGGGGAAGCGGCAGGGGGAAGGGGGAGAGGGGGCTGCTAACGATGCGCTTTCAGGTGTGAGTTCGCCAATCCAGCACGTTGGGAGGTTTTATTAAAGTATTCTGTGCTCTTACAAAGGTCCATCGCTGATCATGGTGGTGAGGTGAGCCATGTCCTCGACGTACTTCTCGAAGGGCAGGTGTCGGTAGGGCAGCGGCTTGTGGTCGGCGGCATCGGCCTCGCTGCGGTACACGCGCACCACGCCGCGCCGCCAGCGACACACGTATTGCCGGGCCGGGGGGAACGGACATGCCCAGGGATCCTGGATTGCTGCATGCTCTGTATAGATTATAGAATACAGGTAAAGATATAGAATTGCTATCTTAAATTTCTATAAAATTAATAATTAACATAGGTAAATCTAGTGGTTAAAGATTAAAAACATTTGCTTCCTAGTGGGAATCCGGGGTCTCATTCCAGACACGCACCTCAGCTTTTTGGAGCTATGTGTGTTTTAAGTAGGTAATTAAATATCACTTGCTTCAACAGTGTAGGAAAACATCGTGAGGAAACCTAGGTTGCTGCAGAGACATACCTGGGAGTTTTCAACTTTCTCAAGCTACACCTTTGAGTCTCAAAGGTGTGCGAAGTCTGCCAATCCGCGTAGTATATAGGTAGAATATATTATAGCCAAACCCTTCTCATTCTGAGAGGAAAACCGTGCTCCGTAGTGAACCGGATGCATGATGATGATGATGGTATAGTTATAAAGTTTATGTGAATTTATCACTGAACTTATATTTTTTATCACAATAATATGGTTAGTTTACCATTCGCACTTAAATCCTCTTGACTGTCACAGAAGCCTCTATGACCTGGGAAGATTGTTGACAGGGTTCCAGGCAGAGCAACTGTATCAAAGAGTTTTAAAAATTAATCACTGGGTTCAAATGACAGAATTTAAATCTCTCATTGAATTTAGAATGAATTCTCTCATTGAAGTAGAATCTGTAATTGTCCGACAGATAGTTGCCACAATGAGTCTGTTAAGGGTTAAATACTGAATAAAAATTATACGTATATTCGTACCAATTTTTAGGAAAAATAGGTACGAATCTACTAAAATCTACTATTTTAGACCGTAGTGTGAAATAAGCTTTACTACTAAATAAAAAATATTTATTAAGTACATTGTGTTTCTGAATTCTGCCAGCTGCTTCTGTCGACACCTCGCTGGATCTGCATATCATCTGACGAGCATGTTCTTAAGCGGATGCTCTGCTCTACGGCTGCTTCTACAAAAGGAGCAACTGTACCTTTATTTAGATGTAAGCTTTTGTCTTTTAAATCAAACTAGAAGTTTGTGACTGTATGTGACCACCTTTCGTCCGCAATTTCGTTTGTAGTAGCTACTACTTAGTTCAAATACTACCCTTTGTTGAAGCGCCTACAATTTTCTATATATTTTTTGTATCAATTGACGTTTTCATAAATTCCTTTGTTCTCTTCTTGTTAAAAAACTAACCAACGGTCTGCGCTCAATAAATCATTTACAACTGCAAGAAAAATCCTTTAAATTGTCATCCACGCATCTACACCCTTTGTACTACCTACATATTTCCTACCTACTGCAAGAACAAGCTTTACCTTTGATGGACGAGGAAATATGAGTCGTTGAAAAAAAATTGTTAACGATACCATCAAATTTCAGCACAGCACTGCTTAAGTCGATGGTGTTATCGTGCGGCCGTGCCTCCTTAGGGGGAGACTGGCGGTGCGTGATGTAGTAGGCCAGGGTTTCCGGGAACGACTGCTCTGACATCTCCATGTAGTCGCGACGGAGTGTCAGCGCGTCGATGAGATATGATGCTGAGCGCTCCAGGTCATCTAACGGCACCTACATTAAATATTTCGATCTTAGGCCAGCCGTAATAACAGAAATTTTTGTGTTAGGAAAATGCTGATGTGCGCCAGAAGGCACATACATTTTGTACCCCCCACAGAATTTTGCCGAACCGGGCGTACGCTTTTGATACTCGCAGAGTAAATGCGACAGAAAGTTTTACTGAAAGCCATTTTCTAGTAATATGCGACTCTTGTAAGTGAGGAATTCCAGGATCGTACATTTTTGACATCGTCCCATCGCTGCATGAATTATTTACTCATGCCTGATACCCTCTTTTTTAATTGTAGACTATTAACCTGAAACTTTGCATACTTAAGTAACTCTGATGACAATATAATTAGATTTACCTAATAGATATTATGGTACCACCAAGCATACATGTACATCATCAATGTACCTAGGGGAGAGGAGACCGTAGGAACTCCTCAGCCGTGAACATCAAGTCCATACAGCTTCGGCTCTTTTAACTTGTCGGGTAAGTCCTTTAGTAGGTACCTACTTAGGCAAAGTTACCTATTGCGATTGTAATTAGGGACGGAGGAGGAAAGTGGAGATAGAAAACGCGTGAATTTATAGTTTGTAAAACAAGCTAAGTATTTTGTTTCATTTAAACTTGTTTTTGGAGTATAATGACCAGATTCCTCACCCCGGTGACATGAATCCCGGCAACGGACAGGCGTTGGAAATTGACGGCGTTGTTGCCCGCATTCTCTTGCCGCCCGTACGCATCGCCCGGGCCGCGGATATGCGTGCGCGTCGCTCCGGATATGTTCTGGCGCGTCTCGCTATAAACAGAACTTAATTAAGAGGACAGAACCTGCTGACTATCTTGTAAACTGCCAACTAACCTAACATTTGACAGGTGATCCATAAGTTTCCATTTGAAGTCGCTAGCATAAGCTAGTATTAAAATAATAAACTTGGAAGTTACGCCTAACTATACCAACTGGAGGCGAACGTTAGGAGTTTCATGGACCGAATTTCGTACAGTACGAACGTCTCTGCACTCCAAGAACTCGCCATTAAAATAACGTCTTTCGGCGTTCGTACAGAGGACACATAATCATGCTGACTAATATTCCCCTTTCCCCTCAAATTAAGCGTAAAGCTTGTGCTAGGAGTAGGTACGACAATAGTGCAACGGGTGGGGTTTGAAACGGCAACCTTTCGGTTTTCAGTCCGCTCCTTTAACCGTTGAGCTATCGAGGCTCTAATACTTACTTAGTACAGCTTCAGACACGTCTCCCGGCTTAAGGCTGCCTATCCACCGGTGCGGAGTGGAGCGGAGATGTGTATAGTTCACCAATCAGAGTTTTGTCAGATGACGGAATAAAATTATCACGTTATTACCCACAATCTGGTTGGTTTGCTCAACACATCTCCACTCCGCTCCGAACCAGTGGACAGGCAGTCTAATACTCCAAGAACTCGACATTAAATAACGTCTTTCGGCGTTCGTACAGAGTCACATATTTAGTAAAGATCTTCAGACACGTCTCACGACGTAAGAGCTTGACTAAATCGAGCACTTTGCCATGCAAAACAAGGTGAAGGGCACCATACCGACCGAATTAGGTCTGCTGTGGCCCTGTGAGTGATCCAGCACGTGTACCAGGCTGTCAGCCAGCTGGAGGAAGTGGCGAATGCTCGGATGTCACTACCACTCTGCCAAGTGTAACGAACATGAAGAAGAAGGAAAACCATGAGAACTGAGTTCGAATACTTACTACCGAGACTTGGCCCATTGTTTGAGGTCTTTCTTAGAGCCGAACATTTTGTTACTTAGTTATCCATTTTTTTTGTGGTGGGAACTAAAAATTGGTCATGTCCTACCTACCTATTCATTCTTCTCAGTATTTATTTACATTTACCACAAAAACATTATGATGATCACACAGATAAGTTGTCAAATTGAAATGCAAGCTTGTCAAATACTTGCAGGCGCGCTGCCATTTTAATTGTAAACACTTTGCTCATTGAACATTACGTAGTCGCCCCACCGTCATTTTGAGACAATAAAAGTGAATGCGGCGGTACGAGGAGATTATTATTCGTGTGGCTCTTGCCGAGGGCACTTCTCAGTGGATACTATGTGTATCGTACTGTAGGTTTTATTATTATCATTGTTGTTGTGACCTAATGTGGTTTCAGTTGTTAAAGGTTCAGTACTAGGTTGTGGAAAGTGACGTGATTGTGTGAATGATGGTATAATGTGTGTTGAATAGCTGTTTATCTGGTAAGTCCTTCTTGTATCGTTCCAATTTGTATTAGACAAACGTGATTGTTGTAGTTGAAGTTAATTGAACTAAGTGTGGTGTGCTAGGTTAGCTGGTTGGTCTGGGGCCGGTATGGGGATGGTTGGAGCCGGTCGCTAGGTAGGGACTTAGCTAGTGTTAGTTAGCGATGTCTAGTCTCATAAGAGACATTTTATCATGACTCATTATTGACGGTAGGTTAATAGTTAAGGGTAGTCTGTGATATCTCTCGTAGTGTGCAAGAATAATGTTAGTATGCCCACGAAGGCTCGGTTAATCTAAAGGTTGTAATCCTGACGTATCCGGTTAACCATTACCTAAGGTTACTTTTGGTGGTTTAGTCTTCAATCTCGATCATAATAACATACTTCTGGTGGTGACGAGCCTATATACTTAAATGCCTTTATTGATGTAATATTTTTGTTGTTATGGAAAGAGGTTCCATCCAACTAATAGATATGCAAATTCTAGTCAATGAATTACGTGAATCGGCTTAGAATTAGCCTACCCCAAAAATACAGAATTTAGGCCGAGATCTATGCACTTCGACTTTGCTCAAACTTAAGATTGAGTTATAAAACGAGACAGATGTTTTTGTGAGAGATCTGAGAAATAAGTTTGTATACTCGTTTTATTAACTCGACTTAAGTCTAAGCAAAGTCAGAGTGCGCTCTATAGAGTAAGTACTTAGAACTATCATCATCATTATCGCCATCAACCCATTGCCATCAGCCCACTATTGAGCACGGGCCTCTTCCCAGAATGAGAAGGGTTTAAGCCGTAGTCCACCACGCTGGCCAAGAGCGGATTGGCAGACTTAACACACCTTTGAGAACGTTATGGAGAACTCTCAGGCATGAAGGTTTGCTCACGATGTTTTCCTTCACCATTAAAGCAAATGCCTAGGTTATAAATATTTAATTGCTTAAAATTTTAAAAGGATTAGGTAACTCTGAATAGCTAGAGGTGCATGCCCGGGATCGAACCCCGACCTCCCGAATAGAAGGCGGACGTCTTAAACCACTTAGATGTCTAGGCTGTCGCGGCTTTTTAACCAACCTCCAAAAAGGAGGATTGAGGAGTTGGATCCAGAAATTTTTATAGGACCACCACGGAAACATCCTCTGTTAATTTAAAAAAAAATTGCAAATCGGTCCAGCAACCTCGAAAAAATCGATGTAAGTACTTACATACATTTAAAAAAACCGGGCCGAATTGAGAACCACCTCCATTTTGGAAGTTGGTTAAAAATACTAATCATTTGTTCGAAACACTTTTTAATTTTTTTTTGTGATGTGACCACAAATTCACGGTTTTCAGATTTTTCCCCTAATGTCTGCTATAAGACCTGCCAAATTTCATGATTCTAGGTCAACGGGAAGTACCTTTCTTTCAACGGGAAGTTTCTTGACAGACAGACAACAAAGTGGTCCTATAACGGTTTCGTTTTTCCTTTTGAGGTACGGAACCCTAAAAATAATTGTCAAATGAGCTCGGTGGCTGTCAGAGGCAAGAGTAGATATTCCTTGCCACTTGACCCCATGGGGTGATTTCGTGATGGGACCATGCATGGTCCCATCACGAAAGGTAAATTAAATAAAAGATTTGTTAATTTCCATAATTAATTTATTTTTCAAGTCATAAGTACAAATAAATTTTGTATTGAAGACACATTAAAAACATATCTAAGAATAGTAGGTACATATAAAAGAGTCGCACTGTAAATTACAGATTGTAACGGTCGCTGTGGACCGAGTTGCCGGACGATTAGTCACTAGTCGACCGTACGTAATTGGTCTGCCTCCAATTTGTAGAACTAGGTAATACTATACAAGTGAAGGTCGCTTCAGGCTGACGATGGGCGCGTTGAAGTTGGGCGGAGGGGGAGTGACCGGGGGGGCGGGGGGTGCGGGGCAGGTCTGCAGCAGGGAGAATCCGTGGCGAGCCTGGAATGTTCACACTTGTCAGAACCCCTAGCCGCAGAATGAGGTACAGCACTCACTCTGTTAAATAATCTAAATATATAAAAGAAAAAAGGTGACTGACTGACTGACTGACTGATCTATCAACGCACAGCTCAAACTACTGGACGGAGCGAAAATGTGGCATGCAGATAGCCATCAAGACGTAGGCAACCGATAAGAAAGGATTTTTGAAAATTCAACCCCAAAGGGGGTGAAATAGGGATTTGAAATTTGTGTAGTCCACGCGGACGAAGTCGCGAGCATAAGCTAGTCCCATACAAACGGTAGAACCAAAAATCTCAGTGCAGGGCATCAACCATTTTGAGTTACCAACCAATAACGAACATGTTTTCAAAAACATTCGAAATTCAATTAGAAAACATACAGTCCGTGACAGGTGGAGATGGCAATCGGGGGGAGGCTTCGCACACCCGCGCTCGCCCGCACCGTTAGCGAAGGCGCCGTGCGGGACGTTCCCTTCCCGATTGTCATCTCGACCTGTCGCGTACAATATGCGTAGGTATTGTGGTTGGTGCCTCAAAATGGTTAGCGCCCACTCAGATTTTTGTCTCTATCACAGTATTTTGTATGGGATTACGTATAACAGAGAGGGCGCTACTTATACCAATTTCATTCCGCGGATAGGGTATACCTTACCTATCTACGTACTTATGAGAGAAGAGAGAACTGGGGCAGATTCTCTTGTAAACATTTTCTAAACTAAACTAAATTAACAGGTCTAAATCTAAGGCTATCCTTTTCCGCAAGCAACATTATGAAAGGGATTGCAATAGATATAGCCGTGCCAGTTTTAGTTTAGTTAAGAGATTGTGCACAACGGAATTAGCCACATTTGTCCATCCATAACTAACTAGCCTGCAACATCGACAATGGTACTGATTCGGTCGGACAAACATCTCTATACTAAATTGACAGCTCCAAAAGCATTGCGTTATATTAAATCTCTAAAAGTAAAGTCAGAAAGTATTTTTGAGGTGAAAAATTCTACGCGTGTTTTTCGATTTTGGGATTGCTGTTCGACCTTAGAGTTATCGTCGAAAAATTGGGATTTTATAAAAACTGGTGTTTCAAAAAGCTACGAAAGTAGGACCAAGTCCAAACTAAAAAGCTTGGTACGTCGTACCTACCTACAGTTTAGCATTATTGTTTCACTTTTATTTATTTCTTTTTAAAATGGTGTATAATCTAAATATATAAAAGGAAACGGTAACTGACTGACTGACTGACTGACTGGCTGATCTATCAACGCACAGCTTAAACTACTGGACGGATCGGGCAGAAATTTGGCATGCAGATAGCTTTTATGACGTAGGCATCCGCTAAGAAAGGATTTCTGAAAATTCAACCCCCAAGGGGGTGAAACATGGGTTTGAAATTTGTGTAGTCCACGCGGACGAAGTTGCGAGCATAAGCTAGTTCAGCATAATATGGTACCTATTTCATTTCATTTCATTATTTTTAGAAACATTCATCTTCATCATCATCATTAACCCATCGCCGCGCCGGCTTGCTATACTGAGTACGGTCTCCTCTCAGAACGAGAAGTCCACCACGCTGAGCAAGTGCGGATTGTCATACTTCACACACCATTAAGAACATTATGGAGAACTCTCAGGTATGCCGGTTTCCACTTTCCTCGCGATGTTTTCCTTTACCATTAAAGCAAGGTGATATAACGCTATAAAGTTAAAGACATTAGTTTTTTTGGCGATAACTCAAACACTATTTTTCTAGATATTACGTACCTACTTACTTACCTAGGACGGGAAAGATAAAGCAGACGGCAGACTACCGAGTATAGGTACAAACTAAGTTAAGTATAGGTACAAATTAAGTTTGTATGTACCTATTACAAACTTAAATTATTTTCAAATGTATGGAATTTTACTAACATACATTTTTTTTTAAATTGTATACTAAGGACTCTCATCTGGTAGTGGTGTGAGAACAAGACCGTTGGGGACTTGGGGTGTAGAGCCGGATGACACATGTAAGTTATTTATGTACAGCGCCATCTAGGTTAAAGTACCTAAGTAACTTAAGTGTGACTAAAATTGAAATAACTGAATTTTTCTCAAATAAGTAGGTAAGTAGGAATTTTTTGTTAGCACCTGTAATTTAGTGTAGAGAATGTGACTAATTCTGTTGTACAAAATCTGTAAACAAAATTTACCTTATTAGTTTTCCAGTACCTATACTTTTGCAACCGAATCACAATCATTACTTGAGTAGGTAGGTACCTACCTGATAGTTAAGCTAGGTAAAATAAAATAAAAATTGTTTACAAAAAGTGTAAGGTTATTTTTCTATCAAAATTGTTCAAAATTAATTTTAGTAAATGTATGTACCTACTAACTTATTAAGTATACAAGTTTTATTATAAGTAGGTAATGTGGCTAATTCCTTTGTACACAATCTCTAAACTAAACTAAAATATCACGTCTAAATCTATTGCTATCCCTTTCATAATGTTGCTTGCGGAAAAGGAAAGCACTAGATTTAGACCTGTTAATTTAGTTTAGTTTAGAGATTGTGTACTAGAGAATCGGCCCCATTGATTATTTTGTAACTTACCTAAATCCATTCCCAAAAGCACACCAAAAAGCAGGCAAAATGTTTAGAAAATTCGAAAAACACTGTAAAATTAGCTGACAAAGAGACAAATTAGACACACAAACACGTGTTTTACTGATGAAATTAGTGAAGTAGGTATAATTATTAATGATTCCACTTAATCTTTAAAATTTTATATTTTTCTTTCAACAGAATATGGTGTTCACGGAATAACTCAACATTTATTGTAAAGCATTTCGTCATAGATGAATGCTTCGCATTTTTACACTAACCATTTGAACCATTAAAATTCTGCATCCATTTTCATGCATTGAAACAACTACATACCTATACCTACGTATTACGCATTAGATTGGTCATCAAAATGAACATGTCATTTTGGCTAGGTAGGTAATTCTGTTGTACACACTCTAAACTAATCTATACCTATTATGCACCGCGGAAAAGGACGACTCTAAATTTAGCATAAGATTTAGAGATTTAGAGATAATTTATCTAGGTACAGTGGAAACGCGATTAACCGGACTAATAATTGTTGTCGTTAGGGATTCGGATAATCGAAAATCCGAATAATCGAATTTATGAAGAAAAGCGGGGGTTGTGTATATTACCTATGTAGTTCAATATGATAGTATTTTCAATTTTCAAAGTAAGATAACTAATAACTACCAAGTGGGATATCGTATGAAAGGGCATTGCCTGTACATTCTAAAACAGATTTTTATTTATTTTTATGCATAATAGCTTTTGATTTATTGTACAAAATGGCGGAAAAAAATACCCGAGTATGGAACCCTCGGTGCGCGAGTTTGACTTGCACTTGGCCGAACAATTTTCGGTCCGGATAATCACGAATCCGTATAATTGAGGGCCGGATTTCTACTGTACTAGTTTAGTTTAGAGACTGTTTACAACAGTATTAGTTAGCCACACTGGTCACCAAGTTAGGTATAAGCGAAGGCAACGCACAATTTTATGTTCAGAATGTATGAACCTTTTAATGCATAGTAGGTAGGTATCTAGGTATTTATGGTCATTTTACTGTAACATCATTGTAATACTTTTGTCAAAATTGTAGGTGGCGATAGTATTAGGATTCTTTTATTTTAAATCTGATTCGTATAATTAAATAGATACATATAAACATTTCAATCTTTTTAGCGCTTACTGATAAAGTTGCTGATATTCAAATCCAACAATTTAGGGGCATGCGAATAATGATCTATAGAGTCTAGATATGAAGTCTTAGGTACCTACCACATCAAAAACATAAGTTGATTGTTTTCCATGAGTAGACAAAAGTATTATCCATGTATACCTTATGGAGGCATGGGCGAGCCACTCCGCTTTATCTATTACCATAAAAATATATCATTCATTAGGAATACTTCGTAGAACTTAAATTAGGTAAACTCTCTATAATAAATTTCAAGGCACCGACCACTTTCTTTCGTTAGTTTGCGTTAAAATGGAATAGAGAGAGTACCCATAGAGAGAATATGCTGTATAAAAACATAATATGTATCAACAAACAGTAGAAATTGTAACATTTTTAGTACAAGTCCTGCAAATTGCTATTGCGCTTGAACCATGTCTCATTAACATCAAAATGACGTCATTTTGACGTCAGCTGAAATAAAAATATATCATCAGCTCGAAACTTCAGTCCAGTGCTGACGTCACTATAATGGCGGCCACGCGCGTTAGTAATTTGCGGGACTTATAGGATGCTACAATTTTCTAAATAAAAATTTGCTTAATTTATTTATTTATCAGTAGTGCTAATTCAGTTGTCTAAAATCTCTAAACTAAATTTACTTAGTATTGACAGCTCTAAAATTAATACCATCGTTTTCACGATGTTCAATGCGTAAAAGGATGGCACTGCGTAGGTACCTATAGTACGTACCTACCTACTTATTTTCAAATTAGTATAGAAATTGAGTTCAAGAGAATTAGCCTTGTATGCTTGTATGTTTAGCTTTACCAAGATAAACCAATCTAAATAAATATTTACGATATAGGTTCTTCATTTTAGAGAAGTTAGTTATTCATTCTTCATTTTAGAGGAGTTACTGTAGTTCAGTATTTAGAATATAGAAGTAGAATTCCAAAGACCTTGAATTTGAAATGTTGCTAAGTTCAATCGTCATAGCGGTTTTTCATGTTCCCTCATTCTTTCTTTTTAATAGAATACCTCCTATTAGAAAATTCTTTCTTTCCTTAGGAGTGTAATTTTGTGAGCATTTCAAATAGTTTGACCATCAAGCTATGTGTTTTGTCGGGAAACAACAAAATGTTACAAGTTATGTCTATTGTATATTTTATTTATAGCTAATAAGATTAAAATGAGAAAAACAGACGTATTCAGATGAGAAAATTTATTTCCAACAACATGATAATATTCACTCTTCTATTACGTAATCATTTAATATATTATACATAGTGTAAAAGTGTATAATTGATACATCGACAATATCTTATACTTACTTTGTTTAGTGTCAATTTGAAATAGGTAGGTACAATAATCTCGCAATATTTATAACATATATTAGGTACATGGTTATTTTTGTCTGTTTTTTAGTCAGTTTTGGTAAAAAATTTACAGGCAAGTACCTAAAAACAAAATTATTAGTAATATCACCTACTTATGTATTTAAATTGAAGTAAACATAAACAGCAATAGAAATTATTGTAGATTAAAAAAATAAGGTTATCGTGTATTTGAGTAGAATTCAGTAAATAAGTACGTAGGTATATCACAAAAATGGAATATAAAATAAGTATAAATAGGTATGCAACAATAAATGAAAACATTAATAAATTTCAAATATTATCAAAATTATATTATTTACATAATATGCTCAATGTTTGAGAATGATCGTCATTTACTTAGATAATTAATTGGTACATTATTAGTTAAATAAAATGACGGTGAGTATCACCTAAATGCTAAAAAATAACTTACCTAACTTACCTTATGGAGGTGTTAATCATAAACGTACAAAAAATAAAAATATTATTATAGATTCGTAAGCAAAGATTCATTAGATTTTCACATAACATGGTATAAAATAATTCGAAGCTATGAAAAGTTAAAAATACGTGAACTACAATGAACATTTAACGTGAATCTCTATAGAAATATGAAAATAGCAGCGTATACTTATTTGAAACAATTTTAAGGTGCAAACACATTACTCTGTTTAGATGTGTTGCAACTTTTTTTGCAACACATCTTGCAACACAATCTTGCAAGACGTTAAACAGATACACCAATTGGAAAGCGCCTACCTACTTTTCTTCTCTTTAGTTCCCTGTAGGCTGTAGGTCTATTTCGTATCTTATTTATATGTGATTTAGTTGAACTTGTACCCTAAGAAAAGCTATAACTGAGCTTTAGCTCTAACTGAACTACATCGGTGTTTATCACTTCAGTGATCTTAATTGCATAACATCTCGTTTGATTATAGAAGTTCGATTGTTATTTTTATGTACAAAATTAATGTCCGTAGTGTACAGCTAAAGTAACCATTGCGACACGGAAAAGGCTTGCACAGTACCACGATCAACTACTTAGTGCTAGGTAATGTGTTTGCACCTTCATATACTTATGACATGATATTTAACTACACACATCTTGAGGGGTGCTAGAAATAGCAAGATGGAACTTATATAACTTCTTTTCATTATAAGAACTTCTTAAGTAAGTTAAATGCTTGTGTCTGCAAACTTCTTGACTACACGAGCATAGACGAGTGATATTGCATAATATCATAAGAAATTCTTAAAATAAATGTTAAGGAGCTCTATTAGAGAAAAAACTACATGTTTTAAAGGCAGATCTTGGTGAGAAAATATTGTCAGTCATCTATACCTAAGTCCTACTTAGGTAACCTAGGCGCGATCACAGGGAACACTTACTACCGCAAAATGGCACTTACAATCTTACAGTCCGGATTATCACATTGAGGGAAATCTTAATAATATGAAGCCCCTTTCTTAATATTGCTGTGGTGTTTTACAACAAGCCCATTTGCACAAGGACACTAGTTAAATTTTGTAATGCGGTCACATTTTGGTATTTACGCTCTTACCAAAAAATTACAGCTTTACAAAAATCTAAATTAATTTGACTGTGCTTGTGCCTAAAACAGTAAAGTTAAAAATAAAGCATTATTACTGATGTGATTACCGATCACTTAAATTCGATATAACAATTAATTCAAAAAACTAAATTTAATTTCTTTAATATAATATAATTCGGTCGGTATAAAATCTCTAAACTTCAGTTTAGAGATTTGTGTATAACTAAATTAACATCAATTACCTAATGTTTTTCGATCCATCTACAAATTGTATCAATAATTGTATTAGTAGTACTACTATAGTATTTACTCTAGTACTTTTTTTTAAAGCTATCACGATTTAGGTGTTTGCCTTTATGTCAATTTTAGATTAAGTATATTCTTCATACCTACTTGTTGTAAAATAAAATAAGATTAAAGTGGGGAAAAGGTGAAGTTTATTTCTCCCAATACGAATTTTGGACACCTAGGCTAGGTATTCAAACAATGTCAAAAAATATTGCTTCACCTTCAATCAGTTCTAAAAAAACTATAAATGTTAACGCTCTAAGATATTTACAGCATATTTTTTTAAGAACGGGGCTCCATCCTTAACATACCTAATTGGGGCAACCTTACAAGGTGCTTTGAAAACAACAAATATGTTAAATATAAATATTAGTTATAGGATTACATTTTAGTTCACAACGTTAACATCGACTTGTTCGCATCCTTTGCCCTCGTGTTGATGCGTCTATCGCGGTGTCGACATTCCTTCCTGGAAACGGTTATTTTGATGAGAGAATGGGACAAAACATATCAACGCTTTTAATATAATATCATTTCATTTATAATATCTTTATTAAAAGTGTCGATACAACACAACTTTATTATGAGAATGTTATTGAATTGAACACACACAATATTGAATGCCACACACACACAAAGATGCCCCACAAGCTATTTTTACGTACCTAACAGACACAAAAAATGTGTTACCAAAGCAAAAAATACACAGGAACATACCCAAGATGTAATTTTTATTCGACTAACTTTATTAAACTGGAATATATTAGAACTAAACTAAATTTAGTGTATTTTTTATTGTTACAAGTGCACATATTTAGTTACAATAAACTGAAAACTTTTAGATTAATAGCCATCCGAATCGGCACCAAATTATACGATCGACAGTGAAAAATTATGTGACGTAATGTGTACCTAATAATATGACGTAATTAACCGTTGGATACTGGATAGATACACGATTTCTAACAACTTTAGGCACCAAACTTGTCAATCCCATGCAATGATGGATGAATATGTAACATAAATAGGTAGGTATAAACCGCGCCTAAGTTTTTGTAACTAAGACCCTGGTTTTTTTTTAATAGAATTTTAGTTTTCCTGTTAAGTAATTCATTGTGGGCTGTGGTCAATTCTGTTGTCATCTCTAAACTAAACTGAAATAGTTTCATTTCAGTTTAGATTAGAGATTGTGTAAGTTCTGTGTTTCCCTACCTTGAATAGGGTCTTGGACTGTAGTAATAAAATGATGGGATTTTTTGTACAGTGGTAAAACTACCGCTGTACAAAAAATCCCATCATTTTATTACTACAGTCCAAGACCCTATTGAATATATTTAGTAAAGATGGGCGTTATTGGCTATTTCTGGCAACGGTTATCCAACAGTTATTTAGTTTCAATATCGATATTGATAACCGTTGCCGAATATCGGTATCAGAGTTGTGTTTCAACTAATTTAATATGCGCAACGCGCAGCGGTTTCCGTAGTAGTAACTAAGCTAGCTGCCGTATCGATACCGTCTGTATAACTAAAATAAAATCAATTTTACTTTCATGAATATCGTGAAGTAATCACAACCTTAAGTTCATAGCAGCAAAGTTTAATTATAATGATCATTGACATAGGTCAAACTATAGTGGACGCCTGCACGAATAGTTTGCCACAGTCCAGTTAACCAAAAACATTTCACGAAGATTGATAAACTAAAGAGGACCTTATTTATATTACTCTAAGGCTAACTGTATTAAGATTGATAGATCAAAGTGTAATGGACAAGTACTTGTACAGTTAAGCCTTAGCGTAATAGAGATAAGGTCGGCTTTGGTTTATCAAGTTCTTAGTTACTAAGCCGGTAGCCAATAACCGCTCCTTCTCAGCTTTCAGTGAAAGAAAGAAAGAGAAGGCATAATTATTGCGTTTCTAGTTACCAAAAAACAAACAATGCATTGTCAGTTGCCAGTTGGCAGCGTTGCGTTGTCAGGTGGTTCCATGGTGGTTCGTCATAGCGATAACCGTTGCTAGCTACGACAATAACGCTACGGTACGCTATAGGCACGGCAGCGGTTTTCAGTTAAGTTAAGCTATAGCGGACACATGTCTAATATTTAGTGTAGAGCAGTAGTGTAATGTTGGCGTTTACCTTGAATATGTTGGTGAGCTCGTCGAGCAGCGTCTCGTAGCGGAAAGAGATGCGGATGTCGGGCACGTTGGTGCGCGTGATGTCGTTGCCCGCCACGCCCTCCTTCTGGTAGTACGGCCCCAGCCAGTACTGCTTCATCTATGAGGTTTTTTTTATATGTATGTTTCGCTGGCAATCCTCGGACATGGTTATCGGAGACTTTGTCTTAACACGGCATTTTTTTACCTTTTTCTTTTTAGATTGTCATGAAACAGGTTCTTTTCTTTTCTTTTGTACTGTGATCATGAATTTTAAGCTTATAGCCTTACGTTTTTTAACTTATTCTATCATCTATAAGGTTAAATCGTTTGATTTGAGCACATACGATTGTCTCTTTCTTGTCAGTTACTATAAAGTGTGATAGCAAACAATGGCTTACTTGTCATAGGATAAAAATATGGGTATAGTTTAAGACCTGGAGAGTGACATTATCCCGGAAAATCAAAGAGTTCCCACGGGACGCACAACAGACGGAAACGTTTAAGTGCGGAAACCAGAACAGAGCGAAGAAAGAAAGGATGAAGAGTTCCCACGGGATTTTTAAAACCTAAATCCACGCGTACGAAGGCACGGGCATCAGCTTGTAGGTAACAATAGTATGTGGTTTACCTCGTGGGGGAAGCCGGACATAAGCACGGAGTTGCGCGCCAGCTCGCACATGTCGCATGAGCTCAGCTTCCACACCTGCGCAGCGATGCTGTACTCCTCCATCAGAGGTTCCTGGCACAGAGAGAAAGCTGCAGGACATGTGACTATGGAGCCCCGACAGAACTCAGAAGCGAGGCTGTGCTCTGTCTCGCTCACTCATATAACCAAATGCCGAGTTTGTTTCACTTTTTATCATTTAGGTCCATATTCCAAACGTCCGTCCGACAAAAAACTTCATGTAAGACCGACATGTCCGACAATAAACTTTTACGAATTACGACAAAAATCAGAACCTAGGTAAATATCAGTGATTTAATAGAACAAAGAAGAAAGTTTTTTGGATTGGCAACATCGAAAAGTGAAAATAAAGTTGAAAGTGAAAATTCAAATGAAAGGGAAGTCAAAGAGGGAGTAAAAGTGGAGTGGAAAGGAACAACAAAGCAATACCTTGGTGAAGTGGAACTGCAGCGGGTCGTCGGTACTGAGAGTGATGCAGAGGCCGCGCGCGAGGAACTCTGGCAGAGGGTTGCGGTGGTAGTTGAGGAACAGCGAGTTGTTGCTGAGAGGCGACATCGCGATGGAGATCTGGGCCAGGTAGTATAAATACTGCAGAACTGGCACCTGGAAAAAGTGACAAATAATGTCACAAATCACAAATACATTAACCTGTGATACATTAATGTAATACATTAACCTGTGATACATTAACCTGTGATAGCCAAGTCGTTAGGACATCCGCCTTCTGATCGGAGGTCGAGTCAAGTCGAGGTCGAGCTATGTGCGTTTTAAGTAATTTAATATCACTTGCTTTAACGTTAAAGGAAAAGGAGGCCGGCATGCCTGAGAGTTCTCCATAATGTTCTCAAAGGTGTGTGAAGTCTACTAATCCGCACATGGCCAGCGTGGTAGACTATGGCCAAAACCCTTCTCACTCTGAGAGGAGACCCGTGCTCTGTAGTGAGCCGGCGATGGGTTGATAATGATGATGATGATTCTCTTCTGAGTTTCCTGAATTCTCTTTCTGTCTGTATTTAAAATGGTGGCAAACAGGCTGTTTTGAGGCCGCCAACTTTCATCAAGCTATTAGTACCATAGATAAAATATTGTATTTTATACTTAACTACAAAAATATGACAATAGTAAGATACCTATAATACGATTTAGCTATCATAATCTTTTAAGGTTGGCTCACAATAATCGATTTTATGATTTTCAAATGTGATCTGAAATTCTTTCTGCCTTACTATCGAAGGTGTTTTCTATGACATACTATATTTATTATACCTTTCTCAGCAGCAGTCCGTGGGAAATGTTTTCAGCGAGCATGAACCCACACACGAGATGCTGCACGGGCCCCGCCTCCCCGCAGTGAGGGCGCAGCACAAACGTGTTCAGACCTTGCTCTCTGTGGAAATTACACAAAGCAAAAATTTTGACATAGTTACGAATGATAGGGTGAGTCGAAAGCTTTTCATAAATCCATTAATGAATACCATGGTACATTTTTTTTAATCAGTAGGTACCCTTATTATGTACAAATGCAAAACTGTGTTTGTTTGTTGGTTTTGTTATTTTGTCCTTCAATCACGTTGCAAGGGAGCAACGAATTGACGTAGTTTTTTGGATGGGTATAGTGTAGAGTGACATAGGCGTTTGGTTCCAGAAAATCAAAAAGCTCCCATGGCATTTCTAAAAACCGAAATCCAAGCGGGCAAAGTTGCGGTTATCAACTAGTACATAAAATTTGCTTTTTAAAAGCAAATGTTATTGTAAAAATTAAAGTGGTAACAAAATATGTGAGTCAGTGATCTCGCATTTTTATGGTGCGCCCCAAGGTTCTCATTTTGGACCAAAATTCTTTGAAAAGCTTACTTTTAATTGAAACTAGACTACTTATCTACAAGTTTCCCATATATACATAGTCAAATGTTTGAAATTTAACAATCCACAAAAAATTCTTAACGTATGGTGACGCAGGACGCTCGACCGAAATTGGCAGCGCACGTGAGTAACATGTTTGCTTTTCACTTGACATTGTATGAGAAAGTTGAGAG
The DNA here is from genome assembly GCF_902806685.2 of Maniola hyperantus. Lineage (NCBI taxonomy): Eukaryota > Metazoa > Arthropoda > Insecta > Lepidoptera > Nymphalidae > Maniola > Maniola hyperantus. Next base: position 848,427 of record NC_048553.1, on the reverse strand, counting down.
GCACGATGATTTTCACTGAAATCAAGCGCGCGAAAAGGGTTTAGGAAAAGTATTTTTGAGAAAAAACTGCTGAATTTATGTTTGCAAAGTAAAGTTATTTCAACTAATGAATAAATAAACTACGTCTAATGATAAATTGTTTTAGAATTTTCATATCCCTAATCTTATTTATTTACGCCCAAAGTTGTCATTAATTTAGTGTTTAAATAGGAATCTTTTGAGCCTCGTAACTTTTAAATCAATATTTTTTTTCAATATTTTATATATCAATAAACCTAGATAATGACGAGATAAATCGATATAATTCTTAGTTTTGTGCGTACAATATTGAATATTGTTGTATTTTCCCTCCTACGTTTGTATGGAGAAAGCACCGAACTGAGCTACCTTTAATAATTGAAGTAAATTCAAAAGTCACATACTTGCGGAAGTGATTGAGTACGGTGATGTTGGCAAACATGTAGTAGAGGTAGTAGGCGTAGGGAGGATTCTCTTCATCATCCCAATCTGCTGGGATGCGGACATCCGCGTCTAACATCGGGTTCTCGGGCTTAGATTCGTCATCTACACTATCGAAGCCGATAACGTGCTGTAAATAGAGTTAAGTTTCCCTTCTCTTTCCTTTTACTGTTCAAAGGGGGTCTGCTTGGTTAATTGAAGATGCTTAGAAATTATATCTACAACTGTAACTACTAGATAAACACATCATCATCCTTGACAACTTTATCACTTTCCGTCATGTAATTGCGAATATATTAATCTATTAAAATCTATTAGAATCGCATTATCTAAATATGCTTTAGCTTTTAAGTACTAAAGCATATTTAGATTTTAGAATCGCAACACACAAACCTGCCAGTCTTGATCTTATTAGTAACTTGATTAATTTGCAGTCTACATTTATGGCATTGAAGTAAACAGGAGGATTCTTACCGTTAAGAATTTGTGAAGCTCAAGATTACTATTTGGATCGTTGGTGACTTCGAACAGCGGCTGGAAGATGTTGCTGAGGAACTCTTGGAAGTTGTTCATGATCTTGTTAGACTTGAAAATATCGCTGAAAGTGAAGATAACATTAGATAGAACAAACAAAACAATAGCCTGAGAGACTTTGAGATGAGATGAATTGATTCAACTTATTGATAAATTTTGCAAGTTTTAGGATCATACCCCTGATACGGAATAAAAAGCATAATTTTTATTTAAGGTAATAAGTAAGAAATAAATGACGTAATTAAAAAAACTAAAAACTTGCTGTCTTATATAAATATTAAGGCAATTATGCAAAGTAAAATATGGAATACTATGGAAATAATAGTAAGTATTAAAACATGACAATACTGAAATACTCACTATAGACGCGGGATCTGCAGTAACCAGCGTACGTTGTTGGAGTGCACATCGTACTGTATTGCCCATTTAGCCAACTTCGCCCACTCTCCCGGACTCTTGCCATAAATCGACAGCCTTAGTTCTGCGTTCTGATATTTGCTCTCTTCTAAATCTGATGCCACTTCCTAAAAACGTTTAAAAGGTACAGTTTACCAGTATCACATAATTCGATGATACACATCATCATTATCATCAGCTCAAATCTCATCACAACGCCGGTCGGTATTACTGGTCACGGGTTTCCTTTCAGAATAAGAAGGTCATAATCCACCACGCTGGCCAAAAGCGGATTGGCAGTCTTCACATACCTTAGCTATTATTACATGGAACTTTCAAGCATGCAAGTTTCCTCAAATGTTTTCCTTCACCGGGATCTAACTCCGGACCTCACAAAAAATTTTCACGCCACAACATAAAAAAGTTTTTTTAAATTTAAATGTTGCGATTTTAAAAAAGTAAAAGTTCTTCTCATTAAATTTCATATGGCATCCTACAAGGTGGTCTGAGTTCTCCGTTGCTATTCAATGTATATATCAATGAAGGTTACCTTAATGATCCTGGCGAAGTATTTCCCGTTCATGTAGTTGTCAGTCTTGAGGAACACCTCGCGCAAACGACTCTCTCCGATGGGGTTGTATTTTGCATTGAACTTGTCAAAGCGATGGAACGTGTTACGATCCTGGAAATAGGTAATTAAGTATAAAACTAAAGATAAATGTATTAATCATATCATATGCATGATGCATTTGAAAATATAAATAGGGCAGCTTTATTCCGTTTTTTAAAGAAGATAACACTATTATTAACCCTGTCCATTCAGGTTTTTGTAGAAAGATCTAAAATTTTTGAAATTTTGTAATATTTTAATAATAATAATAATAATAATAATAATGTTCTTTATTTCAGGCAAAATGTACCCATATTATTACAAAAGTCAATAAAATTATAAATAAAATAAAAATAATTAAAATCTACAATAAAAGTAATAACAAAAATAAGTACAATAATGTATTATTGTATAGTATTTCTATCATTATTTTAGATAATTTCTCAATCTTGTAGATAATATTGGAATAATACAAGTGAGGAAGTAAGGATTATACAAAATAATATGATTTATTTACCGCATGCACGTCTAGCATATCCACTGTAAGGTCATAAGTACTGAGGTTCATGGATTGGAACACAGCTTTCAACGTCATTGGAGTGCCTTTGTGAAGTGTCACCACCTGAAAACATTTCACAATTAAATCCAGAAAGCTTCTATTTACTAGAATGAAAGAAAGAAGAAGGGACTTACTTCATCTGCATGATTCTTTAAAGTCTTCTTGATGAAACGAAGCAAATGCTTTTGATTCATACACGAAGCTGCGTGAATGTGTGTGTCCACTTTTCTGTAAAATTTGTGAAAATAGTAGGGTATTGTTTTAAAAAACTGTGTAACACTAGCAGATTGTATTTATTGTTTTATAGAGATGCCGAGTAAGGATATAAGAATTGTAATTCTTGTAAAAAGCCTGTACGCAGAAAGCGTTTTGTTCGCGCCATAGACTTTAAACGTTGACAATTAGTTTCGATCGACATTTGACATTGACAACCAACAAGTGACATTGAAGTTTGTGTGAATGAAAAATTCGTTATTTCATGAGTCATTGTAAGACATTCGTATCAGTAAAATCATCGTGAAAAACAGACAAATTTCGTGCAAATTAAGTAGTGTGTGATTCAAACCAGTGTTTCAAAAAACGAACATTTAAACCTAAATTCAGCACGGGTAATTATAGTGTGAACACGGTCCTTCGAGCCGGATATTACAAAATTATGGATGACATCAACCAGTTGTTGGCGGTTCAAGAGGATAGGGCGTCAAAAATTAATAAAGCATGCTCGAATTTTAGGAAAACTCCGAAACAAAGATTGACTTTAGCATATTTAAACACTCGTTTAGAGTCGTTAGAAAAGACGTGGGAATTATTTACAGCCAATCACGATCGCATAGTTGCAATTGCGAGCAACGAGTTTAAGTCAGTTTCAAATTACTTTACAAAAGATATATATGAGGACATTGAAGAATCATATATAACCTATAAAAGTGAGCTACAAAGTAAGATCTCGGAGTCAACACCACAAGAGCAAGCCAACAACTCCTCGCACAACTCAGGTCAGACCAGCACAAACACAGGCAATGAGGTAAAGTTGCCCACTATTAATTTACCTACTTTTTCTGGAAAATACACAGAGTGGCCATCATTTCATGATTTGTTTACATCCTTGGTAGATAACAATAAAAATTTAGATAATGTAAAGAAACTTCACTATTTGAAATCTAGTTTATCAGGAGAGGCGGAACAACTTCTGCGCTCAGTTACTATAACTAGTGATAATTATAGTCAGGCATGGTCAACGCTTAAGAAAAGGTACAGCAACAAAAGATACATCTCTAATTCTGTATTTAAGCGACTTTTTTCTTTGAAACCCTTGACGTCAGAGTCGGCTCAGAATATTAAGTTACTTTTAGATACAACTGTTGAATGCTTGAATCTGCTTAATAACATAGGTATTCGTACAGACCACTGGGATCCTATCATGGTTTACCTCACAGTTTCAAAGTTAGACATAGAGAGTCACAAGTTGTGGGAGCTAAACAGTTCTTCGGAAAGCGAAGCCCTACCTACTTTTGACACATTAAAGCAGTTTATGGAAAGTAGATTCAGATCCTTAGAGATGATAGAGCCATCTAAGCCATCACGGCCAGAGCCTCTGAGAGTAACCAAACCTAAGAGTTTTCATACAACAGCCTCAGCTGATTCTCCCAAGTGCGCACTCTGCAATCAATCTCATCATTTATACAACTGCAAAGAGTTCTCAAAGAAGAGCATTAAGGATAGATATGAATTTGTTCGTAATGCGAATCTTTGTTTCAATTGTTTCATTCCAAACCACATGGTGGCTCGGTGCGGGAAACCAACTTCCTGCAGGATATGCTTTAAGAAGCATCATTCACTTTTACATCCAGAAAAAGAAGATTCTAGCACTCAAGAAGCTGATACAGAAGAACACACTACGCAATCAACCAGTATTTCAACAATTTCAACTCACTTTATCAATCAACCTGGTCAAGTTTTATTGGCAACAGCTTTGGTGGACATTATAGGAAGGAACAAACACACAAATGTCTACCGTGCTCTCATTGACCAAGGCTCACAGGCGTCATTTGTGACAGAGAGTCTCGTACAAGCATGCGGCTTGAAACGAGAAAGAATCAGTGGCGTCGTTTCAGGATTAAGTGAGGGCAAGCAACTCAGAACAAAATACATGGTTCAACTAGAAATACAATCAAGATACAAACCACATTTAGTTTTCCCTATCAATGCATACGTTCTCAAGACACTCACAAGCTATTTACCTTCGCAAGAAACCACAGTCTGTGACTGGCCAGACTTGGAAAATATTACACTAGCAGACCCAGGTTACAACACCCCGAACAGAATCGACCTCCTGCTAGGCGCTGAAGTTTATAGCAAGATCATAGACAACGGCTTGAAGAAGAGTCCCAATGGAGTAATTGCTCAATACACTCATCTTGGCTGGATATTGTCTGGAGACACCCATAGTGAACAACCTACAAAGAACAAACATGTGATCAGTATGCATATATGTACATGTGAGAATGACCTCTTAAGGAAATTTTGGGAAATAGAAAATGAAACACTCACCTCTAAGAGAAAACTTAGTGTTGAGGAATCTTATATAAGATGGAGCAGAGTATCAGCAGTGGATTACGAGTACATCAGTGCATTCTCTATTATTAAATACAAGAAACCAATTTTATAAATTAATTACGACTTTTTAATTTCGTGACAACCTAATAACATTAGTCAGTAGTCATAGTAACCAAAAGTCTAAATCTACTCATAAATCTATGACCTCTATGACACTCCCCCTCACGATGACCTTGGGGTCTGAGTGACTCCTATCATCTTGAGAAGCTTTAACAACTTTGGTTGTGGTAATGCCTTTGTAAAAAGGTCTGCCTCCATATTTTCTGTGTCCTTGTAACGGATGGTTACTAATTTCTTTTGAACACAATCCCGTATAAAATGTTCCTTTATACTGATATGTTTCGATCTCTTACCAGTCATTAGATTGTTGGCTAACATCTGTGCAGCCAAATTATCATTGTAGATCGGAACAGTTTGTTGAAAAACTCCAATATCTTCCAATAGATATTTCAAGTGTAAAGCTTCCTTAGTTGCTTCTGTCATCGCCATATATTCGGCTTCTGCTGTTGACAAAGCCACTACTCTTTGTTTCTTTGTTGCATAACTGATTAGGCCACCGCCATACTTAAAAATATAACCAGTATATGAACGACGGTCAACGGTACATGCCGCCCAGTCAGCGTCAGCCATGCCTGTTAATGCCATTCCTGATTTTTTATATTTGATACTTACACTCTTCGTTCCTTTTAAATAACGAATCACCCTTTTAGCAGCTTGCCAATGTGTATTATCAAAACATGTATTGTATTGGCTCAAATAACTAACAGCAAACATTATATCTGGTCTTGTGGCTACAGCGAGGTACATTAGAGATCCAATTAACATTTGGTATGGTATATTCTCCATCTCTGTTTCTCCTTTACCCTTCTCCAATTTCAGACCAGCCTCCATGGGCGTTGACACTGGCTTACATTCAGCCATGTTAAATTTATTTATTAAATTATCAATATAATTCTCCTGTGACAATGTCATTTCTCCCCCTACATGGGTGAATTGTATGCCCAGGCAATGATGGAGTGAACCCATATCTCTTAACTCAAAAACTTTTTGCAGTTTTGTTTTGACTTCTCGTAACAACATTTCTGATTTATATGCTAGTATTAAGTCATCCACATAAATGTTTGCAAATAGCTTTTCTCCTCCTTTTTCTAATATATACAAGCAAGGATCCGCTGAAGAATTCTTAAATCCGATTTCCAACAATTTCTCATGTAACTTTAAGAACCATTGTCTTCCTGCCTGTTTCAAACCATATATGGCTTTGTTTAGTTGACATATCCCATTATTTTTATATCTATCTATATCTAGCAGCATTTCTTTTGCTTTTCTAATCAACTCTTTGTCTTTTCCGTGTGTAACTATATTTTTTAAATATTTATCCAGATTTTTCGGCTTCTTCATATAAATTTGTTCATCTATATCGCCGTTTAAAAATGCAGTGCACACGTCTAGTTGGGATAATTTCATTTTATCTTCAATTGCATGTGCAATAAGTAGTCTAACAGTACTCATTTTCGCAACAGGTGCAAATGTTTCAGTGTAATCAATTCCTTCTTTCTGATTAAACCCACGCGCCACAAGTCGTGCTTTTCGTCTATCTATTTCTCCCATTGCATTGTACTTATATTTTAAAATCATTTTACTATCTATTAAGTTCTTGCTTTCGTTCCTGTGTACAACTTTCCAAGTATTATTTTTAAGATGAGATTCAATCTCGCTTATTATTGCATCTTCCCATTCATCATTGTTCTCATCTATTTCACAGAGGAATGATTGTTCAGCATCCATGTCACAATCTTGATGCCATGCTGGTGCGTTTCTCTGTCTTTTATCAGTAGAACTAGTCGGTTCGACTTCATTATCTGTACACATTTCATGATCTATTTCATCTACTTCTGTAGTTGCATCAACAAATATTTCATTATTATTCAATTCCGGTTCTGATTCATCAATTTCATGTTCTTTCAAACCTTCATTGTTTTGTACATTTTCTTTTTCAGGAAAAAATATAATTTCTATTTCATTTTTATCAACTACATCTTGTTTTCGTTCTTCTTTGTTCTCGTTTTCATAATACATTTTTTCTAGTACTTTGACATCTCTGCTAATCATTACATTGTCTGTTTTTGGGTTGAAAATCCGGTATGCCTTGTGATTTTCCGAATATCCTACAAAAATTCCAGGTGTCGCTCTGGCTTCAAATTTTCCGTTTTTCTTTCCTTTTTTAAGTACAAACGCCTTAGTTCCGAATATGTGAAAATGTCTCACAGACGGAACTCTCTTCACCCATTTTTCAAATGGAGTCGCGTTATCAATACTTGTGCAAGGACTACGGTTTGCCAAGTAGTTAGCTGTATTAATAGCTTCAGCCCAAAAAACTTCATTCATATTAGCGTCTATCAACATACATCTAGCTTTATCAAGCAATGTCCTATTTTTTCTTTCTGCTAAGCCATTCTGTTCTGGCGTGTATGGTGCGGAAAGTCTCCTTTTGATGCCATTATCTTTTAAATATTTGTCAAAATTATTGTTAATGTATTCCGTCCCATTGTCACTTTGTAAACATACTATCTTATTTTTTGTAAATCTTTCAGCCTCATTTTTGAATTCCTTAAATTTTGTTAGAGTTTCATCCTTAGTTTTCATTGTATATACTCTTGTATACCTTGAATAATCATCTGTAAATGTGATGAAGTATTTGGAACCCCCCTTCGATGGCTGTCTCATGGGACCACATACATCAGTATGCACAATTTGTAATCTTTCATTTGTTCGTTGCTCATTTTTAGATACATTAAACGGCAGTTTTGTTGCTTTGCCTTTAGCACAGACTTCACAGTCTTTAACTGTGTCACTTATATTGAATTTTAAGCCTTCCATAATTTTCTTATCAAGTGCTATTCGCATTTGTCCTTCACTAAGATGTGCTAACTTTCTATGCCATTGCTGCATATTACTTGCTTCACAGTAATTAGCTTTCTCTTCTAAGTTTTCTTTAACGTAGTATAAACCGTCTGTGTGCCTCTCTGCTTTTAACAGAATTTTATTATTTCGCATCACAGTAGCATTTTTTTGTTTAAATAAGACTGTTCCACCTTTATCAGTTATCTTTCCAACTGACATTAGGTTTGTGGTCAGCGACGGTACGTACAAGGCTTCAGTTAGTTTTAGATCTGGTATTTTATTAATGTAAAGTTTTGCTGGACCACGTCCTTCGATTTTTGCAAGACAGTTTTCTGATGCTAACCTTAACGTTTTGTTATCAGCTTTATCCATATTAATGAATCTTTCTGATTCATGACTCATATGTGACGTACAGCCGCTGTCAAGACACCACTTCTTCATTTTTTCTTTATTATCATACGTATTTAGGCATGTTTCTTCTGAGCAACATAGATTTGCATTATTTTTATTACCTTGGTCCACTTTTGACCAGCATTCATTAGCTTTATGCCCTTTCTTTTTGCATTTGAAACATTTAACAATATGTTTCTTATTTTTGCCACGTTGTCTACTATATAGCGCCTCTTGTTCAGAGTTTTGTTCACTCGTTCTAGCTATATTTTTTCTTGCTTCAGCTTCTTCTATTATCTTTATTTTCAAGTTGTCTGGATCTGGTAGATCATCCCTAGATTCTATTGCAATTCTAAAATTTTCAAAAGATTGAGGTAAGCTGTACAGCATCATTATGCTAAGTAGATCTTTGTTAATTGGTATGTCCATATCTGCTAGCTTATCGACGATATCCATAAATTTATTCAAGTGATCGACAATATTATCATCATCTTTCATCTTCCTCAATATTAACTCTTTTAATAGACTTGCTTTTCTTGCAGGACCTTTGCTATAATATATGCTTTCAAGCGTATTCCAAACATCTTTGCTTGTTTGACAATTTTTTACTTGCTTTAATTCGCTAGGTGATATTATTAGTAATAGCTCGGCTAAAGCTAATCCTTCTTTTTCTAAATATTTAGTTAACTCATCACCGTCTTGGGATGGTTTTACTATTTTATTGGAAACATATCTCCAAAGGCCAAGTTTCGACAATAGCGCTTTTGCATGGATCCTCCATGTATCGTAATTTTCACGTTTCAATGGCTCTATGTGCACGTGATGACTCATTTTTTCTCTTTTTAATCACGTTTATGGGTCCATAACCTCTTATATAAGATGGAGCAGAGTATCAGCAGTGGATTACGAGTACATCAGTGCATTCTCTATTATTAAATACAAGAAACCAATTTTATAAATTAATTACGACTTTTTAATTTCGTGACAACCTAATAACATTAGTCAGTAGTCATAGTAACCAAAAGTCTAAATCTACTCATAAATCTATGACCTCTATGACAAGGAACAAAGGTGTGAAGATATTTACCAACAAACAGTAACAAGAACTAATGATGGTAGATACAAGGTTAACCTACCTTTTAAAGAAGATATTCAGGATCCTGTTGCTGCCTGTGGAGAAACTAAACAAATGGCGATAAATAGATTCATGTCTTTGGAAAGAAAGTTATGCAAGGATTCTATTCTTAAAGAAGAATATACAAAAGTCATAAACGAATATTTGGAGCTTGGACATATGACCCTAGCCGATGGAAACAAAGAAAGGGCTATTTACTTACCTCATCGTGCAGTAGTCAGACAAGACAAGGAGACCTCTAAGGTCCGGGTCGTATTTGATGCTTCGGCTAAGGGGTCAAAGGGTTGTGCCCTTAACGATACCTTGTTGATCGGACCTACTATACAAAAAGATCTGCTGACTTTGCTTATGAAGTGGAGAAAATACAAGATTGCAATTGTTAGTGACATTGTTAAGATGTATAGACAAGTCCTGGTATCTGATGAAGATTCTGACCTACAATGTATCATATGGAGAAACCACCCCGATGAATCACTTCAGTTTTACAAATTATTAACAGTCACATTTGGTACAGCCTCGGCTCCATATTTAGCAATCCGCACATTGTTTCAAGTCGCAGAAGATGAAGGTAAAAAATACCCCCTTGCAGCTGAAATTGTTAAGAATTCATTCTACGTTGATGATCTCACAACTGGGTGTTATACTATTGAAGAAGGAAGAGAAATTTATGAACAAACAACTCAGTTGCTACGTTGCGGTGGATTCGAATTACAAAAGTGGTCTAGCAATTCAGCAGAATTTTTAGAAGCCATTAGTCAGAGCTCATACAACAATCAACAGCCATTGGCAATAAAACTAGATGACAACATGAAGATATTGGGTCTGAAATGGGACAAACAAAATGATGATTTCAAGTTTACTGTGAACCTAGGAGAACCCACAACGCCAGTGACAAAGCGTAATATTCTATCAGATGTTGCAAAGCTCTTCGATCCGTTTGGATGGCTGTCACCAACAATTGTAATTGCAAAGATGCTTATGCAAAAATTATGGTTATGTAGCTCTGACTGGGATGAAGAGGTTCCAGCTCAGATTCTTCAAGAATGGATTAATTTCAGACAACAATTAAATCATTTACAAGATGTAAAAATAAACAGATGGATTCATATTCAACGGGAAAACACACACATTGAACTCCATGGCTTCGCAGACGCTTCAATTTCAGCATATGCTGCTGTGATATATGTCAAAGTTATACACAATGGACAAGTTCGAATCTCCATGCTTGAGAGTAAGACAAAGGTTGCTCCACTCAAACAAATCTCAATTGCCAGACTGGAACTTTGTGCAGCGGTGTTACTGGCTAGACTTCTATCACGAGCAACTGAAGTTTTAGATGTGCCAAAGGAACAAGTATATGCTTATACAGATTCAATGATAGTCTTGGCCTGGATTCAATCGTTACCTATGAGATGGCAAACCTTCGTAGGTAACAGAGTTGCAGAAATTCAGACCCTTTTAGCAAATGACAGATGGAGCCATGTTACATCAGAACACAATCCAGCTGATTTGGCTTCTAGAGGAGTGTATCCAGCTGAATTGGTGGATAAAGAAATGTGGTGGAACGGACCCTCATGGTTGGCCACAGAGAAATCATCAGCCCAAAAGGTTCAAGTACCTGAAACAAAGGAAGAAGAACGGAAACAAAAGATGAAAACCTTTAATATCAGTATTGAGGAAGATCCAATTTACACAAGATTCTCTTCGCTTACCAAGATGGTTCGGGTACTTAGCTATTGCCGAAGAATGCTCCAACTGAAAGACAAAAAGGAAGTTAGAAACCAGAATACAAAATATTTGAATAATAAAGAATTACAAGCTACACTGAATAGTTTAATAAAAATAGATCAAGAGATAGATTTTGAAGAAGAAATTAAAGATTTAAAAGAAAAGCATAAAATCAAATTGCGAAGTAAATTAATAACATTATCTCCTTACCTGGATGATACTGGATTGCTACGGGTTGGAGGTCGATTGCAAGGTGCTAAAGTAGCTACAGAATTTAAGCATCCAATCATCTTATCTCAAACATCTCACATCAGTTGGTTATTAGTGATTGATACACATGCCAAGTTATTACATGGAGGATATGCGATGCTGATGAACTACTTGAGATCTCGTTATTGGATTATTGGTTTGAAACAATTGGTGAAAAAATGCGCTCGCCAATGTGTAACTTGCATTCGACACAAAGCACTAACACCACAACCCCCTATGGGAAACTTACCTGAAGTACGAGTCAACCCTGGACGACCCTTTAAATATGCTGGAGTTGATTATGCGGGTCCAATCCAGATCCGAGCAACAAAGGGTAGAGGACATAGATCATACAAAGGCTATATCTGTCTCTTCATTTGCATGAAAACAAGAGCAGTTCACCTGGAAGCAGTAACTGACCTCACCACTGCAGGGTTCCTCGCTGCTTATAGAAGATTTACATCCAGGCGAGGAAATTGCGCAGAAATCTGGAGTGACAACGGATTAAACTTTGTGGGAACGTCTAGAGAGCTCACTCTTATGTTGAATCAAGCCAAAAGTAGTTTCAGTCAGGAAGTTGCAGAGTTGTTAGCCAATGGAGGCACCACGTGGCACTTTATTCCCCCTAGGGCACCTAATTTTGGGGCAATTTGGGAGGCTGGGGTTAAATCAGTTAAAACACATTTGGCCAGAGTAGTAGGAAACTCAACTCTAACATTTGCGGAAATCACGACGTTGCTGTACCAAATAGAAGCCTGCCTGAATTCTCGCCCTCTGTGTCAAATGAGCGATCATCCCGAAGATTTGACGCCTCTTACGCCTGCTCATTTCCTGGTAGGAGAGCCGTTGTTGTTAGTACCAGAACAAAACCACAAAGAGACACACCTATCTATTCTCGATAGATGGCGCTTAGTTCAAAGAATGACTCAGCACTTCTGGAAACGCTGGTCTGCAGAGTTTTTACACACCCTTCAGCAGCGTTATAAGTGGCGTACAAAAATCGAGCCGCCGCAAATAGGAGACCTGGTGATTATAAAAGATGAGGACACACCACCAGCTACATGGCTGATGGCAAAGATTACCAAACTCAACCCTGGTCCTGACAATGTTGTGCGAGTTGCCACTGTGAAGACCAAGTCATCGACACTAACGAGGCCGCTGTCCAAGCTGGTCTTGTTACCCACGGAGAAGAATTAATAAAGAACGGAGTTCTTGGGGGCCGGCATGTTCGCGCCATAGACTTTAAACGTTGACAATTAGTTTCGATCGACATTTGACATTGACAACCAACAAGTGACATTGAAGTTTGTGTGAATGAAAAATTCGTTATTTCATGAGTCATTGTAAGACATTCGTATCAGTAAAATCATCGTGAAAAACAGACAAATTTCGTGCAAATTAAGTAGTGTGTGATTCAAACCAGTGTTTCAAAAAACGAACATTTAAACCTAAATTCAGCACGGGTAATTATAGTGTGAACACGTTTTGTGGTCCCGCGTAACGTTTGCTGCAAAAACAAAATAAGTGTGGCAGGCGTGTCATACCTCGCCCCCACCACATGCGTGTGACAGCGTATGGCACGCAATAGCCGAAACAAAAACGAACATATTTCTGAAACATCCCTTATAACATATTGTAATAGACCCTGATTGAATATCAGAATCACGCAAGGACGAGGAAGCAGTGTAGGTATATTTACCGTATATTGTAGAAGTCACGATGAGGCACGGCCTTCTGCGAGGCGAGCTCGCGGAGCTCGTTGAGAAGCACGTGCAGCTGGAACTTGGATGACAGGTACGACAGTCTTCGGTAACAGAACGATTTGCTGCAACAACAAAACCAATGTTGTCAAATTTTTCAAGGGCAAATTATAATAATACTAAAATCCCCACTAGATTTTAAAAACCTAAATCCACGCGGACGAAGTTGCGGGCATCTGCTAGTGGCAAATACATCTTAATATGTTGATGCGAAGCCAGGGCGGGTCGCTAGTTTATAATAATATGAAAAGATGAAAAGATTAGGCACAAAAACATGATCGATTATATCAAACGCTTTAGTGAAGTCAAGAGGGAATCTTTAATGCCAGGCAGGTTTCAAAACTATTATATTTTTAACTAGGTAGCTTATGCTCGCGACTTCGTCCGCGTGGACCACACAAACTTTAAACCGCCATTTTACCCCATTAGGGATTAAATTTTCAAAAATCCTTTCTTAGCGGATGCCTACGTCATAATAGCTATCTGCGTGCCAAGTTTCAGCCCCATCCGTCCAGTAGTTTGAGCTGTGTGTTGATACATCAGTCAGTCATGTTAGTCAGTCTCCTTTTCCTTTTATATATTTAGATAATTTTGTGTGATGTGTCCTACTAATTATACAATAAGTTCTAACACATGAAATTCACTCACAGTGGCCCATCCGCAATCATGTTGCACATGATGTTCATGTCCTGGATGTACTGCGTAAGGTCTACATATTCGTATGGCACCCTTTCCTCGCCCTTCTCCGTGTTGCGGTACAGGTTGAACACGCCTCGGTCCGACTTGATGGTGTAGCCCTTCGGTTCGGGCATCGGGCACTCCCATGGGTCCTTGTCTTTGAATGGAGGATGAACTATGTGATCTGAAAATGTTGGACGCTTTATTATTAAGTTGTTATGCCGGTGTATAAAAAGAGAGTTCTGGAGAGACACTGAGAGGCTTTTTCTTTTTTTAATAAAAATAGCGAGCAAATGAGCAGGCGGATCACATCACCTAATGTTAAATGATTACCGCCGCCTATGAACATTTGCAGCACTACAGGAACCGCCAATAAGGTCACACTCATGACGTATCTGACTGGTCGTGATGGGGAAGTTAATCCTTTGACCTTTAGGGAACAAATCCATAGTAAGATAGATTTCTGGAGGGACTCTGGTTATAGCTGGTTGCAATAACGATGAGACCAGCCAGATTGTCAACAGGCACAGTTGTGAACAGGCGGATTCTTTGGCCTGCAAGGACCAAGTCCACAAAAAGAGAAAGATTCTGGAGGGGCTTTGACTGTAGCTGGCCGTAACGATCAGCTCGTTATATCGTATCTGAGGATCTCACCAGCAATATGACTCTTGGGCACTTTGATGCCAGGCGTGTGGTTGGGCGGTGCGTCTGCGTCCATGCTGCGCAGGAAGCGCGTGGTGATGGTCACGAAGCTCTGCTGCGACATGTCCATGTAGCGCTTGCGGATCTCCAGCGCCTGCACCAGGTACGACGATGCCTGTTGCAGGTCTTCCAGTGGCACCTGGTGAGGTATTGGAAGTTTATAAATAAGAGCAGTCATTGAGCTGCAAAATTGTTTATTGATAAGTAGGTAATTTTTTTAGCAAAAAGGGTTGGGCCGTAAAATTTTTGATTAAGCTTTAACCCTCACCACAGATGTTCCTTGAATAATTCTAAGCATATCTAGTCCGGGAAGCTTGAAGAAATATGCGTCTGGTAAGGGAGGAGGCAGAGAAGGATGGCCGCCGCCTAACTGGCCTTTGTACTGTAGGTAGAGATACACACCCCAGAGGTGTCCTCTCCGCTGATGGCCACGCGCTGGAAGTGCGGCAGGATGACGTCCAAGTCGTCATCGTCGATGCGCAGTCTGGATGTCTCGTCGAACACCCCCGCAACTCCGCCCGCATCGCTCCCTGCGAAGGAGCGTGTGGACTGCCCACATTCTGCTGCTCTGTAAAAAGATATTTCACATGAATACTGACCACATTTTTTAATGAATATTAACCATGTTAATCATGACTAAGAAAGGGGGAATCCCCTTTTTCCTCCAGCTAAACGTAAAGCTTGTGCTAGAATTAGGTACGACAATAGACGGGTTTGAACCGCCGACCTTTTGTTTGGAATTCAGTCCGCTCCTTAACCGTTGAGCTATTGAGGCTCCAAACATTCATTCTTACCTAACTACTTTAAGACCATAAATACTTACATATTTATGGTCTTAAAATAGTAAGGTCCAAGACTGATTCTCGGCTAGGGTACTTTGGAGCAATTCCAATTGTCTCTGGTCTGGTCTGTAATCCATTGCTTATGCTGACTGCTGAGACGTCCAAAGACGCAATGTTTTCTGTTCGTTTAAAATATTTCCACAAGGTCATTATACTCATTACTGTTAGAAACAACTGATTAGTGATTGCCATAGTTTACATTTCCGTACCTAGGGAGTACGGTGATTACGAATTTCCAACATGTGCAGACAAGACCTTTTTGCCTATGCGAAGAACCTTATTGTTTAAAATGATTACATAATAACTGACGATGAAGTAAGTATGAATCAACAAAGCGATCTGCCGAGTCCTACCTTATAGAAGTAAATTTCTTGAATTCAATTTTACTCCCAAACATACCTAATCACGTACAAATACTCAAAACTTTCAAAAATACCCACCAAATCACGAAAATTACTTAAGTACCTAATTTAAAAAAACACGTAGTAAAATGTTTCAGGCGTCCAGGCTTTGAACTGAATTTAAAATGCACAAACACTCGACAGCCGACACGGTACAGCGTAGACATAAGACAGTCACAACTCAATGTAACATGGACTACGCAATCCGTATAACTGTAGACTTAAACAGGATTAGAATTAAAACATGGCTAATACGGAAAGAATGTTTGAACCCTAAGCTTAGCACATTTTTATACAGCATTGTAACACATTCAAACACATAATAGTGTTTATTTCAGATTCCCGAAAGGCTGAACGGCTTTTTGTCAATGTTACGTAGTATGCAATGATTTTGGTGCATTTTTTACAATCTGAATATTGTCAAACTATCAAAATGTCAAGAACAGGATGAGCAGGACATGTGCAACGCATGGACGACACAAGAACCCCGAAAAAGTTATTGGGTGGTAGATGCCGAGGAAGACCTAAAGAGCGGATTGACGAAGTGTAGCAAGGGTTTTAGCAGATCAGAGATGTAAAGAAGCTGCATTTGATGGAGGAATTTACTTAACCATGCCAAGGTTCACCCAGGACTGTAGTAGTAACGCTTATGATAAGTGTCTTCAAACCTGCAAATACAGGATACGCACATTATAGATTTGGTCTAATGATTGAATATCGGTCGGCCGATCGATACTCGGGATTTACGTATAAAGATATTCTAAAATGTAAGCTATTGTACTTTCTGCCATGTAACGTTCTAGCCATCTAGTGCTTGTAACAAAGGCTGTATGGGGTGGCATACTGCCAAAGACTCTGCAGACAATATTTCTAATTTATTTTCGTAGCCCGTCCGTTGGTGAAACACCGCTTTTATAAATCGAGGGGGACCATTTGTATGCCTTAATAGCTTGTCATGTTGTTAAATACAAGTTAAAATTGGCATTTGGCAGTTGTTCTAACCAGAACTGTTGATCAAGAATATGCTAACACAAAGATTATCAGAGGTCTGTGGCCGATCATTCATAGTTATTCACTTCATTCATTGTTTCTATTAAACGTCATCATAACGTCAACCGTAGTGGACACGCCAGACTTGCAACCTCAGCAGCACGATATGTCGGATAGCAATACCATATGGTCGTCATAAAATCTCACAATGCATAGCATATAAAACGTCTCACTGACGCTAGACGATAACGAATGTTGCGTAGTTAGGTGCCGCGGGGTCAATGCCATGTTGTAGGTGGGGCATTGACCCCGCGTTTTAACTAATCATTGCGGGTATTGAAAAATACTAAATCACTAAAACTACAAGTATAAGGCAAATGGTTATTGGTTTGTAACGCTATACCTAAACACAATGTTTCTAATTATTACACCCTGTACTTATACAAAACTAGCTGATGCCCGCTAATTCGTTCGTGTGGATTTAGGTTTTTAAAATCCCGGGGGAACTCTTTGATTTTCCGGGATAAAAGTAGCCTATGTCACTCTCCAGGTCTATATCCATGCAAAAAATCACGTCGATCCGTTACACCGTTGCGACGTGATTGAAGGACAAACCAACAAACAAACACACTTTCGCATTTATAATAAGGGTACTGATGTACATAAGCAAGGACAAAAGGAGCCTCATTCGTTTCTTCGTTCATATTCATTCGATGGACGATACAGCAAGCGCAAGCCGCATTGCTAGGTCATGTGGAGCACGAGCACCCCCCGTGGTACCTAAGGGTTGCGGTGTGAACTGCGAAGGTTGATCCAATTACAATGGTGACTCGTAATGCCGGCTATCTACCGAGTATGTTTCAGGATCATTTCATAATATTTACGCTGTGTTACTGTGTGAAACTAACGGAAAGGAGATGGACAGACAGGCAGAAAGACAGACAACAAATTCAAATTCAAATTCAAATTCAAATTCAAATTTCTTTATTGCGAATATGGTTAAACAGTGCAGATATTACAAAACAAAAAGGTACAGCCAAATTCTGCCTATTAGCATGCAATATATTATTGTGATGACTTATGATATACCTAACTACGTGTACATAGTTTTGATAAAATTAGTCAAATTAAATACTTAGTCACAAAAAAATACAAATTTAAATGATAATGTTACAAATGTCAAAAATTAAAATAAAACTAAAATTTCTCTACAAGGTAATCATTAATCGAGTAATATGTCTTTTCTAACAATAGTTTTTTCAATTTTATCTTAAATAAAGGAAGTTCTCGCGTCTCAATTATATATCATAACAAAGTGATCCTATAAGGGTTCCGTTTTTCTTTTTGAGGTCCGGAACCCTAAAAAGTCTCATATTGTTTTGCAGTCGTGGCATTAAGTTTGTGATAGGCATATTTCAGGCAAATTTTGTCCATCTCGTTTAAAGAGTTTATTCAAAGGAAAATTATTGAGGACTAGCTGATGATGCCCTGCTAGATTAAGCTGTGGATAGCCTAGTGGCTAGGACGTCCGCCTTATAATCGGAGGTCGGGGGTTCGATCCCGGGCACGCACCTCTAACTTTTCGGAGTTATGTGCGTTTTAATTAATTAAATATCACTCGCTTTAACTTGAAATATTTGTCTTTTTAAGTACTTACTAGGTACAGAGAACCTGCAAAATTTTGGTTTTCAACAGGACTTCTATATTTATTAAATTCATATTTAACTTTTGAAACAAAGAATTTGAACGTTGCCAAGCGGTTTTATAACAAGCCTCCGGTGACTCGCTAGCTCGTCCAATAGTAGATACTTACTTGACATTGAGCTGTCTCTGAATGAGCAGCTTCTTCTCGATCTGCTCTATGGGGAACTGGGGAACCTCGTAGGGCGCCGACAGCTCGTTGGGGAGCTCCCGTGGCGCCTCCGCCCCCACTGCACTTGTCGGAGACTCGCTACCTGTAGCCAGAAGATAAACTCTCTTAGAACTCAGGAACAGAGTTGAACAGGAATAGGAACTGTTAAAAACTAAAGGTTGGAACAGTTAAAAGTGACGACCTCCCTGGCGCAGTGGTAAGCGCTGTGGTCTTATAGGTGGGAGGTCCCGGGTTCGATTCCTGGCAGGGATTTAGAATTTTATAATTTCTAAATTTCTGGTCTGGTCTGGTGGGAGGCTTCGGCCGTGGCTAGTTACCACCCTACCGGCAAGGCCGTGCCGCCAAGCGAGTGTTTTCCTTCATCAAAATAATCTTTCATCGCATTTTTGTTAAAACCCTCAGTATAAATTTATCTCAACGAGTTATTTATTGCATGTTGTTGACCAAGTTCTCGGGCAAGGCCAATGTCAAAATAGATAATAATATAAAAACGATTATAAAATTATTATTACTGTTCACTGACGCAATTTTAAAATTATTACACGTAAAGGCGACCTAAAGAGCCGCCATTGAAACATAAATATTACGCACGTCACGTATTGAGTTATTGATCTATGTAAGTAGAGTGACCACATTCTATTATTATTAAGGAATATTAGGTAGGTAATAAAATTATTTATGAATTGACTGTTTGTTTAAATTTACTAGAGCAAGCACATTCTAAGATTATTATTAAGGAATATTAGGTAGGTATTATTTATTTTTTAATTAGCTGTTTGTTTAAATTTACTACAGTAAGAGAGAGAGATTCAGAAATATTGATGGATCGATGCACATGGATGAGCCGCTTTTTATTATTTTTCAACAAAGTTTATTTTGTGGTTGTGAAAAAGGGCCTTAATCGCTTAAAGCACCTTCATCATCATCATGATCAACCCATTGCCGGCTCACTACAGAGCACGGGTCTCCTCTCGGAGTGAGAAGGGTTTTCGGCCATAGTCTACCACGCATGTGCGGATTGGTAGACTTCACACACCTTTGAGAACATTATGGAGAACTCTCAGGCATGCAGGTTTCCTCACGATGTTTTCCTTCACCGTTAAAGCAAGTGATATTTAATTACTTAAAACGCATATAACTCCGAAAAGTTTGAGGGGCGTGCCCGGGATTGAACCCCCGAACTTCGACTAGAAGGTGGACGTCCTAACCACTAGGCTATCACGGCTTTTAAAGCACCTTAGGTGTAATCATATTAGTGCGTTGTAATAGTAATAATTTCATTGGTTTATCATACCACCAGTCTGCGCCAATGTGACGACAAAGTCGGTCTCAATGACGAAGACAACGCTCTACGAAACCGCCATCTCTTCGTAAAGGTCGATGTACCTACAAGATTTCATGCCGTAGGTACAGTAGTAATTGTGTCAAAAAACTAGACACGCGACTCAGGAACTCAAAGCATAAAGAGAGCGATAAGTAGATATTATTATTACGTCTTGGGTATAATATTTATCGTGATCCGCAATAAGCAATCCTATCAAATTGATAGCCGCGATATTATCATTCGCAGACCATTGTGACATCACATTAGGTATTTTATCAGTACCCGTAGTACAAGATTTTACGTCTCACCAAACCAAACCAAATTCGAGAGTCGAAATACTTCCGCGTTACAGTAAACTGGATCTTTTTAAAGCTCAAGTTTGTCTACACTTCTACAGCCAGCGCTCCAAGCGGAAACATTGCGAAATTAAAATCAGTGGCATTGAATATTGACTTCAATTCAAGGCTGTTTAGGTCCATTTTACTGTAACGCGGAAGTATTTCGACTCTCGAATTTGGTTTCGTTTAGTGAGACGTAAAATCTTGTACTACGGGTACTGTACCGATATCTGCAGATTCTTTAGTTTATCTAGCAAACTATGGATTGAACATTGCTCCGTTTTATATGCTATGATTAGAAATTATATAGGTACCTATGTTTAATACCTGTCTCGTACCTATTTAATAGGATAATAAAATGAATATCATGATTCAGAATCGGTGAAAAATCAGCCATAGTAGCACAATATACTTATAATATCGACTAGCTTATGCTCGCGACTTCGTCCGCGTGGACTACACAAATTTCAAACCCCTATTTTACCCCCTTAAGAGTTGAATTTTCAAAAATCCTTTCTTAGCGGACGCCTACGTCATAATAGCTATCTGCATGCCAAATTTCAGCCCGATCCGTCCAGTAGTTTGAGCTGTGCGTTGATAGATCAGTCAGTCTGTCAGTCAGTCAGTCACCTTTTCCTTTTATATATTTAGATTTCTGTTATCAAATCATCAATTTATAGACATTTATCGAAGAGTCAATCCAAAAAAAGATATTAGATCTTAAAAAAAATACTTACTTAATTCAATTTAGGAACGTAAACAGTTTACTAACTTGCACTGATAGATGTTTCACGGATATTATCTCTGAGTACTGTAGCTATACATTATATCACGCGAACGAAGTCGCAAGCAAAATATAGTACTATTTAAAATCATTGAAAGTTGATAAAAGACGAAGTAGGCCAGCGGACCCCAGCGCTAGCTTTTGTTACATCTCTGTAAAGGCCAGGTTTTTGTTGATTCCCCCATCCGTTACATTGGCAGACTCATTCCCACGATAAATTTTTATAAGTACACATAAATGTAAGTATAATATATAGGTCCCTAGACGTCCACTCCACCATAATATAATATTCCTTCTAATTTGATGGAAAAAATTAACTACATATGTAAGCTAACTTGTTTTTAGTTTATTATAAGATCCCTAATAATATTTTTTTTCTATAACATAGATTCATTCGGGCAAAGCTAGTGACAGTTAAACTAATTGATCAGAAACCGACTTCCGTTTTAGACTAATAAAAAAGGTATTTCTTAGTAAGTTTTTACGCAGTGCGTTACATTTTTTCATAGGAACGCAATGCGTCACGAATAGGGTAACCACTTCACTTTTGGGCTAAAGCCAATTCGCGCCCATTATTATAAGTTGTTAGCAATTATCCAAACATTAAATTACCATTAAACACAACGTTGAATGATAATGTGATTGTGACACTATTCGTTTACAGAGTATAAAAACATTACTATATATTTTTTCAAAGAATATTAGCCATGTCATCGCATAATAATTATATTCCCCTTTCCCTTCTAACTAAACGTAAAGTTTGTGCGAAGAGTAGGTAGGTACGACAATAGTGCAAAGGGTGGGGTTTGAAACGGCAACCTTTTGAAATTCAACTTCCGCTTCTTAACTATTAAGCTATTGAGCTTCCACTTCAACCAGCAAGAAACTCGGCGGTTGCTTCTTATAAGAAGCTTACAGTGTTTGGAGTTTCGGATGAATCGATAGACATTATGGATATAATTATAATTCACCCAAAATTATTTACGTTTTTCTTCCTGTTCTTTGTCATCATACTGCGTGTTGGAGGTAGTTCGACTCCTCACATGCCACAGGTCCTTGTCGAAACTGTACATCACTAGCTATTTTCTTAATACACAACACTCAATAACACAATTGTCATCACTAAAAAGTCTTAGTAATTTAATATACACTTATCATTCATTCTTTATAGTCTATTATTTAATTTTAATATATAATTTGTTTTAAATATACGAAATGTACCTATATTGAAAAATTAAAGTATTATATTAATAGTCAAAACACTACTATGTTCTCAATAACTTAAAGCTCTCAATTTTATCTGTGGTCCACTAAACAACTGTTTAAATCGTGTTTAATTTAATATTATTAGAATACGTTTGCATTATCTACGTAAAAGCTACACAGTTACAAAAACTGTTGTCAAAAGGGTTATCAAATGAATTCGGTGAAAATAGTAATAGTGTTCACAAACTTCGTGATAGCTAGGTGTAAATTGGCTTGTATTAAATTATTTAGGGTTGTCAGTTTGTCGCAAAATAAATTGTTTTTAGTAAAACAACGGTGTATTTTGTAGGGTGAATATGATTTGTGTAACTAAAGGACATGATGATTTATTAAATACAAAATTATTTCCGTATTCCTAGAATTTTAATTGGAATACTTGCTCGGTATACAATAATTATTAATAAATCAACGTAAATAATAATAAATCTAATAGCTACTTACCTACCTAATTCTTTTTCTCTACTACAACTTTGTTATAATACATAAGTAGGTACCTACTAAGTTTGTCCGATTGTTTGTGTGGCTTTGCAAAAATACTGTATTTTTAGATGAAACTATGACAGTACTAGAGCATAACCAACTAATCTGACTGCTACTACTAAAACTGCTCTATCTTTCATCAGAATCTAGCCAATAGAATTACTTAAGATACTGCTTGACTGAAATCGCGCTAACAAAGCCGAGAACTTACTGTTAAACTACATTGTAGTAAACACGAGTTTTCGTAAGTGTGTCGCCGTGGATACGTCACTGTCCTTAATTACAGGGCGTAGGTAGCTGTCTATTTGTCTATCGAATTTACGATCTCATTTGTCCACCTTACTGAACTGTATTGACTTTCCAATCGGATGATTATTTCGAGCTTGTGTACTCAGTGTCACGAATAGGTATAAGCCCTAGCTAATAAACCAACACAGGACCCTTAATTGCGCGGCTTTCAAATCATAATTCACTCAAATATCTACAAGCTCAGAATACAAAAAATTTTGAGTAGGTATACAAATATCTGAACAACTCTGATTTCGGTCAAATAGGTATATTTCTTAAAAATCAGTAAAGAGTGCAATTTTTAAATATCTTGAAACTCATATTTTTTCATTTTTAACCGAAAGCCTATAAATTGATTTTCATGAATAGCTATAACTTGTAACTTGGTTCAATTTTATTCCCAAATTATCCTAAATCCCTGTCAACAAAAACAGCCTAAGCCGTACCTACCTCATATTAGTTATTTCGTCCCAAAATAGGGCGAAATTTGTGCCACGTTTCATGTGAAGATACGATAGTAATATCATAGAGAATCAACGCCTTGTATTGGTTTTCGAAGCTCATCATTATTCTGAGCTTGTATGTTCACGAATGCAACAAAACTAGCTAATATAAACATGGACTGGAAATATAGTTTTGCTAACAATAATTGACAAAACTGAGTGGTTAATTTAATGCTTAAGTACTTAATAAATTTTAGGAATTTAATTTTAATATAAACAGTTCATATTTTCAAAATAATCATGATATTGTTATGAGATAAATGATATAATATCAAAATATATATTTAAATACTACAAAATAATTTGTTGTTGTTATCGTAAAAGCTAAGATTAATTATTATTAGAGTAAAATAGTTAATTTCACATTAATTGTGGGAATATGTGAGAATAATAGACTTCCAAGTTCTAACTAGTTAGAAAGGTGAAAAATATTAATTAGTCATATTAAAATCATAGGCAGCTTCTACAAATATTGGATCATAGCCTACATATTATTTGGTTGGAAGTTGTTATATTATCTTTAGATGTTATAAAATTATCATTCCTCGTGCAAAATTCAGAATCATTAAAAGAGCAGTAAGTACGAGAAGAAAAGTCCATTCATGGTTTAGAATTTATGATGAAAATCTCGGGTCATTCTATTTTAAGCTTGTTCCTCAGCCGGGTGACGCAATGTTTTATCATTCCACTGCCACCCTAGCTCGGTGCAAGGTTACATGATAAGAGAACCACTATGAAAGCTTAAAGTGATATATAACTAATTATTTATTAATAACTAGCTGATGACCTGCGACTTCGTCCACGTGGACTTAGTTTTTAACACCGACATCTATTGTAGGTAGGTACCTACGGTAAATGTCGGTGGGTTTTAATGATCCCGTCAGAATTTCTTAATTTCTGCGTCATATCACATTCCCTAAAAATTAAAAGTGACATAAGAATAAAGATTTATGCTAAGCTATCAATGCGATGTCATCTACCTACTTAGGTATATTAAGTATATTAGTAGAAATCACGTTTATCATAATCAATTTGTAGATGAGCGTAGAGTCTCATTTAGAATTACCTATCCTGGTTTTATTATTATTTTTAAGGAATTTCTAATTGGAGATCAGATTTTAAAAATAAATAACTCATTTTTATAAACATAAATGATAGATAAGTATGTACCTACTAGTATATATTTTTTTAAGAAATATGCCTATTTTATTAATTATCTGGGTTTTGAAGCTTTACATACATTTCAATTCATTTACCTACTTTCGTGTGAATATAGATTTACTTATGTGATATTATTATAAAGTTATATTAAAAAAGTTCTGTTTTCAATTTAGATTATTTTCATCAAAGGGAAACTTAATACAAATTAATCCTTAGGTATATTTAAAAAATAAATATATCAAGATATCACCACCTTTTAAGTATACCTATGTACCTCATCATATATTATATTATGTAATATGTGTGTTATATTAAATCGTTGCATAATGTAATGGAAAAATATAAGAAACGTTTTAAAATAAACATATATTTTGTGAGCACTTTACAAGCACCTTTACTAAAATAGCAAAAACCGCATCCTGCTAATGCCGTGCCTAATTACTTTGCGTGATTTCATGTGTGCCTGCAACATTAAAATATGTGCTAAACAAACACAAACACTCATTTCGTATTCAAACAGCTGTTTAGGCGCTCACAAACTATGCTTCATATACAAAATATTGGCATATGTAACACCAAAACGTGGTATATATAACATTACGTGTATACGTGGAATTATATATCGTATATAATTAAAAAATATATACAAGTCAAAATGCCACGCGACCGACGTTTTAAGGCAGGTAATTGAGGCGCAGTTATGTGCGCCTTCACGGAGGTTCGCGTAGTGACTGGAGGACTGAGGATAGACTGTACCTCAAAGCCTGTATAACCGCCCGATACCAAGTGCCCCACACGACTTGGCCCACGATAAAAATTGACCCGATGTTCGTCACGTCAACAATAGATGCAAATATCATTAGTACGCCTTCTATGCATAGCTTTCTATAGTTGGCTAGAGTTAATCGCTGTTTAATCATGCCATTTGGTTTATTACTTCAAGGTTAAAAGATAGGTATGCGCTTAGAACAATAACACCCACGATAAAAATGGCACATGATAAAAATATAAAGTTATAATTGGACTGCGTATGGCTCTACTATCTACTAAGTATCACCAAAGGAATGGTGCTCACTTACATTTTTTATATTCAAACCAGTTTATATATTACCGAGATCTGTTGGAATTTATCTATTTTCCTACTATCTATCTCTGTAGGTAGTTACCAAATTTTCTTCCGTAGCGTGTGTAAGTCCATACAATAGGCCTAATGTCCAGTAAGCGGACGTCTATACCTACTCTATAAATTGACGATGAAGATGATGATAATGATGACGTAAAAAAAAGAAGGAAAAAATTCCGTAACACAAGACAAAGATAGTGATTCAGTGTGTAACATTTTGTTTACACAATAAACAATTAGTCTACTTACAGAAGACTGCACGTGGAAATGTACTCCCATACCTACGATTGAATTATATGGGTGCGCTGATACAAATATTGATTTCTGGCTGAATGGCGATTCCTGTTATAGCTATATCAAATTTCTGAGAAGAATTGATAAAGGCTTTGCTTGCTATTAAAATATAACCATAGGTACTAGTTACTACATAGCATAGGTTATACTACATAATGTTATGTAGCTACTTATTGCAGTTTATACATAACTAGATGATGCCCAGGACTTCGTCCACGTGGATTTAGGTTTTTAACAATCCTGTGGGGACTACAATTATTGTCCGGGATAAAAAAGTAGCCTACGTTTTTCCCTGAGATGCAAGCTATCTCTGTACTAAATTTCGTCAAAATCGGTTAAACAGATGGGCCGTGAAAAGCTAACAGACAGACAGACAGGCAGACATACTTTCGCATTTATAATATAAGTATAGATAGAAGTTAATTCTCCATTAACAATTAGATTTTCATTAGAAAATGTTTAAGTAGATACAATTAAATATACCGTACTATTTATTAAGTAGGTCTATTCTTCTAATCCAAAATTTAAAATAGCTTATTAAAATAAATTTAATTAATAGATAAAAACACACTAGGAATATTCGATTATCTTTATTATTATTTCCTATTATTAATAATCCTTATTTTAATTTTAAACAAGATCGTCACCCTATCTACACGAAGAGTACCTATTGCAAAACATTGTGTAGTCTGAGTCATAATTTCGCCGACCCACACATACCTTCGATAGCTCAGTTGGTAGAGCGGTGGACTGTAGAGGTTTACCACATTGTCATCCATAGGTCGCTGGTTCAAATCCGGCTCGAAGGATATTTTTGTTTTTTTCACATTGATTTTGGAAATATCGTTGATTTCAATTAAAACAAATATACATATAGGTATAATAAACGATACAAGCAATATTTTTAGGTAGTTAGATACTAACTTCATGATCAACCTATCGCCACCGGCTTACTACAAAGCACGGGTCTCCTCTCAGAGTGAGAAGGGTTTAGCCATAGTCTACTATGCTGGCCACGTGCGGATTGATAGACTTCACACATCTTTGAGAACATTATGGAGAACTCTCAGGCATGCAGGTTTCCTCACGATGTTTTCCTTCACCGTTAGCAAATGATATTTAATTACTTAAAACGCGCATAACTCCTAAAAGTTAGAGGTGCGTGTCCGGGATCGAACCCCGACCTCCGATTAGAAGGCGGACGTCCTAACCACTAGGCTATCAGTTATCACAGCTGCCCGTAAATTGCTATTGCGCTGAAGGCATGTCTCATTAACATCGAAATGACGTCATTTTGACGTCAGCCGAAATAAAATTATAGGTAGGTACCATCAGCTCGAAACTTCAGTCTAGTACTGACGTCACTAAAATGGCGGCCACGCGCATTAGCAATTTGCGGGAATTATACTAACTTACTAATCTATTAATTTATTTAAAAAAAATTTAATCATCAACTTACGGGCATCATCAAAAAACGAGTCAGTGATGATGAGTGGTGAACGAGACCCATCCTGAACGCCTCTCGACGACATTGTACTTTATCACTTTTTAGTTTTTTTAAGTGTAGTAAACAGCTGATCTTCAAGAACTACCTACTCGTAACAATTACTTATTATAACACAACATTTAACACACTTTAACTCTTTAGGTACGTAATAATTATAGAGATTTTTCCGACTTGTTCATTAATCATGTCTACAAATGAACTAAATATTAAATGAAGTCCATTTGTAGACATGAATAATGAACAATTATTAAAGAGTAGGTATGATTAGATTTATTGTTATTATCAACTGAATTTAGTTTTTGCAACACAGTCCGCACCTCTAGAATGATTGTTCATAATTATATCCTTACATAAAAATTCACAAAATAAACCTCTACATTATAATGAACAAAAAATCAATGCAAGTTCCCGTTACAAAATTATTTATATTATTTATTTTTGTGACTAAGTATTTAATGTGATTAATTTTATCAAACTATGTACACGTTGTTAGGTATATCATAACATATTGCATGCTGATAGGCAGAATTTGGCTGCACCTTTTTGATTTAGGCACATTTCCACTGTTTACACAGATTCGCAATAAACAAATTCGTATTTGCACAATGCAAAGTCCTACCAAACAACAAACTGCTCAACTTGCAGTGAGCTGGTGTTATGAAGACTTTGATGATAAAAGCGACAGAAAGTGATTGATGGAGTTACGTCGTCTTATGGACGGATTTAAGTTTTTTTTTAAATAAAAAACTAGCTGATGCCCGCGACTTCGTCCGCGTGGAATTAGGTTTTAAAAATCCCGTGGGAAACTCTTTGATTTTCCGGGATAAAAGTAGCCTATGTCACACACTGTCCAGGTCTTTATTTATACCCATGCAATCCGTTGCACCGTTGCGACGTGACTGAAGGACAAACCAACAAACCAACAAACAAACAGACTTTAGCATTTATAATAAGGTTACTGATGGCGAGCACACGACCAGGCGGGTCATCTGATGTTAAGTGATTACCGCCGCCCATTGAACATTTGCAATACCAGAGGAACCACCAATGCGTTACCGGCTTTTCAGGAATTGGTTTAATCTGTATACATAATGGAGTAGGTCAAACTGTTGGTAAGTAGGTTTCATATCACGACGGGTTCTTGACCTGCATCTACTGGCCTATCACCTAGTAAGGGTCGGATTAGGCCTATTAGAAATAGGCGCCCTAGGCAACGCAAAGCTTGGGGCTCCTTACTCCTAGCCCCTCTTCATTTTTCAATCCAATAAAGTTAATATTTAAGAAGTTTTCCGAGATTTTGAGGTGTAATTCCCGGCAGTTTAATAGTCGCGTCTGACCTACGGTGCAAGTGACCTATTATTCCACGCTATGTACGAATGTAGCACTCACACTAATACAGATGGCGAACGCGGAGTGTGACGCGGCGCGGCGCTGGTGTGTCGCGCGCGGCCCACTGACGCCCAAAAAATGATATTGCGACGCGTCCTGCTGTTAACTTCAAGAACGACTATTTAATTGGCGCGGACTATATAAGGCGGCTTTAGCGATAAGGCCGCCTTTGCATGCTACATCTATTAGAATAAGATCCTGTATTGTGTTTTTTCAATGTTTACTTTGTGTTGTGTTTGTGTGCAAAAAAGTGTCAATAAATAAATAAAATAAAAATAAATATTAATTGAAGTTCGAAGCGTGTTATGTACCTACTTATTTCTGCAATTTTCGTTCGTTTCACGCTTATCGAAGAACTTCCTACAGACTGACTCTATCGCGATACGGCTGGAGCTGTAATGTAATCAGATGAAAGTTTCGTATCCGGCCCCAACGCCTTGCGCCTCTCAGTTTATTTCCGCTAATAAATAAAGCCGCGCACGGCTGTGATTGCCTATCGGATGTCTACGTCATAATAACTATCTGCATGCCAAAGGAGATCGCCCGTGAACGGGCCCCTCTTTTGTGGCGTCGTGTCAAAACTTAAATTAATTTTTTTTTTTAATGTGTTATTTTTTTACGATTATGTTTTTTACGATTTTTTTTCACTCTATTATTGAAAATATCCACAATTACAGTTAAAATCGTAAACATGCATTTATTTTGAAGAAGTATTAATTAAATATAACCTCAATATCAGCAATATAAAAAATAAGATATCTTTATAACCAGGGTGAATAAATAGAAATCGTTTGCAGAATATAAAGAGTTAATTATTTGTTTACAAAATAAAATTAGAACCATGGTGACATAACAATTATATTAGGGGGGGCCCAAAGCTCCTAAGAAAATGGGCAATCTCTTTTCATCCTAATCCGTCCAGTAGGTAGCTTAAGCTTTGCGTTGATGGATCAGTCATGCCCGGTGTCTGAGGTACTTTTGACGACGGTTTATCTGTTTAGTCAGCCAGTCAGCTTTTCCTTTTATATATTTAGAAGAATGCATCCTTGCATTTTATTTGCGTACTATAATTAATTTAGAGGACGTCCGTTCACAGACCGTCAACATCAAAGTCGTAATTTTTTTTTAATTTAAACGCGCAGAGTTTTGTGTAAGATTTATGCTTATGCTACAGATGCTGCGCGCTCGGGAGTCGGGATTGCAGAGAGCTATATTTAGAGGAAGGTCACGCGAATTAAGAGCAACACTTCTGTTTATTTCATCCACATCTTTTGTAGCAGCGCGCCACGTGGCCGCTCAGATATAGAATTTTGTTTGTGTATAGAAATGAAATTCACTATGCACTATGCACTAAATATAAATATTTTTAACTAGGTATCTATAATTTTAAGTCTGCTTTTTTTCTTTTTTTTTTAAACTTGAATATTATTAATTTAATATTGGGCTAGCGCATTATTACGAGACATTTATATTATTCAACTTGATAAGTAATGTTTCAATGGACACTTAATTTAGTGATGCGATAATTAGAATGATTGTAACTCAAATAGCATTGTTGCTTGGAAATAGCTGCAACGATTTGGATGAAATTTAGTCTTTAGATAATGTTTTACTTTCCAGCTTTATGATAGCTTTCATCAGTTATTACAAAATTAACTTCGAAAGATACCAAGCGAATTTCGGTTACTACAATAGGTAGGACTTTATATTGTACAAAATAATAATTATTAAGTAATCAATACCCATATTATAATTAATACGAAGGTATCTATAGTACGCGATATGTCGAGATGGCATTCGGGGTATGAAGCGGGGGGGAGACCCCGCACACCCGCACGTCACCCGTGCTGTTCCGCACCGAGCTGGCGCGGGGCTGTGCAGTGTGCAGGTTTGAAATTTGGCAGGTAGGTAGGTCTTATAGCAGACATAAGGGGAAAAATCTGAAAACCGTGAATTTGTGGTTACATCACACAAAAAAAATTAAATTGTGGTCATGAACTAATAATTAATATTTTAAATTTTCGAAGTAAGATAACTATATCAAGTTGGGTATCCATATGAAAAACAGATTTTTATTTATTTTTATGCATCGTACTTTTTAAGCTATCGTGCAAAATGTCGAAAAAATACGACTGTAGTACGGAACCCTCGGTGCGCGAGCCTGACTCGCACTTAGCCGCTTTTTTTTAGTAAGTATGCCGTTGTGTTCAATGGCTTATACCGGATGAAACGCTATAGATCGTAGTTATTCATGATTAATCTCGATCTGTTGATGTCTAGCACTCGAAGCCGAAACGTTGCCAACTGCCACCCGGGTTGATTATGAAGCATCGGAAAACTATTAATTTGTCTCTGACAGAGAGATTATGATAAATATCTAATGGTATTTTAAACTTAAGTAAAATTTCTTATTTCTTCTCTATATTTTAGGGTCATCACTACCCCTATTATAAATGCGAAAGTGAGTTTGTTGGTTTGTCTTTCAATCACGTCGCAACGGAGCAACGGATCGACGTGATTTTTCGCATGGGTATAGTCAAAGAAATGGAGAGTGACATAGGCTACTTTTTATCCTGGTAAGTCAAAGAGTTCCCACGGGATTTTTAAAAACCTAAAACCAAGCGTACGAAGTCGGTGGCATCAGCTAGTCTTTGAAAAAATTACATTTTGAACATGTCTATTTTTAACAGCCACATAGAATAGAGATCAATAGTAATAAATATGCTCGGAGTTTCTCTACAGAGGCATCAAATCAGAAATTAGGGGATCCGTAGAAGAACCAGAGTGAATGACATAAGGCCAATGTGTGGCGAAGTTGAAGTGGTAATGCGCAGGGCACATAGCTCTCTAACTTCTAAGAACCGATAGAACATGGTTGTCTTCCCAAGGCGCTAGAACGCTGTGCTTCCCTCGCACTGGAAACCGCAGCGTTTGAAGACCTCTACGAGGTGGGTGGCATAAAACGCTCAGCAGAACGGACGGTCACGGACGTCAGGGAGTCGGTCGCTTTGATTCAGGCGGTCAGCCCGTAACTTACCTAACCAACAGTGGACTCTATCGGTTGACGACAACGACAACCCACCCATCAAAACCCAGCAGTGCAAAATTATTTACCTACTTCGATGTTGTTTTACTGTTTCTTCAGATGTGAACAGGCACAAGGTAAGACGTAAGTAGGTATGCGCTGACATAAATCACCTATGTACATGTGGAAGTATTTTCAGCGATAGTGGCTGCCAACACATACGCACGCCTGCACTACGCAGCTCAAGAGTCAAAGACCTATCCATACTAATATTATAAATGCCAAAGTGTGTCTGTCTGTCTGCTAGTTTTTCATGGCTCAACCGTTCAACCGATTTTGACGAAATTTGGTACAGAGATAGTTAGCATCCTGTTAGGCTAACATGCGCACCACGATAAAATTTTGTCTACGCATTTACTCGTCTTATTTGTATGAAGAAACACGAGATAATGCGTAGACAAATTTTTTTCGCGGGGCGCATGTTAGGCCCTCTGGGGTATGCTAACTATAATATGTATGTCTATGGTAGTATTAGACATAGGCTACTTTTCATACCGGAAAAATGAGGAGATCCCACATGATTTTTAAAAACCTAAATCCTTTTTTTTTTTTTATTCATTATAGGCAAACGCTTGACCGCAATCACACCTGATGGAAAGTGATGATGCGGCCTAAGATGTGACGCGTTTACCTAGAAGATGCCTATTCACTCTTGTTTTAAAGATACCCGGGTTGTAATTGGTAGGAAACACATATCGTGGAAGAGTATTCCAAACCTTAGCCATGCGTATGAGGAATGATGACGCAAAACGTTTCGTGCGTGTAGATGGGATGTCGACGACATAAGGATGGAAACTCGCCCGACGTCTTGCGGTTCGGTGGTAAAATGGTGAAGGGGGGACAAGATCGAAAAGTTCCTGAGCACACTCTCCGAAATATATCCTATAAAACACTGATAAGCCGGTAACCTTGCGGCGGTGATCAAGACTTTGAGGTTTCGCCAGTAACGGAGAGTCTTCTCCAATGAGTGATGAGTCTCCTAGCTCGACGATCAACGGCGTCCAGAGCCGCTAGTTGGTACTTAGCGGAGCCATCATAAAGGTGACTGCAGTACTCCATGCAGGACCTTACTTGTGCTTGATACAAAGTAATCAGTTGGCGCGACGTGAAGTACTTGACCTTGTTAAGGATGCCGAGTTTTTTTGCGGCGGTCTTGGCTTTTGCTTCGATGGATTCGATGAATCCACGCGGACGAAGTCGCAGGTATCATCTAGTAGGTAATAGAGAGCTTATGCCCACGACTTCGTCCGCGTGTACTGTTCAAAGAAACCCCTATTTTAACCCCTAAAGAGTTGAATTTTCAAAAATCCTGTCTTCGCGATGTCTATGTACCCAATAATAGCTATCTGTATGCGAATATTGCATACCTATTTAGAAATTATAAAATTTCAAACCCGTGCCGGGAATCGAACCTGGGACCTCCCACTAACAAGACCACAGCGCTTACCACTGCACCAGGCAGGACAACTCTTAACTTTTCGGAGTTAAGCAGGTATGTGCGTTTTATGCAATTAAAAACATCGTGAGGAAAACCTGCATGTCTAAGAGTTCTCCGTAATGCTCTCAAAGGTGTGCGAAGTTTGCCGATGACGATGATGATGATGATGATGATGATGATGTGTAGCACTATAAACATATTTTTTATAATCTTTTAGTGTTTTACCTACACTTCAAGGCCGAGTTGGTCAAGGCATCGGGCGCGAACCCAGAAGATGCAGGTTCGATTCCTGCCGGTTACGCAATTTTTGATATGTATTTAAAACTATAAACATAACTTTCAACTATTTCTGTCATCGGCACGCAATATACACAACTATTACAGGATTTATAGTTTATAGGCGTAATTAGTAACTCCGCGCAACATCTGATAACGACGTGAGATGACGTAATACGAGTACCTATCTACCGTAGCTCACTGCAACTGAATGTATGACATAGCGGGAATTATTTCAGTCAACAAATAATTATGATGAACCGCTAACAACTGTGCAGGTTACATTAGTACATACACGCTACCAAATTAAACGGCCACATTATGAGAAATAACAAATACGACCTCCTTCAGGTCATTATTCAGGCGAAAATAGCCGGCAGAAGACCACCAGGCCGTAGAAGAACATCGTGGCTAAAGAATTTACGCCAATGGTACGGGAAGAGTACCCGATCTCTTTTCCGAGCAGCAGTATCCAAGGTGCAGATAGCTCTAATGATTGCCATTTGCCATCCTCCGATAGGAGACGGCATTTCAATAAGAATTTAATCGCGAGAACTTGCATTGAAAACTCACAAATCACGGTCATAAACTGTATATGTAGGTGATTTTTCAGCACTTTCACAGATAACACAATGATTGTTTCTTGTTCTGAAGATTATAAGACGTTGTTTCAGTAGTGTTTAGAGGCGAACTGCGCGCGGGCAGCGGTCGTCGTAAATATAAACACTGTTTCAGACTTGTGTTCAGAACAATGAAAGTTCTACGTCCTATTGGCTATTTTGTCATGTCACGACGGCACGGTGGAATCATGCCGTGAGAATTTGAGTTTGTTTACGCTCGATTATAGCGTCTTTGTAGGTACCTATAATAGGCAACGTTTTAGAGTTCCGAATCTCCAGAGAAAAAGAGAAACCCTACAGGATCATCCCACCCCATGGCTAATAATTTTTAAGTAAACGCATTTCTCAGCGGTACAAAAAGTTATCTAAGTAAGTAACTATTAAAACAATTTTTATCAGACAGGTGTAAATTATAATATTTTATCAGCTTATCAGATATTAATAGAAATGATAACGTTAGTAAGTAGGATCTAGGTAGGTACCTTCACTAGGTATTTTTTTATAATATAGAAGAAACAAGATTTATGTTTTACTAGCTGATTCCTGCGACTTCGTCCGCGTGGATTTACGTTTTTTAAAATCCCGTGGGAACTCTTTGATTTTTCGGGATTGTTGTCGTTGCTTGGTACCTACAATCTTTAAAATATCCCCTTTCTAACAAAAAAGAATGAATGAAATCGGACTACGCGTTAATGAATTACAACTCAGTATACATTTTAACGTCCGTCACCTCTCCTACGGGAACCATGCTGAATTTCGGGATAAAAAGTATCCTATATTCTTCCTCATAGTATGACCTCAAATCGTACCAAGTTTCATTGGAATCCATTCAGTAGTTTCAGCGTGATGCGCGGCCTTGATACAGACAGACAGACAGACAGACAGACAGATAGACAGACAGACAGACAAAAATGAAAAAAATTACAGTTTTGGGTTCAGTATCGATTATAGTGCCCTCGAAAAAAAATTTTCAAAATATCTTCAATGTACAGAATTTGACCTGTTACAGTTTTATTATAAGTATTGATGATGATTGATTGATTGATTTGTCCTGCATTCATCATCTATCCTGTTTGTTTCGTATCAATCAATCAATCAATCAATCAATCAGCCTGTTTGCGTCTACTGCTGGACATAGGCCTTCCCAAGAGCGCGCCACCACACACGATCCTCTGCCTTCCCGCTACCTTCTTAAGGTCGTCAGTTTTAAAAATCAGTTTTGTTTCGTATACCTAGCTATAATCTAGGTATTTTTTTTGTATAGTTTCGTATGTATTATTTATGGTCAGCTGTTCTCACAGGCCGGGATATCGATCTCTATTACCCGATTGAGAGGAAACGCTATTTCTGACCCCCCTTTCAGTTCGCGGACGTAACCTTTCATAGATAGTCGGCTTATACAAAACTAGCTGACCCGCTCCGGCTTCACTCAGGTGGAATTTAGATAATCGAGGTGGAGGTTGAATTTCCAAAAATCCTGAAACACGTTTTTCTTCATATGTGAAAGAAACCCCAAATACTAATTTTCATGCAAATAACTTGAAAAATGACGGACTTTCATACAAACTTCCATCCCTCATTTAACTCACTTAGGGGTGGAATTTCGAAAAATCCTTTCAACTACTCTTTACAAATAACATACCTACCCTCTAAATTTCATGTCTCTAGGACCAACAGTTTAGGCTGTGCGTTGATATTATATAAGTCCGTCAGTCAGTCAGTCAGGACTTTGAATTTTATATATAAAAGAAGATAACATGAGGGGACTGATACTGTAAATAAATAATGTAAGAGACTAACAAAATGTAATACCCAAAAAAGAACTGACACAAATCGGAGGATTTCCGATGATTTTAATTTAAAAAAAACATGAGGGGGACTGGGGAGGAAAGTGAGCCCTACTACGGCTTACTTCAGGAATATTCCAATAGGTCTAATACCTACCTACGTTTCAAAGGTAAAAGACCGAAAATTATCGGCACTGATTGGGATACCTAGGACAGTTAAATCAAGATACTTGGTAAGATACCTAGGTCCATATAGTACGCGACAGGTCGGCAATCGCCCCGCACACCCCTCGCGCTAACACGGAGCGGCATAGCGCGGCTGACGTGCGGATGTGCGGGGCATCCTCCCGCCTCACACCCCGATTGCCATCTCGACCTGCCGCGTACTCTAACAACAATTTTTTCGTTTGGTTTAGTTACTTACCTATACTTTAATTTGTGAGGAAACAGCACGAAAAAATGAAAGAAAATAGAAAGATTTTAAAAATTATACTTCAGCTACCGAGTACCTAACTTGAAACTAGTCCTAGATGTAATTTATTCCGATATGTTTACTAGACTGCATCCTGTATTTTTTTTTTAAAACAGCCTAGTCAAAGAATTAGGACACAAACTAACTAACTAACTACTAAGTATAACTTACTTATGGCTATCTAACATAAATAGTTAGGTACCTACCTAACTACAATGTTATGATGATAACCATTAACTACCCAACTCAAACACAAGAAAGCAAATACAATACTAACCTATTCTCTTGTTGAGATGTGGAGTGTCCCTTTCCGGCTCCTCCTCCTCAACATCCATGTCGAAGGAAAACGGGAAACTCTTGGTTGATCCTACAAAACCGGCGGCCATAACAAATCTTTTTGACACGAAAACAACCGTCCGCAATGCGATAGAAGCCGATACTAGCGCGATACAATATAGTTACCTATAGGTATGTGTTGAGTACCTACACTGGAGGGAAACGCGGCGCGGCGGCGCACGCCGGTGCCTGGGAAGGATTTTATTTACGTGAACCTTGAACGATAAAGTATGAACACATGAGTAAAGATCGTATAAACATAATAATTTACAGAGCACCGACGAACATCGACCTTTAGAAGAAGATAGCAAATTTGTAGAGCACTGTCACTGTCATTGAGACCGACAAAACGTCATATGGGTCTGGTATGAGTGAAAGAGCCGATGTACATTACTTTCGGGCGCGTACTGTAATGCGTATGAATCGTTTTATAAAGCAGCTTGTAAGTAGATACCTAGTGTTTTTTAGTTTAGTAAACAAAATAGTTAAAAATTGTAATATTTAAAAAATATTGTAACTAGTATTGCACGCCACAAAGTGGCAAACTGTTAGAACTTTATAACAAGTATAACACCTAATGTACCTACACAGTTAATGCAATAAAATTTATTCTTTTCTATTCTATTCTTGGTTCCGTGTCACACAGAGAATTCAACCTCGTAATCATCAGCATCTTCATCAGCAACAACCCAACTTATTACATTTTATACTTTGACGTAAGACTTTTTTACACCTGTATTACCTGTTATCTCCCAAAGCCACCATGATTCAAACAGACGTTCCTCACAGTGTTGGGGACAATACGCAGACAAACTTTCAGTTTTTATAAAATAACGAAGGTTTGGCACGCGCTGGCTCTTAGTCCATAATATGTCAAAAATTAATTATTTCTTTGGAACCATTAGGCCAGGTCTCTAAACACTATACAAAACACCGTATATACCTACACATTTACGATGTTTTTAGGGTTCCGTACCTCAAAGGGGACCCTTTGTTGTCTTGTCTGTATGTCCGTCTGTCCGTCATGTCTTCTGTCAAGAAAACCTAGAATCAAGTAAAGACTAAAGACCTTTCTTAATTATGATGTTGTCATGTCGATAGCTTTAGATGTCGATAGTTACTGAAATAATCGAATGTAACAGACAGACGGACAGATCGGACAGTGAAAGTTGCACCATAAAAGTTCCATTTTACCATTTTAGTACGGAACCCTGAAGATTAGTTAGAAAGTCTCATTTCTATGAATAAAACACTTTGTTAGGTGAAAAATACATGACATGTAGTCCCGCAAATTGCTAATGCGCGTGGCTGCTAATTTAGTGACGTCAGCACTAGACTGCAGTTTCGAGCTAATGGTATATATATTTATTTCGACTGACGTCAAAATGACGTCATTTCGATGTTAATGAGACATGGTTCCAGTGCAATAGCAATTTGCGGGACTTATACTGAAAAGATTTAATTAAAATAATCTTATTTTACGTCCTAATATCGTTTGTAAATTTAACTTTCGATAGTTACTAAAATAATCGAATGTGACAGACAGACAGACGGGCAGATCGGACGGTGAAAGTTGCACCATAAAAGTTCCATTTCCCTATTTTAGCATGAAGATTAATTAGGAAGTCTAATTTCTATGCATAAAACACTTTGTTAGGTGAAAAATACATGACAGATTCTGAAAAGATTAAATTAAAATGAACTAATTATACCTCCTAATATCTTTTGTAACATTTCAGTATCACTGAAAAGAGTTTGTTCTTTACTTAGTTCTTGATAATCATTGTACAACTTGCATCCAAGCTGTTTACACTTGTCGAGGCGACTTCCTTTGCCAACCCAGGCTGACTGCCATACTCCTGAGTTATTCGTCAATTTCTCAACAAATACTGCAATCACCACGGCCAGCTCGTAATTATTGCTGCAGGACAACTGTTTTACCGACTCACTCTCTATCACACCCGCCCAATGGATCGTATATTGCTTAGCTTCCTTATTCAAATATTTTTTAAAGAAATCATTAACTCTGTTCCAAGAAGCGGCCGTCTCCTCTGAATATAATGATTTAAATAAAATTTTGAATTCAGAATCAGTAAAAATAGCGAGTTGTTGCAACATATTTATGATGCCCATTCCAAAATAAGCTATGTGGGATAGTACAGCATATTTTATTATATTCTGTTTTTCAAAGTTACTTAATCTTGTAGGATGCATCAGTGAAGTTATCACCAATTTCGCAAACATTACCTGATTCCTGGTATCAGTCTCCCGGAAGGCTTTCCAACTTTTCTTCAAAAATCCTCTATGAGGAGGAGTGTAGTGATTTAGTTCTCTGAGAAAGTAGTTGTTAAAAATTCTTTTAGAGAAATACTTTGTTAGGTTATGAAAGGTTTTCGCTTTGGCTCTCATTACAAATAAAGCTGCCATCGCAAAGAAATATTTTAAAGAAATTCTGGCTGTCACATTGTGGTCCCATGCCTCAAGGAGTCTGTTACATGCAGTACAGAAGTTAGCATTTTCGACTGGACCATAAGTAGTTTCCTCTGAGGGTGTGACGTTGATTGGAGGACGTTTCGGCCTGTACCACTGTAGAGCTGTTATACTCGGTACAGGTTTAGAACTAGACGGTCTGCTAGTTGATGTGCCATTTCTCTGGTCATGGGTTTCATGTGTAGTTTCCTTATTAGAGCTAGTTTCCTCTTCATTTTCTGAGTCATGATCAGTATCAGAATTATTGTTGGTAATATCCTCTTTGTTCATATAAGCATCTACATCTGTATCTGCTTGATTATCAACCTCTTCACCGTTCGAGTTGTCATCTTCTGGATCCTTTTCAACGGCCCTCTTCTCAAACACTTTACTTAGATCATACTTTAATTTGTCATGTGGTGTTAAAAAAAATAAGTTACCGTTCTCACCATATTCTGATTCAGGCCATATAAATTCTTCGGAGCTCGAGGAGATCGGCATAATGGCTACCACAGCTAGTGTAAGGTCCCTAGCATTTAACCCTTTTTGAATCTTTCCACCCAAATAGAAATTAAGGTAACGGCTGATGATGTTCCTCTGCACCTTCAGGTCTTTGACAGCTGCCGGGAATTGGTCTTGTGAAGCTATCTTGAGACATCTGATGTCACTCCATTCTTTGATTTCCGGTGGGTGTGGATTTTTGGAATCCATCACACTTGGATAAATCTGAAATAGGTATAAAATATTTAGTTTAAACTTGCACTAAGTACCTACTTTACTTCCTTACAGTTTTCTCAGAAACCAATACAAATAGATTAAATATAAGTAGGTAAGTACATTATTAAGGATGATTTATTATCCATCGCCGGGATGTACGCTATCCCTGTACTAACTACTACTGTCCTTGCATCAAAATCGGTTAAGCAGTGGGCTGTGAAAAGTTAGTATGATAAAAGTGCACTTACATACCTGCTTATTTCAGTACCTATGTTATCACTACGTTTTATTACTTATTTATTTTAGTTCTACTGTAAATAACCATCATAATAATTCATAACAAACGGATCAAAACACTTGCAAGTTTCATGTCATTGTTTTTTAAGCTGATTTTCCGTGATTCTCTGCCTTATAAAAATTATTTTAAATCACCGACCAGCGTACGTTAGTCCATAATTTTTTTTTTTTTTTTTTTTTTTTAATTTATTTTACGGCCCTGGATAACACTCCTTTAAGGCCTTTCAAAAATTTACAAATTCTAAAATACAAAATTGCTTATAACTAAATATTATTCTAAAAATACAAAATTGCTTATAACTAATTAGTCTAACGTTTTTACACTTTATTTATAGTATTACTTATATAATTAAAAATAGACTTAAAATATGACGTTTTACACAACAAGTCCTTTACATGGCGGGGAAAATCAATTTTTTGTTTTTGTTCCATATTTATAGTGTTTAGATCACTGGCTAATATAAGTCTTTGTATGCCAAAAGCTGGACATTTGAGTATCATATGATTAACATCAGCCTCCTCATATTCACAATAGTTACATTTTTTACTGTTTAGTATTTTTATTTTATTCAGGTGTGTTGGCACCAGACAGTGACCAAATCTCAGTCTATTCATTAATGATGTAAATTTTCTAGATTCACACTTTGTTTTGAAATACCATGGTTGTATTGGTATTTCCTTTTGAATTTCCGCATACCATTTTCCTTTATTTTTATTAGTCACATCCCACACTTCACTCCACAATTTCTTTTGTCTTATTTTAATTGTATTGCATAAATCCGTAAATGGCACTTTGATGCTACTTGAACAGTCTTCATAAAAATTACTTCTTCTTGTAGCAGAATCAACCACTTCATTTCCTGTTATGCCTCTGTGGGAGGGTACCCAAACAAATTCTATATTAATTCCCCTTTGTTTTAAATTAAGTAGTACATTTTTAATTTGGAAAATAATATAAACTAATTTATAATTACTAAAATTAAAATTATTTATAGCTAAAAGAACACTTTTCGAGTCTGTTATTAAAACATAGTTATTCATTTTAAACATTAATTCTTCTTTGATATATTCCAATGCCTTGAACAGGGCAACGCATTCAGCAGTAAACACACTGCAGTCAGAGTTTAATTTATATGATCTACATTTTTTTAACTGTGAATCATAAAAAGCAGAACTTACAAAGTTCTCATTTTTAGAACCATCCGAATATATCCTATAATGATTTTTACAATTTTCTTCAATGAACAATAGGAAGTCTAAATTGGATTTAATATCAGTGATGTGTATTCTATTTTCGAGGTTTATTACATCATAGTGGCAATCATACATAGGCCAAACGTCATTCACATTTATCTTACTAGCAATACTATGCATATAAGTCATAATCATTGACATAGTAGGTCCTTTACCGGAAAGAAGTGCTTCCGCTGTAGGTTGTAGAGTTTCAATTGATGCTTCAGTAACTTTTAATAAATCCTGTGGAAGTAATAATTTGTTTACCAAGTTAGAGTTAGCGAATAGTTGCTTCAAACAAAACTTTTCAGCCAAATAAACACGTCTCACCGGCAAAGGAGGGATACATGTTTCTACTTCCATTGAATTAATAGGTGTAGACCGCATTGCTCCACTTATTATTCTCAAACCTATATTTTGAATGACATCCAATTTTTTCAACAACGATGGATTAGTTTGCATATACGCAAGACAACTATAATCAAAATGACTTCTAACCATACTATTGTACAACAAAGTCAAAACTTTGGGATCTGAACCCCAAAATGTACCAGCTAAACATCTAATAAGATTAATGCTTTTTAATGCATTTTTACAAATGTAGTTAATGTGAGTAATGTGTGTGTGTGTAGTTTTGTATCAAAAATTACTCCTAAGAACTTCTTATTTCTTACAATTGGAACATCTAAGTTATTATATTTAATGTTTACATCTACTGGTCCACCAAATACCATGCATGAACTTTTAGAGGTATTAATACTTAATTTTAAAGTGTTTTGGTAATAATTTTGCACCTGAGTCAATGCTGAATTAACATTATTTACAGCTATTTCTACATTTTTATTTACACTATATAATAACAAGTCATCTGCAAATTGTAAAATTTTTACATCCTTTGTTGTTACATATTTCTCAATTTGAGAGGTATATAAATTGTATAAAATTGGAGATAATGATGCACCTTGCATAAGGCCTTTACTTGTTGAGTTAGGTCCATGAAGTATATTATTATACTTAACATAAAACTTTCTGTTATTTAAAAAATTTGATAGCCATTTTAACATTTTTCCAGGAATGCCAATTTCATGAAGAGAAGTAATAATCTGTTTTAAATCAACATTGTCATAAGCACCTTCTATATCCAAAAATACACATACTGCAGCATCTTTTGATAACTTACAGCTTCTTAAATCCGATACAAATGATGTCAAACTCTCATTAGCACTTCTTCCTTTTCGGAAACCGTATTGGAATGTTGGTAATAATTTATTTTTTTCTGTAAAATAATCTAATCTCAGTTTCAGCATTTGTTCAAATAATTTTCCTATGCATGATGTTAGTGATATTGGTCTGTATGAATTACAATCAGATGAAGATTTATCAGGTTTTAAAATCGGTACTATACATTGGATCTTCCAACTCTCTGGAACACATTGATTATCCCATAGCCTATTAAATATATCAAGTAAAGCTAATTGACCTAATTTATGCAATTTTTTAATCATTATATATGGAATGTTATCTAAGCCGGGTGTAGAGTTTTTTCTTGATTTAAGTGCTATATTAAATTCTGCAAAAGTGAAAGGCTTTAAAAGTAACATATGCTTGTCAGAATCATTATTAAATTCGAAAACAGAGGTATTTAACGTTGTGTTATTGTTATCATGTTTAAATTTTGAAATAAAATCGGGAATCCAT
Organism: Maniola hyperantus; assembly: GCF_902806685.2. NCBI lineage: Eukaryota > Metazoa > Arthropoda > Insecta > Lepidoptera > Nymphalidae > Maniola > Maniola hyperantus. Next base: position 804,716 of record NC_048553.1, on the reverse strand, counting down.
ACATCATTTTTATGCTGTGGTGGGTTTTTAATACGTTTAAACATTTTCATATAATTCCATACTCGAGTAATAGGAGTATATCTATTGAATGTTGAACATAACTTGTACCAACTATTTTTCTTAGCATCCTTAATTATTAATTTTTTTTGTGCATCCAATTGTTTATAATTAATGTAATTTTCCATCAACCCATTTCTTTTATATAACTGTAAAGCTTCTCTCGAATTTTTAACAGCAACTTCACAGTTTTCATCCCACCAAGGAGCAGGAGTTTTAAAAAGTCTAGGACCTTCAATTTTTACATAAGGAACGAATTCTTTTCTAAGAGTATTTAAAACTTCACAGAACTTATCATACGACTGTGAAGGATCTATTTCATCAAAAGATATACCTTTAAAGTACTCCTCTGATTTTGCATAATATTTGGTCCAATCTGCTTTATGAAATAGAAATTTCTCTACTTTGTCATTGACAGAATATTTAGATGGAACTAGGCTTAATTTTGTAAAAGTTGGATAGTGGTAACTACCCAAAGGATCGTCACCTACTGACCATTCACATAGAGGTGCTAATACGGGACTCACCCCTGTCACATCAATAGCAGAGCTATTTGCATTAGGTCTTTGTACTGTAGTAGATACACCTGTGTTTAACAGGCATAGGTCATGTTCATCAAAAATTTCAAACAATGTTTTGCCTCTTGAATTTGTACAATTGCACCCAAAAGCAATATGATGCGCGTTAAAATCTCCTGAGACTATACAAGGTTTTGGTAAGCTAGCAATAATATTTTTAAGTTTATTAATTCTACAATAATTGTTATTTTTATTTTTAGGTGGACAATAAACACATAGAATCGACACGGAACCTATATTAGTTTCTAGAGAAATTGCTATGGACTGGACATCTTGATAAATTGTGTTGGCAATATTTTATATTTTAATGTATTTTTTAATAAAATGCCTACTCCACCATGTTCATTATTTGCATTTTTTTCCTACAAAATTATATCCTGAAAATCTAATAGGATTACTTGTATTTTTTTGCCAGGTCTCATTTAATAGCAAAATATCAATATTATGTTGTTCCAAAAATGTTTTAACCAAGGGTTTCTTATTGTTAATACTTTGGATATTATGCTGCACAATAGTTAGGTGAGAATCCATTATATTTTACTTAAATGTTCTAAAAATGTTTCTTTGATTTGATTAGTAGTCTTAATATTATTAGAGTTCCCTATTGTAACCAAAGTGTTTACTATGGCTCCTAAAAGCTTAGAGTTATTTACAATATCATTGTGTGAAATTTCTGTCTTTGTCTGTGTAGTTTGCTTAGGCTGTGAGTATGTAGTTTGGTTTTTTTTCATATGTCTGAGGGCTCTGAGGCTTTGGGAGTGGAGGGAAACTCGCACTACTTATTTGAACTACTTTTGAGTAGGTTTCTTTTTTGTTCCTCTCCATTCTCGCTGCCTTTACAGGACACGTTTTTGATATTGCAAGATGCGCACCCCCACAATTGCTGCACTTCAGTGTATCCGTCGTGCAGTCCTTGTAATGGTGCTCACCAGCGCACCGTGAGCATATTTGCTGATTTTTACAAATTTTCCCATAATGGTTAAATTTCATACATTTAAAACATTGCATCAAAGGAGGAACATAAGTGAAAACTTTGTATCTCCAGTTGTCCAAATAAATATACTGCGGTAGACTAGTACCGCTGAAAATTACACTGATAGTGGAGAGAGGAATTAGCTCCTCTCCCACTTTTTTCAAAAATCTCTTTACACCTATTACTTCACTTTCCGAGGAGAGTTTATTGAATAGTTCCTGATTGCTAGATTCTTTTGGAATAAACCTAACCACCCCTACCCTTTCCACAGAGGACGCCGGGATGAACGCTCGAAGTTTATAAACTGAAAGGCACTCGTGCTTCAAAAAGTCATTAGCCGCTGTCGCTTGTTTGAAGACAAGCATAATTTTAGTAGCGTTTATGCGCCTACTTTCACTTACACCTTTTACTTGTTTAAAATATTTGGATACCACTAGGGGGTTTTTGTTTCCTAGTTTGATATCTTCTGTGCTTTCTACGTATACAGGGAATTCTGAATTGGTACTAGTATCGCCGTACGCCCGGCGATACCCTGGTTTTATAAATGGTTTGTATTTTGCACCATCACTTTCAGAGGGTTTCTCCTTTTGCATTTTCTTCCTCTTTTTGCCCGCTGCTGGTTCCAAATCACAGCCGTCACTATCTGACGGCATTGTACCACAGTTTAACGAAAACTATTTACAAAATAATGTACTATTTACACTCAAAAACTATATTTTTAACAATTTTCAATTAAAAAGCGCACTTCGCGTTTCCCGCCAAAAACGCAAGTCTAGTCCATAATAATTCAATAGAAACAAAGAAACATTTTATTTCTGTCGGTGATAGAAACCTGCAACAGGAAATTAAAAGTCAAACAAATATCAAATAGGTAGGTACCTACTAAAATTCCGGGAAACCCCTGCCCAGATTTTTTTTTAAATTTATTTTACGGCCTTGGATGTCAGCGCCTGCCCCCTCCCCCAAAGAGAATATAATCACTACCTACCATAGATTATCTACTATATACTAGCTACCTACGTTTCCCTGCCCAGAAAGTACCTACCAGATACAAAGAGTATATAATCACTGGTAATCACAGACCAGAAATAAAGACGAATCCAAGACTACATTACTATGACTGCGAGTCATGTACCTTGTAATTTTGCGCACACCTTTTCCAGCGTACTTGTATAAGTTATGTCCGTTTCAATGATAGATTCAATTCCATTCGTCCAGCCAGGCGCGGAGTTTGAAATTTTGAATCTTATAGATGGTGGTCAAGTAATAGGGAACTCTTTGATTTTCCCTGATTAAAAGTAGCCTATGTGAAAGGATGTAGGTTGCAAGCTTTCGCATTTATAATTATTAGTATGGATATGCTGCAAATAAGAAATATCAATAAAATACAGTGAATTTACAGTTTTTATTTACCACATTTTAACAAGTTTATATTATGACTATGCTTATGATTATGTCTAGGTTTACTTCTTGGCCGGAGCAGCTTGTTCATCGATGGGATCTAGTTTAGGCTCCTCAAACTTGAAGGATGGGAATGAGGTCATGTCCACACCGGAGCCTCCTCCAAACTGCCGCTCCAGCTTTTCCTGCTCTGCCTTCAATTCTTTTTCAATAGCTGGGCTTGGGTCCACTAGTTTGCCGCCTCTGCAAAATATTTCTAATTATTTACTGCAATATTTTTTTACTATTTACTGCAATAATCACACTAATTATAAAGGCGAAAGTTTTTGTGAGTGTGTGTGTGTGTGAGAGAGAGAGAGTGGGAGAGAAAGTGTGTGTGTGTGTCTTTTAGATGTTGGGTCCCAAGATGCTAAAATGGCGACCTCGCACCAGAAAGCGTAACATTGGAAGATGTTCACTAGCTGGACAGACATTAGACGAATCACTGGGAGCCGCTACATTTAGGTGATGCAAGATTGTGCATATACAAGTCCCTACATGAGACTTATACCTAGTAGTGGATATAGTACTACAGCTATGAACATGTCTAGACTCTATAGTCTATAGATGAGTTCTTGCAGTAAACAGTAGGGCGATTGTCTAAAACCTGCATCAATCATTATTACAATCTCAATTGTTCTGATTGGCTGAATTTATGCTATTCTTGTTGCAACAATGCATTGTGGCCAATAGTGAGCGAGCATTAACCAATCAGAGATGATTGCTTTCGTGACATTGTAGCTGTCAAACAACCGCGGTAGGGCCGCAGATATCATAAATTAATTAATTGTTGTTTATTTATTTATTTATTTATTTATTTATTCATTTGCTTTCATGGTTACATGAAGCCCCACAACATGTTTCCACAACGTCCATCCGATTGAGTTGAAACTTTGTATAATTGTTTATGGCACTTACATGAAGTTTTCAGACATAAAACCACCAACATTCAATCTGAATGACTGACTAGTTTATCCCTTCAAATATAAAGATTTTGTTCACACACATTAATTATTACGCACAGCTAATTGAGTATTGGTACCTATATTAATAACTTACGGTTCTCTCGCATCCTTGATAGTAGACACGGTGGGAATCGAAATTTAAATCGTACTTACACACTCTTTTGTTTGTATTCCCTGATTTTGTCGAGAAACAACTGCTGGATAGGGTCAGCTACCTTCTGTGCCGCTGCCAGGTTCCTCGTGACCACGACCGATGCGCGGGCCGCTCGGAGGCCACCGAGAAGTGATGAAGTCAGCATCTGAAATTGAATTTTCTAACCTTAACCATGGCATCAGTTACATAACTCGTACAATTTAGTTCAACTGCTCCATAACATGATACATGATTCTTTTCGAAGAATGTCAGCATTGTAACGAAATGATATTTTAACTAGATCCTTCCTTACTTTTCTTTTTATTCAGAATTTACAGCTTTATCAAGATTCCCAATTTGTTCCCAAACCCAAAAACACAGATCAATAACATTAAAAAATTCTGCCACAGTGAACAAACGTAGTGATTATATACTCTTTGGACACGAATCATAGGCCAATAATATAAACATTGTTTATAATATAAACAGGTTTTTTTTAAACTGGTTTACGGCTCTGAACTCTAGCCCTTTTGAGCCTCATTGTTTACAATATTTTATCACAGATAGTTACAGATATGCAACTAGCATGGCCCCCTCAGTTCCTCTCGCTCAAGCAGAGGTAGGTACTTACTTGTGAAATGTTATTCCATGTCGATGATTATTCCTTCTATTTTACGTTCGCTTCAGCTATTGTAGCTTAGAATACTGCAACCCACCATTGTAAAATAACTTCAAAAACAAAAAACTACAAAACAAATCAATTATTTCTTTAAAATACTTGAGTCAACATAAGCTCACTTCACGTTGTTTGTCAAGATGTCACGTACATATTGAAAAACAAAAAGGAGTGGCCACGGTGATAAGGACAAAAAATAATCTTTTTGTCACGTTTTAATAAGACTACGTTACTTATTCTGAGTAAGCATACGAAAACACTCGTCCCACGCTTTGATTGTTGTTTGCTGTTTGTCGCAAGCATGTATAGCACCCATTAGGTTTGACCATTGACCTCATAGATAAGAATCTCATGAAATTCTATTCTCAATTACTCTCTATTGTAAACACCTTGTCGTCCCATATTCACACAAATAAATTATTTCATTTATTTCATGATATTCCATAAGCAACACTACAACACTCCACCCATGCTCCACCCCATGGTACCATAGTGCATTATGTACCCCTATATTCAATGTACTCTGTGTTATGTATATAGGATACTCACACAGTACCTATAGCGCTGCTAACTCCAGAATCCCACTTCAATATTTTTCATGACATTTTGGTACACATAAATAAATATTGAGTCTCAAAAAAATCGATGTACATACATAAAAAAGTTTTTTTCCATCTCCACCACCACCTCTTTTTGGAAGTCGGTTAAAAAGAGCTAGAATGTAGAGCTGGATAGCCTGTTGAACAAACAAAAACCTCTAAGTTGTCAAATGAAAAAGTCGTTAGAAAAACGTCAAATTGTGGTTAAACTAGAATTCGTAACGGAAATCACAATTTATACATCTAAATATTCTTGATTTTTACAAAAGGATTTAGTTCAGCAGAACCATTTAAATGTGTGTTAAAAAATACTAAGCATATGAGAATGTTATGTTAAAAATGTCGACGAGATCTGGGAAACGTAAGTCATGCATAGCTCTCAGATATTTTGAATTCTGTAGGTATTGTTTGTGAAAATAATTTATTTTTATTTAAACTTTAAGGAATTCACGGCTCCATCCATGAAAACGCCGTGGACAGTGTCGCGGAGGTTAAAAGTGAGAGGAAAACTCGCGGCAAGCATCAGAAGGAAAACTATAATGACGTTTCTTTAAAGAAGAAACGTAAGAACTACGTGCGTTACCCTTGCGAAGAGGATGTAGCGGCCGCGAGTAATGCGGAGAAGCTGCTTCAACGTACGCCAAGAAACACGCTCAAAGAGCAAAACGTCATAGCCACTGAATCAGAGACGTTAAATGATGATAGAACTGCTCGCCTCCTTCGTAGGACAAGGAAATCCGAACCTGCAAACAATACAGAAACTATTGACTCAAACAAAGAGATTAAAACTAAATCAAGTAAAACAAACAAAAAAATTAAGATAGTCACCAGTGAGAACACACTCGAACCAATATTACAACCAATTAAGAAAAAATCTAATAAGAAAAAGAACAAACTGAGTTCAGGATCTCTTATTGTTGAAGATATTCCTCAGACCAATAACGGTAAAACCAATTTGAGTGATATGTCTCTCGAGACATTCTACAGTGCTGCAGGCAGCCCAGTCAAAGACAATGAAATCATAGAAAATAGTAAAAAAAAACTTGATGCCCTATCAAAATCTACAAGAACTACTAGAAGTCATGGTCAAGAAAATGTAGTAGTTAACCATGAGTTTGAAGATATGCTATCAAAAGCTACTAGAAGTAAAATGCACGTAAGTTTTGTTTGATGTTGTTATGTCATTAGTCAAACTAAATTTCTAGTCCAGCTCATTAATTTTATCTTTAACTAGATGATGCCCGCAACTTTGTCTGCATGAATTTACCTTAAAATTGTATAGACACTTTAATTTTCAGGGATAAAAAGTAGTCTCCACCTTGAGGATGCAAACTATCTCTACCAAATAGAAAGTGTCTGCAACATCGTCCATGTGGATTTAGGTTTTTAATAATCCTGTGGGAACTCTTTAATTTTTAGGATAAAAATTGGCCTATGTTGTTCCATGGGGTGCAAACTAATTCTGTATGTTTCATCAAAATTGGTTGAACACGAACACGGTTGGCTATGAAACACGGTTAGACACTTTGGCATATTTTGCAATATTAGTATGGACTGTAATATAGAAAGAAGAAGAAAGAAAGAAAAACGTTTATTTTTTAAGGCTGTACCACACATTACCATTATTAGGTTAGGTTATCCCGGCGCCTCTTATACTTGAGTAGTAAAGTCATATAAGTACTTATCCATAAATTATGCAGTCATGTGTTTATGTAAAAGGATAAAATATCTTTGTGTGTATGTTGAAAGATTTAGACAAATTTATTGGTGGAAGAATCATTCAAATGGGTCTGTGCGTTCAGTATCTACTGCACCACAAAGGAATACAATTAAATAAACAAAACTTTGAAACCCTGAAGATTCTTAATGAGGTGAAAAAGTGATTCAGAGAACCCGACTATGATTTCAAAAGACCTATTCATTTGCCATACTCATGTCTGTTACCAACTTATTCGAACTACTGTAGCCATTTTAATGTGATTCACATTAAGTAAATAGGTTTAGTAAGTCCTTTGGCTGACACTACTTTTGTGAGTTGTGTGATTTTTTTTACTTGTTATTCTTTACTGCCGTAGCTCTAGAGTCGCTAATTGTTACTTAAGATTGAGTTAAAACAAGACAGATTTATGTGAGAGATATAGCTTTGTCTTGTTTTAACTAAACTTAAGTAATGATTAAGCGACTCTGAATACAGCAGTTAGTATCAAACAGTTAATGTTACTTTATATTTAAAGGCTTAGTGACCAAGCAAGATTTAATTTTTTTTTATAGAGTGTGGAAAATACAAATTTAGAAAATGCTGAGTTAAAAACAATAAAAAAGAAGAATATAAAACGTAAAAAGAAGTTGACCAATGAAAATGCAATCAACAACTCCTTGGGTAAAGCTACTAATGCTGAAGATGTCAATAATTCACCAGTAATGGGTGTTGATAACATTATCCAAGACAAACAACTTACAGACTCATTCTACAATTCACTCAGCTTTAACAACTCTTTGAAGAATTCTAGTAAGAAGAGAAGATCAAAAATAAACTCCTCAAATGATAAAATTGAAAATTTATCAACATTTGAAACTGTTTATAATGTTAACACACCTGATAAATTAATAATACTTGATACAACTAAAGAAAACAATTCAAAGAAAAACTCAACATATGATAAAATAAATGTCTCTGAGACAAACTTAAATGCTTCTTTTAACAAAGAAGTTTTTAATAGTATCTCTGTGAATCATAATGACGAAACACAAGATGTTTTTCTTAAAAGGACTAAAAAGAGTCTCAAGAAGAAGAAAACATCAACTTATGATAAAATTAATGTATCAGAAACCAATTCAAATGCTACTTTTGAGAAAGACATTTCTAATGAATGTGTGAATCAATCTGAACATTCAGAAAATGACTCAACCAATTTAAATATTACTGATAAAAACAGCATTAAAAAGGGAAGAAATTTAACTTATGATAAAATAAATGATACAGCTACTAATTTTAATGCTACTTTTGAAACAGAGATTACCAATGGCTCAGACAATCGTTCTAAAAATCTACAAGATAAATCAATTCTGAATAGTACTAACAGTAATAGAAAGACAAGAAATTCTACTTATGATAAAATAAATTTCTCAGAAACCAGTTTAAATGCTACGCTTGATGAAGAAATGTGTGAAAACCCAATGATAAATGTATCTGAAGAATCACAGAATGTTTTGACAAATGGCATGAAGAGCAGTGATAAGAAGAAAAGAAAGTCTAGTAAAAGAAAATCAACTTTTGATGAGATTGACACTTCTATCATTAATTTAGATGCTACTTACGAAAAGGATAATTCTAATCCAAAAATTCAAACAGTACACAATGAAACACAAGATAAAGAATTAAGGAAGTTGAGACAATTTTCAAAAATTTCACTAGACCAAGATGAATCATCAAACTTAAACACAACATATGACAAAAACTCCATAACTAACAGCCAACCTAACTCACGTAATAACTCTACATTTGACAAATCAGCTAAAATCAGTACAACTTTTGAAATGGTTATAAATGCCAAACTTGATGCAACTTTTGATAAGTCTGAGAACAATGGCATGAGACGCGGATCGTCCCTCATAAGCTCTGACACCACAGATAATGTGTCCTCAGATATGTCTAAAGATATTTCTCGGATTAGTGTTACCAGTGACGAGTCTATGGTGGACAATGTTGTTAATACTACACCATTTTTAATTGAAAGCAGCATGGATGACTCACGAGTCAATATTAGCTCTCATGAAGCTAAAAAAAGTACTAAACAAAATACAGAAATTGAAAATGCGGTATCACCTCCAAAACTTCAAAAAGCAAATAAAGATAATAAAGATGCTACACTTGAAGGTACAAATATAGAAATGAAATCAAAAACTCCACCAAATTGTGAAGAGAAAGGCACAGAAATGACATCTAAGACACCATTATTAAAAAGGGATGGAACTTATACAGAAATTAAGTACTCTACACCAACCAAATCTGAAGGGAGGTTTATAGAAACCAAGAAAGTGACTACGCCAAAAAGCAAAGGCACTTTTACAGAAACTAAAGTTCCTAATACACCTATACGCGAAGGCACTTATACGGAATTAAAGACTGCGATAACACCGTTAAAACGCGAAGGAACATACACAGAATTAAACCCGACAACTCCCCCACCCAAGAACAATAAAATCAACACACGAAATACAGCTAAAACACCCATAAAGTTCAATAATACTGTCGAGAATAATAACGCAACATCACCTTTAAAAAGAGAGGGTACTTTCACAAAATATTTAAATGTACCCGAGTCTCCAAAAGTAATCAATGTCAATAAAACTCCAACAAGACGTAAATCTTTACCTTCGCCTGGACGCACTCCCTTCCCTGCATTTAAAAACTCTTCAAAAGAACTAGAAAAGAGTGAAAAAAGTATTTTAAATGTGACTAGATCTGTTGAGAAGCCAAAAAGACGGTCGTCGTTAGTAGAGTATCTTCCAAGAGCGACCAAAGTAATGTTTTGCAGCCCGGTGGCTACACCCATAGTTGTGGGGCAGATGAAGGGAAAGATTATCAAGTCTAATTTGAAAGGGTCAGATAAGAGCTTCGTCTTTGATGAGAGTGGTGAGTTTACCTTTTATTTTTCTAACTACTTATTTTTAGGGCACCTCAAAAAGAAAAACGGAACCCTAATAGTGATCCTATAAGGGTTCCGTTTTTCCTGTCCGGTTTTCCTGTCTTGTTGTCTGTCTGTCTGTCGGTCTGTCAAGAGACCTACAGGGTACTTCCTGTTGACCTAGAATCATGAAATTTGGCGGGTAGGTAGATCTTCTAAATAATATCTGTCCCGGCTTTACTCACGTGTGTAGTCGACGTTAGCCCGCGTAGTCAAAACCGCGGCGCGTGCGCGAACGGACTCCCTTGAAAAAGGACCCCGTATGGGTTCGAAACTAGTCGGGCTAACGTCGACTACACACGTGAGTAAAGCCGGGACAGATAGTATTTAGAATGGAAATCACTCACGGTAGTTTAAATGCTAAAATAGGTAGATCTTGTAGCAGACATTCAGGAAAATATCTGAAAACCGTGAATTTGTGGTTACATTACACAAAAAAATTAAATTGTGGTCATGAACTAATAATTAGTATTTTTAATTTTCGAAGTAAGATAACTATATCAAGTGGGGTATCATATGAAAGGTCTTCATCTGTGCATTCTAAAAGAGGTTTTTATTTGTGCATCATAGTTTTTGAATTATCGTGCAAAATGTTGAAAAAATACGACTATAGTTCGGAAATCTCGTTGCGCGAGCCTGACTCGCGCCTGTTTATAGTAAAGTAACTTGTTTCAGCGTCGCGTAGTGCTCGGCCGCCTCGCAAGCGCTCGCACACGCAGAGCGAAGCGGAGGGCGTCGGCTCGAAGCGGAAACGCCTCACAGAGGACCAGGAGCAATCCGCCGCGCGCCTCTCGCGACCTCGCACCGCCAGCGCCTCAGGTACTATTAAAAAAACGATTTTCATCTCGTCATTAACCGAGACGTCCACTGCTGGACATAAGTCTGTAGGGACTTCCGCACGCCACGGTCTTGCGCCGCCTAAATCCAGCGGCTCCCTGCGACTCGCCTGACGTAGTCCGTCCATCTAGTGAGAGGTCTTCCAACGCTGCGCTTTCCGGTGCAAGGTCGCCATTCCAGCAACTTGGGACCCCATCGACTATCAGTTTTTCGAACCACGTGCGTACGAATTATGAGAAAATCTGCATAGCTATTTTATTATATTCCAGGAAAACTGCAAGATCCGGGCACACCATCCAAAAAAGCGTCGACATCAAACAAATCCAAGACAGGAGTCACCCCGACCAAGTCGAAGTCCGAGGGCCGGGTGCTGCGCACCAAGCTGCCCAACTTTGCGGCTCTGCACCAGAAGCGCTTTGCCAAGATGGAGTCTCTGGACGAGTGCCAGGAGAGGAAGGCCAAGCGAGCGAGGCAGCTGCTCACTCCCACTGGCTCTGTCAATCTGCTGGAGAGGATCAGCCCTAAAGGTAAGAGTTTTTTTAAACATATTCCTTAAAGGCCGGCAACGCATTGGTGATTCCTCTGATACTGCAGTCTGCAACTGTTCATGGGCGGCGGTAATCACTTAACATTAAGTGACTTGCCTGCTCGTTTGCTCGCTATGCGTATTTAAAAAAAAAAGGCTTTTCAGTGCTCTGTACCTAAAGGGTGCCAACGGAACCGTAATACTAAGTCTCTGCTGTCTGTACGTCTGTCTGTCAGCAGGTTATATCTCATGAACCATAATAGGTAAGAGTTGAAATTTTCGCATCATGTATTTCTATTGCTGCTATAACAATCCATACTAATATTAAAAATGTATCTGCCTGTCTGTCTGTTTGTCTGCTAGCTTTTCACGGCCCAACAGTATAACCAATTTTGATGAAATTTGGTATAGAGTTAGCTTACATCCTGGGGAACGACATAGGCTATTTTTTATCCCGGAAAAGAAAAGAGTTCCCACGGGATTTTTATAAACCTAAATCCACGCGGACGAAGTGGCGGGCGTGTTTAGTAAATAATAAAAAAATCAAAATGGCTGCCATGGAAATTTAAAAAAAAAATTATTTTTAAATATTTCAAAGCTATCTGCAATCAGTCATTGGATGGACTTTTATCAGATTGTTATGAGTGCATTCAGGGTTGGGAGAAAGTCACTCCGTCGAGAAACTCTTCTCATAATTCCTTCGGAAAGGGGAATATTAGTCAGCAATTAACTTGGCTAATATTTTTTTTTATCGATTGTTCTTTTTTTTACAGAAATGCAGCCTTCTACCGAAGCCCAGCCTAATCCCAAGAAAGCCGAAACACCAAAAAAATCTATCATACCCTCAGAATACAAAGGGTATACCAGATTCGGCTTCAAGCTCAACACAGAAGTCAACCCCTTCAGTGTTTCCGCCAAAACTGAAACCAAACCAAAGGAAAACCAAGAAAGTACGATAAAACCGCTCAAGCGACAAGAGACGCGACTACCTCTACCGTCGCTCGCCGGCGCGACTAAACAACGCAAAGAGGCCGCTAAGCTAACTGTCATGAGAGAAAAGTCGTTTACAGAAAGAAGAGATGTAAAGAGACAAGAGAACAGAACCATCATTAAGGGAGTACGTACAAACAGACGGTTCGACTTACAAATGAAAATGAGGAATGTTAATAATTAAGAATTTTACTAACCGCCGTACTCAGTCGCTAATCGTTTCTTAAGATTCAGTTAGAACGAGACAGATTTATGTGAGAGATATAGCTCTGTCTCGTTTTAACTAAAGTTAAGTAACGATTAAGCGACTCTGAGTACGGCTGTAAGACTTTTATTTCTTGTTTTTTGTAGAATTATTATTTTAACTAGCTGATGACGATTTCTTTGAATTTCCAGGATAAAAAGTAGCCTATGTCACTCTCCAGGTCTTAAACTATATACATGCAAAAAAATCACGTCGATCCGTAGCTCTGTTGTGACGTGATTGAAGGACAAACTAATAAACCAACAAACAAACACACTTTCGCATTTATAATATGGGTAGTGATTTTTTGTAGATTTATTATTATAATGGCTATGATACAGAGATCAAACAAAACAAGTACAGTCCATACAAAATGACTTCTCACGCGACATTTTAACTCATGGGCAACTGTCGTGTCAAAAGTACGGCTCACATTTCTCCTTCTTTTCTTCTTTATGGCGGTTTTGTAGTCTATAATATAAAAGGAATAACTGACTGACTGACTGATCTATCAAACACACAGCTCAAACTACTGGATGGATCGGACTGAAATTTAGCATGCAGATAGCTATTATGTCGCAGACATCCGCTAAGAAAGGATTTTTAAAAATTCAAGCCCTAAAGGGGTAAAATAGGGGTATGAAATTTGTAAAGTCCACACGGACGAAGTCGGGGGAACAAGCTAGTCGGCAATAATTCCGCCAATGTCAATTCAGTGGAGAAATCAACATTGTAATTTGGTTCTTTAATTCCTTTCACGAAAGACTTTCCTTTCAATCCTTTGTTAGAACCTTTAAATTATGGACTAAAATCGTAGGTACTTGACGAGACGAGGGAAAGAATATAAACAAACTGTTAATAAACTGTATACGAGAGATAAGGACAGAGATAACAATGGGGATTATGCTTACGTTAAAAATAAGATATTTCTTACTGATTATAAAATTATGGGGTTTTTCAAAATTCGTAAAATCCACATTTGCTGCTAACCCGTTTTAGGGTAGTTTGCTATAGTCCGTACAAAATGAGAACTCACGCGCCATTTTGACTTTGTCTTAACTTTATTATCTCCAATAATTGGGAATTGAATTGAACTTTATTATCTACGACATGTTATTGTCATAAGCTCCCTTACAAAACAAAAAGATTTTAGATAGCTTATAGTTATGACCATGTAATTTGTAGACAATTATGTTATTTTAGGTATGTGCCATTTCTCGATAGATAACGTATTTTTTGTATTGAAATAAAGTGATTTATTGAAATAGCTTTTTATTTTAGGACTTAGTACGTTTTGATCGTAGAGAAGTACCCATCATCATCATCAACCGATAGACGTCCACTGCTGGACATAGGTATCTTGTAGGGACTTCCACAGTCCACACGCCACGGTCTTGCGCCGCCTGAATCCAGCGGCTCCGTGCGACTCGTCTGATGTCGTCCGTCCACCTAGGTGAGGGAGTCTTCCAACACTGCGTCTTCCGGTGCGAGGTCGACATTCTTACACATTGGGACCCTAACGTGTCTATCGGTATACGAACTATGTTCGCCGTCCCATTGCCACTTCAGCTTCGCAACCCGTTGAGCTATGTCGGTCACTCTAGTTCTCCTACGGATCTGCTCATTTCTGATTTGATCACGTAGAGAAACTCCAAGCATAGCTCTCTCCATCGCCCGCTGAGTGACTCAGAGCTTTCTGAGGCCCGTAGCGACCATGTCTCTGATCCATATGTCATCACTGGCGACACAGTGCGTGTTCCAAGACTGGTCTTTTTGATGAAGAGGTTTTATGTTATAGGCATCGATGTATTATAGGATAAAAAGAAACACAAAATTGGACTACAATCAGATTTATTTATCAACATAGAAGCATGGATAAGTGAACCCTATCGTAGATTTAAATCGTTAGCCCTTACGTTAATATGTACAAAATACACTTTAAATTAACATTCGTCCTGCAAAAAATACGGTACCATATACCTATCTTACAATACTTAGTAGTTACAAAGAAAATTACTTATATTAAAAAAAAACACGCAAACGATAAAAAAATTACGCATAAGGTGGAAACATACTTGTACTGATACACGCTACTCAAACTAATGTATGACCCAACTAAAAGGTCTTCACAGAAACGCCTATCCGACTCGCTCGGCACTATTTACGGCGCATTGGACGTTATTACCTTGAATTAACAATGAAACCATAAGGTATTTGGTATTTACAACCTTTAAAGACGCATAGTGAGAAGCATTCACAAGTAATGTAACAATTTAGTAATAAACTCACTACAACTGTGTTCGAAGATGTGTCATTCATCGCTCGAATGAGCTGTTACATTACAAATTACAAGTGAATGTTTAGTCAGTACCTACGAACCTTTACAACGTCGTGTGTAAGCGCGTCGCTTACACGTTTTTCAGACGATTTTTTTACCTGTATACCTAAGAAAAATTGACATTGATCATCATTATCATCTACTTTTAGGTACTACCGTACAATACGCGACAAAAATGTACATCAATCTTTAGAAGGAGATAGCGGATTTGTAGAGCATTGTCTCGTGTCGTTGAGACCGACAAAACGTCATATACCTAGGTATGAGTGATAGAGACAACACTCTACAAAGCCAAAATGTCAGACCTTACAATGCACTGTGCATTGTAAGGTCTACATCTCCTGAGGATGCTCCGGTGTCGGGGCGAAACGTGCGTCGAGTGTGTTTTGGGATTTGTGTGGTGCTGCGTGGTGGTGGTGCGTATTGTTTGCCGAGTGGCTGATTTTCCTGCATGGTTAGCAGTGGGAGGGCGGGCGGTGCATTTCGCATGCTGCATTTTGCATCATACAGATTCGACCTGTTTCAGCGGATTACAGCAATTTAAGCTTTTGGTTCATTGTAGACCGATGTACATTAGTTTCTGCTGCGTACTGTACAAGTGTACAGTCGTCGTGCCGTATCATTGCCAGCTAATGTGAAAATGCTCATTGTCTTCGTAGAAATTACGATTTGATAAAGGTATTATGAGTAGGAACCATCCAAAAGCGTCGCGTAGCGTTTTACAAGTATGTTTCGCCCTTATTGCTCTAACGGTTTAAATCTTCGATTTCCACGAACTTTCCCCTTTTCCAACTACAATCACAGAACTTTCTATAACTTTTTTCACTAAAAGAGGACTGAGAAGTAAATAATAATGTGAAAGGGCCCTTGAAATAGAAAATATGTAAATCAGAAAAATAATAATAATTGAATTTAGCAATAATAATAAAAAAACTAATTAGGCTGTAGTTTGCCTCTCCAAAAGGATGAATAAGAATAAATTAAAAACACAAAATAACGGTATAATACCACAGACGAATGACCTGTAATAATAGGTTCATTGCCTTCAGTTTTTTCACATTTCTGCACTGACCTCTACTAATTTCAGTGCATTTTGTAAGGAATAATTTAGGAGTTCTTTTTTAATTTAGTGGCATACCAAATTTGAATTTAGGTATGTATTCTTTGAAATATTTAGGGTATATAGTGGATGAATTTGGTTTGCCGCACAGATCCTGGAAAAGTTGCCGCAGTTTTGAACTTTCCGACCCCAAAAACTGCACAGGAGGTAAAGATTTTCCTAGGCACTTGTTCTTGGTACAGGCGCTTTATTAGGAATTTTTCAACCATCGCTGCAACCACTCAATAGACTAACGAGTAAAGGAAAGAACGCACCTAAATTTGAGTGGAGCGAACAGGCAGAGGTAGCATTTAATACATTGAAGAATGCGTTGGTAACCGCACCTGTTCTTGCGGTACCGAATTTTGAAAAACCATTCAAAATACATTGTGATGCTTCTGCATATGGTGTTGGCGGTATGCTAACGCAAGAAACCGATGGTTGCGATCATCCCATTGCGTATGTCAGTAGGAGCCTAAATAAAAACGAAAGGAATTACAGCGCGACGGAACGCGAGGCTCTAGCTGTGATTTTTGCAGTGGAGAAATTTCAGGCTTATTTTGGTTCCAAGCCAGTCACAATTATCACAGACCATGCATCCCTAAAGTGGTTCTTAAATTTAGAAAATCCCTCAGGACGACTCGCCAGATGGGGTTGTAGATTATCACAGTATAATTTTGTTATCGAACATAGGAAGGGTTGTGATAATGTAGTTCCAGATACCTTGTCGAGACTCATACACGTAGATGTAGTTGGTGATCGTAATGATAACTCTAGTCAACAAGTTTTGGTAGATGACTGGTATGACAAAACATTTAATGGCTGTAAAATCAATCCAGCAAATTTTCCGAATTTTTGTATTTTGAACGATAAACTATATCGTTACAGTAAATGTAAATACCAGCTTCTCAGTGAGTTCGACTGGAAAGAGGTAGTCCACAAGAACGACATCCTTAGAATTATGCAACAAAACCATGCAGATGCAACTGCAGGTCATTTTGGTGTGTTCAAAACTCATCGCAGATTATCCCTCAGATATTTTTGGCGTGGTATGTATAAGGACGTGGTTGAGTACGTTAAGAATTGTGATACTTGCTCTGCGTATAAACACACGACATCAGCCACTCCAGGTCTGCTAGGGAAGCCTAAAGTCTGCGAGAGACCTTTTCAGGTCATTTCGGCTGATTTAGTCGGACCTTTGCCTAGGTCTAAATCAGGATTTACATTTCTTTTTGTGGTGACGTGTTGTTTTTCGAAATATACAATGTTGTTTCCGTTACGGCGTGCCACAGGTGCCGCTGTTGTTAAAGCGCTAGAGAATTTTGTATTTTTGAACCATAGTGTTCCAGAGACTGTGATTGTGGACAATGGGTCCCAATTTACAGGATCTGAATTCCGTAATCTCATTAAGCGTTATAATATTCCGAAATTACACTACACACCACTGTACACTCCGCAAGTTAACCTTGTTGAGAGGTACAATAAGGTTGTTATGACTGCTGTAGCCGCTTTTGTGAAAGATAACCACAGGTCCTGGGACGAAAACCTGTACAAGGTCCAGTTCGCCATAAACAGTGCGGTTAATGAATCCACTGGATTCTCCCCGTTCTTCCTTGTCCACGCTAGAGAACCGGTTTTAAATGGTTCCTTCTATAAGGACACGGATAAGGAGTACGAGGCCGGAATTCCAAGGGAGGAATACGCAGGAAAGTTTGGAACTTTGGAGGACATATTTGGTCAGGTTAGGAGAAATTTGTTTCAGGCTCATGCAGAGTATGCAACGCATTACAACTTAAGGCGTAGGTCTGCAAGCTATTCTGTTGGGGACATAGTGTGGAAAAAGACCTATCCACAAAGCGACGCTACAAATTTTTTCGCAGCTAAGCTGGCACCTAAGTATGAAAAGTGCAGGGTTGTCAAGGTTTTGTCACCTTTGGTTTACGAACTAGTTAGAGTAGCTGACAACCACCCAATAGGCACTTGGCATATTAAGGATATTAAGAAGTAGATATTTGCCATTACTTAGTTTGGTCTAAACTGTTTGAATATTTAAGTTATCAATATTCAATTAGGAATTTGTATGAGTGTAGTGATGTTCTGAATTAACAGTTACATTACCATGGTTCAGTTGAGGATGAATGTAGTGGATGTATGTAGGGATGAATATGTGATGATTGGAATGCTTGTGGTAGACCAACCGGTAGAGAAAGTAAAAATGCAAATATCGTACTTTGGGGATAACGAAAAGGGGGGGTTTTGTGTTTTGTTTTCGTTTTCCTTCTAGATAATGGATCATTTCTGTTATTTTTCCGATTCTGTTCCGAGATCTATTTTCTAGGAGAGTTATTTCGTTTTTTTTTCTCATATTCCGATTTTGATTCGGTTTTATTTTTCCGAATGGGATAGAGAACGGTTGCCATATCAGATGGACCCGTTCACAACCAGATTTTCCGTATTTGTTGAGTAACAAATATTACGATGGTAGTTTAAAAGAGTGAACCACCGTAGGCCTAGACGCATTCTATCAGTCAGCTGAAGAATGATGCCAAGATGTTTCCACTCAAGTGTCTTAGACACCATGAAGTTTTTTTGTATATATTCTTTTTAGAAGTTAGGGTTGTGTAGTTAAGTATAATGTATAAAACCTTACACTGTTTTCAGTATATTTATTTTGTTAGACAATTTTCCTTGTTAGTAGTAGATGTGCGTTCACGCGTAACTTCTGTGTTTTTTTTGTTTGTTTCAGGCAAATTGTTAGTAGTTGTTGGATGACGCTGAGGGCAGCGTGGTTCAACCTGTTGAACCTTTTCGTAGGAGGGGAAGTATTGTGACGTTGTAAATTTTGAACTACTAACTAGCGTTTCGCTTTTAATAAAAATCTATTTTGTTCAAAGTATGTTGGTGCCACCTAGCATCAAGGTGCAGAACTACGCGTGGGTCGATGTTCAGAGTTCATTCGAGCCACAATAGATGGCGTTTGCTTCGTTGTCAATTGTCGTAAAAATAAAACAAAATAATTAAATAAAACCATAATATCATTTGTTTATTGTTAAGTCATTAACAAAACGGTTCTTATAATATATCCTTAGGTTCCGCAAAGATTCAAAAATGAATTGGCTTCATGATCAAACTAAATGAGAGCGGCCACACTCGGGTTGCGTCTGGCAACACCGATTGGTGAGATTTAGAATTTTTCTGGAGTCAACATGTGAAGACGAATTTTTTCGTTCCAGGAAAATCTCACTCTTTTTCGCCCATGGCTTCGCCTGGGAAAATACAATTGTTATAAATTTAGTCATCCTAACGTATTTCAACGTTTCATCAATTATGGTGAGTGAAAAATCAAGTAATGTGGATTCGACAAAATGGCGGTTTGGTTAGAGAAAATCCTAATTTCATGATTTCCCTTTCAGTTCCAGTTATTTTACCTTCCCAAATAAATGAGGATAATGGGTTGTGGGTGGACTCCTGAAAACCATTGGTGGCCAGGAGTTCAATAGGTGAGTTGTGTTTGATCGGGAAAATTCCACGTGTCGAAATTTTCACACAGCACAAATTATAATCTTGTTTTTCTTTGTTGCAGGGTTTTCCGTTTTTAGTTTCCGTTTTTAGTTTTCGGTTTTCCGTTTTTTTTTTTGCTTTCGTTTTCCGTATTTATTTCTTTTGCACATACACGTTGGCAACTTAATTTCTATGGATAAGACTTGGTGAAAATCTTTGTAAGGAAACATTTCGGTTGTGAAGAATCAAGTTAAATTGAGTTTTGGATCTTGGCCGATGCCGTCCAGCTACATTGCAGTCTTCGCACCTACAAGTAAGCAAATGTTTGTATCCTGGAACAGTTTAGTGAACCTTCTTAGTGTATGTGTACAGTAAGAACCCTGTCTTTACTACTGAGCTTTTATTTTGAAACAATTTTATGAATTTTACTGTGTCATTGTCTATTCCATGCCAATGGCATCTTAAATTTAAAACATAGATTTTATGTTCTATCTACCTAAGGCATTCTAATGTATCTAAATTAAGTCTTGGCATTAAGCTAGAATAACTAAGCATTATTAGCCATCACTATGTATTAAGCGACCCCGGTAAAAGTTACATTAAAAACAATTTTGCCTAACATCTAGCAAATTTCATTTATAACACCTCATATACATTACAAGGGAGTCGACGGCTAGCTTCTATTCTTTACTAGGTAGATAGATCAAGTAAGTAAAATTATTTTTTTTTTCCTCTAATCTTTGTAAGGTGGTAGATTATTCCGTATCCGGGTATATTTCTATTCCGCCCAATTTACCACCCTTACAATCTACATAAATACTTTTAAAGGCAAGAATCATTGATGTAAAATCGCTGGCAAGAATACCTTACATAGGTTGTTAGGTATTCTTGTTTATTGAAAACATAACAACTAATTATATTACGTGCAGGTTCTAATTAAGTTAATTCGGAATCAACTTCAATGTAATCGTAGTAATATAACTCGACCTTCACTTGAATATTCGCTAAATTGGCTTACATTATTGTCTGTCGAATTTATATAGGATTATTCTTCCAAATCCTACATGTGTATTTTTATTTTCAGGCAAAGCTTCAAACAATGTTTGTAAGTATTATAAAATGTACACGTCTACGCGCGCATTCAGTGTGACTTCATTCTGTGCAGTTGGTCTCCTTCCCGCATTGTGTTTCAGTGACAATCGCAATCAATTCGCTGATCGATTGCGAAAAGTATCAATCATAGTGATAAGTAATCATAACTTACGCAATCGACCAGTGCAGCGTTTTTTTATATTTATTCACGGCCCTGGAAATCAGCCCTTTAAGGACTTTCTATTATTCTGTGGTTAAACCAATAGTAAATAATCTATGGGTTAAACTGCACCGAGACTATGACCATCAGAGGAAACTATTTTTTTTTGTCAAAAACGGTCATTAAATTCGGAATATAAGCAAGACAAGTCAGTTTGATAGATAACTGGCTCATGGTCACATTATTATTCAGCCCTCAGCCGCACATCGTCGTATCACATAAAAATAACTTGTACTATATTAAATACACCATCCAATCCTGAAGCTCTAGTGTAAGTTTCCAAGGTAACGTTTACTGTAAACGAAGTGTAAATTTTATTTAAGAGAAGTTTCTAGCGCGCTCCTCAGTGATTTTCATACAAACGTAGTTTGGTTCTCATTTGAATATGAAGCAAAGCAACTAATATCTGTATGTGGTTTGTCAGATTTCCCTTAAGATATTTAATTTCAAAGTTAGGTACACGGGTTCAAGGATTTACTATTTAATTTCAAAGTTGCACGGGTTCAAGGATCTACATACGATCTACTCTTTAATACAAGCATTTAAACCCGTGTAACTTGTAAGAGCCAAACTGCGTTTGTCTGGAGCACGCTACGAATAAACTCCTCTTAAGTATACCTACGAGCAGTCTCAGTCAAGCGGTACAAAACGTCATTTGACATTCCATTTTGACAGATTTACGTTAGTTACTCCGTTGTCACGTTTGCGTGAAAACTTATACTGCGGCCTGCGCAGACGAGGGACTTTCCGCGGAGGACATAAACGGATTACTAAGAACTGCATCGCATAACGCTAACGCACACGATGGACTTTAATAGACTAATACCTAGTACAGCGAACCACCGTCGTAATAGATGAGGGACTTGTATCCTCCTCGGAAATCTGACCCACGTCCGCGCAGGCCCTTAGGCCTCTGTTACATAATACAATACTATAAATAAAATAAATTATCTCACTCGTGTGGAAAATCCTGGTACAAGCTGGCGTGTGTAAACGGCGTCTATATAAAATATTATCTGCCTAATTAGGGTTACCGTCCATTATGCAGCATCGCGTATGTAACTAGTTCATCTGTAAACCCATATTATGCCTGTGTGACGAATCACTAGAGTCTGGCTAAATGAGACTGGAAAAGCGCATTAAATAAAAAAAAAACAGTTTGGCAGCTTTGAAATTAATGTCAGACCTGGAATAACCTGATTTGATAGAACAGAAATAAAAATAAGTAATTCTAAAATATCAAATTAGGTTATTCCAGGTCTGACATACTAATTTTGGGGCTGCCTTACTGATATTTTTTAATTTTCCGCGCTTTTTTTAGTCTCATCTTTCTTTAGCCAGACTCTCCCCATAATATCATAAAGGCGAAAGTGTGTTTGTCTAAATGTATGTCTGGCTTCATTGAGATTGATTGGTCAGTATTCAAATGAGAACCAAACTACGTTTGTTTGCAGCGCGCTACGAGTAAACCCCTCGCGTTGATTGTTTCAACCTATTGAAGACTCCGGCAGTAATTCCCCGGCCTCTATACATATAGCATCCGCCATTGTTTGGAGGGAAAGCTATATCAGTGGCCTGCAAGCCTAGACAAATCAACCTACACTGCCTTATGAGTAGACAGATAATATGCACAACCCCCGTATTACGAAACTTGTGTTTGATACATTATGATTATCGCTATCGATGTGAATGATGGCAGAGTGGAAAGTTAAACCTTCGTTAAATAAACTGTCAATTCGGCCAGTATTGGAAATGGGAAGGATTGCAATCGTCGCAATGATTGCATCTAACGAAAGTTTCGTAATATTGGGATTCTGTTTTGATTACCGAGTATACTCTGATGCTGAACAATGGACTTTTTACTTATGGGTATAGTCAACTGTTTTTATTAAACCTCGTGAAATTACAAACCCTAAAGAAAGGACAGGACAAGGCTCTATTTTCTAAAAAGTATCTTGATGTTTAAAATGCTTCTCACATAAGAACAGGCCTTTCTATAATGTGATTTTTCAAATAAATATTAAATATTTTATTCCGAAACTAACGGATTAATTCGTGCCTTCTTGGAAAAAGATTAGGTCATTTGTCTACAGACACAAGATTGCGTGGATCGTTTAATTGAGCGATCGCGACATTAAATAAAACACAAAGAACACCTACATTCATCGATATACCTAAATGACAAGATATGCCCAAGCGAACAAAATTTTTCACGGTTTTGGAAGCAAATAAATCAGCGCCACCTCTTAGATACTAATGAACGACCCGTTTGAAATCCAGACGTCAACGAGGTTGCATTGGTGCTAAAGCACCACTGAGTTGGTGCCATTTTGTTTGTTCACTGACCCTGTCCATACGAAGTAATATATAAGTCAATGCCTACAGTACAAAGCATAAACATACAATATTTTTTGTCCTTGAATAAAGATTCACAGTTCATATTGCGTTTATCGTGTTCGAAACAATAGACATTACGACATCGTTTTATATCTGGGTCCCATATTACCATAGACATTAGAATAGATATTGGAATTAGGTTAACATCGCATCTCCTATATTTGCGCGTGTTTACAGATTTTGTTCGTCCGTGGATACTGATATTATTAGATTCAAGAGTGCTCAGATTCATCATTCATCCAAGGCTCACATTCCATTAAATTGATCAAACTCTAATCAAGCCCAATTTTTGTTCAGACTTCAGGAGTACATAGATTGTAGAATTAAAATGATTGGACTATTAGTAAAATATTGGGCGCCAAGTTGGCGTCAAGTCTATGAACTTTTTTTTAAACAACGGATATTGTTAGCGCACCAAATATTTTTTACCTATATTTTTGTAATCAAAAAGGCAACGATCTCAAAAATAAATCCGTCTGAATAATTTATTATTTTTCGTCCGGAAATGTATCCAATTATGTTTACAAACATACACAGTTGACTACCCATGCTAATTCCACGTGTTTTGTGCTTCAATGTTAGTTAATTGACCACTCACTGTCGCAATTACTGACGAAGACCGCTACAATTAGTAATACTCGCTATTTATCTATTCAATTTACGCTAGGCTAGGTACTACATTTTTTGGCGATTTTACATTAGAAAACAAAACCAAGCTGTTAACAGGCTTTCTTTTTTTTAATTAAAAAAAAAAGTTAAACAATCTCAGTGCACAAAAATTCAAAAACTATGCATAGATATGTTTTTTATTTCAATAACAAAAATATCGCTTTTTTTCATTAGTGCTTAATTTTTGTTGTAGGTAGGTAGGTAGGTAGGTGTTTTCTAAATAGGTAGGATAATAGACGTAGCTAGGTTAATTCCCCATATCATATTAGGTAACTATCGAAAAAAGTGCAAGTTTTTGACTTAAAACTCATCAAGTCACAACTTGAAACATTATGTAGGGAGAAACTGAGCTTTTTAAATGCAATATTGAAATTAAACCCGAACTCTTAGTGAGTTTCCATTCAAGAAGTTCACTTGAGGACAAATTTTGGCAGTCTCCCAGCTACGCCCTCAGGACATTTCACTATACTATATTATAGTATAGGATCCCGCTATAGAACGACCTTCACCGAGCTGGTTAATGGATGAAACATATTTTATATTCAATTTATTATGTCAATAAATTTATTGCATATGGGTTGCCTAAAAAATTTCAGTCCATGATGATTCATCATCATCATCATGATCAACCCATCACCGGCTCACTACAGAGTACGGGTCTCCTCTCAGAGTGAGAAGGGTTTTGGCCATACTCTACCACGCTGGCCATGTGCGGATTGGTAGACTTCACACACCTTTGAGAACATTATGGAAAACTCTCAGGCATGCAGGTTTCCTCACGATGTTTTCCTTCATCGTTAAAGCAAGTGATATTTAATTAATTAAAACGCACATAGCTCCGAAAAGTTAGAGGTGCGTGCCCGGGATCGAACCCCCGACTTACGATTAGAAGGCGGACGTCCTAACCACTAGGCCATCACAGAATGATTAATTAATAAAAATATTTTTTTGTAATCATTTCATAAATTCCATACCAACTAACTTTTATTCATTAACGCGGTGCAAGTTACTAGTATCGATTTACCTGTTTATACCTGCCTACCCCCCTAATTAAATTATTAATTAATCATATCCTGGACTGAAATTTTTTAGGCAACCCATATATACAATATATTTATTGACATATTAAATTGAATATAAAATAAGTTTCATCCATTAACCAGCTCGGTGAAGCTCGTCTTTTATCGGGATCTTTAGACTACTTATTACAAATTCTCTTATTAATAACATCAGCAGAGGCACCTATTGAGATCAGTGGCGTGCACAGGGTTCAACGCTAGGGCAGCCATTAGCTAGGTTGCCTATTTACTACCAAGTCATACATAATATTATTATAATGCGTTCTAACTAAGAATAGAAAAAATCCACCATGTTGTCATTTGTGACGTCTTAGCTAGAAATATATTTTGAACATTGGATTTTGTAGGTCTAAGATATACATAGAGCGCACTTTGGCTTTCTCAGACTTAAGACACTTTTAAAACGAGACAACACAGTATTGTGCTATGTATTTCCCGTAAAAACTACGTGAACATCGAAATTCCAGTAATTTTCAAGTGACAGTTGACAAATAAGAGGACAATAAATGGCTTTCTTATTCTTATTTCGGACGCACTAAATAAGCATGGAGTTATTAATTATTAGAGTATGTAAGTAGATAATGGGGCCGATTCTCTTGTACGCAATCTCTAAACTAAACTAAATTAATAGGTCTAAATCTAGTGCTATCCTTTTCCGTAGACAACATTATGAAAGGGATAGCAATAGATTTAGACGTACCATTTTAGTTTAGTTTAGAGATTGTGTACAAGAAAATTAGCCACATTGTTTGACAAACTACAGTAGCCAGCAGAAAATATTGTACATCGACCTTTAGAAAGAAGTGTCGGCTTCGTAGAGTAAACATCTGACGTTTCGGCGCTCTCAATGACAGAGACAACGCTCTACGAAACCACTGTATCTTTCTAAAGGTCGATGTGTACAATATTTTCTGCAGGGTATTGTACGTCTATGAATTGCACGCCACTGATTGAGATACATATTACAATTATATATTAATTTAACCTTAATTATAGCAATACGAGAGAATTAGTACGAGCTAGTATTACATGCTAGAATCACTCCGTCATAGTTCCCAACACAAATAGAATGTGAACATCTCAACACTTACCCACTAACAACTATCTTACATATTTATTTACAAAAATTAACGTTAAACACACGTTTTCTTGACAAATAACCTTATATATAAAATATTAAAGAAATATTTAAGGGACATTTTAGCGAGAACTGGATTCTTTACTTTTGTACACTAACTTTTACATGATTGAATACAGAGAAAATAGGCACCTACATGATTTGGAGTGAGCAGTGCGCAGTGCTACATTGGCACAGGTATGTAATGTCACACACTCAAGCATAGGTACCTATTTGTCTTCACTTTTTAAAATTAGAATTTATGAGCTTTCCTTATCTGTATTACAATATCTTTGTTGAACTCATAATTCAATGCGAGCTGTAAAAGAAACATAGTCATTACGAATTTGTCTTCCAGAGAAGTAAGTATCTCTAGAAGAGAAAGATCTAAACGTTTCTACTTTCTACTGGACAAAAAATCTGCTGAAAAACCAAGATATCGTGTTCAGAATATATAAGGTAAAGCTGAAGTGGCAGTGGGTGGGCCATGAGCTGCTGAACATATAGGTATCTTGCCTGGTAGATTACACATAAGAAAATGTAGACTAAGATAGAAGACTGAAAAGTTTGTTTTTCTTTTTCTTGAAAATAATAATTACTTAAGTATATTAACTCGTACATAGTTCTCGCCAAAATAAGAGTACTTTATAATTAAGTTCAAAATAATACTCAATAAGTAGAAAAGTTTTGGCGCTTTGAGCTCACATCACACATAAAAAGTTCAAAATAGGTAATTCATAAAATATTGATTAAGAATGTGGTCATTAAAATTAAGTAATTAACACAGTGAGTCCATATCGAGTCGATAAAAAGGTTAATTGTTTGGTAATAAAATACCTAGGTACCTACCTAATTGAGTAATCATTATAAAATGACGAAAGTAAATTATTTATAATCGCTTGTAAAATTGATATCCCAAGACGATCTTAATTAAGTACATTAATATTATGTTTCCAAAATTTCATACAATATATTTCCGTCTCAAATGAAAAGACAAAGTTGCTGTGGCTTTTATCTGTAGAGCGATTTCGTACAACCTGCATCAATCATTATTATAATCTCAATTGTTGTGATTGGCTGAATTTGTGCGATTCTTGTTGCAACAATGCATTGTAGATTGTAGACAATAGTGAGCGAGCGTCAACCAATCAGAGGTGATTGCGATCGTGACATTGTAGCTGTCATTCTACCGCAATCGCGCAGCTGGGATACACAATACAAATAAATCAATACTCTTATCATTAGAATTTATGTTTATCAGTAGTTACCTACCTAGTAGATTTTCAATTCTGAGATAATAAATAGATTATATCAATTATCATATCTACTGCAATAGACTTTCATATGATAATTAATTATAACAGTACGCGGCAGAAAATAATGTAATTAAACAAGTTTACTTTGAGAGGTTTAATTTGAACAGATAAGGGTCATTGATCTTGGGTTATTGAAAAGGCTAGAACCAAAAGTCGTAAATTCAGTTAAGAGCAAAAAAAATTCTGTGAAACAAGTTTTTTGAGATCACTTTAAGATAGGTAGGTACATATTACATATACGTATTTTTAAGGCAATTTGTTGTTGAAATTAAGCCTAAATGATAAAAGCGCTTACGAGCACGAAGAAACCAATATTGTGTTTTTTCTGTTTGTGTGGAAAAAAAAAAAAAAAAAAAAAATAATAATAAAAAAAAAAAAACTTTGGTTCAAAGCCTTGGTTCAAATCAAATAAATGGGAATGCAATATGCAGTGAAGACTGCGAAGTTTGATTAGCGTATATAAGTGAAGAGTAATTTGCGTCCACCGAGTAGGTAGGTACCACCCGACAAAATGGCGGCAAGTTCAAGAACACAGCAGTTGGCAACATCACTCATTACCGGCTAAAATTACCGACTATTTCTGTTGACATGTCTGTCAACGTGTTACTTATTAATTTTATAATGAAGGGAAATTTTTAGGCGAGTGCTACATTTTTCCGAAATATTACCATTATTACATTATAAGTACATGAAGATATAGACTTGATAGCTTTATAGGTACAGATTGTTTAATTAGGAATATGCTATGATAACAGAACCAATAATTAATCTATGGATAACAGTTTCCTATGTCAGTGGGAGTATGTTTGCGATAAGTCTTGGTCTATGAAAAAAAAATTCATGTATGGGCATGGTCCCGTACTACGCGTCCAAACTAACAAAAGGAAATCGTTTTTACCGTTTTTACGATTGAAAGTTGACGCCTGGCTAGAATTTGAATCATTGATTCTTTTTTAAATATCCCAGAGAATTTGAGCAGAGAATAGAGATGAACGATTAACGTATGATAGGTAACTAGGTAGGTACTTGATGCAGTTAAATATTTTAAATTACCTACATAAGACAAAAAAACATTATTGTAAAAACGAGTAGGTAAGTACCCTAGTTACCTACATACTTGTTTCGCTAAACGAAAAAGTTACTTAACCAACACAAAGCCGATTTACGTGTTGTCGATTTCAATGTCAAGGTTATTCGAATGGAGAGCAAAATAAAGTATTCCGTGTATTCCATGCATTTCATAGCAATCCATTTCTATATACCTACCAACCAATTCATGAAAATTTATATTGCATTCACGTCATTTGCTTTTACTAAATTTTATGGCATACTGCCTTGGAAACCAATCACGAACATCTGTACAAATATTAGGATGACTCTTCAAACATGAATCAACTCTGTACTAGACTCTATAGTCTAAGCTACGAGGGTTCCAAGCGAGCTACCCTGGTTTGAGAAGAGCCCATAATAAATATTATCATGAAGTATCAAGTAAGTAGGCCAACTAGCGAAATTCCCACGGAATGCAAGAGAGGCGAGTCTAAATCCGTACAATATGGGTTACTCGTGCAGTCGTGCTCCGCGAGGGCGACCGTCCTTGCTCTCTCAATTGCATACAGTTTCATATGGGGAGAACTAAATAAGACATTGCATACTACTAGTGGCAAAGAGTCGTGCTAGCTTAGTGGTTAAGACGTCCGCCTTCCATCCGAGAGGTCGGGGGTTCCATTACTCTAAATTTTTTGAGTTATGTCCGTTTTAAGCAATCAAATAACACTTCATCATGATCAACCCATTTACCGGCCCACTATTGAGCCAGATCTCCTCTCAGAGTGAGAAGGGTTTAGGCCTTTTTCTGCCACGCTGGCCCAATGCGAATTGGCAGATTTCAACACATTTGAGAACACGGAGAACTCTCAGGCATGTAGGTTTCCTCACGATGTTTTCCTTCACCGTTAAACTAAGTGATATTTAAAAAACACTTGCTCTAACGTAAATACCACTTGCTTTAACGGTAAAGGAAAACGTCGCGAGGAAACCTGCTTGCCTGAGAGTTTTTCATAATGGTCTCAAAATAATGTGTGTGAAGTCTGCCAATGCCAATGGAACTTGGCCAGCGTGGCGCACTATGCCCTAAAGATCTAAACCTAATCTAGAGACTGCCCCTTTCTCAGTAGTGGACAGGCAATTGGTTGATCATGAATCATGATGATACTGAGCTAGTTAAAAAACGTTCGACAAAACTGCAGTTGTAGGTATCGAAATTTCTGTTTTTCTTTTAAAGTTAGTTTATCGCAGTGCATCGGCTTTAATTCTTGAACTGGGCGATCGATTGCAGTGTAACATGCAAATCTCTTTCAAACTTTCTTGGGGTACAATAAAAACGTCTAAATATATAAATATGTCAATAGAAACTTGCATTTTATTTTATTATTGGCTGACCCGCCTCGGCATCGCCAGAGCGGATTTTTTGAAAATCGGTAAGAGTGGGAATTTCCAAAAATCGTTAACATGTATGCTTCTTCATTTTTGTCCGAAAGCCTAAATCTCGTACCAATTTTATCATTGATACGCTTAACTTGACTTTCATTCCCCATTTAACAACATTGGGAGTGGGATTTCTAAAAACCATTAAATACCTACTTATTTCTTCATTTCTAACCAGCCAAAATATCAATTTAGCTTGAAAAAAATTACCGACTTTCATACAAACTTTCGTCCCCTACCCCCCCTTAAAGATGCAATTTCCGAAAATACTTTTTTCTGGTGCCTATGTCATAAAAGGAATCTACTGACAAAATTTTAAGTTTCTTATTCGAGTGGTTTAGGCTATGTGCTGATAGATCAGTCAATCAGTCAGGTCGAGTCTTTTATGTGTATAAGAATAGCTATAATTTAAAACAAAATTACTGCTAGTGGCATAACTTACGCCATTGCAGGAAAATGTTTAAAATCGATCAATCTATCTACGTTCTAAGAACCATTCAACCCGCAGTTGGCTGAAATCTTTTTTGACACAAATAATATTTAAATTCTACTCGCTCTAAAGAATTTCAAAAGGTTTTTATCTTGACTTTTTTATATTTAAGTACTCATCTTTAATTTGCTTTGTATTAATTAGCACACATAAAGTAAACCTTAAGAGGGGATCATTGGTAGTGCGCTCCATACAAACGTGGCTCTAATTTGAATAGCAACCAATGTCCAATCAACCTTAATTAAAAGGGTTGGCACATTTTTGTACGGAACTTGGCATAAGTACTTACAAGTCTGCTAGTTTAAAAAACCACGTTTCGGCGGCCAATGATAAAACACGAGTCAATTGACGGAGTAAGTGATTGCAATCAAAAAGTGATGAAATGCCGTACCGTGATAGGCTTTCTAAGATTTTGAGTTTTAAACGTAGAAAAATGAAGCATCAATAATTTGTCGTACTGTACATTAAGTTTAATTGGTAAGTATTCAATAAATGAAAAACATACTACGTTTGTATGGTGCGAGTGACGGAGAGACTGCTTTTAACATCGGGGTATGACGGTTAGATAAAATAACAGATAGGCGCCCGCTGTGACGCCTTATCGGGGCTGAAATGATGAAAACAAAACACTCTTTGTTTGTTCTTGTATTATGAGAACTCCTATAAAGCCTATACCGTCGCGTACGGATACTTTGTCCTTTCATTAGACGTCAGAAGGAATGGAAAACTTCAAACAAGGGTTGCTACATTGTCGAGGTTTAGTTATTTCGATATATTGTGGTAATGGTACTACATAATTTTTAACTACCAGCGGAGTGATTCGCTAACTCAGTGATTAATAAATATAAGCCATCAAACTCATTTGACATTGGCTGGTTCTAAATTGCTGCTTCATTAAACGATATAAAAATAATATTTCGTAGTAGTCACTCAGCGGGCGATGTCGAAGAGAGCTATGCTTGGAATTTTTCTAAGTCATCAAATCAGCAATGAGGAGATCAATAGGAGAAACGGCATAGTTCAACGGCTTGCGAACTGCGAAGGTATAGTGGCACATAGTTCGAAAAACCATCTAAGACGATGGGATCCCGAGGTGGTAGATTACAGACCTCGCACCGGAAAGCACAGCGTTGGAAATAGGTTGGAAAAGCTCCAACTAGGTGGGCAGAGACGTCAAGCGAGTTGCAGGGAGCCGATGAATTCAGGCAGCAAAAGACCATGGCGTGTTTAAGTCCCTAGAAGAGACCTATGTTTAGGAGTGTACGTCTATCGGTTGATGATGATGAATGATGATATTTTCCAATTATTGAGGCATCACACGGGTTTAAACGACTCTGGGTATACGAACTTGGCATAATTAATAATCATATTGTCCTTTGCCGCTGGGACTATTGTGAAAAGGATATCGCTTTTAGTTCTTTCATTTTAGTTTTACTAGCGACCCGCCCCGGCTTCGCATGGGTGCAGTGTAAATACTAATGTGGAGTCAGTGAGATTTCAATTTTCCTAGGGATCTCTAATTTTTTGAGACTTAAGCTATACCTATAAACTTTCCTCTTGAATCACTCTATCTATTGGTGAAAACCACATTCAAATCCGTTGCGTAGTTTAAAAGATCTACGCGTTCATACATACATACATACATACAGACAGACAGCGGGAAGCGACTTTATTTTATCTATGTAGAGATGTAAGTACAAGCGCAATTTAATTTCAATGTTTCCCATAGTACAGACTTAGAGCTAGAGCGCACCACGATGTGGTGAGTTGTGATGCGTTTTAAAATCCGTAAATTTGAATTTGAATGTATCAAAATTCCGTGCGGAATTAATTCCGCAGTGCGCGCGCTTCCATATAGTTCTATAGTTCACAGATTTTGCGGAATAAAAACTTACGGAAATTTACCGTGGTGCGCTCTAGCTCTTACAGAGTTAGTATGATATCCAATTTATAGGGTATGTATTTTTTGGCACTCGACCAATCTAATCTGATGCGAGAGTGAATCTATGAGTAGTTTGGTATTTTTACTGCGGTTTAGTTGGCAACAAAACGGACAAAATCTAAAAAAAGGAAAATTATTTTTAAGAGTTCTTTTACTAAATTTTTTCGCAACTTGGCCCGCGTGGATTTAGGTTTTTTGAACAACCCGTTGGATTTTCTTACATGCTTTAAAACCTATGTACAAGATCTGCTTCTAAACCCAGCAGTTTGAGCTGTACGTTGACATGTCAGTTAATTATTTCCTTTATATATCTATACATGTTTCTGAATCTAATTTGTTCAGAGAAGTTTATTTTTTCCCGCTTTGTGC
Organism: Maniola hyperantus; assembly: GCF_902806685.2. Lineage (NCBI taxonomy): Eukaryota > Metazoa > Arthropoda > Insecta > Lepidoptera > Nymphalidae > Maniola > Maniola hyperantus. Next base: position 771,894 of record NC_048553.1, on the reverse strand, counting down.
TTCAACCACTTGTATCCAGTGTATACTAGCTTCAGAAGCTAGAGTTGCCTTTAAAAGATCACTATAGTGATAAACCCGCCTTTGCAACCTAGCACCAATTGTCTTTCTTCTTGTTTATATTCTGTGTAAGTCTGTCCTTGATTTTGTTGGAATAAAGCTTTATACTACTACTAGCTTATGTTCGCGACTTCATCCGCGTGCACTACACGAATTCCAAATCCCTATTTCACGCCCTTACCTACCTGCCAAATTTCATGATTCTAGGTCAACGGGAAGTTCTTGACAGACCGACAGACAGACAGACAGACAGTTTTTCCTTTTGAGGTACAGAACCCTAAAAAGCTATCCAATGACACTCCGCACCATGCTAAAATGATATAATACCTAAAGTATATCCCATTTTTACGATATACATAATATTTGCAACAGCAAACGATACGCGATCAATTTCCCAAATGAACTTTTCTCGTATCTGCGAGTATTAAAGTATTTTCCACGTTATCAGCTGTGACACGGAAAACACTGAAACATTGAAAACGTTCAACAATTTGCGGAGCACTTAACTGATAATTCGCTTTCGTGGCTGCTGTTTACAGTGTTTTAGTTAATTTTACGTTTCCTGCATTGATAATATAATTAAGCATAGTTACTACGAGTATAAACAAAAAAGTTACAAAAGTCACGTCAGCCGCCATCTTGTTTTTCTGAATGTCATAATTTTTCCCCACTCGTATCCCGCACCCGAACATTTCTCCGATACATGATTGTATCGTTTTCTTTCCCTTTCTAGGAGAACAATGCTACTATGCTATGAATACTATGTAGATTATCAGCTGTGACACGGAAAACACTGAAACATTGAAAACGTTCAACAATTTGCGGAGCACTTAACTGATAATTCGCTTTCGTGGCTGCTGTTTACAGTGTTTTAGTTAATTTTACGTTTCCTGCATTGATAATATAATTAAGCATAGTTACTACGAGTATAAACAAAAAAGTTACAAAAGTCACGTCAGCCGCCATCTTGTTTTTCTGAATGTCATAATTTTTCCCCACTCGTATCCCGCACCCGAACATTTCTCCGATACATGATTGTATCGTTTTCTTTCCCTTTCTAGGAGAACAATGCTACTATGCTATGAATACTATGTAGAGAGGCTCAGGAAGATGCATAACAAAACCACCTTACCTGGGTATGCTTAGATAAATATGTAAGAAACAAAGATATCAAGAATTCTAGGTCACAAGAAGTAAGCACCAAGGCTTATTATTTCTGTAACAAATAAGGTATCTACTATATTATATGTATATTACGAAGCTCCGGGCCAAACTCAAAACATCTCGACTAAATCCGAAAACATATTTCACCAAATTAATTTCACAATATGGGTCAGGTATAAAAAGGCTCAGTTTTCTTGAAGTAAGATCGCCCATTGTATTACTGTTGACATTGAAATCAATGCAATGGCGTGGGAAGAAAAAGACAAATGCACTTGAAAATGAGAGGGCAAATTCCCCCCTTTTTCTCCCGGCTTTAGAGTGGGGGGAGGGGACAGGCAGCGAAATTCCAGCTTCACAAAGAAATGTACAATGAAAAAACGCGCGTTACAATATGAGGGTGTCCATGTACGTATAAGAATAAGCTCAAAGGCTAATGATTAAAGGCTTTGCGGGTATTTCTTGTGTTATAAAAAAATTTATGTGTGTTTAACATTTTTTGTTTCATACGAAACGTTGGACTTGAAAAAAAATCTAATGGATCTTTTTAACTTTTCTCTAATGACCCATTATTATGAGTACCTAGATGTGAAGACGAAGTACCTAACAGAAGATGTAATAGATCTAGTGCCTATAAAATTTAATACCTAATGCTGAATTTAAACTTTTAATAGTTAAAATTAGTTTTGGGCGCCAATTGAATGGTTTATATCGAAAATAATAAGTGTTATCGGTAGAATATTGTGTAACGAATAACGATATAATCTAAGTATAATAAAAGAAAATGCTGACTGACTGATCTATCAACACATAGCTCAAACTACTGGACAGATTGAGTTGTTTGGCATGCAGATAGCTATTATGTTGTAGACATCCGCTGAGGGATTTTTGAAAATTTAATCATTAAAGGGGTTAAATAGAGGTTTAAAAATTGTGTGGGTCCACGCGGAGTCCCCAAATAAAATAAGGCTCATAAAAATTTAGTTGGCAGAATTAGGGCTTAAAATAACTGGGCAGGTACCTACTTAGATAATAATTGATGTTTTATGAAACAATTTACGTCCTAATAACTTTAATTAATTTATTAAAACTACCAATAAAATAACCCATCATAATCACCAACCCATCGCCGAATCACGGGTATCTCCTATGAATAAGAAAGGGGAGACAAAATAAGTAAATGCGCGACTTGAGTTTGCTTGTATTCTATTTTCGGACGGAAGTAAATTTCATACGTCATTTCCGCCGAAAATGACCGTTTCTGTGAAAAGGGCATTTTTTCAATAAATAAATAACCTATTTGAGTTATTAATAATCCGTGACTCCTAAAAACGCCTACGTAGGACCGTACTAAAGTGCATAAAGTCACGTAAAGTGGTAAATGGTGAGCCGCGCGCCGACACGGAATTATGTACTAGGTATATTGTACGCGTGGGTGGTAATGGTTGTTATTATTAATGGAATATGATCGCCGTTGCAAATGCACATATACCTTCCTACATGATTGGCTGATGTTTCTTAAAAACTATTGTTAGTTTTTTATGAATTTAAATAGCGGGCTAAGGAGCAATCAGCAGGCCGGTACCTCCCCTCCGCCCATGAATAATTGCAGCCAGTGTTGGAAAAAAGTTTAAATTTTATTAAGACAAGTCAAAACTTAAAAATAAAACATTGAAAAAATTGGGACTGTTGCGTTGGAGGTAGATAGTTAGGTACCTACTCCGATGAAAGAATACCTAGCGGCCTAGCACTTAGCAGCAATCAGACCTGGTGGCAAATGATGCTGCCTAAGATGCCAATCCACTCTTGACGTGAAGGTACCCATATTATAATTGGAGGGGAAAAATGATGCTGGAAGGGTGTTCCAAATCTTAGCGGTTCGAATTTGAAATGAGGAGGCAAATTGCTTCGTACGTATCCTTGGAATTTCGGATACGTACGGGTGCAGATCTTGGCGATGCCTTGCAGTACGATAGTAGAAAGGTGAAGGAGGAGCCATGTCGAAAAGTTCTTCGACACACTCTCCCAAATGTATCGTGTAAAATACCGATAGACAGGCAACTTTGCGCCGATGTCTCAAACTTTGAAGTGCAATACTCAGAGCCAATAATGGTGTTGCCAATTGGCAAAAAGCTATTTTATAAAACACCTTGGTAGGTAAATAATAATTCAGTCCATGATCGAAAACGGGTATGCTACATTGTGAGGCCAAATTGCTTGGCAGTACGCGTTTGCCGTGCAGGGACAATAACCTAAGGTAAGGGTTGAGATTCAACCCGCCGACCTTTCAGCTGGAAACCGGTTGTCGACCGCTGCGCTCTTCAGTCCTACTTAATTATGCGAAGCTGCTCATTCAAAAGATTCCGAGCGCGAAACTCGTTTGACATTGACACTAAAAAACCAGATTCTGCTGATGTAATTTTATGTATTATACTTCTGAGCTTAACGTAATATTATAGTCGTCAGTCGATACACCATATTATTTAACATGGCCCATAAAGCATTGTAATGTGTACTGATCCTCCTTACTCAAACATTATTAAGAGGGTTTGAACAAAAAGTTCTGGCATCACCTTGGTAGTTTTATGTGAATTGATAAAACATATTGATTTGTACTTTCGATTTTCATCAATCCATGAAATTTTTAAACTGGTGCCAGAAGAGTGATCGCGTCTTGGTAGGGTTGGACAAAAAATAGTTCACACAACGCGCACAAGTCCAAAAGTTCTTTTCTTTTATATTTCCAACTAGTTTATTACCGCGACTTCGTCCGCGTGGACTACATAAATATCCAACCCCTATTTTACCCCCTTAGGTGTTGAATTTTCAAAAGTCCTCTCTTAGCATGTATACTTCATAATAGCATGCCTCAGCCCGATCTGTCCAGTAGTTTGAGCTGTGCGTTGATAGATTAGTCAGCTTTTTCTTTTTATATATATAGACTAGCTTATGCTCGCGACTTTGTCCGCGTGGACTACATAAATTTCAAATCCCTATTTAACCCACCTAGGGGTGGAATTTGGAAAAATCCTTTCTTAGTGGGTACCTACTCTTTACAAAGAACACACCCTCCAAATTTCATATTTCTAGGACCAGCGGTTTAGGCTGTGCGTTGATATATAAGTCAGCCAGTCAGTCAGGACTTTGAATTTTATGAAGATGAAGATGAAGATTTTCTTTTACATTAGGGACTTGTTGGAGCGATATTAGTTATTAGCGTAATTGATCGCGATCGCAAACAGTTCGACTCGCGCCAGATTATCGTGTTTGTGTCACTCTCAAGCGTGTTGCGTCACTCGACCACCTATGTTTGTGTTCATATTAGTCATACGTGCTATATTATCAGGCTGCGATAGCTGAAATTGTATCGGTTTAACTAGAACGAGATTTTAGCGTTTAAACTATAGATTTTTTTTTGTTAGGGCGCCTTCAAATTTTGCCAAGTGCTGCGCGGAGGCAGCGCTGCTTTGTAAATCCATATAATTTCGATCAATGAACATTTCCCCCCTATTTTACCACCCATAAGGGGTGAATTTCCCAACCTGACTTATACAGATATTATTTAAACCTATTAACCTGAATGTCGATTGTCACGTTTCTAACTTTCTACTTTCATATAACCTTTCACCCACTTAGGGGGGGGATGTTCTCAAAACCGTTTCTTAGCTGACACCTACGTCCTAGAAGAAACCTACCTTCCAAATTCCAAGTTTGTAGGCTTTATAGTTCCTGAGATTTCGTGATTAGTCAGTGAGTGAGTGGTATTTCGCTTTTATATAGGTATTTAGAAGAAAGATAGAACGATATTTTAGCTTTTTTTTTTTTTTTTTATTCAGATACAAGTTAGCCCTTGACTGCAATCTCACCTGGTGGTAAGTGATGATGCAGTCTAAGATGATAGCGGGCTAACCTGGTAGGGGTACGGCAGTTTTTTATTAAACCCATACCCCTTTGGGTTCTACACGGCATCGTACCGGAACGCTAAATCGCTTGGCGGCACGGCTTTGCCGGTAGGGTGGTAACTAGCCACGGCCGAAGCCTCCCACCAGACCAGACCAGAAATTTAGAAATTATAAAATTACAAACCCCTGCCAGGAATCGAACCCGGGACCTCCCACTCTTAAGACCACAGCGCTCACCACTGCGCCAGGGAGGTCGTCAAAAGCTGGTTTTAGATTTTCTAATTGGATTCCAACACGGGGTTATTCAAAAGGCTCAACAATTCCTGAAAAGCCAATAAAGCATTGGCGTATCCTCTGACATGGTCATTCCTCTTCAAAATGCTTCTCAATAGAAAACTATAATATCGATTATTTTCACAGATATTGGTGATTACACAGACATTTATCGCTGGCAGACAGTGATTGTTAACCGATTGCCTTCTTTACAATTCGAAAGGAAGTAGGTAACATATAAGTCATAGGTAAAATTAGACGCAGGTATTGTAAATAATAAATGATAACAGTTATCAGTGGACGCATACCGCACCGCATGAGGCAGCTAGTTCAAATGCTTGATATAACTAGGTAGTAGGTACCTACCGTACCTGCACGATCATTTATGTTGGCGTGTACATAGATAAGAAATAAAGAAAATTCTTATAGAGAGTCTTATAGAGTAATCTGTCTCGTTTTAACTCAATCTTAAGTCTGAGCAAAGTCAAAGTGCGCTCTATAGATCTCAGCTTAAGACTCTATAATAAATAGTCTTTATTCATTTCTAATCAAAACGACAGTTACTCTAATTAAGATTCTCAAATACCTATATTATTAAGAAAAAACCCTAAGCATTTTTCTCTCTGTTCGGACGGACTAACTATTCAGTTTTATAACAACACCTTAATTTTGCTTTGTCGTTGTTGTGTAAAAAACCCACGTATTCTACGAATGGGTAAGCTGATTATTTTTTATGGATACGAGTTTTTTGCCCTAACGCATTAATAAAATAGATTAGCAAAAACAAAATTGTTTTACATTCATCGCGATGTCTTTCCAGTATTTTATTTTACTTAAAATATGTACACTAACTAACTAAAAAGCTGTGATAGCCTAGTGTTAGTACTATTACATATTCTGTGCTAGTGGTTAGGACGTCCGCCTTTTTATCGAAATTCAGGGGTTCGATTCCGGGCACGCACCTCTATCTTTTCGGAGTTACGTGCGTTTTAAGTAATTAAATATCACTTGCTTTAACGGTGAAGGAAAACATCGTAAGGAAACCTGCATGCCTGAGAGTTCTCCATAATGTTCTCAAAGTTGTGTGAAGTCTACCAATCCGCACATGGCCAGCGTGGTAGACTATGGCCAAAACCCTTCTCACTCTGAGAGGAGACCCGTGCTCTGTAGTGAGCTGGCGATGGGTTGATCATGACGATGTACACTAACTCGTGAGTCACCCTAAGTGACAATCACTGCCCAATGCGAAAGTTTGTTTGTTTGTGGGTTTGTCCTTCAATCACGCCGTAACGGAGCAACGATCGACGTGATTTTTTGCGTGGATATATTTAGACCTGGGATAGTGGTGAAGAGTGACATAGGCTACTTTTTATCCCGGAAAATCAAAGAGTTACTACGGGATTTTTAAAAACCTAAATCCACGCGGACGGAGTCGCGGGAATAATTAAAAACTCAAATCGCCGAGAAAAAAAAAGAAAGAAAGAAAATCTACCCCAATAAAATCATTAATCCTGTGCCTTCGTGTAAAATGTCTTGTTCGGGTTGTTCGCATTCATTTTATTTTTGCGAGTTTTTGCGAAAAAAGCGAAAGGTTCTTGAAAGGATCTAAGTAAGAAGAGGTCTTGAACTGTAAACCGCAACGTCGGATGAAATAACCTCTTCAGCACAATTCAAATGTCAACTTCACAGCTGGGATTTGATCTAACGTGAGAGGCAACAATCCATAAGCGTTCGTTATCATGATACATTTTGACATTACGTCTTATTAAAGTTTGATTTGAATAACATCTGCCAGAGTGAACTGCAGTTAGGAAACTCTCGGTTTGATCCCGCTATTCGATTTCGTAAAATCTGCATCAATCATTATTACAATCTCAATTGTTGTAATTGCGTTAACGGTGAAAGAAAACATCGTGAGGAAATCTGCATGCCTGAGAGTTCTCCGTAATGTTCTCTAAGGTGTGTGAAATCTACCAATCCGCACATGGCCAGCTCACCCTTCTCACTCTGAGAGGAGACCCGTCCTCTGTAGTGAGCCGGCTATGGGGTTTTTTTTTATTTATTTTTTATTCAGATACAAGTTAGCCCTTGACTGCAATCTCACCTGATGGTAAGTGATGATGCAGTCTAAGATGATAGCGGGCTAACCTGGAAGGGGTATGGCAGTTTTTATTAAACCCATACCCCTTTGGTTTCTACACGGCATCGTACCGGAACGCTAAATCGCTTGGCGGCACGGCTTTGCCGGTAGGGTGGTAACTAGCCACGGCCGAAGCCTCCCACCAGACCAGACCAGAAATTTAGAAATTATAAAATTCCAAACCCCTGCCAGGAATCGAACCCGGGACCTCACACTAATAAGACCACAGCGCTCACCACTGCGCCAGGGAGGTCGTCAAATTTCGTCGGTTGATCATGATGATGACGATTCAATTAGATAAGTGAATCTATATTAACTAGGTATTTCTTCGGTAATCATTTAAAACTCAAGGCAATGCCTATATTCAAGTAATTTACCAACTTTATAGCAAAGTATGGTGTAATGGGTAAAATAATACAATCTGCATTGTCACGGCAGAATGAATGCTGCATTGTGCGGGCGCCGAATGCAGTCACAGACTTGCGACGGCTCGCCGCTGACAATCAATCTGGTGAAGCGGCGTTTCCGAAATACTTATCCCAAAATTATTTAAATTAAGAGGCCAGAACCAAAATGATAAGATTTATGATTATTTAATGTCGGGGAAAGAAAACCTATAGAGTACTAGCTAATGCTCGCGACTTCGTCCGCGTGGACTACACAAATTTCAAACCCCTGTTTCACCGCTTTAGGGGTTGAATTTTCAAAAATCTTTTCTTAGCGGATGCCTACGTCATAATAGCTATCTGCATGCCAAATTTCAGGCCGATCCGTCCAGTAGTTTGAGCTGTGCGTTGATAGATCAGTCAGTCAGTCAGTCATTCAGTCAGTCAGTCAGTCACCTTTTCCTTTTATATATTTAGATTGATTTATCGTGCAAAATGTTTGAAAATATACCCCGAGTACGGAAGTCTGACTCGCAATTGGTTGTTTTTTAGCAAATTAAATTAATTAATATACCTATAACTATATCATTTGTTGTTTGTGTTTCATTTCAATCTTGATTTGGGGGGGAAAATTTAAGGGGGAAACTTCCAAGCCGGAAGAGCAATAATTGTGGAGTAAAAATCGTCTACAGGATTTTCCGTGTGGAACTACCTCAAGCAATAGGATCGGTCGTGGACACGAAATGGTATGAGTATGACTAACAGTGAGACGTCAACTAAACGTAAGGTCAACTGATATCGACACAGCTGCGTCATCGTGTCACAACGTGCTACAAGCTCCACCCGATACTAAACCGTAAACGTGATGGTCTAGCCAACTGAGATTCAATCTACTTACAGCCCGTTCCCACGTGTCGGCTGTCGGGCCCGGATTTTAATCGGTAGTTCGAGTGGCAGAACATTTTCTGCCACTTCTGGTGGCTGCTTTTTCCTGCGTTTAGCAGTGGGAGGGCTAGTGGCGGTGCATTTCGCACTGCATGTTGCACCATACAGATTCGTTGTTTCAGCGGATTATAGCAAATTAAGCTTTTGGTTCATTGCAGAACATTTTGACACAACCATTCAGACAATTGTTATATTTCTATTGTTTTGGTTTTGGTGTACAATAAAGAATAGAGATATAGCTTATTAATAAAAGATAATAATAGATAATAAGAAAATAAATTTTGCATGCCCACTGTATGGCGGATTGTAGCTGTAAATAAACCACTGTAACACCATCATTGTACCTGCAATCGTGCAAATAAATGATTTGATTTGATTTGAATATTTTACTTTTACTTTACTTTACTTTACAGGTGTGAATAGCTTCATATAAAATGTCCTGCCACTGGACAAGTGGGAACCGGCTCTTGGCGAAGTGGTCTTATAAGTGGAGGCCTCGGACTCGATTTCCGGGAGGGATCCAAATTGCTTTGGGAAATTATAATTTCTAAACTGTCTCCGGTGTAGTCTGGTGGGAGTTACCTCGACCCAACCTCCCAAATAGAATGGCGACGTCTTGACCACTAGGCTTCTACCGCTCATTGTTGTTATAATTGAGCCTCAATAGCTCAACCGGTAAAGGAGAGGACTGAAAATCGAAAGGTCGACGGTTCAAACCCCGCCCGTTGCACTAGTGTCGTACCTACTCCTAGCACAAGCCTGACGCTTAGTTGGAGAGGAAAAGGGAATATTAGTCATTTAACATGGCTAATTTTTTTTTTTTTTTTTAATCTTGCATTTCACGAAGGCCACTGAGTCATGCTTGTGTTTAAGTTGTATTGATATACCTAAGGTACACTAAATGTGTGCGTTTGACAGCGCTTGCTCGCGACTGATTGGTCCGACATGCACGCACACTTACGCAAAGACCATGTAAACGACGTTACCACAAGTAAAGTTCACTAGCCTTCGTGAATTGCAAGAACTGTATTAGTAAATACAGAGTTCAAATGCTGTGGCGAAATTACAGTCATTGGATTTGACAATATCAGCTATTTCCACTATTTATTTTAAACCATTTAAATAACAGTCATTATGGAAATATAACAATAACAAAACTGATAATATTAAAATTTCAATCGTGATTTAGAAGGAAATAGGCAATTTGCGGAAATAAAAATATGAATTACAGGAAATAAACAAGGCTGCAATGAGTAGTCATTTCCAGATCAAAAAATACACTGATGCTATCTTATATAATATTATAATATACATATATTAATGCTATAACAATGGTTCTGAAGGAATTATGTTATTTAAAAATTGTTGTAAAATAAAAGTTGATTTAAAATTTTAATTGCCCTTATAAAATCCACTGCAGTTTTGATTAGATGTTTTTATGAGTCTCATTTACTTTAGCTAAGCAATTAATGTTTTATTATTTGATGATAACAATGTTTTGAGATAAACAAGATAGCGTAGTGGTTAAGATTTTGTGCCTCCTGTTTTGGAGGTACAGGGTTCAATCCCATTCATGCACTTGTAACCTTTAGGATTTATATTATGTTATATCACTTGCTTTGACAGCGAAGGAAAACATTGGGTAGACGAAACCTGCATGCCTGAGAGTTCTCCATAATGTTCTCAAAGGTGTTTGAAGTCTCCCAATTCACATTTGGCCAACGTTGTCGACTATTGCTTAAGCTTCTGAGAGGCTCTCTCATTCTAAAAGAAAATTGTTGAGATATTGATAACTATATTGAGCTAATAAAGTTTTAATCTAAAATAATTGCTCTCTTATTCACATTGGTCCCTGCAGAAAAGGATGGCACTACTTTTAGACCTGTAAATTCAGTCTAGATATTTGTGACTGACTGACTGATCTATCAATGCACAGCGCAAACTACTAAACAGATTGAGCTGTTTAGTATGCTATAACAACCATTTCTGTTCCGTGATTACAACGTAGACATCTGCTAAGGAAGGATTTTTGAAAATTCAATTCCTAGGGGACTACAATAGGGGTTTGAAATTTGTATAGCCCACATGGACGAAGTCGCAGGCTAGTGACAAATAAAATAACTACTTAATATGCAAGTAATTAAGTATTACAATAACATATTTTTTTTTCTCTATTTCGGAGCTTAGTCACTAGTGACTAAGTTGCTCCATTGACTAACATTTAATGTTAGTCACATCATATTTTTTAATCCACAATAGGTAACTTTATGTCAAGGTTATCAGTATAACTCATTTGCAGTAGCTATCTAATCAATATTATAATAATTAATTAATACGGTCTGGTAGTTGAAAAGTAGTAAATACAAGCATTCCTGCTTATTTCAAATGGGCCTATATTTACCTTTTTTATGTACGTACGCTGAGTTATCACTACCCCTATTTATAGATGCGAAAGTGTGTTTTTTTGTTGGTTTGTCCTTCAATCACGTCGCAACGGAGCAACGGATCGATGTGATTTTTTTGCATGGGTATAGTTTAAGAAGTGGTGAGTGACATAGGCTACTTTTTATCCTGGAAAACAAAGAGTTTAAAACCTAAATCAACGGTACAAAGTTGCGGGCATCAGCTAGTTTAAAAATAAAAGAAAATTATTAAGTGGAGGTTAAACTAATTTAACCACAAGAATCCTAAGGAAGAATTACTTGGATAAAAAAAATTTGCTTTTAGTCCCAAAAAAATTAATAAAATTATTTTTATACCTGTAGTGCAGCAAAAAACAAATGTTCAAGATGTTCATTGAACTGTTGTGTTCTTGTTCAGAAATTAATGTCTTTAAAGCTCAAGTAAACCTAACATGCAGACTGAATAAATATCACACAGATGCGATGGTAGAATATTTCATACAACATTATCATGATAATAACAGTTTTAAGATCGTAAAACTGTGATAATATGAAGTTTTATGATTTTGATAAACACCTGGTAAAGTGAAGTCATTGATATTGGAAAAAGTTAATTATATTGAATCATTTAATGGACTCCTTATGTGCATTTAGTAATATTATTCTTAAAAAGAATCAAAGGTCTCAGATTGACCTTTAGTTAGTTCTAATGAAACCAAGATGTGGTGATGTTAAGCTCAAAACATTAAACATAATTTAAAACAACCTTAGTTTTATTTTATTTCAATAAATATGTACATGCCCTCGAGAGCCATCGGAAACTATTACAAAAATAAGTATAAAGTTTAATAAAAAACACGAACAAGTATCAGCATCAGCATCAGCACCCTAGCACCAAACTCTAACAGCTACCTGTGATGATCATGGTCACTTTCAATCGGCTGACACTGTCTCACTAGCGTGTCTGTTAGTAAGTGTGCTGCAGCAATACCAAGAATAATTGCTTTGTGATGATTGTAAGTTGGTTGCTAGGGGGCAGTTCAAGCAGAAATCAACAGATGGTAGCAGGAATGTAGTCGGTGCAATACAATGTGGACTCACTTAGTTCACACAGTTCACTTTGGTACCTTCTAAATGCATTCTCCGTGGCGCCATCACAGCGCGCCGCCGCCCGTCTACACGCTGGCCGCTCGTCCGGCCTTGGCCGCTAGCTAGAGGGCGGCCGACTCAGGCGCCATGAGCGGCGACAGCGGGCCCGCCACGCGCCGCCCGTGCTCCATCTCGAACCGCAGGTCGGGAGACGCGCGCCGCGCGCCCACCGTCCCGTCCTCCGGCAGGAACGCGGCCACTAGCAGGGCGCAGATCACCAGCAGCGCACCCAACACGAACGGCGGCCCGGGCACCAGCCGCGTGTACTTCTCCTCGTCCGGACGGTCGATGTCAGCGGCCGCGTGCTCCTCGTTGAGATCCACGTGAAACAGCGAGAATATCACTCCGAACATGGCCGGCCCCAGGCCGTTGCACAACCCGCGCACCCCCGTCACCATGCCCTGCACTACACCCTGTCTGTCCGCGCGACTGTTCACCGACACGTACGCACTGATCGCGGGGTACGTGACCGAGCCGAGCGCGGCCAGCACTCCGGCCGCCCACATCATCCACGAGCGGCTGCCGAAGCCGTACCACATGAGCTGCATCATCTCGAACAGCAACCCCAGCATGATGGTGTGCTTGGCGCCCAGCGAGCGCATCAGGAAGCCCAGCACCACTTGCACGGCGATGCTCAGCACGCCCACCAGCGCGATGAAGATCGCCACTTTCGTCATACCGAAGCCCATCACTAGTTTGAGGTACATGAATATGCACGAATACTCTCCCGCCTCCGGCAAGTACGACAAGAACACCGCCACACACAACATGAGCACCGTACGTTCCGCGCCCACTTTCCTCAACGCCGCGAACGGGTCCGCTTGCTCCCAGCTGATGTTGGCGCCCCAGCCGCTCGGCCGAACTTTCTCGGGCAGGCTCTCGGGCACGGCGACCATGATGAAGAAGACGTCGAGCACGGCGACGGCCGTGGCGGCGGCCACGACCAGCGACTCGCTGTACGTGTGCATGAGGTAGGTGCCGAGCGCGGGCGAGATCACCATGCTGGCCGCGAAGGTGGCCGACACCAGCCCGTACGCGCGCGAGCGCTCCGCCTCCGTCGTCACGTCGGCCACGTACGCGAACACGATCGAAAACGTGACGGCGAATACGCCGCTGATGCTGATCATCGCGAAGAACCACCACGTGTTGATGGTCATGAGCGGGATCGGCGCGCACGTAAAGAACACCGTCACCAGCAGGAAAAACTTGCGTCCCCACACATCCGACAGCGCGCCTATGAGCGGCGCCGACAGGAACGACAGAATGCCCTTGATGCCCATAATCAGCCCGTTCATGAGGAATGTGTGTTCGGGAAATGTGGCGTTGAGCACGGTCATGATGGGCATCGTGAGCAGGCCCCACGCGAAGAACTCCAGGAAGATCACTACCAGCGCGTGGAACACGGAAGGCTCTCCGATACCCGACATCGTCATGATCCCGTCTTTCATAACAGTTTTTCTGTTTCGTATCACCACCATTTCTACTTCGACCGTCTTCGTGGGCGTCATGAATGGACCTCACTTTTATTGTGCTTATTTAAACATATTGAATAATCCTAGAACTATGGAATATCTTCGTAAGCACTACATTTACAATTGTACATTGAAAAATCTTGATAAATCCGACAAGTACCAGCAACGTCAAAAATTCACTAAATTGAAAAATGAAAAAAAAACAACTCAATATTTGTGTTGCCACTTGCCAGTTGAAAACAAACTAAAACTTATTGTTTATGGTGCACTGAGTACTTTGGCTTTGGAAGCATTGATGATCGAGACGCTCGATAATAAATCATGGATTACACATGGATTGCCATGAGTCATACTCATGAAAAACCACTGAAAAACAGGACAAAAGTCTACATTTCCAAGTCGAAACGAAGAAATCGATTTTATTTCAATGTACCTAGTTATTACATTATTATTCTGTGGCTAAATCATAGACATAATTATGCTCATTGCTCTGTCAGTCTTAGACTAGTATATAGTAATCTGTGGTCAGTCAAGTTATCTGTGGTCAACGTCAAGTTAATGTCACTTTAATTTGATGACATTTGACAATTTGACAATCACTGCAAAAGGGGAGGCGTTTTCGTTTTTCTTAATTTCCTGTGATTTCCTAACTTTTTCCCACTGTATAATACCATTTTCTATGATAAAATTACATTAATAATCAAAAATTAAAATGGTAAGAAACAATTAGATATTCCCTGCAACAGTGAAGACTGATATTATGTTCAAAATGTGTTAATTTGTTCAGATTCGCTTCATCCTAATACAAAATCGAGCGGGCAAGACTCGATTGGCGAAGTGGTACATGAACTTCGATGATGATGAAAAACAGAAGCTGATCGAGGAAGTCCACGCCGTGGTGACCGTCCGTGACGCCAAACACACTAACTTTGTTGAGGTAAGACTTGGATATTTAGATGTAGGTAGTTAAGTACTGTAGTGTAGTGTAACGACTCAAATAGGGTAGTGTTCTTTTATTTTTCCATTCCTCTATAATCTTCCATTGACGATAAGTGTACAACGATGGGTACACCGTGAACAAGTTGGGAGTTTTATACAAATCTTGTAAATTATATATAACATAAATTCATGTTGGCTTTATTTTATGTTCTAATCTAACTTTCTAATTTTCACTCGACACCAGATCATCCTCATGAGGTGGTTTTCATGAATTCGTTTTCGTCAATTACAGAACCCTTAAAATAATCATCAGAACAATAAAAAGTAAAAGATTGAAAACTCCTAAAATTCTCAACCTTCTATAGTATTTCCACCTGCCCTACAAACAGTATAGGGGTTAGAATAGAATAGATTTTTATTTAAATTCAAATAAACTTTTGCAAGTGCTTTTGAATCGTCAAAATAATTTTTATGTTAGACTAGCTTATGCCCGCGACTTCGTCCGCATGGACTACATAAATTTCAAAGCCCTATTTCACCCACTTTGGGGTTGAATTTTCAAAAATCCTTCCTTAGCAGATGCCTACGTCATAATAGCTATCTGCATGTCAAACTTCAGTCTGATCCGTCCAGAAGTTTGAGCTGTACGTTGATAGATCATTCAGTCAGTCATCTTTTCCTTTTATATATTAAGATGTTGGTTATTGGTTTCCTGTTGTTTCAGTTCCGCAACTTCAAGATAGTGTACCGGCGGTACGCGGGGCTGTACTTCTGCATCTGCGTGGACGTGAATGACAACAACCTGTGCTACCTGGAGGCCATCCACAACTTTGTGGAGGTGCTCAACGAGTACTTCCACAACGTGTGCGAACTCGACCTAGTCTTCAATTTCTATAAGGTTAGTATTTTATTTTTATTCTGTTATTCAGATCCAAGCTAGCCCTTGACTGCAATCTCTTTAGTGTTTTGTTCTTTTCTTCTTTTTAATTTTTAGGGTTCTGTACCTCAAAATTTGGATGTATGGATTTTCCTCACGAGAGAAAAAAATAAATAAAGGTTAAAATGTAAGGATTATAGAATAAATTTAGTAAAAGTCTATCTTCGTTTCCTTCAAAATCCTTCTGGCTGCCGCTTACGTAACTAGATTATAAATATTTCTTAATTATTTTCAGGTATACACAGTAGTGGATGAGATGTTCCTGGCGGGAGAGATCCGGGAAACCTCCCAGACTAAAGTACTGAAACAGCTGCTCATGCTCAACTCCTTAGAATAAGATGCATGTTATGGGTCAATTCATACTAGCGCAGAGTCAAAACGAATCGACGCGTCAAATGCTACACAATTAAAACTAGGTTACATGAATGCGCGCGTATTCGCGTGAATTCGCGCGCGTTCGCACGCTGTTACGTGTAAGTAGTACGCGCGTAAAATCAGCGTTGGTCTTGCTCAGACTCACGAATTCCGTCGAATGCGCGGGAATTCGCGCGTCTTCTTTTTATCTCAGAAGGAATATGTGCATTACTGTGTGGAGATAAGGGTGAATTTGCTATGTTAAGTTTCAGATTAATGCTTCGATGCGCTTCGACTCTGTGCTACAGTGAATTGATCCTATATGAGTCTCATACTTGATTCTAGCCTTAAATAATTTATCTTTATAGAGTAATTTATATAATGTAATGTACGATACGAAAATAAAGTTATATTGTAGAGTAGATGAAACTAGATTATTGGTGTATTGTATACATTGGCAGTTAAAAATAATCCTGAAAATAAATGTTATAATTTAAAACATAAATATTTCAACTTTCAACTGCAAAAGTTTATCATGAATTTTTATATAAATAACGCCTTCTAAGTATATAATTAATTGTAAAAATGTAGTAAAAAGTTATGTGGTAAAAATATGTTTGCCTGTGAGCAAAATAATTTTTACAAGTGTAAAATTTTAGTAAGTTATAAGTAAATAACTTACTGTATTTTAAAAATCATTTATTATTATATTATAGTCAATACTCATTCCATTGTATATTAAATATGTTGTCACATTAAGTTTTGAGTTTTATTTTAAGTTTTAAGTCGTATTCGTTTGCTTTTTTTTCTACGCATATGCGCGATTCGTGCATATGCGTAGAAAAAAAGGGGTTGCCACAATACTAAGTGTCTGGCAATGCATGACGTGATTTCTAATACTATTCGAAAGGAAATATAAAAAAAACTTAAGGGTGTTACAACCTATATTTGTTATGGAAATAAAATATAAATAGATCCAAACTTCATAGTCGCTGATCGTTCCTCCCTGTGTTGGGGACAATACAAAAATAAACTTTCAGCTTTCATAAAATAACGAAGATCTGGCACGCGCTGGCTTTCTCTACATGTACCGTTCGTCCATCGTATTAACCAGAGTATCTAGAGTTCTGATTTTTTACAAAGATTAAAATTAAAACGTTTTAATTAATAACATAATATATTTAATAATAAATGATATGTTTGATAATAAAATCTAGTAAATATGTTACAAAGGTGTCTTAGTTTAAAAGAAAATTATGTTAATAAAAAAGTAGGTCAAAATAATGAGTATTTTTGAGATTCACAATTATAAACAAAATTGACTCTTATGACATAGTAATAAAGTTAAAAGCGAGTTTATCCCCACTCCCAGCGGTGCAGCACGGGCGGAAACATCCACAGGTCAGGGTGGCCGACGTGGGAGATGTGTGGACCCATGTCGAATTCACTCCACCTTGAAAAAAAATATTTGTGAATTCCATTAGAAAAGTTTTAGGTATCAGATCGGACTAATTAAAGTTTGTCTGTTCGTTAGCTATGCATTCGTGTATTGAGATGAAACTTTGTACAGTTGTTGTTGATACTTGCGCTAAGCTTTTGATGCTGTACCAATCACTAAAGGACGAAGGGCGGAGGACAAAAGTCCGTACATCTTTTAGTATGATGTTTTACACTTTACAGTTTTAATTAGTTCGTCATGTCCATTATGCGATACAAGTTCTTAGTGATCCATTTTTATCCTCCGCGGACAATCAAAACTTTGCCAATGAAGAAAAGGTTCTCTCTTCACGGCACAACGACTGAACCAATCTATAGTCGACGCATTTTAAACTGAGTCGTCGAGTTATATGTCTGTTTCGCTCGCACTTACCTACGACTTGTTAGTGCGAGCGAAACAGACAGATAACTCGACGACTCAGTTCAAAATGCGTCAACTATAGATGTTCAGAAGTTCTCTTTATAATGTAGATAGGAATAAAACCGGGTTTTTCCAAATCCCTATACAAACAAATTAGTCCCTATAATATAAATCTCTAAATGTGTTGCTGATCGCAAATCGAGAACAACTGAACCGATTTCGCTAATTATTCTTTTTTATAATATTCCTTGAAATATGAGGATGGTTCTTACGGAGAGAAAAATTTAAAGTATCAAAAAATCGACTGTTAGGCGGTACGAAAATGGCCGGGTCAGCTAGTTATAAATAAATAGGGTCTCACCGGAAGGGCGGTATGCCCCTGGAGATGTTATAGGTAGGACTGGCGACGGACAGGAACTGCAACGTTCGCCGGAGGGTCGCGCTCGTCACCTTCGCGTCCGTGGCGCCGTGGCTGCGGTGGCCGAGCGCGCGGAATGGATATGTACCTACGATTCATAGTCTAAACATATAAAAGGAAAAGGTGACTGACTGACTAATCTATCAACGCACAGCTCAAACTACTGGGCGGATCGGGCTGAAATTTGGCATGCAGATAGCTATTATGACGTAGGCATCCGCTAAGAAAGGATTTTTGGAAATTCAACACCTAAGAGGGTGAAATAGGGGTTTGAAATTCGTGTAGTCCACGCGGACGAAGTCGCGAGCATAAGCTAGTCAGTACCCTTATTCACAGAATATATAATAGTACTAAGCTAACGTACCTTATTATAAATGCGAAAGTGTGTTTGTTTGTTGGTTTGTCTTTCAATCATGTCGCAACCGTGCAACGGATTGACGTGATTTTTTGCATGGGTATAGATAAAGACCTGGAGAGTGACATAGGCTACTTTTTATCCCGGGAAATCAAACAGTGCCTACGAGATTTTTAAAAACCTAATTCCATGCGAAGGAAGTCGCGGGCATCAGCTAGTTGTATTATAAGCACAGACCACCACCTATAGACTCCTAATAGCCGGACACCCCCGATCGCCAAGCGGCAGTTGCTTAGCGTAAAAGTCGGCCCACGCCCGTTCGGTACCCTCATTCCGCACATGTATGTATGTATGTATGTATATACTTTATTGCACCACAGAAACACAAATGACAGGTTACAAAAAGAAATCTTTAAAAGTAGGTACAAAAAGGCTAAATAGCGATCTCTTCCAGACAACCTTAACGCTAGGGAAAAAACGAACAAATGGACAATGGGAGGTGGTGTAAAATAAACCTAAATACTAATAGGTATATAAACTAAACCATATAATAAGAATATAAAATACATATTATTAATACACTACTACATACAAATTAAATATAATAGACATACATAAGACTACATAGATGATTACGTGACTTTTGAGTCCACCAATCACAACAAATCATTCTCCCCTGTCCGCCGCCAACATTTTAAGATTTTGTTTTTCATGCAAAACCTTGTACCCCTTTAGATGTTGAATTTTCAGAATCCTTTCATAGCGGACGTCTACGTCATGGTAGCTATCTCCATGCCTTTCCGTCCAGTAGTTTGAGCTGTGCGTTGATAGATCAGTCAGTCAGTCAGTCAGCTTTTCCTTTTATATGTTTAGATATAGATTTACCATTGGCCAGGTTGAGGTCGTTTCTCGCAGCGATGGCGTTACAAGCGCTGTAGGGCGGGCGGCACTCGCAGCGCGCGAGCGGGTCGTGCTTGAAGTCGTTGTAGCGCATCGTCGTGAACATGTCGCGGACGTTGCCGATGTTAGCCTGAATGCCATCACTACATTACGACCATTGAACCATTGCGTGAACTTTCTGCATGAAACTGAGTGACCTTTTTGCACATCAACTGAGTGACCTCTTGCATAAAATTGATTGACCTTTCCGCATAAAACTGAGTGACCTTTCTGCTTAAAACTAAGGACTTTGCTAGACGAACGTTAATGATCTTTCTGTATAAAATTGAGTGTCTTTTCTGCATAAAATTGAGTGATTTTTCTGCATAATACTGAATAATTTTTTTGTATAAAACTGAGTGACTTCTCTGCATAAAATTGAATGACCTTTCTGCATAAAATGAGTAAGCTTTTTGCATAAAACTAAGTGATTTTTCTGCATAAAACTGAGTGACCTTTCTTCATAAAACTGAGTGACATTTCTATATAACTTCATCTAATAAAACTGACCTGTTTCTCTGCAAATATTTTGGCTCTAGGATTGGTGTGGTATCCGAACCAGTCCCCGAAGGTCGCTACCCGGTCATTACCGCCGCTCAGGTTGAAGATGCGAGGGAAATATGGTATATTGTATGAGGGGAAGTATGATGTCTTTTTTAAATGTTCTGTTCTGAAAACGAATATTTTTTTATGTAATTCGTATTTAAATATAGTAAATAGTAAATAATATAAAAAATCTGAATGATTAAAATAAAATTTACTAATAATAATGTCCACCCGATCGAATGTGGGCCACGGCAGTCAATCTCCACAGAGATTAGTCATCTGCGCGGGAGATATTATTATAGTGCACAAGTGTGTGCGCAAACACAAGTGCATTCTCTATTCCCATATTCTAGTCTGATGAGACGGCAAATCCAACACGACCGCAGAGAGATTAGGTGCAGGATCGCCGGCTTTACGTGCTCTCCCAGCCACATGGGAGTGACACAGTGGTAACCTAACTCCGGGCTCGTATTTTTTTAAAGAATATTAGCCAAGTTTATTATGCTGACTAAAATTCCCCTTTTCCCTCCAACTAAGCGTAAAGTCGCAGGGAGCCGCTGGATGCGGGTGGCGCAAGACCGTGGCATGTGGAAGTTTCTACAAGATACCTATGTCCAGCAGTGGACGTATATCGGTTGATGATGAAGCGTAAAGCTTGTACTAAGAATTGGTAGGACGATAGTGGTTTGAACCGGCGACCTTTCGGATTTCAGTCCACTCCATTAACCGTTGAGCTATCGAGGCTCTAAATTATATAGGTAATTGATAGAATGTCTTGATAGAAAACCCCAATATACCACTGGGAAACACGTCAAGAGCAAGTACCGGCGGGATTCGGCCCATATGACCGAGAGGTTGGTGGGGCCCTGGGAGGAGGAGGATTATTCCTAGTCTGTATACTCACAGATCGGCCGCCTCAGTATTGCCAGGTAGCTGTTCGACGACCCACAGCAGGCCGGGTTCGACGACGCCGGGGGTTTGCCCCTTGCTGGCCTTGAACTTGTTGTAGTCCACCACATACCTGAATGTTCGAGTCACGGAATTCTAATTACAGTGATATTTTTTTCCTAATTAGGTCGGAAAAAAAGGAGGTAAAAGTTTGCATGGAAGTCCGCCATTTTTCAAGTTATACCTATAAAAGTCAAGGTCAAATCATTTTTTGTTGTTTCTTGCTTAGTGGCTTTTGGTAGTGCCACCACCGCACAATTTACTTCGCCAATGTTGCGTAGATTGAAGAAAATATAAACGAGGTGGCTCGGTTTCAGAATTCTACTATTGACTTTTTCAAATACGCGGTACAAATCATTTATTCAAATTATACCATTGTACGTTGTTTGATTGTCAGTTGCTGATAGATGTAATGGTGATAATTAATTATGTAAACTTAAAACTAATGCTACGAGGGTTCTAAACGCGCCCAGGTCTGAAAAGAGCCCAAAACAAACTTGGATCCATGAAATCAAAATGTTTCAAGAAGTTATGATTGATTGGGAAGCTCGTGGTTTCATGGATTATTATCTCATTCCATTCATTATTGAGGGGCTCATATTATCGACTCCCTGGTCGGACACTGACAGTTGGCCTCGTCCACAAACTAAAAGTCGCTCAGCGAGCTATGTTGGGTATCACTCTCAGGGATAAAATCCGGAACGAGGGAATTCGCAGAAGAACAAAAGCGACCGACATAGCTCAAAGGATTAGCAAGCTGAAGTGGCAATGGGCAGGTCATGTCTGTCGCAGAACCGACGGCCGATGGGGCAGACGTGTTCTGGAGAGGAGACCGCCTACCAGTAAGCGCAGTGTAGGACGAGCTCCAGCCCGCGCTGGGCTGTTCGACTTGTGGACGATCCCAAACTAACCGGCTCGTTGGAAAGCCTGGAGCACCGCAGAGACGTTAGCTCTCTATGCGTGTTCTATCGCCTGTATAATGGGGAGTGCTCTGAAGAGCTTTTTGACCTTATTCCACCCTCTTTTTTCTACAACCGCACCGCGCGCCACCGTAAGGAATTTCACCCTCACCATCTGGGTGTCTGGTGCACTTCGACCGTCCGCTGCGCCAGATCCTTCTTTCCACGCACGTGCAAACTGTGGAACCAACTCCCATCGGCGGTGTTCCCACTAGATTATAACATGGGGTTATTCAAGGGGCGGACCAACAAATTCCTAAAAGGCCGGCAACGCATCGGCGGCTCCTCTGGTGCTGCAAATGTTCATGGGCGGCGGTAATCACTTAACATCAGGTGACCCGCCTGCTCGCTTGCTCGCTATATCTATTAAAAAAAAAAAAAAAAAAAAACCGATGACCTGAAGAAGGTGGTGGGGAGTGGATAGATGAGGAAGGCGGAGGAACGTGTTTGGTAGCCTGCTCTTGGCAAGGCCTATGTCCAGCACTTACCACTGGTTGTTGTAAGTGCCGCTGTTGTGCAGTCGGAATGTCTCCACCCACTGCTTGCCGTCGCTAGCTATACGGTTGGCCACCATCGCGCGCGCGTACTCCATTATCTACCAAATTATAATGTCATCAAGCAAAAGCATATCCATATTTCCATACTTAATATTATAATTGCGAAAATGTGTCTGTCTCTCTGTCTGTCTGTCTGCTAGCTTTTCTCGGCCCATCCGTTTAACCGATTTTGATGAAATTTGATATAGAGATAGCGTGCAGCCGAGAAAGGACATAGCCGACTTTTAATTCCGGAAAATCAAAGAGTTCCCACGGGATTTATAAAACCTAAATCCACGCGTACGAAGTCGCGGGCATCAGCTAGTAAATAATAAAGAAAGAAAGAAACCTGCTTGCGTGAGAGTTTTTGATAATTAATGTTCTCAAAGGTGTGTGAAGTCTGCCAATGTAGTAGACTAACCATTCTCATTCTGAGTGGAGACCCGTACTCAGTAGTGAGCCAGCGATGGATTGATGATGTTGACGATGATCTATCTATACTATGTTTGTATCAGTGCTATATACTCACTTGTCCGACTGGTTCAATGTATTCGTATAAGGTTCTGTTGCTGTTGCCGATAGTGGTCTCGGCGGTCACCAGCCCCGTCGATATTATGTAGAAATCGTCTGTGGACTGAATATAAACCATTAGTTACTATACCAGTAATATAATATTTTTCTGTATAAAACTAAGTGACTTTTCTGCATAAAACTGAGTGACTTTTCTGCATAAAACTGAGTGACTTTTCTGCATAAAACTGAGTGACTTATAGCATAAAACTGAGTGACTTTTCAGCATAAAACTGAGTGATTTATCGCATAAACTGAGTGACTTGTAAACTAATAAACTAAACACGCGCGTGGTTACATTTTTGAAAATTATTGACAAAAGATTTTTCTCAAACATTAAAACAACAGAATTTGATAAAAGATGGCAGCTTCAAAACAAATACTCTAAGTTCAAAACAGATGTTCGATATGGTGGCTAATTTCAACGCAAGTGACATTTGAGCTTTACTTCCGTCCGACAAAAGATCTTGGTTACTCTCAAGTCGTGCTTTAAGGCGAAATTAGTTCACAAAGGCGAAATGTATGGAAAAGTCTGGGCTGCTCGAGCGCAAATTTGTTGCACACTTTCATATCAATCGAATAAAACTGGGTTTTCTTCTAATGGTTGTGTAAAAAATGCTTATTTTGGGGAAAATTCGCGACTTTTTGTATCAAGTCAAATTGTGCGAATCGTGTTTTGGCTCTCGTAATTCACTAAAGAATATCTTTAGTTTTATAATATTTAAAAAAAACAAATTTTTATTTTTTGAGGCCAAAACTTGATTCCTTGATCATCCGAAATGTGTCTTTTGGGAGGCATATCGCCTTGTGGACATAGTTTTTATTATAAGTGTTAATTTCTCATTGGAGACTGCTTAGGTTTAAGTATTTTTATATATGTATATACTATCTATTTATCGAATTGTAACTGTTTGTCTCTATAAAATAAAAAAATTAACAGATTAGATTTATTTCAAAAGTGTTGTTACTTGAACAAAGCCAGGATAAGAGGTGAAGGCCATCTTTCGTCCCGGTATGAGCTCCTCGCTGTCAGGAGACAACTTGTAATTCAGGACATACATCTTTTGGAAACGCAGCATGGACTGGTAACTGGGATACAAAAGATAGAGGACTTTAACAAAATTAGTTGAGGCATTGGTCTATAAATTTTAGGCGTCAAAATGATTTAGGAAATATTAGAAAAAAAACTATTTTTTAATATTTTTTTAAAATTACATAATGAGATAATGAAGATCAAAGTGCGCTTTCCGCTCAAAGTTTTTGTGATGAAAGTTGGTATGAAATTCCAAGGTTACGTATCTCAAAAGGAAAAACGGAAACCTTATAGGGTCATTTTTTTGTGTCTGTCTGCCTGTCACTGACTGAATGTGACAGACTGACAGTCTGTCTGTCAAGAAACCTACAGGGTACTTTCCGTTGGCCTAGAATCATGAAATTTGGCAGGTAGGTAGGTCTTATAGCAGGCATTAGGGGAAAAATCTGAAAACCGTGAATTTCTGGTTACATCACAAAAAAATAATTAAAAAGTGTTTTGAACAAATAATTAGTATTTTCAACTTATAAAGTAAGATTACTATACCAACCTGTACATTCTAAAACGATTTTTTACTTATTTATATGCATAATATTCTTTGAATTATCGTGCAAAATGACGATCAAATACGACTGTTGCACGGAACCCTCGGTGCGCGAGCCTGACTCGCACTTGGCCGGTTTTTCAAGTCATATAAGTGAAAATTTGTATTTGGGCTTTCGGGTAAATATGAAGATATATACATAAAGCCGGATTCCAACGATCTCACCGATTTTCGAAATTCCACTAAAACGAAGCTGGGACGGTTTTGTATGGCGGGAGGCTTCGGCCGTGGCTAGTTACCACCCTACCGACAAAGCCGTGCCGCCAAGCGATTTAGCGTTCCGGTACGATGCCGTGTAGAAACCAAAGGGGTATGGGTTTAATAATAACTGCCATACTCCTTCCAAGTTAGCCCGCTTCTATCTTAAACTGCATCATTACTTACCACCAGGTGAGATTGCAGTCAATGGCTGATGGGGATTTTGATGAAATGGGTTACCTGTTCCACGTGACATGCGAGGTGTAAAGGTTGGAGAGGTCTGGCAGCAGCTTGATCAGTCCGCTGCAATGTTCGCCGAACAACAGGCCTTCGGGGGTTTCCCGCGGCATCGACAGCGCGAACGCTATGTCGTCCAGGTCACCCAGCATGTTTAGCCAACTGCGACAGAGTTAAATGTTAAGAATTAAGAGACTCGATAGTTCAACGGTTAAAGGAGCGGACTGAAAACCGAAAGGTTGCCGGTTCAAATCCCACCCGTTGCACTATTGTCGTACCTACTCCTAGCACAAGCTTTTCGCTTAGTTGGAGGGGAAAGTGGAATATTTGTCAAAAAAAGTACATTACTGTCCAGGACTGAAATAAAATAATATACGGCCAAGGCGCCATCTGCACGGACGAGAAAATAATAGAAGCGATAAAACTCATATCTAAGACCTATCTCCACAGGTTAGTTTTTATCGAATTTTGTCACACGGCGACTCTATTGCCCCTTGTCCAAGGAGATGGCGCCAAAGTAATAATGAATGATGGGAGGACGAGGTGAAGCCGAGGACTTTGCAAGTGTTTAGGTATGTAGGTATATTTAAATGATAAGAATGCTTGGGAATGAGTTGCCTTTATAGCTTTGACAGTTCAATATGCTTTTGTAAATTGGTGATAATAAAAAGAATGAGCTTCTTGTGGGCAGAGGCTGAGTTTGTTGTGGGCTTCTTCTCAGACCAGAACGAGTTTGGAACCCTCGTAGCCTTAGTTTAAAGTTTACATTAATTATCACCACTACATCATTTTCTTACAAATTCTTTAGAGAGCAAAGTCTGATTGCAGCCAAGCGTTAGTCTTTTAAAAGGACGAGACGCCAACCAAGAATGTTTCGATGCAAATTACAATCTCTGCTAATAAATGATGCGGCAACGCATTGGTGGCTCCTCTGGTACAGCAGATGTTCATGGGCGGCGGTAATCACTTAACATCAGGTGACCCGCCAGCTCGTTTGCTCATCATTTTTATTTATTAAAAAAAAACTTGATGACCAGTGTCATTTTTGCCTGCAGGACTGGAAAACAGACATATATTATGTATTTTTATACATACATAATATCGCGTACTGTGAGCCACTCATACGCATCGCTCGTCGCTTGATTGTACCCCACAGCCAAACCCTCAATTTGGATGTAGTACAGTTTCATCTGCAAACAAAATTGTAGTTGACTTGACGAAAGAATAAATTAATAAAAAAGAATTAAATCCTAGTTTTTAAAAATGCAGAGACAACCAAAAACGAATGCAAAGGTGCATTGCACCCAAGTTACAAATTATATAGGTTTCCTTATGTGACTAAAAGATGAACAAATCATAGAAACCTTCTCGGACGCCGGACTCGACGGACTCTACGTCCTTAGACCTTAGACCTTCTGGAGTTAGGTTTTTCACTCGTATTATGATTTCGTTGTCAGGTCGCGGTAACAAGGTCGTACGTGCCGCGTATAGTGCACCTCTTACGCATTTCAGCGAAAAGCTACTTTACCTTTTAAATCAGTTAAGGAAAAAACGCACCAAATTGAGAACCTCCTTCTTTTAGGAAGTCAGTTGAAAATAGACTAGCTTATGCTCGCGACTTCGTCCGCGTGGACTACAAAATTTCAAAATCCTATTTCACCCCCTTAGGAGTTGAATTTTCAAAAATCCTTTCTTAGCGGATGCCTACGTCATAATAGCTATCTGCATGCCAAATTTCAGCCCGATCCGTCCAGTAGTTTGAGCTGTGCGTTGATAGATCAGTCAGTCAGTCAGTCAGTCAGTCAGTCAGTCAGTCAGTCAGTCAGTCAGTCAGTCAGTCAGTCAGTCGCCTTTCCCTTTTATATATATAGAAGAGAAGATTATAACTTGTTTAATACTAAGTTCATCTTCTTAAGAAGTTACAACTTACCTGATACCAGTATGGGTCAGACGGGTTGTCAGCAATCATGGATGCAATGTAGTCCTCATTCTGGTCCACAAAGTCTTCAATCATGCCGCACACTTCTGTCTTATTGTAGCAATATCTACAACAAAGAGCATTCCTTCTAAAATGCTGATACACTTCTTTTTCCAGCCAGAGTAACGGCGATTACTTCCCATACAAAGATTTGAGAAGAAGCATACAAGAAGCTCAACGGGTTGCGAAGCAGAAGTGGCAATGGGCTGGGCACATAGTTCGTAAAACCGATAGACGTTAGGGTTCCAAGGTGCTGGAATTGCGACCACGCACCGGCAGACGCAGCGTTGGAAGACTCCCCACTAGGTGGACGGACGACATCAGACGATTCACAGGGAGCCGCTGGATTCAGGCGGCGCAAGACCGTGGCGTGTGGAAGTCCCTACAAGAGACCTATGTCCAGCAGTGGACGTCTATCGGTTGATGATGATGATGTTGAAACATACTTCCCTTCTTACTTATCTTCTTGAGGCCATTGGTTCAGGAAGCTGGCGGTCGGCCTACCAGCACCTTCGCCCTGTTGTGACAAAGACCACACCTTAATAATTATTGGCCATTACCCTTTGAGCACATTCTGCCAGTGCATCCAGATGAGGTCCCTCGTGAGGAAGCCCTCCAGGAAGCCGGCCGCGTACGCCTGCTTCTCATCACTGGCGCCCGGAGTAGTGTGCAGCTCTAAGTAAGCCCAGCTAGAACATGATTGATTTAACATCATTGAAGATATTAAACAAAGAAATTTTTGCTCTTCTTCTATTTGTCACTGTTTTTGGTTTAGTTTAAACTAAATTTTATAGATCAATAAACAGGTTACGCAACGGGCGCGGTGCGTTTTTATTAATCAATATAAATTATGGCGCAAACTGAAAACCAGCACTGAGCATTGTGAGCAGTGATGCTATGCTGAGTTTGCGACCTATTGTTTATTGTAGTTTTTAGTTGAGATATATTTTGTTGTAATTTTGTTCCAAGACTTACCATTTTTTCACTGTAAGGACTGTTACTAAACTGTGAGTACTTTATAAATAAATCTGTCATCCATACTAATATTATAAATGCGAAAGTGTGTCTGTCGGTCTGCTAGCTTTTCACGGCTCAACCGTTCAACTGATTTTGACGAAATTTGGTACAGAGATAGCTTACATCCTGGGGAAGGACATAGGCTACTTTTTATTCCGGAAAATTGAAGAGTTCCCACAGGATTTTTAAAAAGCTAAATCCACGCGGACGAAGTCGCGGGCATCATCTAGTATTTATATAAGATGATAATGGAACATACCCAGTCGTATTTATTTCATTGGTGTAAGTTGCTCGAGCGATGTGTACATCCGGAATTTCCGCTGATATATCTGTGACCGACACCTCGGCTTTCCCGTACGACCACGTAACGAACCCATACTTACTCTCACCCAACGTTACTACGCTAAGTAACACCAAAACACAACATTTTAATAAATATGAGCCATGCAAAAACATCACTTGAAACTTGAAAGTTAGACACGGTATTCGTTCATTTAAAGTTGGAATATATTTTAGCAAATGTAAGTAGGTATCAAAAGGTCAACATCAGCCGTCTAACAAAGAGATAAACGACTCATTTATATTAAAGCTATATAAAATAAAATAGTTCAAAGATAAGAATGATAACAACCGCGATATTTTTGTTGTTGTTTGCCTCCAAACTTCAAAGTCAGCTGTTGTTGCTGTCAAAATCCCAGCCACAGCCACAGTAAAAACCATAGACATTTTGTATAATGTACTTCTGTAGTGTCAAAAAGTAATTTTTCATAAAACGTAGTTACACTCAAATAATATATGAAGCATGTTTAATTACACAAGCTTCAAATTCTATATCATCATTTAATAGCCATAGGAATACGAATAGGTATTATAAGACATTCCTGCTTCAATAAAACTGATTAAAATGTAGGTTATCACTTATCAGTAGTAAAATATTACCTATAATTAACTAACATGATCTCAGTAAATTATACCCACCTACTGGAAAAAAGGAGTCTTCTTCTTTTTGGTAGAATGAAACAGCAAATTTTAGCATGGCCGCAGGAACTGGGAACATTCTTATTTTAATTTTTCTGTGAGCATGATTTACAAATTAAAATTAATTAGATAAGGCTAGTTTTAAGTTTTATTGTAATATTTTCATTAAAAAAAAAATTAAACTAAATATATACGTCAACATAACAATCGGCTTTTATTTCACTAAAATTTTATACAAATTATTAGCTACCAACTCTATCATATCCAAAACTACAGAACGCGGCAGAAAGTAATGTACATCGGCCTTTAGAATGACATTTCGGCTTTGTAGAGCGGTGCCTCCGTCACTCATACAATATAATATGACGTTTTGTCGGTCTCAACGACAGAGATAACGCTCTACAAATCTGCTATTTCCTTCTAAAGTCGATGTACATTACTTTCTGCCGCGTACTGTAATGAACTTTAAAAAGGTCATCCTTTGAATGTTCTAAACGCATTTGCGCTGCGCGACGCGACGCTCAAGTGCGCCTTGCTCCATACAAACTCAAATATAAATAAACTATATTTGCCGCGCCGGAAGCGCAGCGCAAATGCGTTTGGGCTTTTTAACACACTAGTTTTTAAGTCCATCTAAGAATTTCTACAAATAGGATACCGTGATTTTTGTCAATTAAGGTTTTGTACACGACAGAATTGGCGCCAATAGTCCAACCGAACCATAGACTAACAAATATTTTTTTATCAAGTTGCCGACAATTTCAACCCTATTTCCCCACATTTGTACCCTATTTCCCTCATGAGGTACGGCGTCCGTTCGTGCGCGGGCGAACTGAGCCACTCGTTGACGTTGAAGGCCACGGTGGCGTAGCTCTGCTTCTCCAGTATGTCTAGAATGAGACGGAACGGTCCGCGAAGGCGGTTGCTGTTCATTGAGAAGCAGCCTTGGTTGAAATTCATGATGCATATTCTGAAAATCAAGAAAAAAAACTGGTCGATTCGAGTCAGCGTCGCATACGATCAGTTCCGTTCCGTATCATATAGTGCGACATGGCTCTCTCGGCACTTGGTGACAGTGACAGGAGGCCGCTGTTGGAGAATATTAGGCTTAGAATATTCAAACAAGAACAAAGGGGACACTTGACGGCAACGGTCCGATTTTTGCAACGCGCCAAGATTGCCTTGTCGCACTGTACATGACTCTAAAACAACTTCGCAACTATTGCGCATAAGATCACTCCAAAACAAGTACAGTTAACTTTTAGGATCGTTTGAACGATGTGGCGATGATTTTAACCATTTTTTAATTTTTTACCAGTGTGATTTGTTGGTGTATGTCAAAAAATTCTTACACAATGGCATCCTGTGGAATGTTGAGTTGCTGGAGGGGCAGTTTCAAGTTGCTGCTGATTGCTGGCAACTCCATGGGATATCCTCCCTTTACAGCCACTAGCACATCTGAAATACAAAAAAAACTGGCACATGTACAATGTACATATCAGAAACAGAGCATGCATTATGATTCCATAGACTTGGTAATGGTATATGACGTATAATATAAGCAAAATGGTAGTTTTCTCCAAAAACTGTCTGACATCAGAATTCATAGTCAAGATAGGGGCTTCTTTAGAGGACGATTCAGACAACATGTGTCATAACATCACACAAAATCCAGTCAAGAAGGTGCTGCTGTATCTGGCGGCCACAGGATTTGATAAGGAAGTGTGAAGTGGAGGCAAACACAATAGATCGGAGACGGTCGCAGTGATTCAGGGATAGTAAGGACCTGTATAGCCCCAAAGAAGAAAGAAGAAGAAAGATCACACACAACCTTGATGCATAGCATAATGGTTGAAACAGGTCCTCTAAAAAAGCCTTGTAAGAAACCTCATATTGGTTTGCATATAGGTAGACTAGGTGCCTATTTAACAAAGTATATCGAGGTGGTAAACATCAATTTTTTTCGACTCACGATTTCAGGCCTTGTGTACAGCAGGTACTACCACTTCTATAAGTTACGCCGATGTACTTGCACGCTATTGGTTGTTGCGTACGCGCCATGTTTTGTGTATTTGCGTATTATAAATCGAATCTATCGTAGTACCTATATCGAAAATTATTCTGTTTTAAATGCGTATTTATTAAAAGAGCTTACCCGAAACAATGCCATTGGGTAGCACCACATTCTTGGCGACATACTCCGGCCCTCCCAGCCCTCTCGCCAAGTGCTCCACCAACACACCAGTCAACGAGTGAACCGGATACATGTCCTTAGCTCTCTCCAGAACATTCTCTGGCAGTTTGTAATCCTCACTGTAAAACGTTTGTACCGCCTGATACAGAGTTAGTAACTGAAGGTAATCCAAAGTGTTGTTATCCCTGGCCAAGTATTCGTCCAAAAATTCTTTAGAAAACACTCTGTTCAACAACCTATCTTCATAATGCCCAAGTGACGCCAATTCGAGGCAAAGCTTTGCCCAAGGTAACGCGGCATTAGTAGCATTGAGTACCGGATTGGCCGATATTTGCCTCCGCAACTCTACCCATTGGTCGGGTTCGGGGGTAAAATTGTTATTCGCCAAGCAGTTGATAAATCCGAAGAATATGTTTGTGCGCGCGTTCGATAATGTCTCAGGGTTTGAGGCGGCTTTTTGGCAGAGGTATTCCACTAGGGCAAGATGTGTGTGAGCCTAGAAACATTAAAAAATTTCAGAGCTTGTGAAAAGGTTATAAAAGCTACATTTTGAAGGTCGGAATTCTTCAAGCGATTTGCTTCCTAGTTTTCCTAGTTTAGATATGGAATGCCCTTCCAGCATCAGTTTTGCCGTCCACTTTTAATATAGGTACCTTCAAGTCAAGGGTGAATAGGCATCTTCTAGGCAAGCACGCTCCATCCTAGGCTGCATCATTACTTGCCACCAGGTCTGATTGCAGACAAGCACTGGTCAATAAACGTAGCACACGTTTTGTCTAAAAAAAATTTAAAGTTTATTTATTAAAATTATTAAATTTATTTAAATATTTGGTAGCTTAACTTGAATCTGGGTTTTACTAAAATGTAGGGTGTTTATAATAGTTGCAGTTGTTTATTCAAGCATGCCGGTTTCCTCCCGATGTTTTCCTACACCATCAAAGCAAGTAATAGTCAATTGCTAAAAACGCACATAACTGTAGAAAGGTAGAGGTTATATTGCATAGATAAATATACTCACAATCCTCGATAGCACTCTCGCAACAAGCAATCCCTTTTCAAAGTCAACATTATTATTGATGACGTAATTAGCGATCGCATCCATCAGCTGTTGATGATAATACTCTGGATGCTTCTCCAAAATCCTCCCTTTCAACCTCGCGGCTGTCCTCAACACATCGTCGTACGACAAATTATCTAACGAGTGAGTTAATATATCACAGCAAATGTTAAGTAATTGGACTCGAGTAGGAAAGGCTTGCTCCGTGCAGTTAACTTGGCATAACGCCCATATTATAGACTTGGCCATATGAGCATTTATCGCTTGATCGTGCAACAGTAACCCAGTCACCACATTGTTAATACAACGGTCTGGTAAATCGCGAGAGCAAGAGTAAATTAACATATCCCTCAACAGAGGTAAGTCCTGGTTGTCTAATTCTAAAGGAAGATGTATTTGGAATGCTAAAGGTAAAGCCAGCTTTAGGGCGTCTACTAAATAATTCTTTTCGTCAAATTGAGACAAAATAAAATCGACGAACATAATCTGTTGGGTGTTCAACATGTTTATATTACATCTGATCATTTGCAGCATGGTTTGGACGATTAGAGAGTCGACGGGCACTTTGAGGTAGGATAGTACTTTGACAGCCTCAACGATTTCGTTTGTCTCAAGCGCACGCGCGTGCTTCTTAAAGTTTTGACAGAGTACACTGAAAGTTGGGTTTTTTATTATTGCATTGGTGTCTTGGTTTTTGTCATACCTGAAAAGGAAAAATTTTAGATCGTCATCATCTAAAAAAAACTTTTTCTTGTTTATTGATGGCTGTGCAGGGCTTCTTCCAGATCCTGTATCACGTTGACCGATCTATTGTGTCTGTGAAGTGGCAGTAATACATACTTGCTAGTTTTCTGCAGTTCAAACAGACTCCTCAGTGCCTGCAGCATGTGTCTATGTGTCAACAGCGGCAGATTGGCTTGCACTGCGGCCAGCACTTCACCAGCGCTTGGTGCTGTCTTTATGGTCATCATAATGTTGTCTGGGGTTTTGGACCGAGTTTCTGTCACTGAAACTGGTAATGAGGTTGTAAAGTCTTCTAAAAAATACTATAACATACAAATTGAAACAAACTGAGTTTGTTGTAGGCTCTTCTCAGACCTGGGCGCGTTTGGAATCCTGGTAGATTTAGTTTTAAGTATCCGGTAAAACGACACGTAGTAGCATGCTACAAAACAGTGAGCTGTTAGCACTCTATAGAAATTGTTGCATGTAACTAATGAAAATATTTTACCACTAGAAAAGCTGGTACACCTCAATGTGTTGTTAAGCTGTCCTCCTCGTAGCACGTTGCGCCAAACGCTTTTAAGCAGCAAAGTCATGGTAACTGCAAGTTATAACCAAAATATTGAACAATTTTACGTTATCTTAAATTGATGATGATTTTGAAATTTTGATAGGTTTATAGAATTTCTTGGCTTAATTATACACATTACAAATCTATTTTACCTATTATCAAGATAAGTGAAAAATTAAATATTTACCTATAATGCTAATAATCTTCGCCGTAATTTATGTATCTCGAATTACATGTATACGTCGTAATTACTTAGCCGTATAAACTTAATAAATTAGATTATAATTATTATTATTTTAGACCAAAATAGAAATTGGGATTTGAAAATTGAAAATATTTTTATTTTTTTGATATTTGACACCCAAACCTAAGAATGTATGACAGGAATGCACTGCTGACAACTTTTAGATTTAAATTATTAAAAAGAAAATGCCATATCTACACTCTCGGTTTCCAATGGACGACTCGTCACTCGAGTCGAATAATATTTGGTCTATGGTTAATTGGACCAAATGTTTGCCCCAAATTGCATACTATTTCCGAACGAAATGACCATAATGGCTCTATAATAATCATTAATATTAGCTGTCAAATAATTGTCAATGTCAATTTATGAAAAACAAAGAAAATCCTCGAGTGGTCCTCGAGTACACGAATTTTCGGTCGATAAAATCTGCATGGAAAAGAAAGTATTATTGGAAAACTATCACAGGAGGTTACTAGCCGAAGTACAAAACTGTGAGCTAATAACAACCATGAATAAAGAAACTATAGTTAGCAGCAGACCGGATCGAGAGATTCGGAAAACTGTAGTGAGGCCGGGAGACTATACCATGGTACCATACGAGGACTCGCGTTGTAAGATCAGACTTTGCAATGTGAAGAGTGAAAACAAAGCCGGGCCGTGTGAAATTGACCCAGAATGTCGTATACTCAACTCTCCGTTTGATGGGAACGTAATAATCGGTGATATGGATTCGTATATTGACAAAGATTTCGAGTTGGTTCTGCAGCAGATGTGCTTAGGAGAAGTTTGTGACGCGCGTTTTATATACAGGAATGTGTTCGGAGATCTAATGCAAGAGATTTCCTGTAGGCTAGAGTTGGTGGATTTGACAGAGGAGCAGTTGATAAGCGACTGGAGCTGGGCGAGGTTATTCGAGTCTGCAGTGCATCATAAGGTAATCAGCACCCAAAATATAAAAGCGAAAGTGTCTTTGTTCTTCAATCACGTCACAATAGATCTACGTGATTTTTTGAGACCTGGGAGAGTGACAGAGAAACTGAAATGGAGAAAGAAAATAAAACCTGCTTTCTTTATTGGATTTGAATTGGTATTTTAATTTAATTTAATTTAAATATCTTTATTGCTTAATACTATGACAAAGAATAAAAAATACAGGATATACGTAATAACAAAGGGACATTATTATTATTATTTTATTACTAAATCATAGATGTTATATTTTATAAAAAGTATTTTTTTTATTTTTTTCAAGGAACGGGGAGTGCAACTAGTGAAGGATAAGAGGATAGTGGACGGGTTCCGAAGGTTCTCCAAGGCTCTGAAGATGTTGGTGGCCATTGAGCCCGTGGACAGGGTGAGGGTTGATGAAGAGAGAATTAAGGAGCTGCTCAATATGAGGGTGAGGATCTAGTGTTATTCCTTTTTTAGGGTTCCCTACCTCAAAAAGAAAAAAGGAACTTATAGGATCACTTTCTTTTCTGTCTCTGTCTGTCATGTCTGTCAAGAAACCTAGAGGATACTTCCCGTTGACCTAGAATTATGAAATTTGGTATAGCAGACAATTATTGGAAAAATCTAAAAACTGCAAATTTGTGGTACATTACAAAAAAAAAATTAAAATATGTTCATAAACAAGTAATTAGTATTTTCAACTTTTAAAGTAAGATTACTATACCAAGTGGGGTATAATATAAAAGGCTTTACTTGTACATTATAAAACAGATGTTTATTTATTTGTATGCATGTAATTATAGTTTTTAATTTATCTTACAAAATGTCGAAAAAATATGAGGAATAGAATAGAAATATTTTTTATTCAATTAAACTTTTACAAGTATGTACATACTTCTGAATTGTCAAATGCATCTACCACTGGTTTGGAATACCTACAGAAAGCTTAACAGGTTTCTATAACTGCACTAAACTACAATATTGCAGCTCTTGTTGTTATTTATTTTTAAAATGAATTGGTGTAACATCCCAGATGTTGTCTATTACATTGATGTTGACTATTGTCCTATCAGTACCCATATTATAAATGCAAAAATGTGTTTGTTTGTCGGTTTGTCCCATAGAGCAGAAACAAAGAGGAGTTGGCCTAAGCAACTGTGCACTGTGATTTTCAACTAGGTCCTGACGTCATCACTGTGGGCGGGGCCTTAGTTAGTATGCTGTCTGCGTTCGTCAGGTTCACATATATTGAGACTCGTATTATCGGTGTGTTTTCGCGTTTTTAAGAACAAAAGGATGAAGTGTTGTGTTTTATCGTGTCAAAGTTATTCAGACAGACGTTCTGATGCTATAAATGGTATCACATTTCATTTGTAAGTAATTTTATACGTAATTTCTACACTTATTGACATCTAGTGTGAGATAGCTGAACTATGTAGTGACATCAATATATCGATGTTAGGTCGCTAAGCGAGTAGTTTTGCTACTAACCCGCAGATGGAAAATTGAGAAGTGGGCGGCGTTCCACAACCCCTCACCCCGCAAAATGTCACTCGATATTTCATAGGGAAATCTTAATACAACATCTCCTCTTTGTTTCTGCTCTATGGTTTGTCCTTCAATTACGTCGCAATCGATTGACGTGATGTTTTGCATAGGTAAGTTACTTTTTATCCCGGAAAATCAAAGAGTTCCCATGGGATTTTTAAAAAACTAAATCCACGCGTACGAAGTCGCGGGCATCAGCTGGTATTAAATAAATAGATTGAATTTTGAATTTTCGTGAATTTTGTTTCCAGGTAAAGTTATTCAACAACATGGCCCACTGCCAACTTCAATTCGAAGAGTATGGCGCAACTCTAGACTTGTGTAGCAGGGCCTTGACCCTGGACCCGGACAATATCAAGTCCCTATACAGGCGCAGCATTGCCTATACGGGCCTCTTCATGTACGAGGAGGCCTGGGGTGATATACAGCGGGCGTTGGAGATAGACCCTATGGATAAGGCCTCCATAGCTAAGGCCAAAGAGTTGAGGCCTCACATAGAGAGGATTAATAAGGACTACTCGAATGTTATTAAGAAAATGTTTGGTTAGGTTTATTTTATTTAGCATTTTTTCAAATGTACTGTTTTTCTTTTGAGAAACTTAGGTGCAATGCCCACCTGCAGAGTGAAGAGGAGATGAGGTGCAGTGTATTTTTCAATAAACATTCAAACCAAGCTTTATTTGCACAGGGGCGCATCCTTTGAGTCTAAATGTTTTGTTTTCATTATACCAATTTCAACCAAATGTCAAGTAAATGAAGCATAGTTTATTTCTTGTAAAAAACTTGACAGTCAGTAGGCACTGCCAACAGAAGTGAATTCTGGTCCAATAATTTCTAATTTAATCTGTATATATAAAATTCAAAGTCCTGACTGACTGGCTGACTTATATATCAATGCACAGCTAAACCACTAGTCCTAGAGACATGCAATTTAGAGGTTGTGTTCTTTGTAAAAAGTAGGTATGCACTAAGAAAGGATTTTTCGAAATTCTACCCCTAAGTGGGTGAAATGGGAGTTGGAAATTTATGTAGTCCACGCGGAGGAAGTCGCGAGCATAAGCTAGTTTAATTTAATACATCTTTAATCTTTATGGCTTTATACAATGACAAAAAATAAAAATTACAGGATATGCTAAAAACAAAGGGCAACCTCTTATTTATTCCCTCTGTTTGTCTTCTCAGTATAAAATGAAGTCTACTTACTTAATTAAGTAAAATTTTATTTATTTAATTTTTCTAGAATTCTACAAAGTTGATTGATTGATTGGCATTTATTTTATTTGGTTATCAAATTGCTCATATTATATTAGGACTAAAATTAATGAACTAAAGTATGTATATGTTAATGGTGAAGACCTATATAAATTTTGAGCTTTAATGTTCTAATATTTGTTAAGTATGTATTTAATAATAATTATTATTATTTAAATGACAATATTATTAAGTCATTGCGTAGTTTGTATGAAAAAATATGTTGTGTTGTTCATATGTTTAAAAAAAAAGATATAGATATTGATTTAAAAACTAATATTATTGGTTGAAATATAATCATAATGGTAAATGGACTGGATTTTTATGTCAATGAAGGACATTTTTAGATGAATTGTACAGAGTAGGTATGTTCCTGTGAGAAATCAAGTTTATATTGAGGCTGATTCTCTTGCACACAATTTCTACTAAACTAAATTAACAGGTCTAAATCTAGTGCTATCCTTTCCAGCAAGCAACACTATGAAAGGGATAGCAATAGATTTAGACGTGTCATTTTAGTTTAGTTTAGAGATTGTGTACAACGGAATTAGCCACATTATAATAATAAGTAGGTATATTGTAGTGTGTAGTTATTAATTTAGTAATATAGTCTTCTAGAATCTTGAATACTATAAGTATGCATAATATATTGTTGAATTAAACTATACTTAATCGATTAAAAAAAAAGATGCTTCTTAAGATGAAATGTATTGTATTATATTCTATAAATGTATATCATGTAGCATATTAGCTAAATCTAGACAATTTTCGTCTGTAATTTGAAAACTTTTCATTGAGTCAGTCAATTTTAACAACATTTAAAAAAGTTTTCTTTACTATACTATACTATACCTAATTAAAACGGTTTTTCAATAGCTGTTACGTTCGTTAACAGTAAATTTTAAAACCACTATGTAGTAGTTGGTTTTAAAAATCCTACTTAATAAACTTTAATTCTGACTTGATCTATTCGTTAAAATAGTATAGAATAATAATAAATAAAATAAATAAAATAAATAAAATAATCATTTATTTGCAAGAATGTTTGTACAAGAAAGATGAAAATTACACTATAATCAGAGGCCATAACATTCTACTAAATTAATAGTGTGCAAATATTTTTGAGTACCAATTTGTAAAATAATTACTTAATAGTCAATGAAACAAAAAATTAAATTAATAGTCAAAAAACAATTATAATCAAAATACATAATAATGATTAGGTACAATTTTATAATGTCACAAAGTCAGAAATTATACCATGGTATTAATATTATCCTCGAAGAACTCATTCACCGCATAATAGCACCTATTTAACAATAGTTGAAACAGTTTTGATTTAAAAATACTTGTATTCAGTTTTTTTAAGCTTTCTGGTAACTTATTATAGATGCGTATGGCCATGCAATACACGTTTTTTTGGTATAAATTTATTCTTTGTCTTGGCACTACAAGTTTGTTTTCAAATCTATTCGACCTTGAAATTGTGTCAGCCGTACTCAAAAAATAATTTCTATGCTTATGTACAAAAACAGATGTTTCGAGTATATAGAGGCACGGGAGAGGTAATACCTTGCAACTTTTAAAAAGTGGCTTACAAGTTTGTAGGGGTTCAGCTCCACATATAGCTCTAATACATTTTTTTTGGACCCTAAAAGCTCTTAAAACATCCACGGAATTACCCCACAGGATGAGACCGTAACGTAGGAGAGAGGAAACATACCCATGATATGCGCAAAGAGCTGCTTCTTTAGATGTCACTCTTTTTAGTTTATATAAAGCGTACACAAATCGATCTAATTTTTTACATATCGTGTCTACATGAAGTTTCCAATTTAAAAATTTATCCATTATCACACCAAGGAATACAGTTTGATCTACATGTTCGATGCTTAAATTATTACACATGACTTTAGTATTTATGGGAGTACTGCTATATGTTTGAAACTGTATATATTTAGTCTTGCTAACGTTTATTGATAAATTATTTTGACTCATCCATTGAACAATATTGCCCAGACTTTCATTAATTTCCTGTTCAAAACTTTCTTTATTTTTACATTGTATTATGAGAGTCGTGTCATCAGCATATTGCACACACTTGCACTCAACAGAGTCAGGAAGGTCATTTGCGTACAAGAGGAATAATAGTGGCCCCAGTATGCTTCCTTGTGGTACACCGCATTTATTTATTTTATAGTTGGAAGTATATAATAGTTTTGTATTACCACGGATTTTGCTTATTTGTACACATTGCTGTCTATTATTTACGTAGCTAAGTAGCCATTGGTGTGCATTTCCTCGTATTCCATAATTCAGCAGTTTATTCAAAAGTATTTTGTGACTGACGAGATCAAACGCTTTTGACATATCAAGGAAAATGCATGCCACAGGGATTTTCTTGTTTAAACTCTCAGTTATTAGTTTTGTCAGGGTAAAACAAGCTAATGATGTGGAGCTGTTTTTTAAAAATCCGAATTGTTCGGGTTTCAATATTTTATGTTTGGAGACAAATTGGTATATTCTTTTGTACATAACTTTTTCGAATACTTTCGCTATGATAGGTATAAGTGTTATTGGTCTATAATTATTAGGGTCTTTTGTCGACCCTTTTTTATGTATTGGCTTTACCACTGAGTATTTAAGTCGTGTTGGAAATTCTCCTTGTAAAAAGGACAGGTTTATAATGTGACTCAGAGGACGTGATAAGTGTTTGGAACAAAGTTTGATCACTCTTGTATTTATTTCATCGTAACCTGTAGAATTTGTGTTCTTTAGCTCCATAATAGTTTTATATATTTCAGTGTCATCTGTGGGATATAGGTAAATGCTATCTTTTATATTGTTATCAATATTGTCATATGAGAGGGATGTATGAGGTGTTTTGTTAGTTAGATTTATAAAATACTCATTAAATTTTTCTGCTATTTTCTTTGCGGTAATATATTCAATACTGTCCATTTCTATACTATTTATTTCCCTATTTTTATTTTCCTTTGCTGGTACAGTATATTTCTTTATTATATTCCAAGCAGCTTTACACTTATTTTTTGAACTTATAACATATCTAGAATTGGTCATACGTTGTGCCTGTGTAATGCATTTCTTAAATAATTTATTATAATTTTTGTATTTAATCTTATTTATTTTCTTATCTGAAGAGTTCAGTCGATATGATAAATATAGAATTCTCTTACGAATGCAGCACTTCCTTATACCTCTAGTGATCCAGGCGCTAACTTTCTTATTTGCGGTAACTTTAACTTTAATTAAAGGAAAACATAGTTTATAAAATAGAGTAAGTGTGTCATGAAAGGAATCAAATGAACTATTTGTCCCAGTGCTGTCAAGTATCTCGCTAAAAGTTAATGATGCTATGCAATCACAGAATTTTTCAGTATTATCTTCACTAAGGTCGCGTTTAAATTCAAACCAATAGGAGAGTTTATTTTTGTTACTAGCATTAATGGGAGTGTCAAAAGTTATTGATTGACAGGTTTCATGATCAGATAATCCCATATAGTGCAGTTCAGCTTTTACGTCCGGTATATTACTAGCAATTATATCTATACAGGATTTTTTCCGAGTAGGTTTTAGTATATGATGGTTCAAATTGCAATTATCTAGAATCGATTGAAGTTCCTGTGTTGATGGATTTTTCGTGAGTAGGTCTATATTCCAATCGCCACATAGTATAATGCGCTTTTGTTTCTTTTTGATCAATATATTGGTCAGACTTCTAAGATTTTGGAGAAATTGGTTAACGTTCGAGTTAGGTATTCGATATATGCAGACAATAATGGCATTGATGGATGTTATTTCGGTGGCGCAATACTCAAAAAGGTATGGTATAGGTTTGACGGATAATGCTATTGGCTTATTTTCCAAATATTTTTTTAGGAGAATACAGCTTCCACCTCTTCGTTCCGAACTTCTAGAGAAAGATGCCGCTAATTTGTAGTTCTTTAGGTTCAAGTTTGATTCAGAGCCATTTTTTATAAAAGTCTCGGTTAAGCAAACTATGTCAATGTCACCAATTCTTTGTGCAAGGTAATAAGTGTAGAATATCACTACCAATGTTATAAATGCGAAAGTGTGCTTGTTTGTTGGTTTGTCCTTCAATCACGTCCCAACGGAACAACTGATCGACGTGATTTTTTGTATGGGTATAGTTTAATACCTGGAGAGTTACATAGGCTACATTTATCCCGGAAAATGAAAGAGCTCCCACGGGATTTCTTAAAACCTAAATCCACGCGTACGAAGACGCGGGCCTCAGCTAGTAATATTATTAAGTACTAGATGATGCCCGCGACTTCGTCCGCGTGGATTTAGGTTTTTAAAAATCCCATGGGAATACTTTAATTTTCTGGGATAAAAAGCAGCCTATGTCCTTCCCCGGGATGTAAGCTATCTCTGTACCAAATTTCATCATAATCGGTTTAACTGTTGGGCCGTGAAAAGCTAGCAGACAGACAACGCCCCGTACAACCGCACAGTCCCTGCGGTAACCCGGTGGGGGCGAGCGCGGGCGCCGTGCGGATGTGCGGGGCCTCCACCCCCCTCATACCCCGATTACCATCTCAACCTGTCGCGTACTATAGGTACCTGTAAAACTAGGAAATATAATTATTAAAAACTAAAAAATATAGTATAGTCCGTAAATAATGACTCCTCACGCGTCATTTTAACTCTATGGGTCAACTGTCATACTACATGGACTAAAATCGTACTTTTGACATGAAATTTGACACAGAAAGTTAAAATTGTGCGTGAGGAGTTAAATTTTACGCGTTATATATA
Organism: Maniola hyperantus; assembly: GCF_902806685.2. NCBI lineage: Eukaryota > Metazoa > Arthropoda > Insecta > Lepidoptera > Nymphalidae > Maniola > Maniola hyperantus. Next base: position 729,258 of record NC_048553.1, on the reverse strand, counting down.
TCTGTGTATCACAATCACCGCACAATATAATATTAGCATGTAAATTGCAAGTCCTACATATAAACAAATATAAGTAGGTACAGTACGCGACCGAAAGTGATGAACATCGGCCTTTAGAATGACATCCTTATGTCGTCGACATTCCATCTACACGCACGAAACGTTTTGCGTCATCATTCCGCATACGTATGGCTAACGTTTGGAATACTCTTCCACGATATGTGTTTCCTACCAATTACAACCCGGGTATCTTTAAAACGAGAGTGAATAGGCATCTTCTAGGTAAACGCGTCCCATCTTAGGCCACATCATCACTTCCCATCAGGTGTGATTGTGGTCAAGCGTATACCTATAATGAATAAAAAAAAAAACAGGTTTGTATAGCGTTGTCTCTGTCACTTATACCCGTTATATAACGTTTTATCGGACTGAACGACCAAGACAGTCGGTGTTCTAAAAATCTGCTATCTCCTTCTAAAGATCGATGTTCATCACTTTTGGCCGCGTACTGAATATAGGACGTATAGAGGTATCAGAAGTTGTAAAAATAAGATAATGAACTTTAGGAGGAAATGTTATATTTAACACACAATAGTAGGCTATCTATTGTAGCAGTCAATCGCGGTCAAATAAATTGACCTACTGTACGGTGGCTATACTGGAATATTTCGCAAGGAGGTACCAATATACATTATTGTCATCAATGTGACTTGTAATAATAGAAAATTAAATCGTTGCATTTTTACGCACAAGTTTTATTTCTCTATAACATTTTAGCTGTGATAGCCTAGTGGTTAGGACGTCCGCCTTCTAATCGGAGGTCGGGGGTTCGATCCCGCACCTCTAACTTCGGATTTATGTGCGTTTTTAAGTAAGTAATTAAAATATCACTTGCTTTAACGGTGAAGGAAAACATCGTGAGAAGTTCTTCATAATGTTCTCAAAGGTGTGTGAAGTCTGCCAATCCGAACTTGGCCAGCGTGGTAAATTTGGCCAAAACCCTTCTCACTCTGAGAGGTGACCCGTGCTCTGTAGTGAGCTGGTGATGGGGTGATCATGATGATGATAACCTTTTGGAGTTGAAATTTTGATAGAATGTGTTTTCTATTGCCATTATAACAGCCAATACGAATTGCTATGCTCTACTTGTATGGAATAGTGACAAAAAGTCGTCAACGCACTGCACGCGATTCGTGACGGACGGGACGCACGGAATGAAAGTATTCAGCATAGAGTAGTAAATATTGACGTCAGCACTAGACTGAAGTTTCGAGATGATTTGTATTTCGGCTGACGTCAAAATGACGTCATTTCGATGTTAATGAGACATCGTTCCAGCGCAATAGCAATTTGAGGGACTTATAAGTTATAACAAAACAAAGTCTGCGACACTAAAGTCATTGACTTATATGTATATTACTTCGTATGGACAGGACCATTTAACAAACAAAATGGCACCGACTCAGTGGTGCTTTAACAACAATGCAACCTCAGTGACGTCTGGATTTCAAACGGATCTAAGAGGTGGCGCGGATTTATTTAGTTCCAAAACCGTGAAAAATTTTGTTCGCTTGACCATTATCTTGTCATTTATGCACTAAAGCAGGTTTTATTTCTCGCAAGTATGATATCATCGCGTCTGACTAGTCACAGAATTGGCGTAGTGGACTCGGACACATATGACATCATACAACCTTACGAAGCTGTACTCTGTAGCGCCTCATATTACGTTGTTTTGTTAGTTACCACGGCGCGCCCATGTGCACAAGACGCGCGAATCTCGTCTTTTTGCTCATTAACATAAAGAACACTATATATTCCGTAATCACTTTCTCTATTTTATCGTGATTTTATCAGACTGTTTATTAAAGTGAGTGTTTTGTTTGCATTTTTGTTTATCTCTTAAATAAAATGATGTAATAAATAATAGCGAGTTGTGTCAGATGGTAATGAATGATTGATTTTCAATGAATTTCTTTGATTGTCGCAATGAAACTGAGTAAATAGGTAGGTGGTAGAGATCGATCGAAGGATTTAATCAGTACCTACTTAAGTAGTTATGGACATGTTTATGGATGTTTTTAATTACGTGATAGTTATCAAAGTTAAGAGCATTGGACATTTGTTTCCTAATTATCAAGGTTACTAAAGCCATAGCAAACATTTTGTTAGTCATCATGCAACGATAAATTTTGTGTTAAGGTTCCGTATCCAAACAGTAAAACGGGACTGTATTATTAAGACTCCGCTGTCCGTCCGTCTGTCACCAGGCTGTAACTCATGAACCGTGATAGTTAGACAGTTGAAATTTTCACAGACGATGTATTTCTGTTGTCGTTATAAGAACAAATACTAAAAAAAAAAACAATAAAATACTTAAATATTTATGGGGGCTAATACCATACAATACAACCAACGTGATTTTTTTGCCGTTTTTATAGATAATGGTACGGAACCCGCCGTGCACGAGTCCAACTCGCACTTGGCCGGTTTTTTTTAATAGTTAGTTCTTAAATTTTAGCTTTAATTCTGCTGTTTTTTCTAAACACATATTTATGTGCTAGGTAGGTAGGTATGATGTATGTTTACCTACAGGTACTGATTTTGTTCTACACCTAGTTTTTTTAGTTTGTAAACGATAGCCTTCTGACCTCCACAACCCGCTGAATAGGTATTTAAAACACAGAGTAGGTACCTACCTAACCTATACATTGTGTTGTGTATTGAGATGTACCTACCTACCTAAGACGTACGGAAGTGATTGTAATATGTGTATAAGTGGACAAGTGGCCCGCCCCGGCATCGCACGGGTAGCTAATTACAATTTTCGTAGAGGTTTAAAAAAAGATAGCCTACGTCACTCAGGAATAATGTAGCTTTGAAAGAATTTTCAAAATCGGTTTTAGTAATTTCAGAGATTACAAACAAACTTACAAACTTTACCTTTTTATAATATATGTAGGTATAGGTAGGTACTTATAGATATCTGGTAGGTAGATATAACTTATACTTAACACGTTTATTTTAGTTTTAAAAAGAGTGAAATAATTTAAATCACGCATAAGTGGATAGGTATTTACCAAGTAGGTTAATGCTTATTGTATGCAATGTCATTGTGTCAAGGAATTCCGCTTTTATTGAAGCAATGTGCGTAGCAATAGGTGCACCTTACTTAATGAAAACACGACGAGATGTTTGATTCCTCAATGATCACGAGAAAACAAATAGATACCTATCCATAGTTACTTAAGTATAAATAAGTACCTATTTTTCAATAAGTAGGTACACGTAGGTAGTGAAAGCGTAAGATTTACCTAATACTCAACGGATATTCTTCTTTTTTTTTTTTTTTTTTTTTTTTAATACAATAAAACTTAAAGCTAGCCTTATCTAATTACTATATAAATCATGACCGCGTGGAATGGTGCCAAGAATACTGGCTGCATTTCCGCGCTGGACAGCCAGGCTGATCCGCTGCGCAAAAAATGAGCCAGCCCTTCTGTCACCAGTTGAGGCTATTAATCGCGGTGAAATGTCTCGTAAAAAATTTTTAGCACTAAGACTCCATGGCCCCAGGGTCTCCACGGCACAAAAATGTAACTCTCTATAAGAGAGGCATACTTGCGCCGCTTGCCGTTTTCAGCTGTTTCTGCGGATATTTACATTACAGATCTCTGCATATTCAAAAACTCTGCAAAAAAATAATTTCAACCGAAGTACTTATTCAGTTATTCCATCAATTTAAAATCTCAATTGAATACTTGAGAGAGGCGGAAAAAGGTCGTAAACTATTTAGCCAGCAACTGAAATAGGTAGGTATTCGTTTTTCCTGCATTTTATTTCTGCAACAGGGAATTTAATCAATGTTAGATACCTACCTATAGTATACGCGATATGTTGACATGGCAATCAGGGTATGAGGCGGGGGATGCCCCGCACACCCGCGCTCGCCCGCACCAAGTAAGCGCGGGAACTGGGCGATACCCCGTTTGCTTTGTCGACCTGTCGCGAACTACAGATATACTTGTAGGTATTATACCTATCAGTTTAAATAAATGCAGATAAAACATGGAAGACCTTAAATCCGGACGTGGTATACAAGTGGTGACCCCAGGGCCGGAGCACACGTTTGCCCTAGACGAGGAGGCGCTGGAGTCCCTGCTGTTACGAGACGACGTCAAGGACTGCTCGATCGTCGTCATCTCCGTAGCCGGCGCCTTCAGGAAGGGCAAGTCCTTCCTGCTGGACTTCTTCCTCCGGTATATGCACCATAAGGTTAGTAATAGCGTCATCTGTTGGTGTAGGTTTAGTACGCGACAGGTCGAGATAGCAATCGGGGTATGAGGTAAGTCGTGGAGGGACCCCCAACACCCGAGCAACGCCCGCGTTGTCCCGCACTGGGCTAGCAAGGGTGCTGTGCGGGGCGTCCCCACCCCGTTTGCTATCTCGACCTGTCGCGTACTATTCCTATCTACCATTTTGTCCTCAACCGATTTAAACGTCCGCTGCTGAATGCTGAGCATAGGTTTCTTCAAACTAAGGATTACCACACGCCACTGTCTAGCGACTAACACCACTTGAACCCTGCTACTCGTTAGATAATTTCCATCCACCTAGTGGGGGGTTTGCCAACGCTGCGATTTCCGGTGTGAGGTCGCCTTTTCGGTGACAGGAAGGTGCATGTTTCTGCCTTTACGCACAAAGGATTTTGAAAGAAGTATGCATAATATTCCTCATGATACGCCCATGGTTTTGACAGAAGTAAATATGCACATTTCTTATGTTCCTCATGATTTCTGTAGAAATATGCATGTTTCATCATCATCATGATTTTCTAACGAACTTATTCGTGACCAAGTCGACTCCCTACGAATTGGCTTGGAGTTGAACTGCCAAATCCCCAAGATTAAAGATTAGGCCGTTCTCAACCTAAGAAACTGCTGTTCTACAGAATATTATTAAAATTCTATTCGCCCAATAAGCTTACTTTAAGAAACCTGTACATTTCAGTATAATCTTGGCGGCAGCGGTGATTGGCTGGGCAGCGAGGACGAGCCGCTGCAGGGCTTCGGCTGGCGCGGGGGCTCCGAGCGCGACACCACCGGCCTGTTGCTGTGGTCACAACCCTTCAAAACTACCCTGGAAAATGGAGAGAAGGTAGCTTTTCCTTTATCTCCTCCTTTATTTATCCTCTACGCATCTTTATAAAGACATTCTCAGGAGAGATCTGCAGCATCAGGAGAGATATGGAATCTGCTAAATGGTGTTCAATCAGTCAATGAATCAGCTGTTTACGTCATAGCTTGATAGTCTGCCACATCCACCCTCGTCCCTCCACCTTCTTAAGGTCGTCAGTTCTGGTTATCCACAATGCGCTTGCTGGACGCAGTCTCCACTGCAGAACAGCGACCAGCGACTATCACTTCTGCGACGGCCACGTCTGGCGAGGACATTTGCAAGCAATGAACAAAGGCAAAGTTCATACATTGGGATGTGTGGGATTGGTTCTGTCATATCACGCTCCTCAGCACGCTGAGCGACTATTAATCCTCCGAATCCTCTTATCTTGAAACTTGTCTCAAATCCCTGTGTGCCATGTTCCAGGTAGTAATTTACCTGATGGACACGCAAGGCACGTTCGACAGCGAGTCCACGGTGCGTGACAACGCCACGGTGTTCGCGCTGTCCACCATGCTGTCGTCTGTGCAGATCTACAACCTCTCGCAGAACATCGAGGAGGACGACTTGCAGCATTTACAGGTCAGCACTCATATTTTCAAATGCAAACTATGGAGTCCCTCCCTTTGGCGGTGTTCCCACTAGCTATCGACACGGAATTATTCAACGGGCAGATAAACAAATTCCTGAAAGGCCGGCAACGCATTGGCGATTCCTCTGGTGCTGCAAAGATGTGTCTATTAAAGGGCAGTGGTAGTCACTTAACATCTGGTGACCCTACTGTTCGTTTGCTCGATATTTTTATATACTTACTTAAAAAAGTGATTCAACACGCCGTGGTTTTCGTGAGGTCTCCGCTTGATTACAATTTGGCAACCTTATCGGTATCCAGTATCGCTATCTAAAAATCCCTTCCAGGCAACCAAATGGTTTTGCTATATGTAAATCAATGGTAATAACCATAATACAGTTTATGCCTAAAAATGTATTTATAATATCTATCAGTCAGGTAGAAGAACCTTAACCTAAAGACATTAAAATACCTTAAAGAAGAATTGGTGGTTTTAAATATTCTTCATTTAACTTTCAGCTGTTCACGGACTACGGTCGTCTCGCACAAGAGACCAGCGGCGGCAAGCCATTCCAGAGGCTGCAGCTGCTGGTGCGTGACTGGAGCTTTCCCTACGAACACGCGTATGGCGTGGAGGGAGGACAGGAACTGCTCACCAAGAGACTGACGGTAAAGTTGAACGACTGACACAATGGTGTGATTGTCATCATGTTTTAGGCAGTACTTATGTGGCATTAAGTAGGTACTTATTGTATTGTGTTTAGGTATAACAATAACGTGAAGTTTTTAGCCCTGTATGATTATTGGGAACAACTCTCAGCAATATGACGCAAAAAGAGCAAAATTATAAAGCTCTACTTGTATGCTCGTTCCAGGTTCGCGAAGGTCAGCACCATGAGCTTCAGTCCTTAAGAAAGCACATCGCGAGCTGCTTCGAAGAGCTGGCGTGCTTCCTCATGCCGCACCCTGGCCTCAACGTCGCCACCAACCCTGAATTTAATGGCAAACTTTCTGGTTGGTTGAATTTGTTAAGCCATCAGCATCATCATCATGATCAACCCATTCTTTTTTTTTTAATAGATATAGCGAACAAACGAACAGGCAGGTCACCTGATGTTAAGTGATTACCGCCGCCCATGAACATTTGCAGCACCAGAGGAGCCGCCTCCCTGGAGAAAGACAGGCGTAGGTTCCTTTTTATCCCGTAAAAAGAGTTCCCACAGGATTGAAAAAAACTGGTTTCCTCTTCTTTTTTTCAGCCATAAGCCAGGATTTCAAGATAGCCCTGAAACAGTTCGTGCCCATGCTCCTCGCGCCACAGAACTTGATCCCCAAGAGGATCGGCAGCCAGCAGCTCAAGTCCAGGGACTTGTTACTCTACTTCCGTTCTTACATGAACATCTTCAATGGAACCAGCTTGCCGGAACCTAAAACTATTTTAGAGGTATCTACTTACCCACTGTTAAGTTTTATTATAGGTACATTTGTTAGTTTTTAATTGTACGGATCATTAAAATGAAACCATTGTACTTGGCGTCCAATAGACCACAGACAACTTTATTTTTCTTAAATGTCTTAAACTAACCTTTACTCCATTACCATAGATTCACTTTTATATTTAAAGGCAAAGGAAATAAATTACTTTCTATCAGTTAGGAGGTCCGCCTTCTAATCCGCCGTCGGGGGTTCGATCCCGGGCACACACCTCTAACTTTCGGAGTTAGGTATGTGCGTTTTAAGTATTTAAATATCACATGCTTTAACGGTGAAGGAAAACATTGTGAGGAAACCTGCATGCCTGAGAGTTCTCCATAATGTTCTCAAAGGTATGTGAAGTCTACCAATCCGCACATGGCCAGCGTGGTAGACTATGGCCAAAACCCTCCTCACTCTGAAAGGAGACCCGTGCTCTGTATTGAGCCGGCGCGGCGCGGCGATGGGTTGATCATGATATTGATGATTGTCACCAGGCAACAGCAGAAGCGAACAACCTCTCAGCGGTCGCTGAAGCCAAGGAAGTGTACGAGACCCTGATGGAGGAGATCGCAGGAGGCGCCAAGCCGTACCTGCAGCCACAACTCTTGGAGGAAGAGCATCGACGAGCAAGAGACAAGGCGTTGCATAGCTTCCACTCTAAGAAGAAGATGGGAGGAGACAGCTTATCGGCGACATATAGAATTAAGTTAACCAAGGTTTGTCAAGTGTTCAAGAATATCACTACCCCTATTATAAATGCGAAAGTGTGTTTGTTTGTTGGTTTGTCCTTCAATCACGTCGCAACGGAGCAATGGATTTTTGCATGGGTGTAGTCAAAGACCAGGAAAGTGACATAGTTAGGCTAGTTTTTATCTTGGAAAATTAAAAACTTCCCACGGGATTTTGAAAAAGGTAAATCCCGCGGACGAAAGCGGGCATCAGTTAGTAATAGAATACATTTTTAGAGGTTTGGACATCCGCCTCCTAATCGAAGGTCGGGGGTTCGATCTCGGGCACGCACCCCTTACTTTTCGGAGTTATGTGTGTTTTAAGTACTTAAAATATGACTTGCTTTAACGGTGAAGGAAAACATCATGAGGAAACCTGCATGCCTGAGAGTTCTCCATAATTTTCGCAAAGGTGTGTGAGGTCTGGCAATTCGCACGTGGTCAGCATGGTGGAATATGGTCTAAACCCTTTTAATACTGAGAGAAGACTCGTTCTCAGTAGTAGGCGACTAAGTCAAAGTCAAATCATTTATACCATCCTACCATTTACTCTATAGGTACATATTCTATAGGTACCTACTTTATGATAGTCAATTGTTCAATTTGTAAGATATTCCCTACCACATTCCCCTTTCAAATTAGCCCGCTTCCATCTTAGACTGCATCATCACTTACCACCAGGTGAGATTGCAGTCAAGGGCTAACATGCATCTGAATAAAAAATGTAATGGTGATAATTGATTTCATTGATGATTATGACTATATCAGCAATAATTTTATTCCATGACATGGTCGCTAACTATGGGCCTCATAAGAAAGCTCAGAGTCACTCAGCGGGCGATGGAGAGAGCTATGTGCGGAGTTTCTCTACGTGATCAATGAGGAAATGAGGAGATCCGTAGGAGAACTAGAGTAACCAACATAGCTCAACGGGTTGCGAAGCTGACGTGGAGATGGGCAGGGCACATAGTTCGTACAACCGATAGACGTTGGGGTCCCAAGGTGCTGGAATGGCGGCCTCGCACCGGAAGACGCAGCGTTGGAAGACCCCTAACTAGGTGGACGGACGACATCAGACGAGTCGCAGGGAGACGCTGGATTCAGGCGGCGCAGGACCGTGGCGTGTGGAAGTCCCTACAAAAGACCTATGTCCAGCAGTGGACGTCTATTAGTTGATGATGATGATGATGATGAATTTAATTCCAGGAGCTAGAAGAGCAATACGAGCAGTACAGACTTCACAACGAAGATAAGAACCTTCTCCGCAAGCTGGGCACGGCGGCCGTGCTGGGCGCGCTGGCTCTGGCCTGCTACCTGGTCTCCATCCTGGCGGGCGTGCTGGGGCTGCAGACCTTCGCGATGCTGGGGCAGACGGCAGCTATCGCCTGCGTGGGCATGCTGTTTGTATGGGCTTACTCTAGGTGAGACTTATTTTTAAGGTGGGAAGACACGGGTCTGCCCGCAAAATTCAAATTTAATTTGGTTTTTCGCAATTTGTAAACTAATACGACAAAGTAGGCATTCAAATTGAGCCCCTAGCAGTTTCATCTTCATAGGCTTGTATAAAAATCTTTACTTGAAAGTGTCCAGTTTAAGAAATTAGTCAAAATAATGAGTTTGACGTGAGCTACTCACAAATTAGTCATTATTTTGCAGCTATTTTGATATCCCATCCGGGTCCTTTTGGAACAGGGACTCAGTGCATATATATTATAGTTATTCCGATGTCTAATAAATGTACAAAAATAATTAATTTATTAACACATTTCTTTTTTGCAGAGCAACTGGCAACATGCGTGAACTAGGCTCGCAAATGGACCAAATAGCGGATTCTGTAAGTACATATGTGGCGGTTGCCACAATAGAAACTAGATGGCGCTGTTCAATCGATGACATAGTCCCGAACAAATGTACCGCCGACAGTACTCGCACTAACAGAGTGTTCTGCAATCTGGACTATTAAAGGAGTTTCAAGATACAACCGTCGTCGGCCCAGCTGGCGCTACCGAGCACAACCAACCGCTCGGTGGGAGATTTCCTTTTGGTACGGTCGAGCCTGTACACCGCTCCCGTACACATATATAACTAGCCACGGCCTATATCTAAGACGAGACCTGAACAAGTTTAGAAATCATGAATTCTCAAGTTGACAGAGGCGGGAATCGAACCAGGGACCTCTTACTGCTACCACTTCATTATTACAAGGCCATCTTGTGTTAGATAAAAATAAAATATATAGAAGCAAAAGGGGAATATTAAGTACCTACTTAGGTAGATACGAATTGTGCACTATAATAATATGTCCCACGCAGTTGGCTAATCTCTACGGAGATTGGCCGCCGTGGCCGAAAGGGAAACGCCCAGTCTTGGCCAAAGTTCATCCATTAATGTTATGAATACTAAAAAAAAAAACTTATTTAATTACTGAAATAAGTATTGCTCGTAACGGTTTGTGCGTAACACTCCGGCGTAATTAATAGACACTCAACTAATTCCGCTCGAAATGACAATTTTGGCAATGTAGGTATTGAAAACAAATAAAAAGGTTTACAAAAGTTCCTCCGAGTTCTATGTCCGAAACAGTGCTTGTTTCTTGATCTGTGATCTCAGTCCTAATGCCTTTCATTAATTTCATTAATGGATGCACTTTGGCCAAAAACCCTTTGACGAATGGGCGTTGCCACAGCCTTCTTTATTGTCTTACAAGGCTGTGGCGTTTCCCTTTAGTCAGGACTCAGGAGCTACGGCACTGATTCTGAGCACAACCTAATATTTTTAGAGCATTCGCATCCTCTTCTTACTAACTTAATTTAAAAAGGACAGACGCAGTTTGACAGTTTTTTTAGATGGTAAACCCCGTGATTTTAGCGCACAGTCGCGAGTCTACTGTTTAAATTTGTAGCATGCACTAAAATTTAGAGTCTTTAAATGTTAAGTTCATGTTCTGTCCCTTTTTAGTATTATTAAAAAGAAAAGGATGTAGATAGTTACTCTAAAATTAGTTTAGAGAAAGACAACGGAGTCGGTGCTATTGTATCATTATTAACGCTGCTCTATTTCCAGGTGATGGAACTGGCAGGCCAATACGCCGGTAGACAAGCAGCGGCCGTGGCTATGAGCTATAGCACCGACAAAACGAGCTACAGCACAGACAAAAAGCAATCGTAGCACCCTATACTTAAAACTCATGTTACCTTGTACGATGCCCTCCGTGTTGTCTCAATGTGCTTTACAATAATAAACTTTATTTAATTAGACATAAGGATAAGTGTATAGATAAGTTTTATACAAGACTAATAAAAGCCGACGACTTCGCCCGCGTTCCAGAATCAATACCCTTATCACAAATGCGAAAGTGTGTTTGTTTGTTGGTTTGTCCTTCAGTCACGTCGCAACGGATTGACGTGATTTGCATGGGTATAAGTAGATAAAGTCCTGGCGAGTGACATAGGCTACTTTTTATCCCGGAAAATCAAAGAGATTTTTAAAAAACCGATTTCCACGCGGACGAAGTCGCGGGCATCAGCTAGTTGTTAATAAATTGTGGGGAATTTCATAATTTTTCAAACATATTACCTACGCGGTAAGCATTTATATGTACAGTACGCGGCAGAAAGTAATGTACATCGGCCTTTAGAATGACATTTCGGCTTTCTCCCTGTCACTCATATCTATGTGACGTTTTGTCGGTCTCAACGACAGAGACAAACACGGGCGGGTCTACAAATCTGCTATCTCCTTCTAAAGGTCGATGCACATTATGTTCCACCGCGTTGTCTCTGTCGTTGAGACCGACAAAACGTCATATAGGTATGAGTGACAGAGTCAACGCTCTACAAAGCCGAAATGTCATTCTAAAGGCCGATGTACATTACTTTCTGCCGCGTACTGTATCAATTTTCACAAAATGTAAATTAATAAAAAAAATGTTTTTATATTGTGCATAAAATAAATATAAATTATTTTTTACATATAACAATACTTTTCATTTAACAATTTCAACTAATAAATAAATTAATTAATCTACATTGCTCCCACTGGGAATCGAACCCACGATCGCAGCACTATACCAGTTTAATTCAAGGCTGTGACTATACTCTCTATCAACGGGGAGAAGTTAGTATAGGGGTCTCTCTGTTACGTTATCTTATACAAACGACAAAGACAAAAACTCAGTGGGCGTTAACTATTTTGAGCTAACCACTCAAAGAAATGTTTTCAATAAACATTCGAAATTCAATTCAAATAGGTATGTGATTGGTTGGTGAATGAAAATGGTTAACGCTCAGACTTTCGTCTTTGTAATTTGTATAGGATTAAGTAACAGAGAGAGAGAGAGAGAGAGAGAGTCTCCGTGGATGAGTAGTACGCCGAGTGCACTGGCCGAGCGCCTTGGGCCAATGTGTACAAGACGCTGGGGAAGAAAATAAAAGATATCATAAACTTTTAGTAATATTTTTTTCATCTTTCAAGTCAATGTTGTCGAGATACACATGCATATTTATAAAAAAAATCATTAGTTTTTTTTCTTTAATTATCCTTTTTATAAATTTAAAACTGACTTAAATTATTAAAATGTAATAATGTAATATTAATAATTCCTGTAATGAAAACAAAGTCAAATAGAGTCGCTAATCGTTACTTAAGATTGAGTTAAAACGAGACAGATTTATGTGAGAGATATAGCTCTGTCTCGTTTTAACTCAATCTTGAGTAACGATTAAGCGACTCTGAGTGCGGCAGGAAGATAAGTAGTTAAAGGAGTTACGATCTGTAAATTAATAACTTAAGCCCTATTCACACCAGGCGTTTAACTGTCATCAATGAACAAGCGTTTATTTTTTTACTATCACAAAGTTACATAACCTCGTCTAAACTACGAATAATACAAGGCTATCATTAAGTTACAGTTACATTTACTACACAATGTGGTTCATTATATTGTAAGCAATCTCTTAAAACTAATGACAGGTCTAATTTAGCTAAATACAATGCTATGCCTTTCAGAATGCTCGCCGCAGAAAAGGATAACAATAAATTTAGACCTAAATTTAAGATTAAAGATTGAGTACAATATAATAATTTTATTAGTCTCAATATAATCAAAATTAAGAGTAAATTGCGCCGTTTTCAACACAACGTAACATTGCAACTGGCGTAAATGAGTATGTAAGCAATCTCTTAAAACTAATGACAGGTCTAATTTAGCTAAATACAATGCTATGCCTTTCAGAATGCTCGCCGCAGAAAAGGATAGCAATAAATTTTGACCTAAATTTAAGATTAAAGATTGAGTACAATATAATAATTTTATTAGTCTCAATATAATCAAAATTAAGAGTAAATTGCGCCGTTTTCAACACAACGTAACATTGCAACTGGCGTAAATGAGTAACTTAATTTTGAAACCATTTTTTTTGTAACTACATCATAAACGCAACTTCAGTGTCATGTGACTTAACTTTGAAAACTTATTTCAGAGGCTTTGTACTTAATAGCGAAATATGGTCTGTGATAGGGGAAAGACTAGCACGAAAATTGTTTACACAGGGTAGCAGTCACTGACTTCATCTAAACCTGCCTTAAATGTTTATAGTTCAAGCGTGGATGGATAGTTCATTGATGGTAGTTTAAATCAAGTGTAAACAGGGTATTATTTTTGAGTTTAGGTAAACAAGCAACGAAATTAAACTCTGAACTTTACAACAAATATAATTCAAAAGTTTTGTTCCCACCATGACAGTAATTTTGAAAAAACACACTTCTCAATTGGCACATTCAAAGGGTACGTACTAAAAAAAAGAGTATAGTTATTAGTAATGTTCGTAAAACACAGATATTTACACAATTCAATCTAGCATTTATAGAATACAGAGATGATGACAATATTAGTTGATACATACATTATTATCATAGGCTCAGAGCTAGTAATAATTTGTTTCATGTACATTCTAAAACAGATTTTTATGTATTTTTGTGTGTTTTTGATTTATCGTGCAAAATGTCAAAAAAATATGACTGTTTTACGGAACCCTCGGTGCGCGAGCCCGACTCGCACTTGGCTGGTTTTTAGTCAAGCGTAAGTTGTCAATAAAAATAAATAAAATTGACTAAATTTTTAATTCTGATCAACTCAGTTTAATGTAAGGATCAATTCGTTGTATCAAAAGAAAAAAATCGGGACATCAGAAGTTGTTTCTAAAAAAGAATGCTACTTAGGACCAAGGTTTTCAGTTTGGTCCTACGTACATACTTTTACAGAAACATCTTTTGATGTCCCGATTTTTATGTCTTTTGTATTTTTTTAATGTTTTGTATGTTTTTCCAAATATCCATCTTTTTGACGATAACTCATGTATACTATATTTTACAGCAAATCGTTTTTTAGAAAAAGGACGGCAAAACAAAATAAGTATAAGCACTTAAATAAATAATTCACTAGCTCTTAGCCTACTGATGTTTTAAGTACGTTCAACAGTGCAACTTAACAAGTGATTTAACTTTAGATTTTCACATCTTGATTCATTTCTATATTTCGAATAATATATATTTTGTGCTGATTTGTAAAATTATTATTATTATTGTACAGTGATTTTGTTTCGATAGTCGCTATTAACATGATTTTTTCACTATGGTTTTTGCATTTCATGAAGGCGACTGGCTCACGCCTGTGTTTAAGTCGTATCGCTATAAGTAAGGTACACTGAATGTGTGCGTTTGCAAGCGCTTGCTCGCGAGCGACTGATTGGTCCGACATACACGCACACTTACGCAATGCCCATGTAAACGACGTAGCGTGTAACAAGTTCACTCGCCTTCGTGAATTGCAAGAACTGTATCCACAAAGATTTAATCTATGCGTTTCTAAACATACACAAGTTATTGCTTTATTAATCTAAAAGTAAAAAAGTTTTTAAATTCGTTTAAGGTTAATAATCGATATATTATAATATAATATAATAATATAATAATTAGTGCTATCTCTTTCACAATGCACCAACGGAAAAAGACAGCTTTATTTTCAGACTTGTCAATATATTCAGTACAAAATGAGTTGTCGCGCGCCATTTTAACTTTATCTGTCAACTGTCATGTCAAAAGTACGATTCACCTTTAAAATAAGGACTAAAACCGTACTTTTGACATGACAGTTGAAACACAAAGTTAAAATGGCGCGAGAGAACTCATTTTTTACGCATTAGATAGTGTTATTATGTACTATGTACTAACAAGTCAAAAAGTTTTTACGATAAATCAGTTAAATCGTCAAGGTATGATTTTTGGTGTTAAAATCATAGATGTTAATCGTATAGCTTATTTAGCCACACACAATATTATTGTGATGTAAATAGTTATATAAGCGTGAATAATTATCAAATTCAAAATCAAGCTGTTCAGCTGCTCGATTGCCTGACACAGCTTAGCTATTGGCCAAAATTCATTGACGCAGCAAGAATGCCATAAATTCAGCCAATCACAAGGCTTGATATTATTTCATTCACAACTTTCGCAATCGACCAGCTGGAACAATTAAATGGTGACGCTATCATGCTCTCTCTCTCACTAGGTACACACAACTATAGTGAGCGAGTGAGAGAGTATGATTAGCGCCGCCATTTTTGATGCGATTTTTCATTGGCGCACGTGTTAAGTAGAAATTAATTTTAAAACAGCCAGCTGTGCTTTGCTTCTTCGCTCCTTATAGATTAATCAAGCAATATAAATTTAACCTACGATAGTATTCTACAATTAAAAATAGAATTTGTCTATGACTGTACAAGAATCTTTTCGGTCACAATATCCTACGCTAGCCATCGAGTGGCATATAGGTATACATCCATACTAATATTATAAATGCGAAAATGTGTCTGTTTGTTAGCTTTTCACGATCCATCTCTTTAAATAAGACAAGGCTACTACGACAGACAGACAGACAGACAACAAAGAGATCCTATAAGGGTTCCGTTTTTACTTTTGAGGTACGGAACCCTAAAAATCAAAGAAACCTGTAGGATTTTTAGACGAAGTCGACATCAAATGAGTCGCCGTAAGACCGTGGCGTGTGGAAATCCCTACAAGAGATCTATGTCCAGCAGTGGAATTTTGAATAAATTCTTTGAATTTCCAATTTTTGATGATGATGATGATGATGATAAAATCCACGCAAAGACGCGCATCATTCATTATGCCACTCGATGCCCTGCTCTAATATTATGACCGCAAAATTGAAAACATTCCTCCACCGTTTCCGTGAACACTCCTTTTACCATAAAATTTCTAAAAACCAACCACTAAGCTATGTTAAAATGATTAAAAAGTATTCGTCAAACGTTTTCAACTCTCACGCCTGAACACTGAGACTACTGTTAAAAATTAAGGGCACCTTATATAAGGAGCAAAAAGGTATAATTACAAATTATGAGCATCTATAAGTATAGATTGTTACGGCTATACTCACGAACGGTACGCGGCCTATAGTGATGAATATCGGCCTTTAGAATGACATTTCAGGTTTGTAGAGCGTTGTCTCGGTCACCCACATGTTGTGTCGGTTTCAACGACCGAGACAGTGCTCTATAAATATGCTATCTCCTTCCAAAGATCGATGTTCATCACTTTTGGCCGCGTACTGTATTTAGTCGACGTAAGCCCGACTAGTTTTGAACCCATCTGGGGTCCGTTTTCAGATCGCTGCGCGTCGCGGTTGAGACTCGACGTCGACTAGATACGTAGGTATAGCCGTAACAATATACTATACTTATAATGGAAAAAACAATATATATACTCATGACAGTATAAACTTATGATCAAAATACCTTTTGGGGAAATTAATTGAATACAAATTTAAACTCATTTCCAAGCAAAACTGCCTAAAACTGTAAAATTGAGTCCAAAATGAATTCGATGAAAACGGTAGAAGTACCTACAATATAGTTTTAACAGCTTTCCTTTTTTGCCCCTCCTGGATTTAATTTCGTGTAATTACACCGTAGGGAGCCGTACAAAACGTACAAAACGTAGGGAGCTGGAACACTCCCAGCGTACATTAGCCTAAGACATAAACAATTTCCGTAGATTATTTATTTGTTTTATGACGAAAATAGGATTTCTAAACCACACTTTCAGAAACCAGATTAGTCAACATGACAAAAGAATATCCTTTACAATTTATTTAAGGTGCTTTCGAATATTAAGAGTAGTTTCAACATACGGGCGTCAGAGATTTGAGAATTTTTAAATGTTCTTCCACCACACACCACACTACACAACACTGCTAAATTTTTACAGTATTAAAACCTTAAAATGTTGATAAGATGATATGTTCCTTTGCCACTTCATATAATTTATTGATTTCAACTATTATACAGGGGTTGTAACTTGTATGAAAACATTTCAGTCAGTTTCAAGTTTTTTTAATGTGGATTAGTGGAAGGTGTTACAACCCCCAGCAATGAAGATTGAAGTCTAAATATTTCTGAACGCGAATTGTTTTCATACAAAACAAACATACCACAGATGTTTAAGCATATTTTTACAGCGACATGTTTCAATACACTTTTTTACATTTATTGCCATGTTTGAGCTTTTTCTTAGTACAAATTATAATTAAAAACTTGAATAGATTTAACATTAATAATATTAATATATAGTTTTAATGAGCATATTGCATGAGTGTGATAATAAATAAATCAATGATAAGAATAGGGCACTTTGGAGCGAACAACCACAAACATTATGCTATAGTGAAAAAAAATTTGCACCAATTTCGATCACTGATAACACATTATAATAACGTACAGTACCTACTACCACTTTTAAAAGTTGCATCGGCAAAATTCGTTTGCGCAGAACAGCACAACTAACGCCGACTAAAACCGAATGTACACCAATCAAATACAGACCTTATTGCTTGACGTTAAGGTTTTAAACACGAGAACAACAGAGATTCGTGCTATTTCGGTCAGAATTCTTAAAAAACATAGCACTTAGGAAACATCCAATAGCGGACGGTTGCGCGCTATGATTGGCTGAGATATTTTCGCGCCATTCAATAATAATATTTCTGCGCAGGTACATCAGCGTAACTTAATAAAGTGGTAGTACTGTACTTCTGACCGAATTTCGGCTATGGGGGCCAGTATTAACGGAAACTAGCCAAACTACCCAGGAGATGTTATAGTGCACAAGACGTTTAAATTAACTATACTGTATTTATATTGGGTAGTCTTTAAGTTATTAGGTTTTTGACTGATAATCCATTTCATATTTTGAAATATTTTTGCAGTTTCTAATAATAGAATATTAAAATATTATTCCTAAAAGATTGTTTTTTAATGTGTGACTTATGGTTGTAATTATTACGATTGTATGTGTGTAAACAATTGCAAACATATTGACTAGTTTTAGAATTTAAATCAGCCTGCCATATTAGACTTTTCCCGAAATTTATCTTTATTTTATAACTATTATAGCTTAATAATTTGTAGCTGCTATTCTTATATTTTTTGCAAGCGTAAAACATATACTCAAAAACAATAAGACATAAACAAGGCAATATCTGTTTTATTTTATGACAGTTTCTAAGTACTTTTGAATTCAATGACATCATATTATTATTACTAAACGAATTTTTCATTCTGTGGCACTTACCATCACACCTATTATATATTTTTCTAAAGTTTATGTTCTGTGGCAAAAATAAACATCTTTCTGTATTCTTTATGCTTCTTTTGTATATTCTGTTACACATAATTTCGATACTAGGCAAGGGTGAACAACACAATTTCTTTACGCTTCTATGACACACTTCACTGATATTTGCTGAGTCACAACACTTTGCTAGACCATACACATAGCACGCACATAGGGATATGTAGAACTGTGGGTGGAAACACTTTGATTCACAACACTTGAACAAGCCACAGTGGCACAATGAGCTACAGTAAGGAGATATTTCCCAGTAGCACGAGATTGAGCAGCAGCGGTACATTGATGTGATGTTATTCCACGGTGATGAGCTACACGTTTTGCTTGAGTGACCAGATGCTTTGCAGCAATAGCAAAGTGTACTACAGGGACATATGATACCTCGGCATCCACATATGCAACAGTAAGCCGATGTTATGTCAGTGCTGCCCATGGTAGCGTCACAAAGCCACGCAGGTATGCCACGGTTGCCCTGGGAAGTGCCCACGGGGTGAGTTGTGGTGCCACGCGGGTGCGGAGCGTGAGGGCAGCATCACAAGTGCTTGTGTTTTCCATTGGCGTTGGGCGTGGAAGGCCCCATGGCTCGCTCGGCCGCCGCGGCTGCCGCGTGCTCCATACCTTTCTCTATACCAGCTTGGTACACTGGTTTCATTACCTGGAATATTAAAATATCCTATACTTTAAACGACCAATTCTTGTTTATGTATTCCCTTCGATTGAATTTGAGTTGAAAGGGTTGATTGTTGGTTCTCGGTAGGTGCATTTGACGGTTCAAAAGTACTTGTGAAAGTTATTTGAATAAAAAATATTTGTATTCTATTCTATCATTACCAGATAGAACAGAGAGACAGAAGAAATAACATTATGTAAATAACTCACGTTTTCCCATAACCAGCTCGCTGATTCATCTATAGTGACGCCTAGTTCTCTCATCTCCCCGCTGTATCTGTAAATACAACAAACAGCATGTCACAAAAAAAATGAAGATTATGTGAATGATAAAAGATCGACTTAACTTGCAGCTCGTTCCGGCAATGCGTGGAACAGAAATTACTTTTTAAACAGCATAATATTTTAAATCAAATCTTTGAAAAGAGCAACCGTGAGTTTCTTGCTGGTTCTACCTTCTTCTTGTTCTTGCTGGTGGGTACAATAGGCATTTCGTACCAATGGCAGATGCATTTGAAGATTCAAAAGCACTTGTAAAAGTTTATTAGAATAAAATATTTCTATTCTATTCTAATAAACACAATGCCTGGCATCCAATATTGTGCTCACCTGATGTATGCCCACAGTGCTAGCGTGAGAAGCGCTACGCCCATGGTGAGGTTGCAGAGGTTGGCCAGAGGGTACAATCCCACCAGGCCGAGGACCCCGCTCAGTACGTAGAAAACAAGCGCGATCGCGAACAACACGGACGGTGTGCGCGCAGCTTTGAATATGTTCTTACTCTCGTTGTGCGCGCGGAACTGTAGGAACTGGTCTTCTAGGTCCTGTGGGAGAAAAGATCACTTTTATACTAGATGAAACCCCCCGACTTTCTTTACGTGGATTAAGGTTTCTTAAAAATCCAGCGGAAACTCTTTTTATTTTCCGGGATAAATAGTAGACTATGTCACTCTTCAGTACTACAGCATGATTTTGGCGTTGGCAAAATTAAAGTTTGCCGATCTGTTGCTCTGTTGCGACGTGATTGAAGGACAAATCAACAACAAATACACTTTCGCATTTATAATATGGGCAGTGATGATGCCCATGAATATTAGTATGGATATGGATTCTGTAGCTATTAAATGTAAGTCTTAGCAAGATATGGTTTACCCTGCACAGTTATGTCGGATAAGAAACAGCAATTTGTTTCACAGAAATATTACGAGTCTCCCGCTTGTTATGAGGGTTATCAATTAGTTAATTTTAGGCAAATCCCCTGGAAATTTCAAGTATAATTTTTAAAGATGATCAAAAGGCTCGTTGGGTAAGAACCATATTTTGTAGGTATTTAATAAGTAACAAATCAAGAGATTTTTGTGTTGATGTTATTTGAGGGATCTACTCCAAGTATATATTTCAGGTAGACTTTGCAGTTGGCAACCGCGATGCACGAAACTTTGTGCTGCTCGATTGTATGTAAAGTGTCGCACGTCGCGGTCACTCGCCTCGAATCATATATTTCTATATAAAGTCTAGCACAAGTGTCGCTTATCACATGTCGGAATCGCATAGCTCAAAGTCTACTTTTACGAAGTTTCAGGATGCTCATTTCCTCACAATTTTAATTCCTCAGATTTTTGTTGAGTTTTGTGAGCAAATGATCAAATAACTCTATTTTAAGCGGATTCTAGAAAGTTCTGTACCTGTATCAGTTGCTCGCAGTAGGCGCGGCTGAAGTCGTCGCCGCCCATCTTGCGCTTGGCTCGGAAGGCATGCAGCGCCTTGTCGCGTATACGAGCGTGCTCGGCCTCCAGCAGCTGGGCTTGCAGGAAGGGCCGCGCTCCTCCGCAGATCTCCTCCATTAGCGTTGTGTACACTTCTCGCGCTTCTGCTACTGCTGTCAAATTGTTGGCTTCGGCCGTTGCCTGGGAATAAATATACTTGACTATAGTCAACAGAAGGGGAAAATTATAGACCATTTACAATGGGACAGCAATCCGACACGACCGCAGAGAGATCAGGAGCAAGAACTACTTGTTTAAGTGCTCGCCAAAACACAATCAAAACACCGTCATCTTCCTACCTCCCAGGCTAGTCTGAGAAAATTTTGACAGAAAAGCTCATAAAGCAATACCTAACTATTCTCAGCCAAACCCGGAAATCGATCCCAGGACCTCAACATCCGCAGTTGAATAAGCTAACTTCTAGACTAACGTGGTAATCAAAAACAAGTAACAGTACGCGGCTGAAAGTAATGTACATCAGCCTTTAGAATGACATTTCACGTATATAGGTCATATAGGTATGACTGTCACTCATACCTATATGACGTTTTGTCGGTCTAAACGACAGAGACAGTGCTCTACAAATTTGATATCTCCTTCTAAATGTATGTACATTACATTCGGCCGCGTACTGTATAATGAACTCACCACAAGCATACTTTTAGGTTCCGGCAATTCGTTTCCCCTGTAAATGTTCATGTAGCTCTTGAAATAGTGCAGCAGTTCCTTGGAGCGAACTCGCTGGCCGTTGATCTGCTTCGGCATTAGGTTGTGTGGCGCCAACAACATCGGCACCAACTGCTGAAGAGATCGCTTGAACTCCGGCTCGATATCTGCAGGTAGAGTGTATGAATTGAGGAGCTGGTGAACCAAATCTGCTGTCCTATCTCTAAAAAGCGTTTAAGTGCAAAAACTATTTTTTTTTTAATTTTTTTTTTTTTTCCATAATAAATCTTCGGTTGCTAAGATGTTTATTTCTACAATATGAAGTAATTATAATTGGCAATATTTTTTGTGATTTAAGAACAGCGTTTGATTAAGTCTATCAATAAAATATAAATAAAATTTATTTAAATTTACTGGCAGATGATAATAACTTAAAATTGCAATTGGTGTTACACAAGGTACTAAGTTGGCTTTAGCGTTGTAATTAGTCATAGCTTTTGGTGCACCGCAAGGTATTCTGCTAGGCCCTTAGTTTTTCTTACGTAATATGCGGTAGACTAAATGGTAAGATAGTTTCATGTCACTTTAGCACAAAATCGGGTTTGAATTACGCATCTGTTTTTCGTAAAAAGTATTAACTTTCAGCATATTTGGTAAATCAAAATTAAATTAAGAAGATATTAAGAAGAAGATAAGATCTGACCACTCACCATTAAGTCGTCCGTCGAAATCAGGGCTGGTGGCAACTTTGAGTCCAGGGTGTGGCATGAGGAAGCATGCTATCTCCGCGAAGCATGATGTGATGTGTTTGCGAAGCGATTGTAACTCTGGGTGTTGTTTGTCCGATACCTACAACAAATAAATGAGTATTTAATAAGGTTAATGGTTCTAATATTAACCTACATAAATAAAGCCTTGACTCTTGACCTACTTAACTTGATGTTTATCTAAATATATAAAAGGAAAAGGTGACTGACTGACTGATCTATCAACGCACAGCTCAAACTACTGGACGGATCGGGCTGAAATTTGGCATGCAGATAGCTATTATGACGTAGGCATCCGCTAAGAAAGGATTTTTGAAAATTCAACTCCTAAGGGGGTGAAATAGGGTTTTGAAATTTTGTAGTCCACGCGGACGAAGTCGCGAGCATAAGCTAGTCTAAATATATAAAAGGAAAAGGTGACTGACTGACTGACTGACTGATCTATCAACGCACAGCTCAAACTACTGGATGGATCGGGCTGAAATTTGACATGCAGATAGCTATTATGACGTAGGCATCCGCTAAGAAAGGATTTTTGAAAATTCAACCCTTAAGGGGGGGAAATAGGGGTTTGAAATTTGTGTAGTCCACGCGGACGAAGTCGCGAGCATAAGCTAGTTTCTATTATAAGAAGTAATTATAATTGTCATTTTTTTTTGTGATTTAAGAATTGCCTTTGATTAAGTCTATCAATAAAATATAAATTAAATTTATTTAAATTTACTGGCAGATGATAATAACCTTGATGAATTAATAGTTCTTATTTTATTTTATGAATCAATAGTTTATATTTTTTTATTGAGTATTTCAGATATCACTTTAGACAACTGACAAGTTGTCTCTCGGTCTGACAAAAGATATATATCAGAAATTTCGTCATTGATGCAATTTTTCATTCCTTTCAAAAGTTTATTTTGAAATATTTAAGATGTTACTGTGTGATGTACTGTTAACTATGAAAATATAATACTTAAAGGGATTGAATTGTCGCCACAGATGTCGCTCAGACGATAGCTAAATAGAATATAATGAAATAAAACGCACTTTTAGTCTCCTCTGTAAGATGGTCTGTCCGCCCTGGGCGCCGTAGGGCGCTTCGTAAGGAAAGCTCCAGTCCCTGACCACGAACTGTAGCCGTTGGAAAGGGGTCCGTCCACCGTCTTCGAGCGCTAAGCGGCCATATTCTGTAAATAACTGTAACACAAAATTGTTCATTACACTATAAATAATTTTATTCAAATGACATAAACCCATCTCTTGCGTAAAAAGATAGCACTAGATTTAGAACTGCCGATAGTTTAGAAATTGTGTACAACACCATTAGCCACGATGATCTAAGAATTGGAGCGAAGCAAGGTAATGTCTCAGCTCCTCTACTATAGCTACTTTATATCGATTTATCTTTGATTTGATTTAAAATATGAAGAATCCACCAAAATTGCAACTTATTATATTTCAAAGGTAAATAAAATATAACAGGTGATTAGACAAAGTACCTGTAAGTGTTGCAGATCGTCTTCCTGTATGTTCTGAGAGAGGTTGTATATCTGAACAGATGACAGCATAGTAGACAGCGCGAAAACCGTTGCACAGTCACGCACCGTCGACTCGCTGTCGAACGCGCCTTGTGTATCTAGCAGGATTATTGCTACCTAGAGACGGGGAACAATTTAAAATCACTAAATTGGATTAAATAATGATATTGGGGCCCATTCTCTTGTACACAATCTCTAAACTGAACTAAATTAACAGGTCTTAAGCTAGTGCTATCTTTTTCCGCTAGCATCATTATGAAAGGGATAGCAATAGATTTAGACGTGCCATTTTAGTTTAGTTTAGAGATTGTGCACAACGGAATTAGCCTATTTGAAAGATTTCTCGGAAGAAAAGTCCTTGCTCAGAGAAATATTGAAAGAAATAAATATTGAGAGCATCAAGGACTTAGGATAGAGTATACTCTTGAACGATTTAGAAAATATAATACGAGGGTAGAGCGATGAACAATTCAAAAAAAAATTATTTAAATAATGATTTATGGAAAAATGATGATTTTTTAATTTTGGATGATTTATCAATGTCTCATTTTGGCTTTTGGGCGCCAAAAACTTTAAACATGTTCATTTAAGTTTAAACAACTGAAATGTTTAAAAAATAACTTATGTCCGTCAAGACTCTACCGTAAGACGGTTCGGGAAGCAGATTCTACTGAGAAGAGTGGACAAGAAACTCGGCAGTTGCACTGTATGTACCTTCTCCCCGTCATCGAGAGTGGCCTTGAAGATCTCGGACCACATGAGGATGCCGGTGGTGTCGCGCTCGGAGCCGCCACGCCAGCTGAAGCCCACCAGCGGCTCGTCCTCGCTGCCCAGCCACTCGCCGCCGCCGCCGCCCGCGCCGTACTGCAATACACTCATTGAGTCAACGAATTATAAACTACCCGCAGATTTAGATTTTTTTAAATACCCAGAAACTCTAACTTTCCGGAGTAAAAAGTAGCCTATGGGCGTTTGTGCACTCATCCGTGATTTTCAGATCCGTGAAAAAAATACGAATCGATTGTATGTATTTGTATGACGGCTACTTCGAAGAATTACGGATACGAACCGAATACGGATGAGTGCACAAACGTTCGTCCGTCCGTCTCCAGAATAAAACTATATTTGTGCTTGATTGGTTTAGTACTGTAGACGTGAAAACGTGACATACAGACAGGCAGATAGACACAGAAACAGCATGTATAACATTAGAGATTGAAATATCTATGAATTACTATGGATTGTTTCGAGAATTGACTGAAGAGCCGATAGGTAAGTAGGAGCAAATTTTTTCAATCGGTTTCTTAATCTTGCACTCTTTGATAATTTTGTAACGGGATTGCGAAAATCTATTTGACTGAAGACAGAAAGGGATCGAGATAAGACAAGAGTTTAGATTCCGCTAACCTTGTGGTGCATGTACCGGAGGAAGAAGTCCAGCAGGAAGGACTTGCCCTTCCTGAAGGCACCAGCGACGGAGATGACGACCGCAGATCTGTCCTTGATGTCCTCCTGCAGCAGCAGTTCCTCGAGCGCATCTTCGTCGAGTATGAAGGAGTGGTCGGGGCCGGTGTTCACGATTTGCACGCCGTGGGGACCTGCCTTCGGCGCCGGCGCCGGTTTTTCTGTCACTGCACAAGAAAATACTTCATTGTTGGATTATTTTGATTGTTGACCTCTTATGGTGCATCCACACATGTCGCCGTGTCGGCCAGCGAGCAAAGCCAGTGCAGCCACACTTGAGTGATTACGTAAAACGTTGCAGTAGCGACTGCAACGCGACAGCAGTAGCAATCCGACAGTTCATTTGCTGTCTCTCTTCATCTTCTTATTTTGCTTTGTGGCTATTGCTGTCTCTCTCTAGCCGGACATTTGACAGCAATGATCGCGAGATATACGCCTGTCGCAAGTCTGTCGCGAGATACGTAATCACCCCCGCGCCGGTGGGATTGAATAAGGACTCACATTTCACGCTAGTAAAGCTGTCTCTTATGTGAATTTTCAAAAAAGCTGAGTTAATAACTGTAATATCTTTTTAGGGTTCCGTATTTTTGTATGAATAAAAACCCTTGTAGATTAGTCATGTCTGCCTGTCTGCACGATATGTGTTCCTATCTAGCACAATAAAAGTTCAATAACATATTATGTAATGTTATTGAATTTTGATGATTTATCATGATTTAAGACAAAGTATCAGCCCAGATCTAAGGTGCTGATGTAATTTAATCCTTTGTGTCCGTTTTCACACGCTTCTGCTTAATGAAATTGAAACTTCCTTACCCCACTGACAACTAGTCATTACATAATGTGTCTTATGGGCTTTTAAATAGGGTATAATATAAGGTTGCCTTAGTCTGTGGCAAGCAAGTCTGTATCATGTATCTTTCTCGGTAACAGGTAGGAGTGGAAGGGTTTGATACGGTCAAGAATTTTTTGTGCTACTTTTTGAGAGTGTACAATATAATTACCTATACCCCGTTCATTAGCATCATTCAACGCGCTTTTGGACAATAATGCTCAATGGGACCCATTTAATGATGGGTCTATAATACTGGTTCGGGAGTTACTGAAGTACGCTGAGAGCATTGCATGAATATGTCATTCAATGTTCTCAGCGTACATATTCAAAATTCTTTGATCTTTTATCGTTATGTATTTTATGTCTTTTTCTTGTACCTTTATTCGTATTTAAATTTATTATTAATCATCTAGTTAGTGTAAGTGGCACTGCCGTTCTAATTAGATATAAAATAAATAAATAAATAAATAATTGGTGGTAATTTTGAAGTACTCAGGACATCAAGGACTAGAAATCGAAAATTATTACTTTTATAGCAGAAGTTAACAGAGATAGCGCGCACTACAGTTTTCCGTACGTTTTTTCCCGCAAAATCTGTGAATTATAAAACTACATATACCTAAGCGCGCGCACTGCGGAATTAATTCCGCACCGGATTTTGATAGATTTAAACATTGACTTATCACTTACCAATATTATAAATGCGAAAGTGTGTTTGTTTGTTGGTTTATCCTTCAATCACGTCGCAACGGTGCAACGGATTAACGTGATTTTTTGCATGCTAATGACCTGGAGACTGACATAGGCTACTTTTGATCCCGGAAAATCAACGGGTTCCCACGGAATTTTTAAATCCACGCGGACGCAGTCGCGGGCATCAGCTAGTTATATGTAGTATAAATTCATATTTACGGGTTTTAAAACGCACCGCAATTCTAAGAGACCAAAAGTTCAAAGAGACTCACAGACTTTAGTCAATCTAATCCGCGAAAATATGGTCGCACCACAGTTAGATCGTTAAACTGTGGCCGCAAGTTGCTCAGGCCCCTGGCCCAGTATAGCGGCGGCGCTAGACGCAAGTACATACTGTATGTCATTAAAACACATTCCAAGCAGCTCAGGTACATATACCTACCGCTTATCGCTAGAACTTGTTAACGATTCTTATTGTTAACGCTTACGTCTTTAAGCCCTGCTCTCCACAGCATTGAGCTAAGCTACAAACACAAAGCTGGCAAATTCCAAATACTTTTTGATGTGAAGGTTGTTCTCGCTTCAACACGTATACACACACAGATACACAAGTCAAACTTATAACACCCCTATTTTTGGGTCAGGGGTTAAAAATAAATAAGTACGTGACAGGTCGACGTGGGAATCGGGAACGGGACGCCCCGCACACCCGCACGTGGGCACGCTCGCCCGCACCAGGTTAGCGCGGGGGCTGTGCAGTTGTGCGGGGCGTCCCCGATTGCCACGTCGACTTATCGCGTACTTATGTATACTTATTTATTTTTAACCCCTGACCCAAAAAGGGGGGTGTTATAAGTTTGTGTGTATCTGAGTATCTGTCTGAGACATCGAACCGATTTTGATTTCGTTTTTGTTCGTGGTCACGACGGACCACGACACATGCAACTGGGTCGAAATCAAGTCAAAATCTTCAAAAATTGTGGTATGTAGTACCTACCAGTTATCTATATTTATTTACTACAGAGGCCAATAAGTATGTTATTGTTATAATTTTTAGAGGGGTTTTGTGTCGATTTTTTTTAATTTTTAATTATGTACATTTTAATTGTGTATTTTATTTATACACTAGATGACTAGATGATGCCCGCGACTTCGTTCGCGTGGATTTACGTTTTTTAAAATCCCCGTGGGAACTCTTTCATTTTCCGGGATAAAAAGTAGCCTATGTCACTCTCCAGGTTTTTGACATACCCATGCAAAAAATTACGCCGATCCGTTGTTCCGTTGCGACGTGATTGCAGGACAAACCAACAAACAAACACACTTTCGCATTTATAATAGGGGTAGTGATTTAATTGTGTTTACTATACAAAGCTACGAATTTATGTTTCACGCTTGTTATCGCTCAGCTCTCTATGGTTGCGGTGCCTATATCAAATCAAATATGGATGCGAACTTTCGCTAGTGATAATGTCATTCACCCATTCGCACCTCGCGACTCGTCTCCGCGGAAACAAGAATAAATAGAAACTGACCCGGAATGTGATAGCCTAGTGGTTAGGACATCCGCCTTCTAATCGCAGGTCGGGGGATCGATCCCGGGCACCTCTAACTTTCGGAGTTATGTGCTTTTTAATTAATTAAATGTCACTTGATTTAACGGTGAAGGAAAACATCGTGAGGAAACATCAAAGGTGTGTGAAGTCTACCAATCCGCACATGGACAGCGTGGCAGACTATGGCCAAAACCCATCTCACTCTGAGACCCGTGCTCTGTAGTGAGCCAGCGATGGGTTGATCATGATGATGATGATGATGATGATGACCCGGAATGTGCTCATCCTATCTACTTGATTCACAACTCTCTGGCTCAACGCTGAGCTTCAATTAATAAAACCTCGATAGCTCAACGGTAAAAGGAGCGGACTGAAAAACCGGTTGCCGGTTCAAATCCCACCCGTTGCACTATTTTCGCGCCTACTCCAAGCACAAGCTTTGCTCTTGATTCCAGGGGAAAGGGGAATATTAGTCAGCAATTAACTTGGCTAATATTCTTTAAAAATAAAATTAATGAATCAGCCTGTTTGCGTCCACTGCTGGACATAGGAATCAGAAATGCGTGTTTAATTTCAGTAATACAGATAGACATGGTTTACATCACGTTTGTATCAATATTGAGTGTTATCGCGCGCCGTTCTAGCGCGCAACGCACGTCCCGACCTTCGCGTCTATTTCCAAGCCGTTGGAAACATAGGTAGTGTTAGTATTTCCTTTTCATCAACGACAAGTTCGCGCTTGACTGATATCTTGCAGAATGATGTCTTGAGCCGCATTTAAGGTTCTCAGGTGCTTCGTTGATGTAAGAATAAAACCACGAAATGTTTTTTTTTAAAGAATATTAGCCATTTTAAATGACTAAACATCCCCCTTTCCTCTCCAATTAAGCGTAAAGCTTGTGTTAGGAGTAGGTACGACAATAGTGCAACGGGCGGGGTTTGAACCGTTCCACCTTTCGGTATTCAGTCCACTTCTTTACCCGTTGCGCTATTAAGGCTCAAATGAAATGAGCCAGAAATGAATGTGCCAAATGAATTGTGGCACACACTGTAATTACATATTCTATGCCACTGACGTTTGGGTGATATAAAAGGCGGTCACTGAAAATCAGCGTTGGGGCGTCTGGTACCTCAGATATTTGCTATAGAGGTGTGTGTCTGAGGGGTCCGACGTCTCAACACAAGCTGAGTGGCCTACCTGTTCGAGGTGTTGCACTGCTGTACAGGACGATATTGCCTGCCCTACACCATGTACCACCCATATACCTCGAATAAACATTATTCTATTCTATAATTATGGAAAGCGAAGTATACGTGCCGACATTGCAGCGGCAATGTGCAAAAAAAAGCAAGAGATTGAAAAAGAATGTTTAACTGACTGACTGTCATACGTTATAGATGAAGTTTTGTTGGTGTTGCCAACAGTATTCAAGATGGAAACGGAGATTCTATTCAGGAACAGGAGGTCGGAGGTTTGATCCTGGGCACGCACATTTAGCTTTTCGGAGTTGTATGTTTTAAGCAATAAATAGCCTGCATGCTTAAGGGTGAGATCTATAGAGCGCACTCTGATTTAGCGCGACTAAGACAGAGTTAAAAAGAGACAGAGCTATATCTCTCACATAAATCTGTCTCGTTTTAACTCAATCTTAAGTCTGAACAAAGTCAAAGTTCGCTCTATAGATCTCAGTCTAAGAGTTCTCCATGTTGCAGAGGCCCAATCCGTTCTTGACTAGCGTGGTAGACTATGACCAAACCCTTTCTCATTCTGAAATAAGACCCGTGCTCAGTAGTGAGCCGGCGATGGGGTGATAAATGATTATAATGATGATGAATAAAATAAAACAGTCCGAGAAAGCGTTAACGAAAATCTGTCCAAGGAAACGGACAATTTAAAAAAAAAATAGAATTGCGGAGAAGAACGAGAGCGCTGCATGGCAAGAAGCGAGTAGCGGAAGTCGGTAAGACAGACACACGCACAATGTGAACACTAGACAAGACATTGGACAACTTACTATGTTTGGTCTTGCACGAAATTTGCAAGCTCAGCTTCCCCACCACTTCATCGCCTAAAATCAAAATTCTTACATACACTAATTATATTATTAACCATTTTCGTCTATCCGTCGTGTCTGTCTATTGGGTATACTTCCCGTTTTTTTTAAATTCTATGTTAAGCTGAAAATCCAATATCTTCTAAAGCATATATTTCAAAACAGACAACTAATAAATAAAAAAATAAAATAAAAATCTTTTTTATTCGAATAAACTTTTACAAGTACTTACGAATATTCGGATGCATCTACCACTGGTTCGGAATGCCTTTCCTACCGAGAAGAACCAGCAAGAAACTCGGCGGTTGCTCTTTTCAAATATTTGATATAGGTACAAGATTATGCCATGTATAAAATAGTATTTGCAGTCTTGTGCGTTGCCGGAACGAGCTGCAGGTCAAATCCACGCTCTTTTATCATTTAGATAATCTTCAATTGTGTAATATGCTTTTAATTCGGGCATGTCGTCATATAATTTTATTTTTCATTTAAATAGAGCTATCCAACAGTGTACGACTCATCTTGATTGGACATGGGTACCAAAGCGCCCATCCTCCTTTGGTAGTGAGGTAGCTCTTATAGCACAAGTAAAGGAATAAATCCGAAAACCGTGAACTTAAGGTTACATCAGAGAAAAAATTTACATATTGTGTTCATGAACAAATATGTATTGGTATTTCCAATTTTCAAAATTAGATAACTATACCAAGTGGGGTATCATGTGAAAGGGCTTTACTTGTACATTCTAAAACAGATTTTTATTTATTTTTATGCATAATAGTTTTCGATTTATCGTGCAAAATGTCGAAAAAATACGACTGTAATACGGAACCCTCGATGCCCGAGTCTGACTCGCACTTGGCCGGTTTTTAGGGTTCCGTACCTCAAAAGGCAAAACGGAACCCTTATAGGATTACTTTGTTGTCTGTCTGTCTGTCAAGAAACCTACAGGGTACTTCCCGTTGACCTAGAATCATGAAATTTGGCAGGTAGGTAGATCTTATAGCTGACATTTGGGGAAAAATCTGAAAACCGTGAATTTAGGGTTAGATCACACAAAAAAAATTAAATTGTGGTCATGAACTAATAATTAGTATTTTCAACTTTCGAAGTGAGTGACTATATCAAGTGGGGTATCATTTGAAAGGTGTTCACCTGTACATTCTAAAACATATTTTTATATATTTTTATGCATCATAGTTTTTGAATTATCGTGCAAAATGTCGAAAAAATACGACTGTAGTACGGAACCCTCATTGCGCGAGCCTGACTCGCACTTGGCCGGTTTTTTGTCATAATCATACCCAGTCTTTAAAGCCTACCTATACGTAATCGCCTCTGCACAAAGTTGTCATACCTACTATCAGATGAGATGTTAACTAAAAGGTATACCAACTAGGTCAGCTCATTGATAATTTCTCAGATTCTTAGACCATTTGAAGACTTCATAACGAAAACTGACGCAAGTGTAAAGTTAGTAGTTAAAGCTACTCAGCTCAATTAAGTATTCGTTGCTTAACAATTTAAACATCTACGATCGAAAAGATAAGATTCAAATTAGCTTACAGGAGATGTGTACGAAAAGTGAGTAATTGTATACCACTATAACCTGTTCAACACTTGGAACTAAGTAGCATCCACGGCAAGGTATTCTGGCATTTATGGTTAACACAACAAGATGCATATTCGTATGAATACATTTCGCAAGCTAAGTGCACAGTCAACTCTCGCGAACAAAATCAAAAGCTTCTAAATAGAATAGAATCGTGCAACAAGGTCGTAGGAATCATTGTGAGGCTTTATGTAACCCGCGTGATGGTTTCTAAACAAACTAACTGGTACAGTGGGCCACAGTAGGTCAAATTACGATAAATATACATAATTAATGCATTATATCACGGACGTGTATGGGTTATTTCAAAGAAACAATCGTTTATCA
This sequence comes from Maniola hyperantus, assembly GCF_902806685.2. Taxonomy (NCBI): domain Eukaryota; kingdom Metazoa; phylum Arthropoda; class Insecta; order Lepidoptera; family Nymphalidae; genus Maniola; species Maniola hyperantus. Next base: position 696,654 of record NC_048553.1, on the reverse strand, counting down.
GACGTCATAATATGATTTTAATAGTTACCTAGTTGAATGTATTTTACCTGGGCGAGGTTAAAGACACTTAGACTAGCAAGAACTTCTTGCAAGTTATTCCGCAAATACTTGCAGAATTGTTTACACTACGAGCAATATTGTACATGTAAAATTGTGACTTGCGGCAAGTCCAGCAAGTTACAAAACTTGCGGAAGTGAGCTTGACGTGATTGTTTACACGGTAGAAATAGCGGCAATAAAAAGAATAGGAGATAGGCGAGAAAGGTCCGATTAAATCATGGAAAGTACAAGACGCAAAGAACACCATAAACAGAACCAGTGGAAAATTAAACTAGATGACGATTCAAAAGCACTCGTAAAAGTTTAACTTGAATAAAAATATATTTTCTCCCTGCGGAAAAGGATTTCGTCTTTCGGACATCGACCAGAGACCCAAGATGGAGCGCGCTTGCCTAGAAGATGCCTATTCTATTTTTCATCATTGTAATCATAATCTCTACAATTACATACTCGTAGTATAAAATAAAGTCGCTTCCCGCTGTCGGTATGTATGTTTGAACGCGTAGATCTTTTAAACTACGCGACGGATTTTAATGCGGTTTTCACCTCTAGATAGAGTGATTCAAGAGGAAGCTTTATAGGTACTGTTCAATTCTCAAAAAGTTAGAGATCCCTAGGGAAATTGAAATAATGTGAATTAGGTAAAAAATCGAAGGTAATGCGCAACAAAACGAGACGGAGGAGGGGGTATGGTATGGATTTTTGGTATAGTATGGAAGTATGGATTACGCCTCACTGACACCACATTAAAATAAATAAATAAATAAAATAAAAATCTTTTTTATTCGAATAAACTTTTACAAGTACTTACGAATAGTCGGATGCATCTACCACTGGTTCGGAATGCCTTTAGTATTTTTTTTTAATTTTTTTATTGCACCCATGCGAAGCCGGAGCGGTCGCTAGTAAATTATAAGTATAACAAGTGGGGGCGCCCTCTAGCAAAGCTAGCCAGATGGACCGGCGACGATACATATAAAGACGTAAGCGGCTGTATGAGGTAAGATAAGGACCGGGTGTGGTCAGTGGTGGCGCTCTTTGGGTCTTTGGGAAAGGTCTAGTTCAGCCCTGGACGTCCGCATGTTGATCATGATTGTATGCATACTCTTTCCAGTCCCTGTCACAATGTAAACTGCTCCGTATTGATATGGAATCAATTCGGAGCAGTATTTTTTTTTTAATATTAGCCATGTTAAATGACTAATATTCCCCTCACACAACCGCGGCGCGAATTGACTCCCTTGAAAAAGGACCCCGGATGGGTTCGAAACTAGTCCGGCTAACGTCGACTAAACACGTGAGTAAAGCCAGGACAGATATTATATATAATATTCCCCTTTCCTCTCCAACTAAGCGTCAGGCTTGTGCTAGGAGTAGGTACGACAATAGTGCAACGGGCGGGGTTTGAACCGTCGACCTTTCGGTTTTCAGTCCACTCCTTTACCGGTTGAGTTATTGAGGCTCTATTAATTTGTGAACTTCGACCGTGAAATAAAACTTATGTCACTTTCTTTCGGTCACTCGACATTTAGGTCAATTCGAAACCCCACATTGGCTTCCAACCACCTGTCGCTCGCATATCCTGCTATAATCACCACAATGTTGATGTATCATTATACGCTGGCTTCCCTCCAGCCCAGGTTATTGACACTACCACATAGTATTTGGGAGTCAGCCAGGGTTTCGTGTAATGAGTTTTTCTATATTAACTAGGTACATCAATTCGTTAGGATGTCTAGAATTATCTATGAATAGTTTTCAGCTTGATGGAATGTATAAATGGGCTGTTTGGCGATCGTCGTCAGTTAACCAAAATATTATTCTTCGTTCATGACGTCGATCATGCGTTCCTAGGACGGACGTCAGGGCTATTTCCTATTGAATAATATAGATGCCATAAATATACTATGGGCTAAACGCTAACTATGGGCCTCTTAAGAAAGTCCAGAGTCACTCAGCGGGCGATGGAGAGAGCTATGCTTGGAGTTTCTCTACGTGATCAAATCAGAAATAAGAAGATCTGTAGGAGAACTAGAGTAACCAACATAGCTCAATGGGTTGCGAAGCTGAAGTGGCAAAGGGCAGGGAACATAGTTCGTACAACCGATATACGTTGGGGTCCCAAGGTGCTGGAATGGCGACCTCGCACCGAAAGACGCAGCGTTGGAAGACCCCCCCACTAGCTGGACGGATGACATCAGACGAGTCGCAGGGAGCCGCTGGATACAGGTGGCGCAAGACCGTCGCGTGTGGAAGTCCCTACAAGAGACCTATGTCCAGCAGTGGACGTCTATTGGTTGATGATGATGATGAAATATACTATACTCTATCCACAGAGAAAAGTTACTAAACCCTGGACCTCCCACTAACAAGACCACAGCGCTTACCACTGCGTCAGGGAGATCACCGAATCTTTGTATCCATAAAAGTCAAATTGTTTAGGCGGCAGAAAAAATAGTTGGATAGTATCCAAAGTGGCGTTTAGATTGTCTTCCTGCATTCTTCTCGCACCTAATTTTAAATAGAATTCGTGGCAATTTTGGAGACGGACCGATATCGATAACCTTATCTTAGATATTTCCAATAAAGATAAGCAAAATCGGTTAAGCGCAGATCATATACCTACTGGGTTAGTGTGAGTTAACTAAAATTCGAGATCTATGCACCACTAGGTCAGCAATCAATAAACTAGTCAGTTGGAGAGCGAAAGAAGTTTGGATATCTGCTACTTATAGTCCGTACAAATTGACTCCTCACGCACCACTTTAATTATATGTCAAAGTACGGTTCACCTTTAAAACAAGGGCTAAAATCGTACTTTTAACATGTTTGACACACAAAGTTAAAATAGCGCGTGAGGAGTTAAATTTTACGCGTTATACTTACTTTATGCAAGCCATGATGTAGTATAAATTAATCATATTTGCCAGCTGCTCAACTAATCAATTTTCACACTTGACTGGGTAAAAGATATCTGGAGGATTTTTAGATTCATAACAAAACAAAATATGGTGGAATATCAACAGCAAAATGAATCTGATATATAAAATTCATTTCCAACTTCGATTTTGAGTTGAGCATGAGTTGAGACGAATTTTCGTTGAATTTGACTGACTGACTGATCTATCAACGCACAGCTCAAACTACTGGGACGGATCGGGCTGTTTTTAGGGTTCCGTACCTCAAAAGGAAAAACGGAACCCTTGTATGATCACTTTGTTGTCTGTCTGTCTGACAAGAAACCTACAGGATAATTCCCGTTGGCCTAGAATCATGAAATTTGGCAGGTAGGTATATCTTATAGCTCACATTTGGGGAAAAAATCTGAAAACCGTGAATTTTTTGGTTACATCACACAAAAAAAATTAAATTGTGGTCATGAACTAATAATTAGTATTTTCAATTTTCTAAGGTTTGATAATAATATCAAGTGGGCTATCATATGAAAGGTCTTCACCTGTGCATTCTAAAACAGATTTTTATTTATATTTATGTATCATAGTTTTTGAATTATCCTGCAAAATGTCGAAAAAATACGACTGTAGAACGGAACTCGGACTCGCACTTGGCCGGTTTTTTAAATTGTAAATATCAGTTTGAATGTTTTGCAGACGTGTGGTCAGAAAAAACCTGTACACTCGAAGGTCTGCCAGCTAAAAGAACAAAAAACGACCGCAAGGTATCGATGTACCTAACATATACCTATGTATCGAATTCGTTATGTACACAGACGTTTATACCGGTGGTTATGTACCTATAGGCAGTGGTCCGACCACGCACCGGCGAGAAAACGACTAACTATCGGCGATTTTCTCTTTCAAGAAAGGCACAATAAATGTACGTTCCGTGTAAACGAAAGAGATGCATATATCAAAAGTTGCTCTCTGACTGTTCACACTGCCGGCGACGACTCGCTTAAGTCGCTTAGTTTTGTCGCTGAGCGATGAGCTTTCAAAAATAAACTCGCTCAGCGATATTCGTTCAGCGATGCTCGCTCGCTTGAACACGTGTAACTTTGGAAGGCATACATAGAAAACTGGTAATGCATGTAAATATGTAGTTAGTTGTAATGGGCGGATATGCGTCCGTTAGCTCGACCTCTGAGACGTTACACATACCACTTGGTGTGTCGTCGGTCAGCGATAGAAAGCCATTGCTTTTTGTTAACCATCTAATCGACTTGTGCTTAATGTGATGTACTAAATATACATATAAAAGGAAAAGGTGGCTGACTGACTGACTGATCTATCAACGCACAGCTCAAACTACTGAACGGATCGGACTGAAATTCGGCATGCAGATAGCTATTATGACGTAGGCATCCGCTAAGAAAGGATTTTTATGAAATAGGGGTTTGAAATTTGTGTAGTCCACGCGGACGAAGTCGCGGGCTTGTGTGATGTAAAGGTAATAAAGTTAGACACTGTTTCATACCAGCTAAAGTCAGCTAAAGACGTGATTTTTTGCATGAGAATGGCATAGGCTACTTTTATCCCGGAAAATCAAAGAATTCCCACCGGATTTTTAATAACCTAAATCCACGCGTACGAAGTCGCGGGTATCTAGTAATTAATATGTTTTTAAGAAGTTTAAAATAGCTGCCATAAAAATTTAAGAGTTTAATTTTTTTTGGGGGGAATGGTACGGAACCCTTCGTATGCGAATCCGACTCACACTTGTCCGATCTTTAGACGTTGCGTACGAATGACGATACAAAACAATGATAGCGATTATCGCAGCATCGATCATAAGTTTCGTAATACAGAAGCAGCGATAGACCCTCTCGTTTTATCTCGCGGGTCACTGTATCTATTATCTCGACCGCTGACAGATCGCCTACAAACATACGGTACTTTATCTATATCTAGACTTAATAGCTGATGCCCGCGACTTCGCTCGCGTGGATTTAGGTTTTAAAATCCCCGTGGGAACTCTTTGATTATTCGGCCTATGTCACTCTCCAGTCTCCAGGTGTTTAACTGTACCTGTCAATCACGTCCATCCGTTGCTCCGTTGCGACGTGATTAAAGGACAAACCAATAAACAAACACACTTTCGCATTTATAATATGGGTGGTGATGGACCAAGAGCCAGCGAGTGCCAGAACTTCGTTATTTTATAATCTACACTAATATTATAAAGAGAAAAACTTTGTTTGTATGTTTGTTTGTTTGTACTGAATAGGCTCAAAAACTACTGGACCGATTTTAAAAATTCTTTCACCATTCGAAAGCTACATTATCCACGAGTAACATAGGCTATATTTTATTTTGGAAAAAATAGGGTTCCGTAAGATATTTGGGTTTTTCGGACACAAGGTGTAAAAAATCAACCAGAAAAGTTACTTATTTTGCGTACGCTGCCTAAACTATAAAAGATAGAACCATAAAATGTTCTAATTAATTGTAGATCTTATAAATATCTACAAAAAAGTCCGCGACACACTATACCCATCTATGTCGAGTGAGGCACAGCAACCATTTTTTTATTTAAAAATCTTGAATTTTTTTGGACTACATTTAAACGCGTTTATTTTACTCATGCTATTAATCCTTATCAAAATAAATGATTTCATCACTAAGAACAGTTTATGGAGATAATATTTGGTCTTTGAATGATTAAAATTGGACGTTTGGTTTGAAGTTATGGCGAAATTAAAATATTACGATTTCTGCTGCACGGCCCGTTGTATATTATATAAAGAGGTAATGTCGTTAAGTTTGTTTGTAGGGGGTAATCTTTAGAACTACTGAACCGATTTTAAAAATTCTTTCACCAGTAGAAAGCTACATTATTCCTGAGTGACATAGGCTATACGGGATCTTTAAAAACCTAAATCTACGCGGGCGAAGCCGCGGGGATCAGCTAGTATTTTATAAATGCTGAAAGTTTCTCTGCGTATTGTTCCCAACACTGGGAGGAACGATCAGCGACTATGAAGTTTGGATCATGGTGGCTTTGGGAGATAACAGGTAATAAAAGTGTAAAAAAATCATACGTCAAAGTATAAAGTCTAATTTTTTTATATTTTCTTTGGAATAGTATTAGAATGTGTGCACTGAAGCGTGTGCATTCATTTAGGACATGCTCAACTGTTTCCTCGGTGTCTGAGGAGCAGAAGCATCTGGGTGTGTTGTGGAGCTTAAACCGGTGGAGATAATGTGCAAGTTCACCGTGACCTGTGCTCTGCAGTGAGCCGGTGATGGGTTGATCATGATGATTATTTATTTATTTATTTATTTTATTTATTTTATATCTAATTAGAACGGCAGTGCCACTTACACTAACTAGATGATTAATAATAAATTTAAATACAAATAAAGGTACAAGAAAAAAGACATAAAATACAAAACGATAAAAGATCAAAGAATTTTGAATATGTACGCTGAGAACATTGAATGACATATTCATGCAATGCTCTCAGCGTACTTCAGTAACTCCCGAACCAGTATTATAGACCCATCATTAAATGGGTCCCATTGAGCATTATTGTCCAAAAGCGCGTTGAATGATGCTAATGAACGGGGTATAGGTGACATAGATCTAGCAACAGTGCGATGATGTGGGACCACGAAAAGTTTATTTTTTCGTGGACGAAGATTACTGATTCGTGGATGATGATGAACCCATCATGTTAGAACGATGTTAAACAGTTAATGGACTTTACTCAAGGCACAGTTTCATTTGACATTAATTATTAAAGTCAAAAGAGGTCATATAGATTGTTAGCTTGAAACAAAATTCCTTGGTATAATCTCATATTGAATTAAAATGATTGTTTTTGTTATAATACAAATGGCACCAAAATTGTTGTTTTTGTACAGATGACCACACATTATGACGATATAACCCAAGACCATAATTAGGCAAATGGCAAATTAACTAACTGTTCTTTGGGCCATTTATTCACCTAAAGAGGCTTGAAGAATCACTATTCACTATACCTGTTTTCTCTACATACCTAAAGAAGTCAATTTAGAAAGTATTTAACTTTACATCTATCATATAAATCACATCTATGTTCTTGAATATTTATGTATAGGATCAAAGAAAAGAACCGGCCATTGCGAGTCAGGCTCGCGCACCGAGGGATCCGTACTACAGTCGTATTTTTCGACATTTTGCATGATAAATCAAAAACTATGTTGCATAAAAATAAATAAAAATCTGTTTTAGAATCCACAAGTGAAGCCCTTTCATAATTATGATACACCACTTGATATAGTTATCTTACTTTGAAAATTGAAAACACTAATTATTAGTTCATGACCACAATTGGTTTTTTTTCTGTGATGTGACCACAAATTCACGGCTTTCGGATTTTTCCTCTTATGTCTGCTATAAGACCTACCTACCTGCCAAATTTCATGATTCTAGGTCCACGGGAAGTACCCTGTAGGTTTCTTGATAGACAGACAGACAAAAAAGTGATCCTATAAGGGTTCTGTTTTTCCTTCTATTGCTATTTTCTACTTTCAAAGTAAGATTACTATACCAAGTGGGGTATCATATGAAAGGGCTTTACTTGTACCTTCTAAAACAGATTTTTATTTATTTTTAGGCACAATAGTTTTTGATTTATCGTGCAAAATGTCGATAAAATACGATCACTATGGAACCCTCAGTGCGCGAGTCTGACTCGCACTTGGCCGGTTTTTTCATGTGGACAAAAGGAGCATGATAAAACGTAAATTTCTTCTTTTCTTATATATGGCTCTTTGAAGTATAAATGTAAGTCAATGTCAAGAGTGTTGGAAGTACTAAAACAATCACTATTACATACAAGCTTTTGCAAGGTCCCATACCTTTTGCCTTGTCCCAAGTTACAAGGTAATATCGCAAGACCTTTCAAGATGATTGATTGATAATATGTAATATTATATTTCAGCTAATAAAATATAGCCTTTATGAAACTTTATGTTGGGTTCATGAAATGTAAGAATCTTCTAAATAAAGGAAAAGGTGACTGACTGACTGACTAATCTATCAATGCACAGCTCAAACTACTGGACGGATCGGGCTGAAATTTAGCATGCAGATAGCTATTATGCTAGCCATCTGCTAAGAAAGGATTTTTGAAAATTCAACCCCTAAGGGAGTGAAATAGGAGTTTGAAATTTGTGTAGTCCACGCGGACGAAGTCGCGAGCATAAGCTAGTATGACATATTTATGTTTGAATAGCTGGTGGACAGAACCAGACTTTTCTATGAAATTAAATTTTACAGGATGGTGAAAAAACTATGACTACAATTTATTATTACATTTTCAAGATCTCTAGTACAGATTTGTTTGAAAACACACTTTCTGAGGATATTCCACCCACCCCACACCCCACTTTGAGCCCACTTTCATAGAAAATCTTAATTCTAGTTCTACATTCAATAGATGCAGTTTTCACAAATGATTATACAGATAAATCGAATCTTCACTATAGGAAGCAGTGCTAATAGTTTAACAATTCAAGTTTTAAAAAAATACTCCTTTATCGTTATGAACTACAAGTAAGTATATCCATACTAACAAATGCGCAAGTGTGTCTGTCTGTCTGATAGCCTTTCACGGCCCATCCGTTCAACCAATTTTAACGAAATTTAGTACAGCAATAGCTTGCATCCCGGGGAAGGACATAGGCTTTTTATCCAGAAAAATCAAAGAGATCCCACAGGATTTATAAAAACCTAAATCCACGCGGACGAAGTCGCGGGCTGTAGTATAAAATATTATTATCACACTTTTTTGCCTTACAAGTCGAAACAATTGATTGGATGTCAAAATGTTATTATGTTATTTATGTATAAAAATAATAAATAAAGTATTGGATAACACCCAACTTTTGTTTTGATGAGTTTTTTTCAACAAAGTGAACTTTACAGGTAGTAATAAATTATATGAGTTGATGTAGATTTAAGTTTATTTAATTATTCAAGTATTGACTTTGAACTCTAATAGTACAGTCATCCAATGTGTGTGATACTGATTATGTACAATTTAAATTTCATTTAAATTTAAAAAATGCCATCATGTACGCTTTGTCTATGCTGTATGCTATTGTTTAATTATATACAACAGATTTAAATCTTTTGTTGATGTTATCATAAAGATTAGAATTGATTTTCAAAGAAAAATTTGTAAACAAAGAACACTCAACGTTGAATTTGCGCGGCTAAAGGTGGAAATTTATACGTACTTGGAAATTTATACGTTTCTCATTGTGAAACTACGCGATATCAAATCCGTTCACTTACATATCGTCTAAAATTACAACAAAAACATTCGTTACCTGATTCAAGTGTCCTGTCGCTGCCCCCCGTCATTCTCGCTCCCGTGCCGTCAAAACGTCTCTCAACGCTTGATGCGGTGGGCACACTCGGTTCCTTGAGGGCCAGCACCGAGATCCAGGCAGCAAGTATAAAAAGAACCCATTTTTCAATGTCACAATAACACGAGGGTACCAACGACCAGCGCGCTACGCCACCGTCGTTCGCGCCACACTCATACGGAGCACGCGTTCTAAACAATAATATTTCAACAATTATTACCTTCTCCCTCATGGAAATTTATATCCCGATGTTTATGTCCCTCGGTTTCAGCCATGACCAATTTTATTTTATTTATTTCGAGATTTGACTTGACTGAACATAGCGACATGCAGTTTTTCCAACACGACGCAGATAGATTGACACACGATTGACAATTGACAACTTTGCGTGCAATTTGTTGCAAAAGACGTGTCAACGTCAATGTCACTGTCAAGTGTCAAATAATTTTTGTGGATTCTAGCCTTTTGGAACATGTAGTGTTGCCAAGTTTTAGATATTTCATCAATATATTATATGGCAAAACAAATATCACTTGGGTATTTGAACTTTGTTAAATTAATTAAGCAGATAGCCACAGTACTTGTGACGATAATTATGTAAAAAGTAAAAAGTTAACTTCAGATGCATTTCGATTGTAAAATAGTTACGCACGAAATGACGAAAATACGCCGACCCTCAACCCCTATGCTCAACCCTGTCTCTATGCCCTGTCTTGTCATTAAATGTGACGTCACGTGTGTGAAGTACCTAAGTGTTTAGATGTACATCTGTGGGCACAGAGTACTTTGTAAATATTATGTCTGTCTCTTAGATGAATGGTCTGTCTGGTCCAATATATACATATTAATCTATGGTCCAATGTCTGTGGGTGTGAATCATTTTGCAGAGGTGTCATATTTCCTTAAAAAATAAATATTGAAATTCTTTTGTAAATATTGAGAAAATAGGCTCATTGTAACTGAAAATGCAGGTAATAATAAAGTAATTTACTACGTAAAGTACTTATTTCGTTAGTTTTTCATAGCTTTAAAGTTCAATAACATTTTTAGAATCCAAATGAAGATACAGAATGGAACGACGTACTTCGCTCCAAGGGAATCTTGCCTCCCAAGGAAAAAGAGATTTCCGAAGATGAAATCGTTAATATGATCGAACAGACCATTCAGAAAAAACAAGAAGAAAGTGAGTACAGTTTTGTAGGTTATGTGCACCTGTTGCATTAATTATTTGTAGTTTCTTTTATTTCCGGTAAATTAAGGCTTATTGTTTATAGATAAGAAGTCCTTGCTACCTTACCTTACAAAATAGGTCAAAATTCTATGCATTTAATTTTATTTCAATAAAAAGTTGGGTGTGTGACCGGGATCGAACCTCCGACCTCCCGAATAGAAGGCCGACGTGTTGTCCACTGTTCTATCACCCCTTTTATGATGTACTAGCTTATGCTCGCGACTACACAAATTTCAAACCCCTATTTCACCCCCTAAGGGGTTGCATTTCTAAAAACCCTTTCTTAGCGAAAGCCTACATCATAAATCATAGTAGCTATCTGCATGCAAAATTTCAGCTCAATCCATCTAGTAGTTTGAGCTGTGCATTGATAGATCAGTCAGTGAGCCTGTCACCTTTTCCTTTTATATTTTTAGGTAATGTTACAAATATATTTTAAGCTTATTTGCTTATTTTTAGAGGATAAACAACTCTCAGAACTAGATCTTGACGGTTTGGATGAGCTAGAAGACTCGGAAGATGAGGCAGTCATAGAAGAATACAGAAGGAAACGGATAGCGGAACTAAAGAGGCTGTCAGAAAAGCCAAGATTTGGAGACGTGAGGGAGGTGTCGGGGCAGGATTACGTGCAGGAGGTGAACAAGGCTGGTGAAGGCATATGGGTTGTGATACACTTGTATAAGCAAGGGTGAGTTGACTTGCCCACTCAGTGACCTAAGATTTCACCATGAAATCTTACCGTCTTGTAAAAAACTTGCTTATGTTCGCGACTTCGCCTGCATGGACAATACAAATTTCAATCACATATTTTGAATAAATTATTTTGTTGTGGTACAGAGTTAGCTTACATCCAAGGGAAGGACATAGGCTACTTTCTATCCCGGAAAATCAAGGAGTTCCCACAGGATTCTTAAAGGCCCATCCGTTTAACCGATTTACATAAAATTTGGTACAGAGGTAGCTTCTCCTCCGTGGGTAGCTTGCCAAGAGTAACCACAGGATTTTTAAAAACATAAATCCACGTGGACATAGTCGCAGGTATCCTCTAGTCTCTATAATTATAAAAATTAATCGCTGAATGTGTTGTTGATTGCAAATTTAGAGAACAGCTGAACCGATTTTGCTAATCTTTTTTCATAATATTCCTTGAAGTACGGGGATGGTTCTTACGGAGATTTTTTTTTAATAAGTCCTGAAAAACAATCGACTGTTAGGCGATACGAAGTTCGCCAGGGCAGCTAGTTAATATTATTTATATTCATTCTTTCAGTATCCAACAATGTGCCCTAATAAACCAGCACATGGCTCAGCTGGCAGCCAAGTTTCCATACACCAAGTTCATCAAGGCCATAGCACAGACTTGCATACCAAACTTCCCTGAGAGGAACCTGCCCAGTCTGTTTGTGTACTTTGAAGGGGACATGAAGAAGCAGTTGGTAGGACCTCATGAACTGAGAGGGACTGCACTGACTTGTGATGGTAAGTTGTAATAGTCATAACATGTAGGGGGGCGTTCGTAAATGACGTAAGATGTTTAAGGGGGGGAGGGGGTCGAGTCAAATCTCATCTAATCTTACGTTGGAGAGAGGGGGGGTCTCGGCAAATATCACGCATTTTTTTTCCGATTGAAACAAAAAAAAATTATACTATTTTGGTCCATTTAATCCAGATTGTACATGCTTAAGATATTCTATTGTTAAATTTTTAATACACTTATAACTCTCAGCAATATTGATTACTAGTCTTAACTAGTCGTAAAAAAAGCACGAAGCAAAGTTTTTTTTTCTTTTTACAATAACAATCCAACGCGTTTACGTAAGAAACCCACAATTTGAAAAATCTCACGTGAGATTGGGGGATGGGGGAGGGGGTTGAATAAAATCTCACGACGTCTCCCCAGGGGGGGAGGGAGGGATCATGATGATCAACCCATCACCGGCGCACTACAGAGCACGGGTATCCTCTCAGAGTGAGAAAATATGTTCTTTTTTATTGATTACAATTACACAAGTTAGCCCTTGACTGCGATCTCACCTGACGGTAAGTGATGATGGGTCAGGGGTTATGGAAGTTTTTATTAAATCCATACTTACCCCTTAAATACACTGCAACATACCGGAACGCTAAACTGCTTGGCGGTAGGGTAGTAACTAGCTACGGCTGAATGGCTGAAGCCTCCCACCATATACCAGACCAGAGAATCAAACTCAGAACCTCTCCTTTATAAGACCAATAGCTGATACCCGCAACTTCGTCCGCATGGATTTAGATTTTTAAAAATCCCTATAGCCTATGTCACTCTCCTGATTAAAACCTAATCTATACCCATGCAAAAAATCACGTCAATCCGATGCACCGTTGCGACGTGATTGAAGGACAAACCAACAAACAAACACACTTTCGCATTTATAATAATGGTACTGATAGTGCTCACCACTACTCCAGGTATTTAGATTTTTATTAATTTTTTGTTTCAGAACTTGAATACATCCTGGGTCAAGTAGGGGCAGTAGACACCAAGATAACAGAAGACCCCAAACCCAAGATCAAAGACAAGCTGTTCACAGACCTGGGCTCCAATGACTGGTGACCATAGACCATGTCACTAATAGTTTTGTATAAGTCCCGCAAATTGCTAATGCGCGTGGCCGCCATTTTAGTGACGTCAGCACTAGACTGAAGTTGCTGATGGTATATTTTTATTTCGGCTGACGTCAGAATGACGTCATTTGGATGTTGCCGAGACATGGTTCCAGCGCAATAGCAATTTGCGGGACTTATAAAGGAAAATGAAATGTGTAATTTAAGATTGGTGTGAGTGACATTACGCTTCCGGAGTGCGGGTTCTATGCTTGTGTTGCAATATTTATTTATACCCTTACCCCCTTTGACCTTGTCCAGAAGAGGCGAATTCGTCCCGCATCGGTTCGCGCGAATTCAACGCGCGATGATTTCGCGCGTAAACGCGTAAGTAACGCGGGGCTTACGTCGACTAACCATGTTAGTACAGCGGGAAACTTGTATACGAGTATTAAAGTGTCATGCAATTACAGTTTTGTTCATTACCTTCTCAATTTTAATACACAATATATTATGTAGTCCGTAAAAATGACTCCTCACGCGCCATTTTAACTCTATGGGTGAACTGTCATGCCAAGGACTAAAATCCAAAGAATTTTTTAAAATCGTACTTTTGACATGAAATTTGACATAAGTTAAAATGGCGCGTGAGGAGTTAAATTTTACGCGTTATACATTGTCTTTTGAATGTCAAGAGAGAAATGTGTCTATTCATTCACTATACAATATTTATTAGTAAGGCTGCTAATATTATTTTACGCCGAAAGGAATGTACATCGACCTTTAGAAGGCGATAGCAGATTTGTAGAGCGTTGTTCTTGTCGTTGATACCGACAAAACGTCATATTATAGGTATGAGTGACAAGAGAACACTCCACAAAGCCGAAATGTCATTCTAAAGGCCGCTGTACATTACTTTGAGCCGCGTACTGGAACATGATGATGGCATTTCAAAGCAATATTTTGTCAATTACTATGATAATTGAAAGGCAAGAAATTGAAATCGATGAGTATTCATAGTAATGTTAACCAAAATGATTATTGAATCTTATTTTAAAGAAGAGAGAAGTATTTATTTTAATTTTGTATTATTATTGTAATGTTTAAATTATTAAATAGTTTTTACTGCATATTTTCTTGTTTCATTTTATAAAATACTAGCTTATGCTCGCGACTTCTTCCGCGTGGCCTACACAAATTTCAGCTAGATCCAGTAGTTTGAGCTGTGCGTTGATAGATCAGTCAGTCAATCACCTTTTCCTTGTATATATAAAATATTTTTTATATCAAAATAAAACTCGGTAAAGTAAAAAGAAATACCATATAATTAAAATTAATAAATATTTACAACACTTATTTTTAATTACAAAGCAATTATCTACATTTCATTTGCTTTATGGCAAATTTTTTATATTCTAGGCACTCATAGTGAGTTATTAAGGTTCCGTACATTTGTTCATGTACACATTTTAATTTTTTTTCTGTGATGTCACCACAAATTCAGTTTTCGGATTTATTCCTTCACTTGTGCTATAAGACCTACCTATCTCCCAAATATCATGATTCTGGGTCAACGGGAAGTATCCTATAGGTTTTCTTGACAGGCAGACAGACAACAAAGTGATCCTATAAGGGTTCCTTTTTTTCTTTTGAGGTATGGAACCCTAAAAACGATTTATGACCTTGGTCGCACGTTCATAACGGCCCAACTGTAGTTAAGGTGCACACTCAACAGCCCCTGTTGAGGTTGATGGTGGCCACGCACTTGGCGATGCACTGCTCGACCGGCAGCCGCGACTTCATGCCGAGCTCGAACACGCGCATCAGAATGCGAGCGGCATGCTCCTGCATGCCCACCACCAGCTCGGGCAGCTTGTCTATCACGGACTGAGCTACTTCCGGCTGGTTCGACTCCAGGCATTCCAGGATGGCTTGCAGTCCTGCCAAAAATAGGGTATATATGTGTAATACCCTAAGCGAGAGTAAATCTAACCTACAATACACAAAGCGAGAGTAAATCTAAAATCTATAAAGTACTAGCAATAATGTTAATTTCTGTTTATAATTTTATATTTCGTTTTAAAGATTTCACTGTTTTATCTTTCTACAAATACTCCAAACGCACGAAACTAGCCGCCATGATGAATTCCGACTGTGACGTCACATGGATTGTAGTTGTAATATATTTCACTAAGAAAGCACTGTTGCTTAACAATCCGTGTGACGATCGAATAAAATTTTTGTGAATTTTTGCTAGTTTTTTGATCTCCATAGGATCAAATTGAAAAGACACTTTTCAAAAAGGGCAAAATACCCTATCTGCTGTAATCCGCCAAAACAGACAAAACGCCATAATACAACGTATAGCTCGCGATATGCACTACCCACCCTCCTTATAATGACCAAGGGGTCATTCATTATTAATAATGATCGGTCAATGTGCCCGTAGTAACATATAGATTTGAGGGTGTTTTGGGGGTGATATGGTGGTGTAGGAAGACCAAGATGTTCCCCCAATAATCAGAAGCCAGGTTCCAGCACTCAATCGGTTTAATTAGCACTATTAAAACTATTACAGACTCGCGAAGTAACGTACTTGCTAATTTAAAATTACGTGCATGCGTTTTCGCGCGCTAGACAGACGTGGACACAGGGACGGTGTTGGAAGCCACTAGGCAGGCCCTCGGCCGCGGCTCGGGGCTGCGGCGGGGGCAGGCGCAAGTCGTCTGACCGGTTCCCCGATCAGCTGGCACGCGTGTGTGCGTTGCGTCAATGGCTGATAATATGCACACAGATGCCGCGCGGCAAAACTAATATTAGGTATCTAAATTAATCTAATTAAATATGTACATTTGATTTTTAAATGTGTAATGTAGCCCACAGTGTTACCACTTACCGGGGTGCAGGTCGGGAGCCGCCGGCAGCAGCTTGGCCAGCAGCGACAGCGCGCAGGTGCGCAGCGGCGCGTGCGGCGACGCGGCCAGCGGCGCCACCGCGCGCAGCAGCGCGTCGGCGGCTCGCGCGCCGCCCCACGCGCCGCCGCGCCGCACGCCCCACGCCTCCACCTCCTGATTACATTCAAATGAAATGAAATAATTTATTTGTGTGAATATGGGAAGACAAGGCGTTCACAATAGAGAGTTGCCAACATATCCAGTCAGGAAACCCTGACGTACAAATGTTTTGATAAAGTAGGCAGTACATCAGATAAGAATATAATATTGTGTCAAAGATATAAAATCAGTCAATAATATTAATAACTTAATCAAATTCATTCTAATTGTTGTGCTTAAATTCTAAAAACTCATCAACAGAATAAAATACATTTTGCGACAGCCACTTTTTTAATACATTTTTTAATTTTTTTACTGGTAGTGCAGTTACAGAATTAGGAATTGCATTATAGACTTTTACACACATGGCACTACAATTCTTTAAATACGTGGCTGTGCTGGGCGTCTTGTTTAACATCAGCCTTTCCCTATTTCTAGTTCCGCGCGGAAATACCTCCCTTGCAGTCTTGAAAAGATGCATGTTGGTTTTAACAAACATCGCTATCTCTAAGATATATATACAAGGGAGTGTGAGGATTCCCAAACTTTTAAAAATCGGTTTACACAAACACACAGGTTTTAGGAGTGCTCTTCATGATCGCTTCAAGACGAGTGTAAGAGCACGTTATTTCAATCAACATTTAGGGTCAAAACTAACTGAAAAGGCAGCGGCGAGCAGTTTCAGTTTCAAACTTTATCTCCATCGGCTGGAAAGGGTCGTACAGTCGCCAGCGGCACCGCCAGCAGCTGTCGGCGACACCGCGAGTGTCAACCTGCTAGCCTAGTGGCTAAGATGTCCGCCTCCTATTCGAGAGGTCGAGGATTTGATTCCGGACACGCACATCTAACTTTTCAGAGTTATGTACGTTTTAACCATTTAAATATCGCTTGCTTTAACAGTGAAGCAACATGAGGAACCTGCATATCTAAGGCTGAGATCTATATGATTGCACTTTGACTTTGCTCAGACTTAAGATTGAGTTAAAACGAGACACATTTATGTGAGAGATATAGCTCTGTCTTAAGTATAAGCTAAGTCAGATCGCGCTCTCTAGATTTCTAAGAGTTCTCCATAATGTCCTCGAAAGTCGCCCAATCCGCACTTGGGCAACGTGGCGGACTATGGCATAAACTCTTGTTTCTGAGAAGAGACATGTGCTCGGTAGTGGGACGGCGATGGGTTGATGATAAGAGTAGTTCACCTGTACGAGCCAGTGCAGCTCCGGCGGCGGCGCCACTCGCCTCTGCAGCGCGTGCAGCGCGTGCGGCGGCGGCGCCACCGACGCGGGCGGGCCCTCCGCCGTCATCAGCCCGCTCAGCGCCGCCTGCGACCTGCACCAACCATATAACTACGGCTACTTTCTACTAGCTACCATGTATGGAGTGTAGATACTAGGAGCACTATCTGTTAGGGGGGGGGGGGGGGGGGGGGGGGTTGTCCACTGTAAACAGTAAATAATAGTTCGAAAACCATCCGAATTGGTGCTAGCGTTAGAAATTTGTGGGGTATGAAAATGTAGCAGCTGAGTAAAGTGACCGTTCGCTATAACTTGCACCCTGACGTTATGTTGGCACCATTGCAAATTACACAATAATAAACCCTAAGCTCTAAGGAATAAAGCAAACAAATCAATGGTGCCAACATGACAGCACGGAACAAGTTATAGTAAACAGTCTGTAGATTCAATATTTTTCACAGGGGTTTGTACTCACGAGACGGTGTCCCGATGCGCAGCCAACAACGCCGTGGCTCGAGAGGGCCGGGCGGCGCGGTACCTGCGCAGCAGCGCCGCCACGCGGTGCGCGAGCGACCCGCTGCCGGCCCCGCCCTCCTTCACCATGTTCAGGAAACACTCCAGGATGTTGTGGATCTCGTCACTGGACAACAGAATACACTATTTTAGAAGTTAGGCTAATGTACCTGCGCAGAAATTTTATTTTTGAATGGCGCGAAAATATCTCAACCAATCGTAGCGCACGTCCGTCCGCTATTGGTTGTTGCCTATGCGCCATGTTTTGATGCGTGTAAAGTCTTGTCCAACCGACAAATCTTCCAGGGCAGTACACATCTACAAACTTTGCACAGCGTCTCCGCCAGCGAAGACGAGGTCCCCGATTTCTTAGGTCACCCGGACCTATCCCCAATTTCTAAGGTCATCCGGACCTAGACTCATACCACGGATCTTGTGAATTTTATTTTTATTTTTATTTTATTTAATAGGAAGCCAACGGTATACAAAGAAAACTAATTATGACGACTTATATAAACTTAGGACTATCAATGTATACTCACTTACAGGCTAACTCAACATGCTTAACTAGAACTTCTAAATAGTATAGCTTAAAGTAAGACATTGGCCACGATTCTCTAGTCTCTCTCTAAACTAAATTTAGAGTATCTGCATCCTTTTCTTTTTACTAATGCTAAAAAAGGAACGGAACATGACTTTCACATTTAAAGACTCTAAAATTTAGTGCACAATACAAATTTAAACAGTAGGTTCGCGAGTGCGTGCTAAAATCACGGGGTTTACCATCTAAAAATTAAATTTAGAAATGTCAAACTGCTTCTGTCCTTTTCATATTACAATAGTAAGAAGAGGGTGCGAATACTCTAAAATTAGGTTGTGCTTAGAATCGGTGCCATTCTTTGTGTACCTAAAATTTATAACAATTAAACTAATTACCTACTCAATAAGTTAAACATACAATAATTAATCTATCCGTTTGATAAAAACTGACCCTTACGCAAAACCTCTCTGCAAAGATGGCTTAGTACCTGACATGGTTGGCGAACAGCTCCTTATCGGGCAGTATCTCGAGCGCGGACAGCAGGTGCTGGTGGTGGTGGTGCGTGCGGCCGCGCACGCCGCGCAGCAACGCGCCCGTGAGCGGCAAGGCGCGCTCGCCCGCGCCGCGGCAGCGCGCCCACACGGCGCGCACGTTCGCCTCCGTACGCCACATCCTGGACACCACAATCCCAAAACCATTTAGTGCTATTTAGGTAGTACTGATCGGCTAACAAGAGCTGGCACGTTCACAGTACTCTCGCAAACGCAATTTTTGAAAATCTTTTGAAAAATCTTTTTTTTTATTCGTATAAACTTTTACAAGTGAGTGAAACTCGGCGGTTGCTCAAAAAAATATCATAAAACTTGGTTTTATTATACAACATGTTTTGAAAACATCGTTTTATATGATTTTCACGAAGTTGATATCTGCGCGCTGCGTGCCGCGACTTTTGAGGTCGATATCATTTCTACGCATATACAAACAATACAAATAATGTATCTCTGTAAATGTAATTAAAAATTCTTAAAAAAAGATTACTTTCATGCCTTTTACTCATGAAATAGTAACAAACATTATTATATACTATTTCACGAGGTTGTGCTCTTAATGTTTTACCAATACCCTCCAATTGTGTAAGAAAAACGTATTCATCGTAATCGTAACCGTCAACAAATTCTGCCGTTTGATTGGCTGTGAAAAAATGTAAACAGCGAATCAACCAATCAAAGGGCAGAATTTTTTGACGATAACGACGAATACGTCTTTCTTACACAATCAGGGGGCAGGTAGAGAGACAAGGGGGAACTTGGTCAGTTAAAAAACTAATTCAAAAAAATTCTAAAAATTAATTTTCATCAAATGGTTGAAAGCCTACATGTTTTCAGGTTTCAGGTTTAGGTGTCACCGACAGTCCTCTGTGCAGGGCCTGCATGGAGGTTGATGAAACACCGACGCACGTACTCCTAGAGTGCACGGGCGTAGCAGATCAACGCGAGCGCCATTTAGGTTCCCCGACCTCACACCATGAAGCCCTCGGCAACCTGGGCGGTCTGTTTGGCTTCTGGAGCGAGCTTGGATGGCTGGAGTGAAGACTTCGGCGGGGAGGGGCGATGCACGCACAACAGACGGAAACGTTTAAGTGCAGAAACCAGCCCAGAGCGAAGAAGAAGAAGCCTACATGTTGCTACTCACTTCTGCGAATGCTCCTTGGAGTGGTGCGGCGGCGCGGCGGCCAGCGTGCTCAGCAGGGAGTGCGACACGCGGTCCGTGGCGCTGGTGGAGCGGCGCGCGGCCGACATCATGTCCACGGGCGCGATGTCGTGGCACGTCGCCGGCGGACGGTCCTCGCATTCACGTAGCAGTTGCAGGATTTTTGGCACCTGTGCAGAGACAGACAAGCTTCGCATTCAGTAAAACCAGTGGTTCTTCAAGATTTTCAGCTGGCAATACAAGCTACTCTCGCGACGAACACGGAATATTCTGATGGGTGGATCGCACCGCCACCTTAGCATCAAACGTCATTGTGATGCATATAAAACTGTCCATTGCAGGACACCGTACGTTACGGCTGTACAAACAAACAGAGCCTCTTTCGCGCCGTGCGTGATAAGTCTACAAAAACAATCGAATCCCACGCTTAACACCCACAGTGGACAATTGTGTGTGCAGTGCTTATCCTATGTGTGCTGGTGATATATAGACGATCCAAGGCAAGCGGTAAGTGGTAGTTTCGTAAGCTGTAGATTTTGAGGAACTCTGAGCAACTGGCCATCCTCTTTTCGTTATTTATCATAATTCTAACAGTCCATCGATTAGCTCCCCAACACTTAGAAAACTATTTTTTTATCTTGCCCAACTTTTGTACAGAAGCAGGCGTTAATTTGCGGAAATCCATGATATACAATGAATCTGCATGTTGCACCATACAGATTCGACCTGTTTCAGTGGATTATAGCAAATTAAGCTTTTGGTTCATTGCCTAACTTTGTCAAAAGTTTGTTGTAAGCGACTCACTGACGCGGCTGGAATTCACTGTGATTTTTTTAAATTTTATCACAAGACTGTCCATAAAAAAGAAGTGTAACGAAGAAGTGTAATGTAGTGAAAACAACCTAAAGAATTGGCATACAAATTGCTTGTAAACTACAACACTAAACGCCTTAAAAGATGGCACTTACTAGAAATTGGACAAGAAATAAACACACTCGATAATTTACAACACAAAAGGGGTCAAAAATTTATAAATTTTAAATCCACACTTACGCAAAAACTGATTATAGCTAGAAAGCCGATGGAACAATAATTTGTTCCATCGGCTTTCTAGAAGCTATGGGCATTTAGAAGTAATTTCCACCATAACTTCTAAATGCCCAAACAGATTCCGATGTATGCGTTATCGTTAGAATCCTTACGTCAAATTACTGCTAAATTGTAGAAGAAGCTTCGAAGTGGCCTACGCTCTGGCTAAGAGTAAGAGTGCGTGTGGCGCAAAACAGCATAGAAGCCGCTTCTATCTCTTCCGCCGCTTCTGCTTCGCTCTCTTGTCGAAAAGTCTTACCTTCATGTATAGGAGCAGCAATAGTAACGGATGCGCCTTCGAAGCAGCCAACGCTGCGGCAAGGAGTGCGTGCGGCGCGGAACAGCATCGTAGTATCAGAGGCAGACGCGCTTCGATGCTTCTCCTCGCCGCTTCCATCCCTTCCGCCGCTTCTGCTTCGCTCGCCTCTTCAGCCACGTACTGGATGAGGACGTCCAGCTGGAAAGGAAGATTAAGATGATGGAATAATACTGGACATATTTTATGAAAAAAAGATGCGAGAATAGTAAAGGCATACTACCTTACGTGACGTGGCTCTTCTCGTGCCGGACGGCTGTACAATATGTAAAATACTGACTCTGGTCACTGACATAGCCCAAACTATTAGCAAGCTGAAGTGGCAGTGGGCAGGTCATGCCTGTCGTAGAGGCGATGGCCGTTGGAGCCGGAAAGTCCTTGAGTGGAGACCGCGTTTAAGCAAGCGTAGTGTGGGACGCCCTCCAGCACGATGGACCGACGATATAAAGAGGCTGGCGGGAAGTGGCTGGATGAGGAAGGCTGAGGACCGGGTGTGGTGGCGCTCTTTAGGGAAGGCCTATGTCCAGCAGTGGACGTCCACAGGCTGATGATGATGATGATGATATGTAGAATGTCAATATTATCTACATTAAAATATGTCGTTAAACCACGAAATAAGCTTATAATCATTTGGTTTGGGGTCACACTGACATCAGCGCACCACGGGTCGCGACGCGAACAGCACTCATTACCATATCAATATCATAATCATATCAGTCAGTTATCCAAGGACGATAAAACAAATATCAATTTTTATCAATCTATCAATCCCCCACATTTTTTGGTCCTTCGAACCGGATTCCATAAAATATGATGGACTAATCTAGGGTTATATACCCTGAAATGTTTGAGAACCCTTGATCTATACTTGCTGGCAGTCATGAGAAGGACAGATCAAGTGAGGCTGCGATGGACGTCCCCTTACATGAGTGCACAAGGCAGCCATCAGAAGCATAGCTAAGCGAGCCACAGCACTGTAATGACAAAGAAGATCTATAGCTAGTCTACCTGTGTGTGAGTGAGACGCAGCGAGTCCTCAGGCGTGTGGTGCTTGGGCGTGGCGCGGTCCCGGCCCTGCCACACGCGGGGACTGCCTATCAAGGTCTCCGCAAAGTCCAGCACTGCAGTGGCCGACCAGCCCCTGATGAGCGGAAAATTGTACACTAATTGTAGCATCAGGAGTTACTTTGCGGAGTTCTTAGCTTCCACGAGAAAACATATCTATCAAAGGAGATTGCCCATTTTCTTAGGAGCTTTGGGCCCCCCCAATATAATTGTTATGTCACCATGGTTTAAATTTTATTTTGTACACAAATAATTACCTTTTTATATTCTGCAAACGATTTCCATTTATTCACCCTGGTTATAAAGAAATCTTATTTTTTATGTTGCTGATATTGCTGGTATTTTATTAATACTTTTTCAAAATAAATGGATGTTTCCAATTCTAACTGTAATTGTGGATATTTTCAATGATAGGGTGGAAGAAAAGTCGTAATAAAACATATTATAATCGTAATTAACACATTTAAAAAAATAATAATATAAGTTTTGACACGACGACGCCACAAAAGAGGGCCCATTCGCGGGCGATCTCCTTTTCAAGATGAACGATATGTAGAAGAGAAAAATAATCTCCAAGTGATCATCATCATCATCAACCCATCACCGGCCCACTACTGAGCGCGGGTCTTCTCTCCGAATGAGAAGGGTTCACGCCTTAGTCTACCACGCTGGCCCAGTACGGATTGGCGGACGGTCACACACCTTTGTGAGCATTAATGCTGAGCTGGGGCCATTTCATCTTGTGCCAAGTGGGTGCAAGAACTAATTTTAGATTAAATTAATTATTAAATACTTCTTATTATCTACTAACTACCTACTAACCATTAATTTTAAGTTTGTTTGTGCCTACCTTAGGCATAAGATGAAAAAACTAGTTTTCTTTCTCTTTCTTTCTTACTTTCATTATGGAAAACTCTCGAGCATGCAAGTTTTCACGTTTTCCTTCACCGTTAAAGTAAGCACTCTTTAATTGCTTAAAACGCACATAACTCCGAAAAGTTAGAGGCGCGTGCCCGGGATCGAACCCCCGACCTCCCGAAAGAAGGCCGACCACTCGGCTATCACCGCTCCGCATTGTATTAAGAACTTGACTTAATAAGAGTGTTATGGGCGTAGCAGAACGACGCGAACGCCATTTGGGTTCCCCGACCTCATTCCATGAAGCCCTCGGCAACCTGGGCGGTCTACTCGGCTTCTGGAGTGAGCTTGGATGGCTGGAGTGAAGACTTCAGCGGGGAGGGGCAATGCACGCACAACAGACGGAAACGTTTAAGTGCGGAAACCAGCCCAGAGCGAAGAAGAAGAAGAAGAAGAAGAAGAGTGTTATGTTTGTGTAACGTTCACAAAAAAAGTTAGCTCGTCTACTCACCCTGGCTGCAGCAGTGCAGCAAGGCAGCCGTGCAGCGTGCGCCACGAGGCGCGGTGCGCCAGCAGCGTCACCAGCAGCGGCCGCCAGCTGCCGCCGTCGCGCACGAACATCAGCCGCATCTGAACAACAACCCAAGCGTTTAAACTACCGTGAGTGATTTCCATTATAAATACTATCTGTCCCGGCTTACTCACGTGTGTAGTCGACGTTAGCCCGACTAGTTTCGAACCCATCCGGGGTCCTTTTTCAAGGGAGTCCGTCCGCGCACGCGCCGCGGTTTTGACTGCGGGACGCACGTGCCGCTGCCCGTAGAACCCGTTGTGAGGGTGGCTGGGGTGGGGGGGGAGACAGCTGCCGTTCGTCTCCCGACATCAGATAGTATTTATAACAACCCAAGCATTACAACTAGGAAATTCGACGGCGAAAACCAATGTCTGTTTTTTTAAATAGAGATAACGAGTAAACGAGCAGGCGGGTCACCTGATGTTAAGTGATTACCGCCGCCCATGAACATTTCCAGCACCATAAGAACCGCCAATGCGTTGCCGGCCTGTTAGGAATTTGTTGGTCCGCCCCTTGAATAACCCCATGTTGTAATCTAGTGGGGACACCGCCGATGGGAGTTGGTTCCACAGTTTGCACGTGCGTGGAAAGAAGGATCTGGCACAACGGACGGTCGAAGTGCACCAGACACCCAGGTGGTGAGAGTGAAATTCTTTACGGTGGCGCGCGGTGCGGTTGTAGAAATATGAGGGTGGAATGAGATCAAAAAGCTCTTCAGAGCACTCCCCATTATAAAGGCGATAGAACACGCATAGAGAGCTAACGTCTCTGCGGTGCTCCAGGCTTTCCAACCAGCCGGTTAGTTTGAAAGAAAGAAAGAAAGAAAACTTTTATTTTGGGACTATTAGTTTGGGATCGTCCACAAGTCGAACAGCCCGCCTTTGGATCCGGTCAAATGGAAGGAGTTGGTACTGGGGTGCTCCGGCCCAAAGGTGTGAGACAGTATAGTGAGACATAAATTAACGTAGCCTCAATAGCTCAACGGGTAAAGGAGTGGACTGAAAATCGAAATATTGACGGTTCAAACCCCGCCCGTTGCACTCTTGTCGTACCTACTCTTAGCACAAGCTTGACGCTTAGTTGGAGAAGAAAGGGGAATATTAGTCATTTAACATGGCTAATATTCTTTAAAAAAAATCACCTGATTGTCTCGCGTCTCCCG
The DNA here is from genome assembly GCF_902806685.2 of Maniola hyperantus. NCBI lineage: Eukaryota > Metazoa > Arthropoda > Insecta > Lepidoptera > Nymphalidae > Maniola > Maniola hyperantus. Next base: position 671,344 of record NC_048553.1, on the reverse strand, counting down.
CTGCAGCTCAGACAGCCAGTCCAGCAGCAGGCCGCAGCCCAGGCCGCGCACCGACAGCACGTGCGCCGGCATACTGGTATACTTCTCATCTTCCTCCACTTTCACCTGCGATAATACATTTTTACAAAAAATTATAAGTTCTAAAAAACCAATAAATTCTAAAAAGGGACAGCATAGAGAGATAGCCATCGAGCTGATTTGATTAATGGTTCTACATAGCTGCTTCAACGAGTGGCATAAAAATAATTCTTCGTAGAAAACCTGCAATGGATTAAAAATAAATGTCAAATGACCTAGGTTCACTCAGTGTTAGACACTGAGTTAGCGAATCAGTAGAGTGGTCTGAGCTTTTTGTTGCTCGTGCTCTATGAAGAGTTCACAGACTCTTATGATGAAAAATTGGAAACTTGCCGTAATTTCGTAGCAGTTCTTCTGGTTCTTATCCAGGAGTTGTGTGATGGTGTCTATGACCACCTGCGTGTCTTGCGATTCAATGATCTTGTTGCCCACCACTTCCAAAGTGCTTGGCGTTGTGGACTCGAACGCTGTGGGATAAAGACAGTGTGAATATGGCTACTAAACCAGCTGCATACTATCATACTGGCTCTACACGCTCGCCTTCACTCGGCGAGCGTGTAGAGCCAGTATAATAAAGTGTTGTAGTTTGATAGGTGGTACAGAATAAACACGGAGATCGTTATGTACACGTTTATTACTTGAAATTACAAGGATATAAGATAGTCGCTATTCAAAATTAACTACGACAAGCGCGGGAGCGGAAATTTCGCGTGGTGGCAAGCACGGGCTTCGCGTGTGATCGTTCGGAGCGCACTGGTCACTTTCCGAGCGATAGCGTTTTATTCCAACGGCCGCGCGGTCCCGTTAGGCGAGAAGCGCGCGGGGGGACGAAGAAACCGGTCTCGGACCCGGCGCGCGCGGCTTCCACAGTATTCCCCTCCTCAGACCGCTACTGCGGGCGATAGAAATCAGGAAAACGCACTCGCCTTCCCGACCTCGTCCTCTTCTCAGCCGCGACCGGTGTAGTGGAGGGGGTTGGCGACGGTTCAGGAGTAGCTTCAGCTTCTTGGGCCATGAATGCTGGTTTCAGGCGATCGATGCTCACCGTTACCTCCTTGCCTCGAACCTCCAGCTTGTAGTGCTTCGGGTGGCGCTCGATGACTCTGAACGGACCCGTGTACGGTGGCTCCAGGGGTCTTCGGACGCAATCTTGCCGCAGAAAAACGTGCGTGGAGTCCGCGAGGCTTTTAGGTACGTAAAAGGGACCTTTTTTGTACTAACTTTCTGTCGCACTCACTCTGCGAACATCAGAAGCGTACGTCCGATCCGGCAACATTCTGACCGTCTGCCGGGTCTTGAGTACAAAATCTATGAGCAAAGTGCCTTCCAGGGCACATCACATTTTTCTGTCAATTTCTGATACTATGCATACAGAGAAAGTGAGAGACGGGAGGGGCGAGGGAGAGAGAGATGAGGGGGTCCCCGAACCCCCCCCCCCCCATCTCTCTCTCCCTCTCCCTAGAGGCAGCGAAAGTGTGTGGCAGTACCTGCGACCAACCCACCACCTCCCATGGCCCCACCAACCTCGCGGTTATATGGGCCGAAACGCGGGAGGGCGCCCGTTCGGTACTTGCTCGGTGGCTCTTTCCCGGGGCGCCTTCTTGACTCCCTACAAATTCTTTCCTATCTACTTCCTTGTCCCCACTATGTCACTCTCCCCATTCTGGGGCAGACGTCACAAATACGGGAGATTCCCGTCGCCGTTCGTGGTGTCTCCTGTTACCCACATCCTCTCCTGTTGTAGCGTACCTGTATAACTAGCTCTCGCTTCCCTCCTCTGAGCTGTTCGCGTCGTCGTTGTCCTCCTCGCTTCCTTCCTCTTCTTGCTCTCCGCGTCCTCTTCTCCGTCGTCGCTGCCGCACTTCGGAGCAGCTCCTTCTCCTGTGCCACGCGTGCGCGAACTCCCGCAGTCCTCGGAAGTTCACCTCCGAGGAGACCAGGTCCCGGTAGTATACCGGGCCCACCTCCGCATGCACCATCCCATCCAGCATCTTGCGTCGGAAGTCCTCATACAGACCGCACTCCCACAGGACGTGGTGCGCATCCTCGTCACTCTCGCCACACTCACACAGACTACTCGCACATAGCCGAAATCCATGCAGGCGCCACCGGAAGCATCCATGGCCCGTGAGTAGCTGCGAGGTTTCATAGTCCGGAGATACCCAAGTCGCCTTGAGTCTCTCCGTCACCGCAGGGAAAAATCGCCGAAGATGACTGCCTCTTTCATCGCTCGCCCAGCGTTCCTGCCACAAGTACCTGCGACCAGTTGGTCCTTAGTGGCGTGAGCCGGCACGGTCGGCAGAGGAGAGTCGCTCAGCACGGCGGCGCCGGCCGCGCTCCGCAACGCGTCCGCCACGGGCCCGCGGGCGCACTTGCACTGAGACAGGAGCCCCTTCGCCACCTACGACGAGGATCAACTTAAGGTGATTATGGCAATTCTTTAGACAAATGACAACATTGCTAAGTCCCTTACCGACAGTAAAAATCTCACATATGCCGACTTCTTCCCAAAGATTGGGTATCATAAAAAGGACATCACCTCTCCCCATCGCCTCGTCAACAAAAAAAAAAGAGTGATCCAAAATAACTGAATCACTCAAAATTTTCGTTGAGCTATATTATAACAATTTTCGACATAAGTCCCGCAAATTCTAATGCGCGTGGCCGCCATTTTAGTAACGTCAGCAGTGCACTGGACCGAAGTTTCGAGCTGATGGTATGTTTTTTATTTCGGCTGACGTCGAATGACGTCATTTCGATGACAATGAGACATGGTTTCAGCGCAATAGCAATTTGCGGGACTTATACGCTAAAATTTTTCAGCTATCAATATATTAGTATTTTTTCATAGGGCACTGACCTCAGTAAAGCCCTTGGGTCTGGCGTGCGTGAGCGCGCGCAGCAAGGGTGCTGCGTATGCGGGCTGGCGCAGCAGCCCCGCCACGTTGGCGGTCAGCAGGAACGCCAGCGTGGCGCGCGTGCACGGACCCTCGCCGCCGCGGGCTTCGTCCGATATCAACTATACATAAGATAAAAAACATGTCAAAATTAAAAAAATAAAAACTAGGCCTCGTTTGCGGTAGTATGACAGCTACAATGTCACCCAATGCCACAATGACCTGTGATTGGTTGACGCTCCTCACTGTTGGCTACAATGCATTGTTGCAACAAGAATCGCACAAATTCAGCCGATCACAACAATTAAGATTGTAATAATCTAATAACGATTGATTACAAAATCGACCTGCTGGTCAAGTGCAAGTCGGACTCGCACACGAAGGGTTCCGTACCATCGCACAAGCAATAACACTTCTTTTTTTAATTTTCAAAGTAGCCCAAGTCGCCACTGTGTCCTAGGCTCTTGAAGGCGTTAATAAATCAACTCTCCCGCAACCCGCACCTATCTCGAGAGCCGTCTCATTGAATGGCGCTGCAACCCGTGCAAACTAAGGAATCAACTCCCTACGGCGGTGTTCCCTTTAGATTACAACATGGGGTTATTCAAGGGGCAGACCAACAAATTCCTGAAAGGCCGGCAACGCATTGGAGGTTCCTCTGATACTGCAATTAATGTTTACGCCCACTCGTTTGCTCGCCATTTTTATTTAAAAAAAACACCAGACACGTGTTGGTTTCCATCAAACATGATCATCATCAAGCGCGAGCCTCTTTTCTTAATATTAAAAACCTAGAAGGACCCAATTTTATGTTGAAATGAAGTAAACAGTTCTTACACCATGTAGTTGCCTGAACGCGGCATCCAGGTCTCCTCGGAACATGTCAGCGGCAGAGAACGTGGTGGCCAGCAGAGCGCCGACGGAGCCGGCGTCCAACCTCACAGGCTCGCGAGGGCTGGCCCACGGATCCTCCTCCTCCTCCGGGAGGACCTCTTCCGTGAACAGCGTATCATCTGAACCACAACATAATTAATTCTTTATTTTAAGTCAAGCTCAAACCTACATACAAACGCAAACACAAAATTGTGACATGTCTATGGACATTTTGAACATTTTTATAATATTTTGGGCTTAGTCTATTTATTTATAACCTAGAGATCTATGTCAAAATGATGTTCGCTCATTCACCGTACACTAGCATTGGAATTCATAGTCAAGGTTGGGCCTTCGTATGTGCCATATTGAACTTTAATGCATTTGCATAAAGGTTAATTATGACACATGTCGTCTGAATGGCCACCTAACGAAGCCCCCATCGTGACTATGAATTCCAGTGTAGATACATGTCACTCCTCTTCATTATTGACCAGCGCACATAAATTTGTAGATCCTATCCATCCTGTGCCTGTAATCGAGTCTCGAGTCAATTAGCAGACATTTTTTTTTATTTTATTAAAAAAGAATATTAGCCATGTTAAATGACTAATATGTTGTAATTTCTATCAAAATAAGTAATCCTGAACGTGTCTTATAAATTAATTAATGTTGTCTATGATCGATCTGCTGTACCTATCTATGGTTAAGTTAAATAAATTCATACTCTCTTCCGGTCAGTTGTCTTCCACTGAGCAAACGTGTTTCATTTTAATCTCTTTTAATTAATAGGTTATGGCCCAGTTTAAGGCCTAATCTCTCTTAAATTGTTAGTTTTTCTCAGTTAGTCAAGTGTTAGATTTCGTAGTTAAGTATTTTCATATATTTTCGTGATCTATGACTAGAGAAAAATGACGACGGCAAACTACGTTGTGAACGTTCCAAAGTTGTTAGGACGTCAGAATTACAACGAGTGGGTGTTTGCTGCAGAAAATTTCTTGATCCTTGAAGGAACGCAGCAATATATCAAGAGAGAACCTGGTGCTACGGGTACAGAAGTCACTGATGACCAGAGAGCTAAGGCAAAGTTGATTTTAACGATAGATCCGTCATTATACGTCCACGTGAAAGATGTACAAACAACTTCACAGCTGTGGAACAAGCTCAAGTCGTTATTTGATGATTCGGGTTTCACAAGAAGAATTAGTTTACTACGCAATCTCATATCTATTCGTTTAGAAAATTGCACTTCTATGACCTCATATGTAACGCAAATTGTAGAAACTGGACAAAAGTTAAGTGGAACGGGTTTCAATATCAACGATGAGTGGATCGGATCTCTTTTATTGGCAGGATTACCTGAAAAGTATGCGCCAATGATAATGGCTATCGAACATTCAGGAATGTGCATCACGACGGATTCCATAAAAACTAAATTATTGGACATGGAAGTTCCAAAGACCGAAAATGGGAACGGTTCTAAAGAAGTTGATAGTGCATTTGCTAGTTCGTACCAACATAAGAAAAAAAATAAGTCTACAGTCTATGGTTCGAACAAAAATGGCGAAAAAGCTAATAAAACGCCAGCGAATTCTTATAATAATTCTAAAATGTTAATAAAGTGCTATAAATGTAAAGAATTCGGCCATTTCCGAAATCAGTGTCCAAGTAATAACTATTATTCGAATTCGCGTAAGCAGACGAATGCATTTAGCGCTGTGTTTTTGAGCGGAGTTTTCAATAAACGTGATTGGTATGTCGACTCTGGCGCGAGCGCGCATCTCACAGCAAACAAGTCGTGGCTGAAAAATGTTTCGTATGAACCGAAAATCAGTGAAATTATGGTCGCTAACAAGGAAAGTGTTCCAGTTTTATGCACAGGAGACGTGCAAATAGTGACGAGCACAAAACATGGCGATTACGATATAACAGTGCAGGATGTTTTGTGTGTGCCTGACATAACAACTAATTTGTTGTCAGTAAGCCAATTAATAAATAAAGGAAATAGAGTGGATTTTAAAAGTGATGTTTGCTACATTCATAACAAAAATAACGAACTAGTAGCTACCGCTTCCTTACTTAATGGTGTTTACAAATTGAATTTGCCGAAAATAACCTCTATGGCCGTGTCCGCCGAAATTTGGCATCGCCGTTTAGGACACATGAATAATAGCTACTTGAATAAAATGCAGAATGCAGTTGAAGGTGTCAGTTTTGACTCGCAGACTGACATTAGCAAATCATCTTGTACAGTGTGCTGCGAGGGAAAACAATGTCGTTTACCTTTCCCAAAAGAAGGCAACAGAAGTAATGCATTATTGCACATAGTGCACACAGATGTAGCAGGCCCCATGGAAACTGCTTCGATTGGCGGTTCAAAATATTACTTATTATTTGTTGATGACTGCAGCAGAATGACATTTATTTATTTCTTGAAAAATAAAAATCAAGCTCTTAAATGTTTTAAGGAATTTAAGGCTGAAGTTGAAAATCAGTTAAATTCAAAAATAAAGATCTTACGCAGTGACAACGGCGGCGAGTTTAACAATACAGAGTTTAAAGAATTTCTTAAGGAAAATGGTATATGTCATCAACGAACAAATATTTATACGCCAGAACAAAATGGTCTGTGTGAACGAGTAAATAGGACAATTGTTGAAAAAGCTAGATGCCTGTTATTTGATGCAAAGCTGGAGAAAAAATTTTGGGCTGAAGCCGTTAACACAGCTGTATATCTGAAAAACAGATCGATTGCATCGGGGTTGGATAATAAGACTCCTTATGAGATGTGGCATGGCAAGAAACCAGACTTGAGTCATATCCGGTTATTTGGGAGCCCTGTGATGGTTCATATTCCCAAAGAACGTAGATTAAAATGGGATAAAAAGGCAAAGCAAACTATACTGGTTGGTTATGCAGAGAACGTGAAGGGATATCGTGTTTATGATCCACATAAGAACACAGTTATAGTGAGCAGAGATGTAGTTGTGATGGAGGAAAAGACAAGTATAGGATATGCAGACGAGGAGCCCACCGTCTTGATTCAGACCGAACCTAAGGACAGTGCTGAGGGGTGTACTGATTTAGTGGGGGAATCTATTCCGAATACCCCAGTATCACAGCCTGACTATTCATCAGACTCATCAGTGTATGCAGACGGAGAAGATGGTGACCTAACATTGATTGCACCAGAAAGTTCAGAGAAGACAGAAAGTCTAGAAACTAAATCTTCACACGATCCTAGTCCAATTGCAATAGAGCAAGACCAACAAAGATCCAAGAGAGACAAGAAACCAGTCCAGAGATTTGGCTACACAAGTGCCTGTGTTGGCAAGGTCAACAATAATGAATTATCGTTGAAGGAAGTCTTAAATGGACCCGAGAAGGAGCAGTGGCTAGCGGCAGTAAGGGATGAGCTGGCAAGCTTTGAGGAAAATGGTGCGTGGGAGCTAGTTAGTCCTCCAAATAATAGCAGTGTAGTGCAGTGCAAGTGGGTGTTAAAAAAGAAATATGATAGTGATAATAAAGTCCGCTATAGGGCTAGATTAGTGGCTAAAGGCTTCACACAACAACGTGGTGTGGACTATGAGGAGACATTCTCTCCTGTGGTAAGGCATACAACTTTAAGACTTTTATTTGCTTTATCTGTGCAGTTAGATTTAGATATTACACACTTGGATGTAACAACTGCTTTCCTGAACGGTTTTCTTGAGGAAACTATTTATATGGAGAAACCAGAAGGGTTTAGTTCTCCAAATGGTGATGGTAAAGTACTTAAGTTGAAGCGTGCTATTTATGGGCTTAAACAATCCTCAAGGGCATGGTACAGGAGAGTGGATGATTGCTTGATTAGTGATGGTTATAATAGATCTAAATTAGAACCATGTTTGTATGTAAAACAAAGAAATAACTTAAGAACTATTGTGGCTTTATATGTTGATGATTTTTTCATATTTTCTAATGATTTAAAGGAAACTGAACATTTAAAAAGCATTTTGTCATCACAGTTTAAGTTGAAAGACCTAGGGCAAGTAAAACAATGCCTAGGAATGAATGTAAGTATTGATAAACAAAAGGGTGTCATTTGTTTGAGTCAAGAGAGTTACATAGATCAGCTGTTACATAGATTTAACATGACTGAATGTAAAGTTAGCCCAACACCTATGGAAGAAAAGTTGTGTCTGGATAAGTCTAGTGATAAGTGTGAAAATGTTTCTTATCAGCAGCTTATTGGCAGTCTAATGTACTTATCAGTTTTGACAAGACCAGATATTACTTTTTCAGTTGGTTACTTGAGTCAATTTAATAATTGTTACACTAAGGAACATTGGTTATATGCTAAAAGAGTGTTAAAATATTTAAAGAAAACTAAAAGTTTTGGGTTAAAATATACTAAGAGTGGGAATAAAAAGTTAAAAGGATTTGTGGATGCTGATTGGGCTAGTAATCATATTGATAGGAAATCCTATACAGGCTTGTGCTTTGTTTTGTCGGGGTGTGCTATTTCATGGGAAACCAAAAAACAGAAAACTGTAGCTCTGTCAAGCACAGAAGCCGAGTACATGGGTATTACAGAAGCGTGTAGAGAAGCTTTATATCTACGTAGCTTATTGTACGATATAAATAAAGAATCATACACTGTAAACTTGTACAACGACAATCAAAGTGCTTTGAAATTATCCTCCAATAATAATATGTGTCATAAGCGTTCTAAGCACATTGATGTCCGTTACCATTTTACTAGGGAATGTATGTCAAATAAAACTGTTAACTTGTATTATTTACAGACAAATGATATGCCTGCTGATTTAATGACAAAGGCTTTAAATATTAACAAGCATTATAAGTTTATGAATGCTTTAGGTATACAGAGTGTATGAATATAGTAGGTAATAGATTGATTTTATTATCTATTTATTTTGATAGAGTGGGGGTGTTGTAATTTCTATCAAAATAAGTAATCCTGAACGTGTCTTATAAATTAATTAATGTTGTCTATGATCGATCTGCTGTACCTATCTATGGTTAAGTTAAATAAATTCATACTCTCTTCCGGTCAGTTGTCTTCCACTGAGCAAACGTGTTTCATTTTAATCTCTTTTAATTAATATAATATTCCCCTTTCCTCTCCAATTAAGCGTCAGGATTGTGCTAGGAGTAGGTACGACAATAGTGCAACGGGCGGGGTTTGAACCGTCGACCTTTCGGTTTTCAGTCCACTCCTATACCGGTTGAGCTATTATGAGGCTGTACTTCACACGCCTTTGAGAACATGATTGAGAACTCTCAGGCATGCAGGTTTCGTCACGGTATTTTCCTTCACCCTTAAAGCAAGTGTTTAACCACCGTGTTTGCTTTAGTAATTTTAATTTTTTCCTTTCGGCATACCTGGTGGATACTGAGGTCTGGATAGGCGGAGAGCAGCGGCAAAGGCGTGGCCTCCCACGGCGCCGCGAGCTCTCTGCACCAGCAGGAGTTGCGCCATGTAGCCGCGCTCCACTCCAAGTCGGTTTATAGCGCCCACGGGACACGCGTCCAGGGTTTCCAGCAACGCACTGCCAGAAAACAGGATTTTGTCCACATTAACAAGTTTTGGTACTTTATCTAAAAAGACTTATCCGGACTAGCTGACTGATTGATCTATCAACGCACAGTCTAAACCAGAGGCTTGCGCGCCGACCGCACCAGGCTCAGTCCCAGCCAGTCCGGCAACAGCACGGCCTCGTCCGGGGACTCTGACACGAAGCCTCACCTCATTGAAGACACGGGCATGCCGAAGGTCTGTATGAACAGCGACAGCTTATTGGCCAGCAAGCCCCTCAGCCCAGCTTCCACCAGAGGCTTGCGCGCCGACCGCACCAGGCTCAGTCTCAGCCAGTCCGGCAACAGCACGGCCTCGTCCGGGGACTCTGACACGAAGCCTCACCTCATTGAAGACACGGGCATGCCGAAGGTCTGTATGAACAGCGACAGCTTATTGGCCAGCAAGCCCCTCAGCCCAGCTTCCACCAGAGGCTTGCGCGCCGACCGCACCAGGCTGAGTCTCAGCCAGTCCGGCAACAGCACGGCCTCGTCCGGGGACTCTGACACGAAGCCTCACCTCATTGAAGACACGGGCATGCCGAAGGTCTGTATGAACAGCGACAGCTTGTTGGCCGGCAAGCCCCTCAGCCCAGCTTCCACCAGAGGCTTGCGCGCCGACCGCACCAGGCTCAGTCTCAGCCAGTCCGGCAACAGCACGGCCTCGTCCGGGGACTCTGACACGAAGCCTCACCTCATTGAAGACACGGGCATGCCGAAGGTCTGTATGAACAGCGACAGCTTATTGGCCAGCAAGCCCCTCAGCCCAGCTTCCACCAGAGGCTTGCGCGCCGACCGCACCAGGCTCAGTCTCAGCCAGTCCGGCAACAGCACGGCCTCGTCCGGGGACTCTGACACGAAGCCTCACCTCATTGAAGACACGGGCATGCCGAAGGTCTGTATGAACAGCGACAGCTTGTTGGCCGGCAAGCCCCTCAGCCCAGCTTCCACCAGAGGCTTGCGCGCCGACCGCACCAGGCTCAGTCTCAGCCAGTCCGGCAACAGCACGGCCTCGTCCGGGGACTCTGACACGAAGCCTCACCTCATTGAAGACACGGGCATGCCGAAGGTCTGTATGAACAGCGACAGCTTATTGGCCAGCAAGCCCCTCAGCCCAGCTTCCACCAGAGGCTTGCGCGCCGACCGCACCAGGCTCAGTCTCAGCCAGTCCGGCAACAGCACGGCCTCGTCCGGGGACTCTGACACGAAGCCTCACCTCATTGAAGACACGGGCATGCCGAAGGTCTGTATGAACAGCGACAGCTTGTTGGCCGGCAAGCCCCTCAGCCCAGCTTCCACCAGAGGCTTGCGCGCCGACCGCACCAGGCTCAGTCTCAGCCAGTCCGGCAACAGCACGGCCTCGTCCGGGGACTCTGACACGAAGCCTCACCTCATTGAAGACACGGGCATGCCGAAGGTCTGTATGAACAGCGACAGCTTATTGGCCGGCAAGCCCCTCAGCCCAGCTTCCACCAGAGGCTTGCGCGCCGACCGCACCAGGCTCAGTCTCAGCCAGTCCGGCAACAGCACGGCCTCGTCCGGGGACTCTGACACGAAGCCTCACCTCATTGAAGACACGGGCATGCCGAAGGTCTGTATGAACAGCGACAGCTTGTTGGCCGGCAAGCCCCTCAGCCCAGCTTCCACCAGAGGCTTGCGCGCCGACCGCACCAGGCTCAGTCTCAGCCAGTCCGGCAACAGCACGGCCTCGTCCGGGGACTCTGACACGAAGCCTCACCTCATTGAAGACACGGGCATGCCGAAGGTCTGTATGAACAGCGACAGCTTGTTGGCCGGCAAGCCCCTCAGCCCAGCTTCCACCAGAGGCTTGCGCGCCGACCGCACCAGGCTCAGTCTCAGCCAGTCCGGCAACAGCACGGCCTCGTCCGGGGACTCTGACACGAAGCCTCACCTCATTGAAGACACGGGCATGCCGAAGGTCTGTATGAACAGCGACAGCTTGTTGGCCGGCAAGCCCCTCAGCCCAGCTTCCACCAGAGGCTTGCGCGCCGACCGCACCAGGCTCAGTCTCAGCCAGTCCGGCAACAGCACGGCCTCGTCCGGGGACTCTGACACGAAGGCCTCAGGTGCATCACTGCCAACCCAAGTGGATTGGAGCCAGGAGTACATCTCTTGGTTTGTATCCACTGGAACAAAGGTTCTCGATCAATTTTTCAGATATTGAAAAGCAAAAAGATGGTGTGGTACGCAACCAAAAGTGAGAAGACTACTACAGGCATCAAATCGGGTAACTTGCTTTGATAATGGATGCATTTCAAGATTTTCTCAAAAGCACACTGTAGTAATCTCTTAAATCCTAATAATTCCTATTCCGCCTCTCAATATACTCCGTTAGCATTATCTCAAAGACTGACATCGGCCTTTAGAATGACATTTCATCTTTGTAGAGCGTTATCTCTGTCACTCATACCCATATGACGCTTTGTCGGTTTCAACGACCGAGCAGTGCTCTACAAATCTACTGTCTCCTTCTAAAGATCGATGTTCATCACTTTTGGCCGTTTACTGTACGCTCATGCTGTGGGACTGGAAAGTGTAGGCCCTATACAATCCTAACACTTACAGCAAGACGGTCCATAGCACAGCAGTTTGAGATGCGCGTGCGCAACTACGACGTACAAAGTGGCGCGGCGCCCGTTGGCCCACTGCAGCGTCACCTTGTCTCCTGCGTACAGCCCGCTCGCGCCCTCCGCGCCTTCTTCCAACATCTCCTGGGCTTCAGTTGGCTCGGTAGACGACAGCATCTGATAGTAAAGTTTGTATATATGTCGGAATTGATTCGGTAGTAATCGGAATGCAAACGTTGTCTAGCCACGTTGATGGAGTCTGCGCGTTAGGATACAATCTGGGTTACCAAGGAGACGTAAGAAAAACAATATGGTGAGAGAAAAGACTTATAGACGTAGAATCGTATCCCGCGTTCCTATTTAGCCAACATAATAACCCTGTAGATAAACGCCCATTGTCCGCGTGGACTACACAAATTTCCAACCCCTATTTTACCCCCTTAGGGGTTGAATTTTCAAGAATCCTTTCTTAGCTGATGCCTACGTCATAATAGCTACCTGCATGCCAAATTTCAGCCAGATCTGTCCAGTATAGTTTGAGCTATTCTTTGACAGATTAGTCAGTCAGTCAGTACTTTATCTTTTACTAGTTTATGCTCGCAACTTCGTCCGCGTGGACTACACAAATTTCAAATGCCTACGTCATAATAGCTATCTGCATGCCAAATTTCAGCCCGATCGGTCCAGTAGTTTAAGCTGTGCGTTGATAGATCAGTCAGTCAGTCAGTCAGTCAGTCAGTCAGTCACCTTTTACTTTTATATATTTAGAAGATATATGTAGATAAATTGGCTAATAATGGATTAAAGTGTTACCTGTTTGAGATGCGTGTAGAATATCGTCGTCAAGGAGTGTAACGCCTTATGTTGTCCGAGGTACTGGTCGTCGCGAGGAACCTCCTTGGCGTCCACCGGAGGCAGCACGTAGCCCATCACCGTGGTGCGCTCCATCAGCACTTGACTCAGGTCCTGCCACATTCAAACATACTAAGTAACATTTGAAAGTATAGCCTGGACAATTTAGACTGCAAGGTTACAATAATTCACACTTGGCTGAAAATTGGTAGGATTGTTCAAAACACTATTATAAATGAAATGTGAAAAGTCCTCATCGATCCGACACCTGGAAAAAAAATATTACTCGGGGTCAAAGGTCACAAAAATAGGTTTTTGCGATTTTCAGCAAAACGGTAAGTTTATCATAAAATTAGCTCAGACAAAAATTGTAGATCAGATAATTATTTACAGAAAATGTTTGCATACTTTTTTCCTAAGAGCCACTGTTTCTGAGATATTAGAGGACACACTTTACCACTTTGGAAGGGCTGTGCGTTGATAGATCAGTCAGTCAGTCACCTTTTCCTTTTATATATTTAAATTTTGAGTTTTTCATGTTGGAATATCCACTCACCAGCACGATGTCGGTGAGGTCGTGCGGCTCGGCGTGGCACGCTAGGAAGCCGAGATAAGCGGCCACGTGCTGCGGCACGCACTCCACCAGGCACGCCGCTCTCACTCGCCGCACTGCCTCGCCCCGCAGCGCCTCCCAGTGGACTAGGGACGGCAGGAGGGGCAACCAGGATCTATAGACGTATAGTACATGACAGGTCGAGATGGCAATCGGGGTATGAGGCGGAGGGACGTCCCGCACACCCACCCCGATTGTCATTTCGACCTGTCGCGTATGATAGTGCCTATCCAGTCCCAGGTAGCACATAGTGGGCGAATAAAAGCCACAAGGACGGTTTTCTGTTTGCCCCTTTCTAGTGAATTTAAAAAAAAAAAAAAAAAATGTTAGCCATGTTAAATGACTAATATTCCCCTTTCCTCTCCAACTAAGCGTCAGGCTTGTACTAGGAGTAGGTACGACAATAGTGCAACGGGCGGGGTTTGAACCGTCGACCTTTCGGTTTTCAGTCCACTCCTTTACCGGTTGAGCTATTGAGGCTCTAATGAATGGACTGATACTGTTGTTAGGCTCAAAGAAATCGTTATTTAAAATATCTATCATATCTATAATTCGTAGTACAGCACTTATAAAAACGCACATGACATGTTTACTGTAAACCCCTATTTCATTCCCTTAGCGGTTGAATTTTCAAAAATCCTTTATTAGCGGATGCCTACATCATAATAGCTATCTGCATGCCAAATTTCAACCCGAACTGTCCAGTAGTTTAAGCTCTGCGTTGACAGATCAATCAGTCAGTAAGTCAGTCACCTTTTCCTTTTATAGATTTAGATAAGTAATAAAAAAAATCAAAAAAAAAAACCGACTTCAATAACCACCAACACTAAATAGTAAAATATAATTTAATTTATTACCCAATTTATCAGATCTTTACCAAATTAAAATGGGACCACATCTGAAGTATGTCCTACAGAACAAAAAGAGTTATCAAAATCGGTTCATAATTGCCGGAGTAATCGCGTTTGTTACGCGATGCACATACAAAAAAAAAAAACACAGTCAAATTGAGAACCTCCTCCTTTTTTGAAGTCGGTTAAAAAATCAAGTAACATACTCAGGACTGACGTCTGCATTGTAATCCATGTCCGTTGCGTCATCCGTTTGCGACAGTACCAATTTCAAGCCCTGAAAATTAATCAAACAAAGGTTAAAAAAATTTAATATATGGGAAGTTTTTAATTTCAAATAAAATTCTCCTGAAGACAGAGAGATTTTTCAAACACCTACCTATTAGGCTTGGAGGCTTTCTCTGCTCTGACCTACGGCACAGTGAATTGCAGTGAGGGAACTCTCGGTTTGATCATGAATCGACGATGAACCTTAGGCCATGGCCATGACGTGAATACAAGAAAAATAGGTTTGGTTTTATTAATGTACCAAGCGTAAAATGTAGGAACATTTGACGTCTGTTAGTGACGTCGAAGCCTCGACGTTTTTTCTGTCACGAACTGTGCAAAATCACAGATATGTCCAGATTTGCAACTAGCGTGGCCCCCTCAGTCCCTCTCGCTCAAGCAGATCTTCTTACTTGTGAAATGTCATTCCTTCTATACTTCACGTTGTTTGTCAAATACTCACGTACAAATACATTTTGGCAAACAAAATAAAGTGGCCACGGTGATAAGGACAAAACATAATCATTTTGTCACGTTCTAACAAGAGCTTAAATGCATTTAGCTATCTCGCTCTAACAGTAAGTGTCACAATAGGGCTACTTCTAACAGTCATTATTCTGAGGTGCAAAATGGTACAAGTTACCCGGTTGGCAGACTGGCGGGTGTGCTTGTGCGTGTGTGCCAGTCTCTGCAGGTAGTAGTGCAACACGGCGCGCGCGCCCTCCTCGCTGTGCAGCGTGCGGCGCAGGTGCGCGCACAGCTCGCCCGCCTTGCCCGCCTCGCCCGACCCCGCGCCGCCCGCCCCGCCCGCCCCGCCCGCCCCGCCCGCCGACAGGAACTCGCACAGGCACTGCACTGGCAGCACACTGTCACAACCAAAAACGTGCTTACATGTCACATACAATTTAGAAAAAATTAGCAGTCAATCAGGATTCCATGCAGGCAGTGGCGTGCAACTCATAGAGGCATAAAAGCGCTGCTTACCCAAGAAATAGTTAACTCAGTTGAAATTTCTCAATGCTCATTATCCTGTGGCTTGCTTACCTAACTAATGCTTACCCTGGTTTTAAACCCTATGCACGCCACTGCATGCAGGCAGAAAGAAGTGAAAACTGAGACCTATGTAAAAATTTGTGACCCACGATGCGAGTGCGAACTCGCGCAGGTATCGTTCCACACGCTCGTATACTCTGTACGGATGTAGCACTCACACTAATGCAGATAGCGAACAAGGGATGCAACACGCGGTTAACCACTTTGGTTTGGCGCGGACTATACTCCGACTACCGAATGACATACTTGACAATTCCATTCTTTTTCGGAAGATATTTTTATGGCGTCATTGAACATACCTAAGCTCCAACCGATCGTGTCTTAGCAACTGGTGCAGCCAGGGCATCGCTCGCCTGGTGCCGTGTCTCTCCACGAGTTGCAAGAGCAGCGCAGGCTGGCGACACAACAGTCGCCCCAGTCGCAGCTGGCTACTGAGCGTCTGCAGCGCCTCAAGCACCCCTGCCGGCGGGCGTCTCGCAGGCCCCAGGGGTTCTAGCGTCGTCAACTATTGGCAAACAAATGGTATAACCATAGAATTTAAAATAGGTTGCCAAGACTCACAATGGAAATGGTCCACCAAACCGGATAAGTGTAAAGCTGTAACTGTAAAGCAACCTGAGCCAATAGTCAGGAAGAGTGTTCTTGAGTAGCGTCTGAGAAGTTTAATTTCAATAAAAATGGTCCTCCGAACCGGATAAATGTAAAGCTGTAAATTCACCTGAGCCAAGAGTCGAGAAGAGTGTTCTGTGACGGGCAGCTTGGCGTTGCTGGCGGCGGCGAGGTGCGTCTCCAGCTGCAGAACTACGGCTCGCTCCGCCTCCGCCCTTTCCCCTTCTGCCGTGCCGTTCCACTCGATTGATGGCTTGCTGTTCCAGGTATTAACCAATTTAAATAGACATTTTGTCATTTATTTACTTCATACATTCCCATATTATTACATAATATATTGAACAATTATTATTATATAATACTGGCTAATGCTCGCGACTTCGTCCGCGTGGAATTAGGTTTTTTAAAAACCCCGAGCGAACTCTGATTTTCCGGGATAAAAAGTAGCCTATGTCACTCTCCAGGTCTTTATCTATACCCATGCAAAAAACGACGTTCAAGGACAAATCAACAAACCAATAAACCAACAAACAAACACATTTTCGCATTCTCAAAGGTGTGTGAAGTCTACCAATCCGCATATGGCCAGCGTGGCAGACTATAAGGGGAAGGCTCACTACAGAGCACGGGTCTCAACTCGTGCTCTGTAGTGAGCCGGCGATGGGTTGATCATAATGATGATGATGACAGTCACATAGGAGAAAACCGAGGTGTGAAATGACTAAGTTCACATTGTCAGACGACACAAGCTCTATTACCTGGTGATGCAGCACTCGATCAGCGCCCGCAGCGTGGGGTAGGCGGCGGCGGCGCGCTCGGCGAAGCCCTGCGGGTTGTGCGCGGCCAGCATGGTCAGCAGCATCCAGCCGCGCCAGTACAGCGACGTTATAGCCAGCGCCGGGGCCGTGTAGCTGCACACAATACAACCACAGTACGGTACCCGGCAAGAAATATTGTACATCAACCTTTGAAAGAGATTCAAAACCGTTTCGTAGCGCGTTGTCTCAGTCGTTGAGACCGACTAAACGTCGGATAAGTGACAGAGACAACGCTCTACGAAGTCGAAACCTCTTTCTGAAAGTCGATGTACAATAATTCTTGCCGGCTATTGTATAAGGAGACACAGTAGTCCAACGCCGCCGTGGTAAATGTCCCGTCTGTCAAGAAACCTACAGGGTACTTCCCGTTGACCTAGAATCATGAAATTTGGCAGGAAGGTGGGTTCTATAGCTAGCATTAGGGGAAAAATCTGAAAAGCGTGAATTTGTGGTTACATCACACACAAAAAAATTAATTTGTGGTCATAAACTAATAATTAGTATTTTCAATTTTCGAAGTAAGATAACTATATCAAGTGGGGTATCATATGAAAGGTCTTCACCTGTGCATTCTAAAACTGATTTTTATTTATTTTTATGCATCATAGTTTTTGAGTTATCATGCAGAATGTCGAAAAAATACGACTGAATTACAGACCCTCGTTGCGCGAGCCTGACTCGCACTTGGCCGGTTTTTTTTAAAAGAATATTAGCCATGTTAAATGACTAATATTCTCTTTGCCTCTCCAACTAAGCGTCAAGCTTGTGCTAGGAGTAGGTACGACAATAGTGCAACGGGCGGGGTTTGAACTGTCGACCTTTCGGTTTTCAGTCCACTCCTTTACCCGTTGAGCTGTTGAGGCTCTTTGTCTGGAAAAATTGGATCTGAAAAAACTTTCTTCTGCCGCCTAGGTACAATAAAAGTATACAAAAATTAGAGTACACACTCACCTAGCAGGCAGAGTGATGTTGTCGGGCGGATGGAACTGACACAGCTGGAAGATGTAGTCTGCGATCTCCAGCTTGTCCACCGTCAGCGGCTGGTCCTCGGGGGGCAAGGCACAGGCTCGGCGCACCAGCTGCTCTATGAGCTCGAACACCTCCGTGGGTGACACCGGGATCTCCTTGGGACAATAAAAGTATACACAATTTTTTCACTGAACCTCGGTAATAAAAGGAAAAATATATAAAAGGAAAAGCTGACTGATCTGTCAATGCACAGCTCAAAACCACTGGACGGATCGTACTGAAATTTGCCATGCAGATTTGAAATAGAAATTATGACGCAGACATCTGCTAACAAAGGATTTTTGAAAATTCAACAAATTCAATTTTGAAATAAAAATGTACCATCAGCTCGAAACTTCAGTCTAGTGCTGACGTCACTAAAATGGCGGCCACGCGCATTAGCAATTTGCGCGACTTATACTATGCACAAGACTTACCTTCGAGAGGCCAATGAAAATGAGTCGAAGTAGAGTATTCTGTGGCAGCGGAGTCTCGGTACACAGGCGATAAGTTAGGGCTCTCTCCGACTCCGGCGGCCAGTTGTCCACTTTGCTGTACGTCTCCGCTGGCTCCACGAACATTATCTACAACAATGAAGACTAATAAACGATTCCTGTACATTAAAAAAAAATAAAGTGAGGCCCTTTGTCGGTAACTACACATTGGGGTAAGCCCTAACAGATTACCTTGTGCAGCACGTGTATAGTACGCAACAGGTCGATATGGCTATCGGGTTATGAGGCGGGGCATCCGCGACTCGATTGCCATCTCGACCTGTCGCGTATAGTCATGTCTGAAAAATACTAATTAAAAAATTAAGTGAACTGACAACCTTTGTCGGTAACTACACAGTGGGGTAAGCCATAACAGATTACCTTGTGTAGCACGTGTAGATAGTCGTGTCTCGCAGGGCGATAGACGGTTGCCGCAGTGTCGCGCAACCAGCCGAGCGCCTGCTGCTGTAGCGCAGTCAGTTGCGCGCGATAGTCGGCCGAGTGTTTGCTGTGTGCCGCTGTGACCAGGCAACACACGCAAAAGAGGTCGGCGATAGACTGGAACGCACGCTCTCGTATCTAGAAAATATGATTATTGGTGGGTGGTGGTGCAACGTTATTTGCCTATTAAAGTACACTTATTCAGTTTCGGTTAGCTCTAAGATTTTTTTTTATTACATAATATACAGATGTTCGTCAAACAAGGTTTTCTCATTCTAGGTTTAATGCTTCTACGCAACATGCAAATCAAGTGTATCTGCCAATGTATATGTATGTAGTAAGTCTGTTAATCCGCACTGAGCCAGCGAGGCAGACTATGGCTTAAACCTTTCTCATTCTGAGAGGAGACCCTCTATAGTGAGCCAGCGATGATGGGTTGATGCTGATGTTGTTACCTCTTGCGGCGGGTCCATGGGCGGCGGATGCGCGAGAGCGCACGCGAGCGGCAGCAGCGCGGCCGCGTCCGAGCGCGCGGCGCGTACGCACTCACGCGTTAGTGCGCGCAGCGGGCGCAGGTAGTCTTCCGTACGGACCATCAGTTCCTGCCACAGAAACCGATCTAACTTTATTTATTTCTCAATAGACGTTATAAGGGGAATTAGATTTGTCTTGATACACAGTCACTTAAAAAATCAAAATGGCGGATTTTATGCGCTTTGATGCGCGGGCTGAAAAAGAACCAATTAAAACCTTAGTAATGTTTTTTTTTTAATTATTCGTTTATCAGCAAACACTTGTAAAGGGAAGGACAGGTCTATTGGTGTTTGTTGGTGGTGTTTTGGTAAAAATAAATTTTAAAATAACGAATAAGGTGTATATAAAAGTAAAACCTGGTATGTATCAGCCATCGCAGCGGGCACCAGTTGCGGCTGTGCGTTGATTAGCGCTGCTAGGACGGCCATGTTGTTGGGGGAGCGCACGTTGGACAGCTCGTTGTAGATCGTGTGCGTCACCACGCTGCGCAGCAGTGCTGGACTCTCCGACACCATCTCTCTGCAACACAATCCAAACGTCACAAGCTTTCCATCCTAGGTATCACCGACACGACAGCCCTCTATGCAGAGCATGCATGTGACAGTACACCGGAACACGTACTGCTTTGCACGTACGACTTGGGTGAGATCTATAGAGCACTCTGACTTAGCTTAGGCTTAAGACAGAGTTAAAACGAGACAGAGCTATATCTCTCACATAAATCTGTCTCGTTTTAACTCAATCTTAGTCTGAGCAAAGTCAAAGTGCGCTCTATAGATCTCAGCCTAAGACATAGCTGAGTTAGCAGATACATGTGCCAAGGCATAGCTTGCCGAAGTGTAGCCAAGTTTCCAAAACACACTTTCGCACTTACATTAACGAGCTTATGCCCGCGACTTCATCCGCGTGGACTACGCAAATTTTAATCCCCTGTTTTACCCCTTTAGGAATCAATTTTTTTTTTTAAATCCTTTCTTAGCGGATGTCTACGTCATAATAGCTATCTGCATGCCAAATTTCAGCCCGAATCCGTCCAGTAGTTAGAGCTGTACGTTGATAGAACAGTCAGTCAGTCAGCTTTTCTTTTTATATATTATAGATATAGAAGTACGATATTTACCTGAGGCAGGACTGGTAAGCAGCTTGTAAGGGTTTGGTCTTCAACCGCATGCGGGCCAGTTGGGCCAACACTTCGTGGTCCCTCGCGGCGCTTGGCCCAGAAGCGGCCGCGTTGGCGCACACATGTGCCAATAGCTCTTGCGCCGCGCGCCACAACTTGCCGGAGTGCAGCCAAGCTTCCAACCTAGACGCTGCTATCATACGGATCTAGAACAATATGAAATTTAATTAAATAAGTTTCAAATTAACGTCTATTAAATGATGCCGGCGACTTCGTCCGGCCCCTTGGGAGCTTTAAAAAATAAGCTTCTTTCTAAGTCAAGGCAATCGAAAATTCGGCCACTTCTCTTAGCGTAAGTCCGACTCCGAGTCAAGAATCTAGACCCAGCAGTTTCAGCTGTCCGTTGATATGTCAGTCAGTTAGATTCCCTCAACGCAACTCACCTCAGGGAAGCCGCAAGTAGCCGAGAGTAGCTTGAGGAAGCCTTTCCCGATGGCATCGGGCGCGGCCCTGCGCTGGATTTGCTCCCTGATGGCTTCCAGCACCAGAGCCTCTACAGACTCGTAGCTGCTGGAATATCTGCAGGAACAAAAATAGTAAAAAACTTCATCCACACAAAGTACTTTTGTGCTTTTTTTGTTTTTAAATGATTTTTATTGGTTTGATTGATAGATACTAGTACAATTGCGAATCCTCAAGTTCTTAGGGCACACTACAAGGAAGAGTGGTACTATCGAACACCTCGTGGTACACGTTCGAGTGGAAGGCACAAGCCCACGTGGGCGTTCCCCAACAAGGTGGATGGGCTTCGATGGAATCCGCTCTGCAAGAAACACGCCTGTCTCCGTGCATGTAATGCCACCAACAGAAGTAGCTGGAGCGAGATCGCATACGCGGCAGTGAAGAATTCATAGCCACGACCACTCTGTCAAGAGTGAACGATTGAGAAAAAGAATTCATTAGATTTGTTGTGTGTTGGCATTTCGTCGAAATTGGTCGATTTATCGGCTTATTTGAGTTGTCCCTTTGTTAAAATTTTGTAGACACGCGTGGTTTGGATGTCAATAGACGTGTATCATTATGCGTCTAGTCTCAGGTAGGTGATGCAGTGTAAGGTGGAGCGCGCCCGCCTAGAAGGTGCCTATTCACACTTTTTTTGGAGGTAGTACATTATAGGTAGAGCCTAGAGGGGAAAACTGAAGGCAGAAGGGAATTCCATATTGTAGCACAGCCTATTAGGAACGAGGAAGCGAATCGCTTTGTATCTACGTGCCCGTGGGATTTCGACTATGTAGACGTGCAGACCCTTGTGGTGCCTCACGGTCTGATAGTAAAATGGCGAGAGGAGAACACATCTGTAGGCGTAGTATAAGATTTTACGTCTCACCAAACGTTGCTAGAATTCGAGAATCGAAACACAATAACATCAAAGTAAAATGGACCTAAAGAGCCTTGAATTGGAGTAAAAAATTCAATACCACTGATTTTAATTTCGCAATGTTTCCGCTTGGAGCGCTGGCTGTAGATGTGTAGACAAACTTGAGCTTTAAAACAAGGCTTTTAAGATCCAGTTTACTATAACGCAGAAGTGTTTCGACTCTCGAATTCTAGCAACGTTTGGTGTGACGTAAAATCTTATACTACGGGTACTGATCGAAGGACAAACCAACGAATCAACAAACACACAGACTTTTGCATTTATTACATGGGTAGAGAATAGAGATTGTAAGAAGTTCTTGTTACCTAGGAAACACGGAATATTCCAGCTCGGTATTGTCGACGTCTTCCTCAGTGCTGCCCATTAAGGGAGATCCGGATCCTGACGGGGACATTGTACCTAAAAGGAAGTGTAGCTTTTATGCGCGGTTGTAGTAAAGCTGAACGCGCACGGAATTACATATTGAAGCACTATTTTGTTGGCAAAATATTAAAAGTTATTCTTGAAAAATTTTTTTTTTATTAAAGTACAGTTTGACCTGCTCCACGGCTCTGGATTCTAGCTATTTGGAATCATCGCGGGAACTCCACACGTCGCCCTTGGCCGTTTACATTGCCTATGCACACACTCGCATTTTGGCACCAAACGACATATTTAATTTAGATACTTAATTAGGTACTGTATTTTTGTTGATAAAAAATTTATTGTGGCGAAAAACGTATACTTCTTCTTCTTCTTCTTCATTCTGGGCTGGTTTCCGCACTTAAACGTTTCCGTCTGTTGTGCGTGCATCACCCCTCCCCGCCGAAGTCTTCACTCCAGCCATCCAAGCTCACTCCAGAAGCCAAGTAGACCGCCCAGGTTGAAAACAAAACGTATACTCCGGTAGGTGCTAAATACAGTGAAAAAATTATTTTCAATGTTTCTTTCTTGCAATGAGTGACTGCTTTGAAGCCTACGTTACCTAACGTGTTGTCGCTGGGTATGAGGTGTGCGGGGGGCTGCTTGGTGGCGAACGCCGTGACGATGTTGTCGACGAGGCACTTGCACCACGCGCACTCCACCCACCAGCGCTCGTTCAGCGCGTCTTCGATGTATACCTGGAGACAGCCATTGAAATAAAGAAAAAAGTTTATTTGAGGCATTACAAAATACAGCGTGAGATAATTGTCTTGTACAGCAGTGCAACAACTCGAATAGGTAGCCTACCTATTCCAGTAGGTACCTAAGGTAGGTCACTTGGCGCATCGCGCCGCGCGGTGCGTCACGAGATTGTTAGTTGATGGAGAGGCGTTCCGAGAAACCAGCGACGGGGCCCGAGTCGGTGGTCGCGGTGTCACAGGCAATAATACAATCATATAGCGATATATGGTCTCGTTTCACGAATATCATCGCGTGCTTCGCCGCGTGTCTACATGTAACTGCGCGTGCACGACGCCGGGTGCCCCGCCGCGTGCTCCGCCAGTTAACACTCTCATACTTGGCCATAATGTTTGAATTGACAGCGCGACGCGACACGCAACACGCCGCGTCTCCAGAAAAGCTCAGACACAAACCTCTAGTGTAAACATCTGAGGTATAAGTCTCGCAAATTACTACAGCGCTGGAACCATGTCTCGAAATGTCATTAACATCGAAATGACGTCATTTTGACGTCAGCCGAAATAAAAATATACCCTCAGCTCGAAACTTCAGTCTAGTGCTGACGTCACTAAAATGGTGACCACGCGCATTAGCTATTTGCGGGACTTATACCAGATGCTCACCAGAGAGGTTGTTGCTGTACAGCATGTTACCTTTATGAAAGTGTCCGGCCAGTTGTTGCTGTCCCGGTGCCCCGCGTACAGCATGTTGCAGGCCAGCACGAACACGAGCGGGTTGCCCTTGCTCTTGAAGGCTGCCCCCTGCTCCCTCTTCAGCAACGTGCACAGTGTTTGTGTGACCGTCTCGTGGGCGAACATGTTGGGGCGGATCTTGGTCAGGTAGAGCATACTCATGCACAATATGGGGTCTGGTTTGGAGCGCTGGGACTTGAGGAGACGTATTGAGCCAGTGAGAAGGCCCAACTGTGAACAAATTAAAACATAGTGTTTGAAGGTGTAGCCTAATACAATAAAAGTGCGAGTCAGGCTCGCGCACCAAGGGTTCCGCAGTACAGTCGTATTTTTTCGACATTTTGCACGATAAATCAAAAACTATGATTCATAAAAATAAATCTGTACCCTTATTATAAATGCGAAAGTGTGTTTGTTTCTTGGTTTCTCTTTCAATCACGTCGCAACGGTGCAACGGAGTGACGTGTTCTTTTGCATGTGTATAGATAAAGACCTGAAGAGTGACATTAGGCTACTTTTTATCCTGGAAAATGAAAGAGTTTCCACAGGATTTTTAAAAACCTAATTCCACGCAAACGAAGTCGCGGGCATCAGCTAGTTTATAATAAATTCGTACGGTGCGGAGATATAACACTATGCACTTTTTAATTTTTTTTAATTTGGATGGCAACCAATTTTAAAATCCGCCATTTTGTTTTTTATTATTTGTTGTTATAGCCACCATAAAAATACACACTGAAACTATCAACTCTGCCTATTATGTTCATATGGTTCATGAGATACAGAGATTTAGCAATAGGGTCTCATTGTCACACCTTGGGTACAGAACCCTGAAAAAGACATCATTTTTAAAAAAAATTAAAGATAGCGAGCAAATCAGCAGGTGGGTCACCTGATGTTAAGTGATGAATTCTGTTGTAAAAGGAACAACAATCTACAAACCAATTTGTCCGAATTATGTGTATCCAAAGCCTGCAGCACATTGGGCACCAGGTCCACCGGGTCTACTTCCAACGAGGTGCCGGTGACGGCCTCCGCCGGCGAGCCGATGCGCGCCCGTTTGCTGGGCGGCGCGCTGCCGAACCCTGCTGGTTCACGCTTTCTTTCACCCACTCCTTATACAATTTAAAAGTTTACTGTAGTAAGAAATAAGACATGTGGAAGGAAAAAGAGCAGATCAAAACCAAAGGAAAGGTGGATAGATTGCGTGAAGAGGATATGTGTATACAAGTAAAAGGGGTAGATAAAGTTTTGGCGTATGATAGAAGAGTGGAGGAAAAAGACATGTTGTTCTGACCCTACATAGCATGGGATAGAACTAGACAAAGAAGAGTAATAAATTGGATAGTAGTGATAACCTAGTGGTTGAGTTATCAGCCTTCTATTTGGAGGGCCAGGAGTTCGATTTTCGATTTGGGCATTTCAGAGTTATTTGCATTTTAAGCGTGACAGAGTGACCATAACAAAAATATAAATGCCACCAGGTCTCTGATTTAAAAACAAATTTCAAATGGAATGCGATGTGTAGTACAAATTGTCTGAAGAATTTGGACATTCTGATCCAGCAAATTACTGGTTTAGCGTGCATGCGGTGAACATCAGAAGCAGACTCCAGCAAAGTTCTGACGGAATAGTGCCTCCTGATGCATCTCAGATATTTCTGATAGTAAATACAGCCGATAGTCTTGAATAAGTACCTACCACTTGTAGAAGGTTTATGAATATTCCTCTTTTCCGAGTCGCGGGACACCACAACAGTGGATTTACTGCCCAAAGCGAAGATGTCCTGAGGGTGCTGTGGGGCTTTGCTCTTGCCCCCGCGGCCGGTTGATGACATTTTTCCGCGCTCCATATTTTCTTGTCCACCGTTCAGTTGTTAGCACGCATGTTAGCACCTAGCATATCACGATTAGGTCAACTTTTACCTAAAAAAATATTTTAAATATATTTATGTGCAAACATACAGGCAAACGAAGCTTTCGTAGCATTTTTGTATGAAATGGATGACTGAAATGGACACAACAGCAACCACAGAGTAATAGCTCATTAATTAGGTTATTCTCTTTGACTGTAAATAAAAATTTACTGTGCGATCATAAAAAGACAGCCGCAAAGAACCCTAGTAGCACAGATACACAGATATGCAACTAGCGTGGCCCCCTCAGTCCCTCTCGCTTAAGCAGAGGTAAGTTGTGAAATGTTATTCCGTCTATTTTACGTTCGCTTCGGCTATTGTAGCCTAGTATACTGCATCCCATCATTGCACAATAACTTCAAAAACAACAAAACAAATCAATTATTTCTTTAAAATACTTGAGTCAACATAACCTTTGTTTGTCAAGATCTCACGTACAAATACATCTTGACAAACAAAAAAGTGGCCACGGTGATAAGGACAAAACTTTATCATTTTGTCACGTTCTAATAAGAGCTTAAATGTATTTAGCTATCTCGCTCTAACAGTAAGAGTCACAATAGGGCTACTTCTAAAGGTATTTTTTCTGCTACTTGTTTGGTTATGTTGGCAGTACTGTCTATCTGTCAATGTTAGTGTTATAATGTTGGTATTAAATCATGCGGTCCAATTCATATACTTTTGATTTTTCGGTTTTGTATGAAAGTCCCGTCTCTTAAAACGTAGTGATTAACTAACATACTCTCTGTTGGATGAATGTTATGTATGGAAATGTGATGGAAATATTGTCAGAGTGCGCTCTATAGATTTCACCATTTCACCATGATTTACCCATATTTTACCCGATTCCACCCATAGAGTAAAGGCAAGTTGTGTCAATAGTATTAGCTCTGTGAGCATTAATGTCACTGTTAGCCACAGACCAATCCGCTGTCAACGTCAAAAAAAAATCGTTAATCGCGTTGTATTTCCGAATTCCGATCCATCCGATTCCGCATTATTCCGCATCGTCAGCAATCGATTTCACCGTATTTTGTATTAAAAGAACATGTGTTTTATTAATTATCATAATACAATACACAGTAATTAACTTAAAGCAATGTGTAGTTTGTTACGCCTGTTACATTGTGTGTGAGTCAGCGAGGAATATAAACAATGGAACCCCCGTGTCCGTTACTGGTTGCGGTAATTTTCTTGTACATTAATTATGCTAGTACAGACCGGGGCGACTACATCGGCTGCTATAGGTTCAAAGAAGACGTGTTGAATACTCACACAGGGCAGTCTGTGGACGTATGCTTATCGGCCTGCGAACAAGTGTATTACAAGTACGCTCTAATAGGTAATGAGTCGACTTGTTTCTGTGGGAACGAGCCCGGGCAGTTTAAGCTCGAGCTAGACTCGTGTGATACGCCGTGTCCGAAGAACGAGACACAGAAATGTGGCGGAGACAACGCAGCCAGCGTGTACGACACAGAGGTGACGGCGCCAGGCCCCCCCATGTCCATACAGGTGCTGAACATCACCGAAACAACCGTGAGGCTGCGCTGGACGCCGCCGCAAGCCTTCACACGCATCACAGGGTATGTCATCAAAGCTTCCGTAGTGGAAACATATGCCACCGCAGCCCTCCTGCCAGTCGCTTGGGCAGTACCCAACACCACTCTCCAATCAGAACTGCCAAATCTTCAACCCGGTTCTGTGTACAATATAAGCGTGGCCGCAACTAATTATAAAGAAGAAGGTGCCAGCATTGGAACCGTGGTCGAAACAATCATCGGCACTCCAGATCCGAGCCCTCCCAATATAGAAATGAGAGAGAGGCACGGCGATGAGATGCTTGTCCATATTCCTGAAGCAAAAAATGTGAATGGCCCTGTCTCTATGTACAGAATCGTAGTATCCATAGAGCTCTACCAGCAGGGCATCATAATAGAAAACCTCGGCAATCACTCCTATGCAGACGAGCAAGGTCTTCCTTACTACATCACTGCAGAGCTAGACCCGGACGACATCAAGAATGACTTCATAATAGGCAACGGAAGAACTTACAATGGGTACTACAATGCTCCCCTACCTCTGACCAATGATATAGAGGTTTCACTCGGAGTTGTCAGTGAAAAAAATCATGTGAAGAAAGTCAGGTATGCTGAGTCAACAAAGAAGATAATTTTAAATATTAATGAGATTGAGGAGTACTCTCCCATGGTGGTGGCGCTCGGCGCGGGCATAGCAATAGGTGTGGTGCTGCTCTTGATAGGTGTCGGCGCGCTCATAGTCTTGAGAAAGAAGATTCACATGGTGCGGATGCAGAGATGCTCTCAATCCATGCCTTTGAGCCTGAGTGAGCCGTGCATGGAGATAGAGAACTCAGGATTCCTTCAGGAACAAGACGAAAGAGTGGATTACTATGGCAATTTGAAACGTAAACTCTGGAATATTCCTAGAGACTTGATAGAAATAGATATTTCTTGCGTAGTCGGCTTGGGAAGCTATGGAAAGTTCACTAGAGGCAAAGTCCAGCAGCACGGTGCTCAAACTCCCGGCTTAGTCCAGGTCATATCCGACAGGGACCTGGAGAAACCGGACAAGAAACTGATGCTTCAAGAACTGGACCTACTCATTAAATCTAACGAGCACGAAAACCTGATCGCCTTTATCGGTATCTGTGAGACGAGCACAACACTGTTTGTAGTTTTACAGGACACAAAAATTACCCTCAAAGAGTTACTGTTGCAGAGTAGACATAGAGATCTTCAGAACAATAAATTTTGCCTTCTGAGTGAAAGCAAAGCTGTCCAGGTTTGTGTGGACGTGGCGAGCGGGATGGAATATTTGCACACCAAAAAAATTATGCACAAAAGGTTGAGTTGCAGGAACATAGTGATTGGTGACAACGGGGTGGCTAAAGTTGCAGGATTCGGACTCTCTCACATCCGTCCTCTGCATGAGACTCCGGATTATACTCGATGGACTTCACATGAAATGTTACGACAGAGCCGATTTAATTTTAAAGCAGATGTTTGGTCGTATGGTGTGCTCGTGTGGGAGGCTTTGACTATAGGAGCGACACCGTATGCTCACACAGGGAACAAGGATGTGGCAGCCAGGGTTTTGAGGGGCATGCGTCCTTCTCAACCATCTTATGTTGCTGATGGACTCTTCCAGTTGTGCTTACAGTGTTGGCAAGTGGACCCGGATGAGAGACCCCCCTTCTCCTCCCTCCTGAATGAGCTGACTCACTTTGCGGAGGGGCCGGGGTCCAGTTGTCTCAGCTTTACTCATTACAACGGGTTCAGCTATGAACCTCACGTGCCACAGTATGAAATTGTAACATGAAGACTTACTAATAGCTGTACGATGTACTTCACTATTTCATCAGAAATACTTTTGTAAACATAAGGCCTAGTATCCACCAAAGCAGAGATCTGGGTAGCAGCACAATGAGATTATTGATAGATGACATGATAATTTTTTGTCATCTGTCAATCATTAATCTGATTGGTCTCCTTAACACATCGCTTAAGTGGATACCAGGCTTAACTTATTTATAAGAATCACATGGCACTAAAATTGATATTATTTGGAAATATAATGTAGGCAGCTAATAGAATGTAGTATATCTATTGTAGTGTAAAAAAACTTTATTTCATTGGCCTACAATGTATAGGCAATAATAATCCAAAGATTGCTTTTGACCATGTAATTTGACCTAAACGTTTTTCTGCTATGAATGACTTGTACATATATTATCATACTTAGCTTATGTCAACTGTGTTTTGCGATATGCAGTGCCCATTGTTAGGAGTTAGTCAAAAGCAACATTACTTATGTTACAGTTCTTGCATTTTACGAACGCGAGTGGTCGTGGTTCATGCTTGCCGTTTATGTCGTACCTATCGGTACTCAGACTAAGGATTAAGGAGACTTGGTATCAAAATAATAATACCTTGTTAGAACAAGGTAGGTGTATAGAAAAACTATGAAAAGTGATAAAGACAAAAACACATTTTTTGTCTTTGTCATAGTACCTCTGTGATAGTAATTTATTGCGAATATTACGAGTTTTTATTTAGTTTTCTGTTTTAAATTTAGTATTGAAGGTGTGTAGAAGCCTTTTATGTTGCATTGCTGTGTAAAAGTTGTAGCGAGCGCAAATTATGAAACATAAGCTTTCATACGTAAGTGATTTCTTTTGTTGTTTTGTCCCTTTCGGTATACGCGTCTGACAAGTCAACTTGATTCTTTGGCTGAGTATTGGTATAACTAAGGTACAGTAAATGTGTGTGTACCAAGCGCTTGCTCTTGACTGATTGGTCCGACATGCACGCACACTTACGCAATGTCCGTGTCTACGACGTATCACGTAACCACAAGTACAGTTCACTCGCCTTCGTGAATTGCAATTGTACCTTGTAAATAATGTAGGACTTAATATAGTATGTAATGTATTGGTACACCTTGACACATACTGACATATTAGATTAGCTAACATATTACATAGCTTACTCACTAGTTAATAGCTCAGATCATATTTCATATTACTGAAATGAAGACAAGACCCACAGTGTAGTTATATTGAGTAGGTATTGGTCACAGAATTTATAACATGTATAGAAGTGGTAAAAAAGCGTCAGGTTGTTTCCACGCAGCCTATAACATCAGTGCACATTTTTATTAAAACACACGGTGTGTTGCCACCAAAAAAACAAAAACAATTTAAACTAATAACTAGGTAATTTAACATTTTGACAGTTTTTGTATGAGATTTCTCAAAACTCGTTATTTAAAATAAGTAAAGTAACAGAGACGCGTGTCTCTCTGTTCCGCTTCAGAGGAAATATACCCTTCTCTGAACCATTTTCTCCTATAAGACAGGAGGCCTTCGCTCAGTAGAGAAACAATAATAGACTTGTGATGATGTAGTTTAAAGATTACGATTTTTTTCGTAATGAAATTGTAAAAAATATTTATTAACCAAAAACAGTAATAGAAAGGAGATTTCGAAATAAATTTTAAAATTTGTATCAATAGTTGCGTCTCCTTGAGAATCGCGCCCTGAAAGATGCGGTCTGAGATTCCGTCGATTGCGCAATATCTGTTAGCTATTAAAAAACATTTCGAAATTTCCTTCAAGTGTAATCAAACACTTTATGTAAATCTTATACTTATTATCTTAAAAAATAATGTCTGTCTGTTCGTTATCTATGCGTTCGTGCATCGTTCATCTGAGAGTTGATCATCTGAGAGTTGAAACTTCATACAGTTGACACTTGGGAGCTTTATCAACGTAGGTAAAGTCCGCGAGTCGTATTGCATTTGCGACGTATTATGGGGCATTATACATATAAGTAGTTGTACAAAATAAAAATAATTGAAATAGGGTTTTGAACTAACAAGTACGTAGGTATCTATTATCGCGAGCTAGTTGAACTGGCGCCAATTTTGTTGATAACCCGAATCGTAGGTAGGTACGTGTTACAAATATTAAGCGATATCTTGGCGTGCTATGAATGTATGCTAAACGACGAATACCTGCCTACTAAAGGTGCCAACGCACCTCAGCTGCGCTGCAGGGCGCGTCACTAAAA
Source organism: Maniola hyperantus (assembly GCF_902806685.2). Lineage (NCBI taxonomy): Eukaryota > Metazoa > Arthropoda > Insecta > Lepidoptera > Nymphalidae > Maniola > Maniola hyperantus. The sequence goes on along the minus strand of NC_048553.1, from coordinate 639,889 downwards.
TTTCAGAATACTTTTTCTGATAACTTGTTTGACAACGGTTTTTTTAAACTTAAGACTTAAATAGCTTTAATTCAACATTTTGTTGATTGAGGGTAGTTTCGACTAAATTCCATACTTTGCATGAATTGACTGCAGGCATCGATATAAATGACAAGATATGGTCAAGCGAACAAAAATTTTCACGGTTTTGAAACCAAATAAATCAGTGCCACCTCTTAGTGTTATCGCACTTATATTAATTAATTATCTCTGACAGAAGTCACGTGATGTATTGCATCACCATCTTGAGGCGATGCGCGATGGTAGGTATATGAATACGCGTGGTTTATGAATTTTAAAGCTAGTCTGCGTTCAGACCGCAGACTCATTCGACTATTAAATGCTTTGCGTTTAGGTCGCTATTTTTAATGATTGGTTGTAATGGTAAATTTGTGCCCTGATCAGGTTAATGTTGTAGTTAGGTTGGTATAAAAAGTAAAACCTCTCGGTAAGCTCTGCGCGTGTGACCAATGTCTGCGCGCAAGTTTAAAGGAGAGGACAGTCCAATAACCAATCCAAAAATAGTTTATAATGCCCTGCTTTTCTGTCTCGCTTTTAAACTCACTTCTGGTACCCTTTTATTAGATACTAATGAACCACCCGTTTGAAATCCAGATGTCACTGAGGTTGCATTGGTGCTAAAGCACCACTGAGTCGGTGCCATTTTGTTTGTTCAATAGCCCTGTCCATACGAAGTAATATGTAAGTCAATGACTGCAGGACAGTTTCTGCCAAATGCTGAACTTTAATTAAATTAAGGTCCCCCTTAAAATGTAAGATGGTTTTATATAGCGATATAAACACGACGCGCGACGGTGAATCTTATTTGAATCTCAAGAATTACATTCCTTGACATTTATTTTATACGTAGGTAGGTACTTAATTTTATATTTGTTTATTGTAATTTTATTTGTATATTTTTGTACACTGAGTGTTGTAAATGTAAATCCGTCCATATACAAACTTACCTTTGTAATTTGTATATTTTTATACGAACCTCGTTGTATTTATTACCTTGCCTTCATAGCAAACGCGACCTGCTAAATAAACACTTATTTCAAAATGTGAGATTGTTTTATTGAAATCCATGAATCTATATACTTACCTATGGATAGAGCGCTCTTAACTTATTAGTTCTTGCAATTCACGAAGGCGAGTGGACTTTACTTGTGGTTACGTCGGATACGCGGGCATTGCGTATGTGTGCGTGCATGTCCAATCAGTCGCGAGCAAGCGCTCGCAAACACATTTTGTACCTTACTTATACCGATACGACTTCAACACAAGCATGGGTCACTCGCCTTCGTGAATTGCAAGAACTGTACTCTGAAGGAAATAGCAATTGCCCGCACTAGCCCAGTGCGGGATAGCGCGGGCGCTGTGGGAGACGTCTCCCCTCCACGACTCACCTCATACCCCGATTGACATGTCAACCTGTCGTGAACTATACATAAATACTTATCGCTATCCTACTTCAATTGCCTAACAAAAGCGAGAGGTCGGAGTAGGTTAAGTCCTACTTGCTTGATTCTATTCGATTTTAATGTATAATACATTCAGTAAGGGTAGGGGGTGAAATAGAATAAAACAAAGATATAATTATTTTGCATTTATTTAATGTTAATATAATTATTATAGACAATGTTCAAGGTACCCTTTTAATTGGTTTTCGAGCTTTTAACACTAAGACATTGTAACCTTCTTATTGACCTTATCATTAGGATATTGCAAAATAACAGTAAACTAGAAAACCCTCGACGATACAACTAAACAAATAGACTTTGACTAAAATATAGCGAATCTTTAAATTCAAAACATAGCATTTCAACTTATACAATTATATATCTCGCACAGAACGTCACAGACCCGTTTACAGTAAACCGAGTTAACAAAAAATAATGAATAATAAAATATTACAAGTCCTCCATTGAATCTGTACAGCAACAAATGTATCAACATATGATATACTCGACGGTGCGAGTCACTTATAATACGCAACAAGGTACAATTCAATACAATTAGTTTAACAATCAGCTCAACACGTGTAAAGAGCGGCCGCCCGCGACTCCGCCGCCCGATGACGACTCTCCCTAGTCCCCACGAGGGACGCGTTCGGTGATGTCGGTATGCGCGAGTTGATTCCTCAGTCTTAATAAATTGATGACAATGAGCAAGGAGAAACGCAAATGAAACGAATGGCGTGCAATTATATACAGATACGAGGCGCGGGAGTCTCGGGCCGCCGTGTTGAGTCGACTTGAACGCACAGCCATGTTCCTCCGGATCGAGCCGCGTCTGTCGGCCGGCCTCGCTCGTTACGTCACTGAACAATGATACTAGCTACCTTAGCCTACGACATCGAACCTAACTTACAGCGGTGGCGACGCGCCGCGGTGTCTGACACACCCGTAACTCGGCAACGACGGTGTTGATACTAGCGATGCGCGATTCAGTCAAATAACAATCGAACCATTGCTTTTATTATTCGATAACAATTGAACAATCGAAAGTTGTGGGTCTGGGACGTTGAATAGAAAATCGATTGCAATTGCGCAACTGACTTTGATTTTCGATTTATTCGTTCCAGCACAGAAGATATAATAGTACTGGTTCCAGGCTGTACGCTCCGCATTTGTAAATTTTACAATCGAAAAATTTAACAATTATTAGTGAATTACCTAGTGATTTTTATTTGTGAATACGAATAAATCGACACTCGATTGTTTAATTGTTCAATTCATATTTGATTGTTTTTTTGCAGCAATCGCCCATCGTTAGTCGACACCGCGCCGATGTGAGCGCTGTGCGCTATTGCCAAGTTGCCCATGTGTACCAGCTCGCCGGCGGACGTCACGCGGGATGTCGGGACACTATTTATTATCTCTCCACGCGATAAAATTTTAAATTCAGATAATGTTACCGCACTAAGAATTATTTTTTTGTTATTCACGACGATATACTCTCAAATATTGTAACAACTTCAGTATAACAACGTTAACATTTTTTTTCCAGTATTTTTAATTAAAATTATCTATTTTATTACACACACCCCGATGTGTCGTTTACTCTTCGATATCAATTAATTTTAACTAACTAGTTTTCGATTGTTAACTTTTCACCTTTCGAAATGTTCTTTACATTGCCCCTACTCGCTACTCGCGAACGACTCTGTTGTCAAATCGCACACATTTTTAATTGTTTTGTTATAAATAAGTTACAACGTTAATTTGTTTAGTACTTTAAAGAGAATACAATAACACGACTAGAGATCTATTATAATTCAACAATCTTAAAATTGTGTAAAACATTCGATAATAATTTACAATAATATGATTCGGGAAGAAGTATATGGGGGAAAATTTTAGATGGAATGTCTTATATAGGTCATACTCTGAGCGCGAAACGAACAGGTATATAGTCGTCTCTGTCACACGTTCGGCGCGCAGAGTACTGATGGAAACATTGTAAAGAACAAATCAACAATGAAAGGAAGAGATGAAAGTAAAGGAGCGATGTATGCAAATGTGTCGGTAGTAATTATAATAATAGAAGTTGATAGTTGTATACCGAGAGTACCCCGCGAGCCCCGAGGGGCCGCGGCGGAGTCCGCTCGCTCAGCGCGGCAGTCATTGCGACCGGCCGCAATGCTCATCGCGACCGGTCGCAATGCCCGACACGACTTCGCAACAACTCTTGTGCAATATGAAAGAGCTACGTAACGTGAAAAGTTTTCAAACTACATAAATGTTATTTATTTATTTAGTAATCCGAATGTGCTCACAACCTACCCCGCTGATGCGACTTCGGACGATCGAGGCAGCCACACGCCTAGCGGCATTGCGTTACGATCTATGGTTACAGATAACACATTTTCTACTTTCCATTCCATTTTCACAATTCCTTATTATTTTCTTCGTTAGCTTCTTTAAAATTTTGTACTAAAGGAGATGGTCCACAAATGTAAGACCAAAAACCCAGAATCGATTGGGACAAACTGGGTACCAACAGATTCATTGTAACGCAGGAACAACCCCACCGAAAGGGCAACGCCCGAAATCAATACGAACTGCTGACAAAGTATGTATGAAGAACCATGACTACCTCGGAATTTTTACCAGTTATATCAGTAATATAATAACGATAATACCTGTTGGTACCCAGTTTTCCCTAACCAATCTATTCTGGGTTTTTGGACCCTCCTTTTATATTTCCTAAAATTATTGCAAAGGGCGTTTAAGATCTTTCGAATAACTTTAAATCAATTCAAAACCAAAAAAACTTGTACTAAGCCATGTCGATGAAATTATTGCAAAATATCTTCGGTTTTTGCATCTAGGTTACCTAAACAATAGATCGTAAAGATATGCAGTTAAAAGTATGGCCGCCTTTATTTCACATTTTGTTTCCGAATAATTGACGTATTGTCTTACACGTAGTGACTAATCGAGTTTTTTTTTTTAATAAAATTGAGCTTGTCAAATCGACTTCACAGGCAATACGCGTCAGGGGGTTCGGAACTCGCAAACTACAAACTATTGATCCGCTGTACTTGTAGTAATCTTGACGAGCTGTACATTGTAGCCAATAGCGGATCGATTGAGTTATAAAATTGCAATCGTCACTTTTATTTATTTATAGACAAGCGCTCGGCTGCGATCAGATCTTCTGGCAAGTGATGATGCAGCCTAAGATGGAGCGCGTTTGCCTAGAAGCTGCCTATTCACTCTTGACTTGAAGATACCCATATTATAATTGGAGGGGAAAACTGATGCTGGAAGGGTGTTCCAAATCTTGGCGGTTCGAATTAGAAATGTTTAGGAAATGATATTTTCAGAAGCTGCCTATTCACTATTTACTTGAAGATACATATATTACAAGTGGAAGGGAAAACAGATGCTGGAAGGGCGTGCCATATCATAGCGGTTCGAATTAGAAACACGTGTCCGTTTCGACTACGTACGGGTGCAGAATCTGACGATCACTTATAGGTTTATCATACCCATGAATTGCCTACCTTGGTCAGCTAACGTGCCCTTGTTAACCAAACAAGTAACAACCCAGTCAGTCCGTACCCGACTAAGTTATCGGCCGACCAAAAGTCTAGTTTGCGGAGGACCTCACCCCATACGCCCCGTAGGTTCACATGCTCGCGACTCTACTATTTCTTATGGACGTAGCCAGATTAGAAAGCGTTTCCCAGTATAATTGACATTAGAGATAGTTAATATAGAAATCTACAAACCTTTAAGTGCCGTTAAGTTAATGAAGAAAATTGTTGTTGTTAACGCATCAACTGTCCTTATTTTTCGAACTGAGTGCAACTATTAGTTTTCAGGATGCCTCCATTAGAGCTCTGGCCACGTCCTAGACCTATTTCCGTAAACGGAAGTAACCCGTTGTTATTAAAACTGATCGCACATTGCACAAAGTCGCACACGGAAGCAATGCATGTTTCAGTACGGTAAATTGTGAATCAATTACTACGCATCTGCACATTGCACGCTCGAAAAAAAATACGTTTTATAAGAGTGTTGCAATTTATTTAGTCAGCGTTGTGCAGTGGGAGAAATGCATTGCTTGCAACTCAAGGGTAGGCTTACCAGATCAGAATAACAGTTTTACAGTAAAAAATCAATAAATTTTCGGACATTATTTGTCTTCAACTGTCGATAACATCTTTTATCATTTAAAAAAAAAATGAAATAACAGCCATGTAAAATGACGAATATTCCCCTTTCCTCTCCAACTAAGCACCAAGCTTGTGCTAGGAGTAGGTACGACAATAGTGCAACGGGCGGGGTTTGAACCGTCGACCTTTCGGTTTTCAGTACACTTCTTTACCCGTTGATCTACTGAGGCTCTCATTATAGACAACACGACACAGGACTATAATTCTGGACGTGCTAGGAAATTTTTTATGATCTGGCAACCCTACTGGAGGGGCGCGATATGCGATCAGTTGTATAAGTTGCAATGACTCGCTCGCTGCCAATTCGCAGTCGCGAACATGTCAACCGTTAGTTTAATTGACACTAGACGATATCTGTAACTACCCCCAAATATACAATACGAGATGAGAAAGTCGAAAAACACCAGAGAGTTCGAACAGCGTACCTAATTATACATTAGAAAGATCGAATATATACTACAACTAGCTACTTGAATGGAACTACGATGCAATGGTACCTACATAACACACGTATAATAATACACAGTAACAATACCACAACAATATATCGAGATGTCGTTGGACAGTTGGTATACTTACAACAATATTTTTTTAATTATTTAATAATAATAATAATTAATTAATTTTACTATTATTTAATTATATTTTGTATTCACGGAAGTTCGAGGTCATGGCGTCTACGCGTCGCAACAAGTTAGCTAAGAATCGTCTCTCAATTCCTTATCTTATAACACTACAAATTAGTTTTTAAGCCGATCTGTACTAATATACATACTGTATACAATATACATATATATGTTTATCTCGCAACAGTTACTATTCGTTTGTACTTCAGTCGCGATAAGTAAACAACGCCACACACGCAAAGCTTCCCGCCGTGAGCGCGCTACGATCGCACCCAAACGAACTCATTTCCAAATCTATATATTTGTCCTAATTGCACCGCGTGACGCGTGACGCGTGACGCGTGACGCGTGACGCGTCGTAACGTCGGGTCGGAGTCGAACCGCGACAACAGTCGCACACCATTCGAACCTTAAAATCGTGTCACGACGAGAAAGCTTTACTCAACCAGATCCTGCAAAGTAACCTTGAATAATTTTGGCGCCCGACCGGGGGCCATGTTGGCGCCCGACCGGGGGCCACCCCTTCGGAGCACGATCAAAGTCACCGTTTTATGTCTATCTACAACGATGGCACTTCTGAGGTAAGCGAACAACTAAAAACTATTTTCCCACGCGGCTTTTCTACGCTAACTGCAACTGACCCAAGTACCTTGACAGAGTCGAACGAAAGAATCACAGCTTATTATTATTATATCGGTTCCACCGTACGGAGACGTTCCGACTACACCATGGCGCTCAAAATAAACTATCGATTCAATTAGATCGTAACTGTAAATAAGAATATTCAATATTGTCATCTCGAATAATACATAGAAATCTGCTTTAAAACCTTTAAAATATATAACTCTCTACTATTATGGACATGCATCTTTTTTATTATTAAAATTGTACTTACATTTTAAGACAAAACTTTAGACCGACGACAAATGAACGATTACGAAACGATCCTACGATACGACAATAAAATATTACAAACGTATAAAAAATAAAGATCTTTACCGCGAGAAACAGGAATGATCGATCTCTCCGCGAACATCCGACTCGCGAATATCAATTGTCAAAACGATAAAATCAAATATTATAACATTTTTGCATTGCACGTAAAACATAAAAAATTTATGACAAAGAAATAAAATTAAATACCAACTTTGGTTAATATATTATCTATCCGGCTCCCTCGCCCGGGGACCGGCTCTAAAATATTAAAATATAAATTCAAATGTAACTCTAAGTATGTCACAATACACTAACAAAGAATAACTTATCAATGGTAACATTTACAATGAAATCAACTTCGTAAATAAAAACATTACTCGGTGAACGATATAAAACATAACGTGTATGGAATAGGAATATCCGTGATAGGAGTTATCACAATCGTATTTAACCATTACATCTTATCAACGACAGGTCCGCCAGGCAGACCCGGAAACGTAAAATATAGCGACAATAATCAACACTAATATGCCGTACGTAAACCTATTATCATTACACGTAAACCTATGTACTCATTAACCTTGTAAACAGAGGCTCAGGCCTCGGTCGGTCGAACGAACAATGAACTTAACTACTCTCAGGTAACTCGCGTCGCTGACGGCTGACGGCTCGCTGCGCGGGTGCGGGTGCGGGCGCGGGCGTGGCGGTGCGGACGCTTGACTAGAACAACTAGCGGGGCGTGGCGACGCGCGCTACTGCATGAGGCCGGTGAGCGCGTTGTGGCGCGTGCGCTTCAGCTCCTCCTCCTGGATCTTCTGCTCGATGAGGTAGTGCGCGTTGCTGATGGCGGTCTGCGAGCCGCTGATGGTGACGATGCGGTTGCGCGTGCCGGGCGCGAACGTGCCCTTCTTCGAGATCTGGATGTTCGCGCCCGACATCTGCTGGATCTCCACGAGGCTGCGCCCGCCGGGGCCTACGGAACACACCATCCACTCTTGTACTGTGCTGTTGACTGTTACAAACTAAGGCTTGTTTTGTGATGACAGATTTGTTTGGTGATGACAGATTCTTGCCAGGATTTCTTACATTTTTAAAAGGTGGTGGGTACTGAATGATGGGACGATCGACATAAGATACTTGCCGTGATTTTATAAATTTTTAAAAGATGGACGACGGGACAATCGCAATACTTTTATAAGAATTGTAATAAAACAAAATTGTGGTGTTTGTATGGCGAGGACACGTACCGAAGATAGTGTTGATGATGACCTCGGTGTACCAACGTTCCTGGACAGCAGCAGCAGACTCCCCGTGACACTGGTATATACGTGTGGTTATAATATTATTATGTAAGGGAGAGGGGAGCACAAACCAAGGATGACGCCACCATGGCATAAGCGATCTCCACCTGGAGATCTGCAGCGTGGAGCTCTTGGACAACGGCAGCAAGCTCGCCGTGCGACTGGCGTGTGTGGTGTGAGGTGAGGATGAGGGGGGCACGTACCGAGGATGGCGCCGACGATGACCTCGGCGATCTCCACGTTCTTGGAGTCCTTGGCGCCCGCGTCGGCCGGCGTGGGGCTCTTGGACAGCGGCAGCAGGCTGGCGGACGGGAAGGCGGGCACGGCGCCGCCCGACAGCGAGATGGGCGCCACGGCTGGGGGGCGAAGCGCCTCGAATGCAACCTCCGCGAAACGCTCTAAGCCGCAGGCCCCGCCGCGCGCGCCGCCTGCGGAGCGTCCTCAGTCACCGCGCGCCGCCAGCGACGCGAGCCGCCCGCGGACCGCGAGCCGCGCGCCGCGAGCTTACATTAGAACGTTTCGCGCTGTTGCGGACACAATACGTTAGCGGCGCACTCGCCCGCCCGCACAGCGCCCGACTGCCCCGCCTACCCCCGCCCCGAGCCAATCCGCGCGCCCCACCGGGCCTATGCTAATGCACGTACAACATCCCCCCGCCCTAGAGCTAACTCGGAACATATCGTCGCTTTAGTTGACCCGTCCCGAACCCGATAACAGTGCTATCTAGGGAAATGCAACGAAAAATCTAATGAGATCAAAGTTTAACTAATTCTTACTCTATAAGCTGTCAATCTATAATAATAAAAAGATAATGTAACTACGAAATGAGATAAATTTTGTTAGGCTGTTCTAAAAAGTCGAAATATAAATCAATTTTTTTGATTTAGGTTATTCTACAACATTATATGCAACATTTTGAGCCGATTAGGTAAGAGGAGACGAAACAAAAGCAACTAAAACGTACACCAGCATAACCCACGTGAGAGTCAAAATTTCGTGAGTGTCGTGAATTTTGAGTTTGTCTGTCTGTATGCAAAGATATCGGCAGCGCTGTGGTGCGGTCGAAAGAAGAAAATGTAAATGTAATTCGTTGAAAAGAACAACTTAGTCTTTTGCTGTGTAATAAGGTGAACGTGGGCATATAAAGCACTTATATTACAATATTAAAAACTACTTTACAGTTAAAAATAATTGGTAACATACTACAAAACTTATAACATAAGTAAATATTGTTATTGACATTAAAATTAACGCGTTATGTATAATTTTTTGGCATGATTATTTACCCCAAAACAGCTTAAAAATTAAATGTATGTCTATTTAATGATCATTGAAATAGTTCGCAGATAAAAGACAATAAGTTGTTCGTTTCATAAGAGCCTGGAGTGAGAAGTGGACAGCTGGACACAGATGCATTAGACAACTTACAAGAACAACCAAACATTTGGTCCAACAATGGGGCCGATTCTCTGGTACACAATCTCTAAACTAAACTAAAATGACACGTCTAAATCGATTGCTATCCCTTTCATAATGTTGCTTGCGGAAAAGGATAGCACTAGATTTAAACCTGTTAATTTAGTTTAGTTGAGAGATTGTGTACAAGAGAATCGGCCCCATTACCAGCACAAGAATGTACCTAGTTATCATTTTATTTAGTTAAATATACTCTCCTTAGATTAAGAAACAAAAAACAGTAATGTTTTAACTATCCGCTTCTTACGAATTAACTAAATATAAGAGAGGTACTATCTGTTCATAATACTTACAATATTCTGAACGTTTTAAAAACGTCCTACTTTCAAAGAATAAACGTTTTTCTTGCTATCTTTCTGCTTTCTTACTATTAGAAATATAGAAATGTATTTAAGAAAACATTACTAGGTACCTAGGTATATGAGAATACGGATCTTTAATAACATTTTAACAATGTTTGTTTGTTTGGCAATTTATATTATACTTCAGTTTTAGATAAATTGTCTAATGGCCACACAAACGTGGTCCGTCCACCGCTCGAGTGTTAAAATGTATTGCCGATAGATGGTATGGTAGAAGCAATGTCTTCGTAAATTTTGGAAAAAAATTTGAAGAGAGAAAAATCAACCAATAATATAAAGCCAATCGGGTTAAAATAATCAGCAATACAAACTGTACACCTTACATAATGGCCATGCGTTTTGAAAAAATACAATCCGCTCTTGTTATAGATTATATAGACCTAAAGAGATGACACAGATTACGGAAATAATAAAAATATAATATGAGATAGATGAGTCAAGCTAGTTTATGTGTAAACTCTATCTATCTGTAATATAGTCAATGTGGGTCAACTGTCATGTCAAGAGTACGGTTCACCTAAAATAAGGACTAAAATCGTACTTTTTAACATGATAATTCAACACACAAAGTTTAAGTCAGTCAAGTGAGAAGTCATTTTTTATGCATTATATTCAGTGGCGTGCACAGTGTTTGAAGCCAGGGTAGGCATTTGTCAGGTAGGAACCTGTTTACTGGCAGGTCATAATGAAAAATATGCATTGAGCTATTACAACTGGGGTAAGCAGTGCATTTATTCCTCTATGACCTGCACGCCACTGATTATATTCATTTTTGTTGCATTTCAAATAGATAGCGTTATTAACATGTTTAAAAGAAACTATACTATTATATACAGACACAAAAGAAATTAGTAAGTACTAAGAATTTCGCGGATGTCAATGTTTAATTAATGTGAAAAGCAATGCCGAGAAATTTAGAATATCAAAAAAATTACTTTTATCCCCAATGAATTAAAAAAAAAAAACACGGTCCCTTTACTAACACATTTTGCTATAAGCTCGCATAAAAATTTAACACCAGTAGACATTATTATTATTAACACGTAGGTACAAGAAAGAAAATATCAACAAAAACATAATAAAAAATACAGATATTCCCAGAAGAGAACACATCACCATTGCGTAGAACGACCCTGGCCTTAATAATAAAGGGTATGGTTATTATTAATAGTTACACCAATTGAAGGGAACTGTGAAATATAGCTTTGATATAAGACCTTGGACACATTATTCTATTGGAATCACTTAGCGTTCTGACACGAATAGGAATAATTTGAACCGTTTATATGTATGTATAGGTGAGTATGTGACAGGCAAAATTAGCAGAATATTCAAACTTTCCAACTTGTTTTGTGCTTACAACGGGAAAACCGGCGACCTCCGGTTCCGTAGCTAAAAAGAGTTAGGTACAGTAACAGCCCTTTCACACTGCGTCATCAAACGGGATCCTGCAAAAAACTGGACTGCCGTGTGAAAGGCGCGTAAGGGTGAGATCTATAGAGCGCACTCTGACTTAGCTTACACTTAAGACAGAGTTAAAACGAGACAGAGCTATATCTCTCACATAAATCTGTCTCGTTTTACTCAATCTTAAGTCTGAGCAAAGTCAGAGTGCGTTCTATAGATCCTAGCCTAAGTGAAGCTGAAGGAAGGGGCGACGAAGCAAATCTTCTGGCATAGCCCATTAAAAATACTCTAGGATAGGGCAGACAATGTGGCTAATTCCGTTGTACACAATCTCTAAACTAAACTAAAATGGCACGTCTAAACCTATTGCTATCCCTATCATAATGTTGCTTGCGGAAAAGGATAGCACTAGATTTAGACCTTCTAATTTAGTTTAGTTTAGAGATTGTGTACAAGAGAATCGGCCCCAATATTGTGTGGAGCCGGGAGACTCCGATTTAAAACCATTTTTAACTGATATTTTTCAGTCTAAAGTATCTAATATCAAACTACTATCAAATATTTTTAGTTAAAACTACTTTTGGCTAATCTCTATAGTGAAAGTACCTTTGACTGTTTTTAAAAAGTAGTTTAGACTGTAACATGTACATTAGATTTTTCACAATATTCGGCTAATTCTGCCACTTTATGTAAGTTTCGTTACATTGAATAATGAAACTTCAATAACTTAAGGTCATCTCAAATGCTAAGTGACTCTTTTTAACGTGTTGGACCAATTTTTGAAGTGACGTCACTTATTTAAGACCCTGTAATATTTTGTGTAGTGTTGGGTTCGTGACACCGACTGTAGTCAATATGACTTGTGCACGTGTGTGCTGCTTTAGTAGTTAGTAGTTCATGCCTGTGTTGTGTGTGTGTGATTTTATACAGAAGGTCGATATGGCTAATACTAACAGGTCGGCAATCACAGGTCTAGCGTACTTGTATTGGTAGAGGTCAGTGTATGTTGGTGTCACGTTTGAAACTTGAAAATAATAAACACTATGAAAGTGTATGGCGCCATTTCCGAGTCCCACGCGTCACTTGCGTGCGTCACTCAACGCCATTTTGAGTGTTTAGTATTTTGGCGTCAGCCGCGACGCGAAAGTCTAACTTGAGGTTCTTTATGCTCTACATCCGATACGAGTCCGAGAATTCTCTATCCGAAAAAGCAATATTTACTATTTGCGATGGGTTGTGCACTAGATCCATATTTCATTTTCCGAACACGAAAATTGGTACTATTGCACAATCCCTCGGATTCGAATCGGATGCAGTGCGTAAAGAGCCAGGCTTAAATCTATAGAGGGTATCTTGACTTTGCTCAGACTTAACAGTATTTTAAGTCTAAGTCAAATTGGGCTCTATAGGTCTCAGGCTAAGAGTACTGAAGGAGCCTGTGTGCGAATCGCTGTATATGATTGTCGAGTTCCATGTAATAGCCGGGTGGGGTTTGAGTGTTGTCGTGCGGGGACATGTAGTAGCCCCGCAGGGCGTGTGTGCGCGAGTCCTCACCGAGTTGGACCTGCGCCAGCGGGCCGAACACCGCGGACGAGTCCTGCGCGGGCAGCGGGAAGTAGGCCGCCGACAGCGGCGCCGGCAGAGCCGTGGGCAGCGCCAGGCCCAGCACGCCGTGCTTAACCAGCAGGGACAGGGCCGCGCCGATCTCGGAGATGCCGCCCTCCGAGTAGCCCGCCTGACGCAAGGCCACCTGACATCACACACATTACTAACTAAAAAAAACCATAGTTGTGGTGTGTCTCGGTAGCCCTTGACCGTAAAGGTTCGTCCGCACCTGAGCGGCGCGGCGCTTCAGCGAGCTGCACGTCGCGGCACAGAGCTTCAAAATATCATTTCTATCATTTTGTATGGCGCATATCGCACTAGAGCGGCGCTGCACAGCGCTTCACCGCGCGTTGCCGCGCGGCACGGCTGGAGAGAATATTTTGAAGCGCAGCGAAGCGACGCGCAGTGCAGTGACGCTAGTGCGACATACCCAGCGGCGCGGCACGGCGCTTCGCGCTCGTACGCGAACGGGTATAAAAGTGACGCGCAAGTGACGCGAGGTGCCGCGTACTGAAGTTGTAGTGCGGTAGGCACCGTCGAGCGGCCTGAGGTGACGCGTTCTGCAGTCGGACTGAAGCGCCGCGCCGCGCCGCTCAGGTGCGGACGAACCTTAAATCGTTACCGATGGACGATTTAATCGAATAGCAATCGAATTATTCGAGTGTTATTAATAATTGTTTCAATTGTTAAATAGCACGCGGGTCTGGAGCGATCGAAAATCGAATACCATTGCGCAAAATACACTCACAACGTCAGTATTCACTTTCGACGTCGTACGATGCTGTCTTGGTTTGCATAATTCCACATACTTGCTAGTTACAGACATCGAAAGTTAATAGTGACATTGTGAGTGTATTTTGCCGGACAGCTCGTGAAGTTTCAGCGATAAGAACAAGAAAGAGGGTAGTTCGCTACTGCCCATGACAGCTCGAACTTTATCTCTCGCAGCACCGCAGTCCCGTCGTGACCACGACCCGTGATATTGGGTTGAAATATCGACAAATAAACACATCAAATTAATCGTGGTATGTACCCGTTATCTACATTAAAATATGTCGAGGAGGTTACTTTAGTACGAGCGATAGGTACTGCCAGCAGTCTGTAGATTCTGTAGGAATATTATCTCTGAAGAAAAAGATTTCTTTAGGTTGAGTCCTCTAACTCTTGGAGCTTAATCACCTCCTCTCTCACCTTGATGTGGTCGAGCGTGTGCTGCGTGAGCGGCGACTGCGGCGGCGTGCCGGGCGGCGCCAGCGACAGCGACAACGACAGCGCGCCCAGCCCCGAGCCGTTCATGAGCACGCCGCCCACGCCGCCCACCCCGCCCACGCCACCCACGCCGCCCACCGAGCCGCCGCCCACTAGCGCGTGACTCTGTACACACATACAATCAAGTTATAAGGTACTGCGAACCAAGTTCAAAACATAACCGAATTTTCGTTTTGAACAAAAAAAAAAAAAAACGTTTAATTTTTTTCTTTACTTTACTTTCCCCGAGAAAAAAACTTCAAGACGGAAAAAAATGGAGTCAAAATAGAATTGAATAGAAATTATGTTTTTTGTATTTAAAATACTAATTACTATCTGAATTCCGCAGGAAAATAAAAATAATAATAGTTGGTTTCGATCAATAAGGATTCTACAACTGAAAATCATTGGAGGCCCTATATATAAAACATGAAAAAAATTAAAGCGACACATGTTTTTAGAAAAAAAAAGACTAATCCTAACATAAACATTATTATAAACATAGGTATAAGTTATGTTAATAAAAGTTACATATATATTAAGCAATTGTAACAAGCAAAGATAGTATAAAGTATATAAAGTAGGTAATGTGCGATATGTAGATAGTGTAGTTTAGTGTTCGTCACGGGGACGCAAGTGACGTCACGCACCACTTGGACACGCCCGCGAGTGCTTCCCATCGCGCCGAGGCTTTGACATACATACAATACATATTATACGTTAAATATATATATGGGCAATACTTATGTACCTACAGTACGCGACAGAAAGTACATATACATCGACCTTTAGAAGGAGATAGCAATTTGTAGAGCATTGTCTCTGTCGTTGAGACCGACAAAACGTCATATAGGTATGAGTGACAGAGACAATGCTCTATAAAGCCGAAATGTCATTCTAAAGGCCGATGTACATTACTTTCTGCCGCGTACTGTACGTGTGAACTAAACATAGGCAAACGGTATTCGTGAAAATATAGAATAACTCTTAAATAAGTATTTGAAACAATAAGGATATAGTCAAAATATCAGTAAATGTTAGTAAATATACAAAACAAAATCAAAATTTTTAGATATCAAAAGTTCTGCTGTTAAATTCGTTTTAATTTAAATGATCAATATTCAATATTCACATTTCACTAACGTCGATAAAAATGCAGCGACGAAATACAATAAAGTCACGAGTACAAAGGACCTAAAGATTTCACGCTGGACTCGTCCGACTCACTTATTTTAAATCCCCATTTTACCTCCTTAGGGGTTGAATTTTCAAAAATCTTAGCGGACGTCTACGTCAATAACAGCTATATGCATGCCAATATTTAGCCCGATCCGTAATAGTTTGAGCTGTGCGTTGATAGATCAGTCAGCTTTTATTTTTATATACATATGTACAGATTTTAAGCTGTGATAGGATGTCCGCCTTCTAATCTGAGGTCGGGGGTTCGATCCCGGGCACGCAACTTTAACTTTTCCGAGTTATGTGCGTTTTAAGTCATTAAATATCCCTTGCTAGTTGCTTTAACGGTGAAGGAAAACATCGTGAGGAAACCTGCATGCCTGAAAATTCTCCATAATGTTCTCAAAGGTGTGTGAAGTCTACTAAGCACATGACCAGCGTGGTAGACTATGGCCAAAACCCTTCTCTCTGAGAGGAGACCCGTGCTCTGTAGTGAGCCGGCGATGGGTTGATCATGATGATGATGATATAGATTAACAAGATTTTTTTTTTTTTTTTACTCGGATACAAGTTAGCCCTTGCTTGCATTCTCACCTGGTGGTAAGTGATGATGCAGTCTAAGATGATAGCGGGCTAACCTGGAAGGGGTATGGCGGTTTTTATTAAACCCATACCCCTTTGGTTTCTACACGGCATCGTACCGGAACGCTAAATCGCTTGGCGGCACGGCTTTGCTGGTAGGGTGGTAACTAGCCACGGCCGAAGCCTCCCACCAGACCAGACCAGAAATTATAAAATTCCAAACCCCTGCCAGGAATCGAACCCGGGACCTCCCACTATTAAGACCACAGCGCTCACCACTGCGCCAGGGAGGTCGTCAAATGTTGAATAATAGGCCTATAGTTCTAGTTATCCTCTCGACTTTGTAGGCAACTAAGTGGCATTGTTATCGTCACGCGCTATAGCTGTGTGCTGAGGAGCGCGGAGTGCAGAGTGAGAGGCGACGACAGCAACTACTGGCAACTTGCCCGAGCGAGCGCTCGTCGATAGGACTCTCGTTTATAGGACCACTACAGTATCTACCATCGTGACGAAGATAGATAGTTAGGCTATTCTTAAACAAATGTTGATTTAAAATATTATAAACTAGCTGATGCCCGCGACTTCGTACGCGTGGATTTAGGTTTTTAAAAATCCCGTTGAACTCTTTGATTTTCCGGGATAAAAAGTAGCCTATGTCACTCTCCACGTCTTTAAACATATCTATGCAAAAAATCACGTCAATCCGTTGCGACGTGATTGAAGGACAAACCAACAAACAAACACACTTTCGCATTAATAATAAGGGTACTGATGCGAAAGTGTGTCTATCAGTCAGTCGGTTAGCTTTTCACGGACCATCCGTGTAACCGAATTTGCCAAGATTTGGTACAGATATATCTTGCATCCCGGAGAAGAAAATCTCATCTATTTTTATCGTTAATATTATGTTATTCTAATTCCGTATCAGCAATACGCTTAGCTTAATTTTTTACTTAACTCTTGCAAATGTGTTGTTAGTATTAAAATATTGTTAAATTTTAGTTGCCAATAAAAATAAAAATAAAAAGATTTGCGAAGCCACAAGCCAATAAATATAAACATAATGAAGCCTAATTTTATTATTAGTAGAGTATGAAAGTATGTACCTAAAATACTAGAACTAAAAAAAATTTAGATTCTACATACGAGGGACCACTACGACTAATATTTAAACAATTTAGTAGAATATTATAGATACAGTACGCGACAAAAAGTAATGTACATCGACAATTCGAAGAAGTTAGCAGATTTGTAGAGCGTTACCCCTGTCATTGAGACCGAAAAAACGTCATATAAGTGACAGAGATAACGCACTACAAAGCCGAAATCTCATTCTAAAGGCCGATATACATTACTTTCTGCCGCGTACTGTACGGCACTTACGTAGGCCTGTCCCCAAATGAAATGGGACAAGGGCAAGAAAAAGAAGAAGATCTATAATAATATTATCTATAGATATTTAACGTCAGTGAACAACCTACATATTGAATAACCAGTAATTTCTTAGTAAAATCAACCCTAAAAACTTCTTATTTGTTTCATCATACATTCCGAAATATGTAAGGTTTCCTATTAACTTTTCTAAAAAAGTTCGTAGCCTGCCAAGCCTCAACGCGTAAATAAAATTAAAAGGCTTCACAAACTTTTAACAACTACCCTCCTCAGGATTGTTTTGCTCAAATAACTCAATTCTAATATATCGACATCCAACTAAAATATACTTATATTATTTCAATACCTTTTTGGCTTTCTTCATTATTATAATAAAGAAAGCCAATTGAATTTTCTGTTAGCTTGTGGTTCAAAAGTGCTCAAAAAGCTATTTTTTCCACGCCTGTTATAAAGTACTTAGTAGTGATTAAATGAAGTCATGATAGTATATTTTAATTATTCTTATCGAGAGTTATTCATGAATGAGACCTATTTTATATAGTATATTTCTACGGCTATACTGACGTATCCAGTCGACGTTAGCCCAACTAGTTTCGAACCCATCCGGGGTCCTTTATCAAGGGGGTCAGTTCGCGCGCGTCGCGTTTAAGACTGCGCGCACTGACCCCCTTGATAAAGGACCCCGGATAGGTTCGAAACTAGTCGGGCTAACGTCGACTGGATACGTGAGTATAGCCGTAGAAATATACTACACATAATGGAAATCACTCACGATAGTTTAAACGCTAAAATTGACCAGTTTTATTATTTTTTACGGCGACGCGGCGTGCACCATGCGTCGCGTGGTGCGTTGCGTCGAGCGTGATTGCAGAAGCAAACGCTTCTACAAGAGTCAAGAACGCTATTATACTTGGCCGTCTGAGTTAACAGGCGACGTGCAACGCGCCACGGAACGTTTTCCCGATGTTCGGGGGGTAGTTGCAAGTTTGCGCGGCCGGTAGTAGAGCGTGTCCAAGCGATCACCTCGGTCACCTCAGTGGCGGGCACGGCGTAGGGCGAGCCGGTGGGGTTGTAGTTGGCCACGGGCCCCGCCACGTCCGCGTACGACACGTTGGGGCACGAGCCCGACTGCGGGTCGTCCACCACCTTCTGCAGGATCATCACGCACGCCTTTTTGTTGTTCTCCTTCTCACCTGGAATATACAGGGAAACACTTATATTTTACATACGATAATATGTACTTGGAATCCATGGAATATAATAAAATAATTTTTTTTAAGTAAATTTTTACAAGTGCTTTTCAATCGTCATAATAATTTACCACTGGTTCGGAATGCCGTCCTACCGAGAAGAACCAGTAAGAAACATATATAAGAACAATACGCACTGCGAGAATATGCAATGCCCTTCCTTTTTCCGTTTTTCCCGCTATAATATTGATACCTTTAAGAGAAGAGTGAAAAACCACCTTCTGGGCAGGCGCGCTCCACCTTACGCTGCATCATCTGTTTGATGTGATTGCAGTCAAGCACAAGCCTATATACAGGGTGCTCCAACTAATGACGCCAATAATTTTTTTTATACTAGCTTAAGCTCGCGACTTCGACCGCGTGGACTACCCAAATTAAAAACCGTATTTCACCCCCTTAGGGGTTGAATTTTCAAAAATCCTTTCTATAAGACTACCTATAAGAACTACCTATCTGCCAAATTTCATGAGGTCAACGGGAAGTACTCTATAGGTTTTCTTGACAGACACGACAGGCAGACACTACAACGAAATGATCCTATAAGGGTTACTTTTTCCTTTTGAGGTACGGAACCCCAAAAAACGGCATTTATGGGACACGAAATTATATTTTAGAATAGGTTTATCAATTTGTTTATGTTTGAAAAAGATGAATCCGATATCATTGTGGAAAATGCCAAAAGCAGGTGATACAAACATATCAGATTACAAACCGTCGCGAAAGAAGTTCAAACGATTTATTTCATTTCAAAAGCGATAGTAGTATTTTTCGTTGAAATGTCGCGCTAAATAAATGTTCATGATATTACCAGAGTGAACTAGAGAGAGTAAACAAACAAAGCCGATATCCCTGGGGTGGGGACTTTTGAGGAGATACTTTTAAGAACATTAGAAACACATATGGCAGTTACTTATTTGGAGGTTTATTTCTTACTTTTTGTTATAAATTATCTCTGGCTATAGTGAGATTGTGCCCTTGAAGCCTCCACGAGATATTTTTGTGAACTTTACAGTTTAACTTATGAAACATGAAAATGTAGATTTTCTTGATATAATTTCCGCCAAGTCTAGCAATAAGCGCAGCGGGGCCGCGACCCATTTCATCGCGTATTCACATCTGCGCTGTAATCAAAGCCCGGCTAATGGCTGGATAATGTCGACTCCATGTTTTTTATTAAAAATATATATTTTCATATAAAATACGGACTCTTTCGACCGGCAACATGTTACACAAGTATTCTTAACGTATGCGTATACGCAGTGGCGTGCAATTCATAGAGGCATAAAAGTACTGCTTACCCTAGTTGAAACGACATTTTTCTTTATGACCTGCCATTCCATAGGTATATAAGGTGTATCTAAGGCCTATCTTACTAATGCTTACCCTGGCTTCGGACTCTGTGCACGCCACTGCGTATACGGTATAAGGCCAGCGCGGGGTGATTCGCTAACTAACTCATCAATATGGCGATCAAATGAGCTTGATGCTAAATAAATAAAACAAAACAAGGACATGGAGTTCCTCGGACCAGAATTTGTTGTTATCCCACTTCTCATGCCACAGCATCAGAAGTGGGATAACTTATAAATACGTATAACTTTAAGAGCAAGAATATTGTGTTCTTTTAAATGCTGGTTATTCAATAGTCAGATATTATTATACCAGATTAACGTAGCTGATATAAAATAGGCAGATTTTTGTACAAAACTGTAACATCAGAGGAGGTGGCCAACTTTGCAAGGATGTTTGCCCCATAAGGATTATTTCGCATTTAAAAATCGCTCCTTGATAAGGTTAACAAGACGACATAAATCAACTAATCAGTGAAGTATGACTTTTTTACACGTTAATCATGATTAATATTCCTCTTTTCCCTCCAACCATCATGCTAGTGCAACGAAGAAATCCGCTATTTTAAACTTCACGCCCAAACCATTGTTTAAGCTAAAAGTTTAAGTAATTAAAATTGTGACTCCGCGATATTGTGGAGCCCTTCCGCGTCGCTTAATTACTGCGGGCGTATGTAAATGGCACATATTCTCCCAGCTCTTTAGCCCGCGGGAGTCCCGCCCGGAACTGTGCGTGGAGCCATTAACAGACAATAGATACAAACTATATAATGAGCTAGAGTGAGCAAAACTCTCGATTTGATCCTGATTCGGCTCAGAATCAGGCTCGTTAAATATTATGCTAGGGATGACGTGAAAGTGAAAAGGAAAGTGCGTTTGTTTGTTGGTTTGTTGGTTTATTGGTTTGTCCTTCATGTCGCAACGGTACAACGGATTGACGTGATCTTTTGTATGGGTATAGAATACAGATAAAGACCTGGATAGTGACATGGCTACTTTTCATCGGAAAATCGAAGAGTTCCTACGAGTTTTTTAAAAACCTTATTCCACGCGGACGAAGTCGCGGGCATCAGCTAGTTATATCATAAACCCGAAAGTTTGTATATTTGTGTGTCTGTTTGTTACTTTTTCATGCAAAAACCACTGGACGGATTTGGCTGAAATTTGGGATGGAGATAGATTTATATACCTTGGATTAACATATAGACTTTTTATCCCGTAAAAATCCATGTCTCCCGCGGCATTTTTAAAATATATATACTCGCGGACGAAGTCGTGGGCATCATCTAGTGAATAGAGAGAATCAGTGGCCCTACCGCGGTTGTTTGACAGCTACAATGTCACGATCGCAATCATCTCTGATTGGTTAATGCTCGCTCACTATTGGCCACAATGCATTGTTGCAACAAGAATCGCACAAATTCAGCCAATCAGAATAATTGAGATTGTAATAAAGATTGATGCAGGTTTTAGACAATCGCCCTGCAGGGTTCTATGTCCGCCAAACCAGTTTTTTGAAATTGTTTACAACAGAAACTTCTGCCAATTTATTACGAATAGCATTATAACTTAAGTATAAAAAAGCTTTTTAATAACAAAGATGGTTGATGGGGCATTACTCAGCCATTTCGCGTCGCTTTAATTATTTCGCGCAAATGAGAATAGGTACCTACGCGCTTTTATGGGTCACACCCGCGTTCCGCTTATTGAGAGAGGGTTTTTTGCATATTCTCGCTTTAATTTTACTATTATATTATAATCAGTACCTTTATTATAAATGCGAAAGTGTGTTTGTTTGTTGGTTTGTCCTTCAATCACGTCGCAACGGTGCAACGAATTGACGTGATTTTTCGCATGGGCAGGTATAGATAAAGACCTGGAGAGTGACATAGGCTACTTTTTATCCCGGAAAATCAAAGAGTTCCCACGGGATTTTTAAAAACCTAATTCCACGCGGACGTAGTCGCGGGCATCAGCACACAATAACAATGCGTTTGAACAAGATACACAGGCAGTTCAGTCATCAGGGGAATTTGGATCCAAGGAGGTGTAGTTCTTGCATTTCACGAAGGCGAGTGGCTCATGCTTGTGTTTAAGTCGTATCGGTATAAGTAAGGTACAGTAAATGTGTGTGTTTGCGAGCGCTTGCTCGACGCTGATTGGTCCGACATTCACGCACACTTACGCAATGCTCATGTAACCACATAAGTAACGTTCACTCGCTTTCGTGAATTGCAAGAACTACCAACTAGCAACTCACCGACTACAGTGATGCACCGCTCTTGCAGCGAGAGCTCCTTCGCCTTCTGCGAGATCTGCACGTAGCTGCCACTCTGCTCCTTGATGAGCTTGATGTAGTTGCCGCCTTTGCCGATGATCATGCCCGCCGTCGAGTTGGGCACGAGGATTTTGACCTGCAAGTAATAAAAACGACTTTCTTTTAGACGCGATTTACCCGGCAAGTATTTAGGCGGTATGGCTAGGCCACCCTAAGAGCCCTCGCCCACGGCGACTTTTTGTAGCGATGCTGTCGCGCGTTTACTAAACGCACGCCAGCATCACTACTAACGCGTGTTAGTCGCATTTGCAACGTGCTACTGCATCGCGACTGTATCGATGCAAACACGCGACTTTGTCGGATGACATCGGGGGAAGAACGGAGGGAGGGTGGCGCGTGAATAGAGAACCGAGCATCAGTGCAACATTTTTTCTCGTTTGCATCGACACAGAAGCGTGACAATATCGCGTTTGCATCGCGACTGAATCTGAGACCGTGGGCGAGGGCACACAGCTAGCGACCGCTTCGCGACTGTATCGATGCGGACGCGCGACAGCATCGCTACTGTATCTCTACAAAAAGTCGCCGTGGGCAAGGGCTCTTAGAGCTAGCGCGCACCACGATAAAGGAGATTGCCCATTTTCTTAGGAGCTTTGCGCCCCCCCAATATAATTGTTATGTCACCATGGTTTTAATTTTATTTTATACACAAATAATTACCTTTTTATATTCTGCAAACGATTTCCATTTATTCACCCTGGTTGTAAAGAAATCTTATTTTTTATGTTGCTGATATTGCTGGTATTTTATTAATACTTCTTCAAAATAAATGGATGTTTCCAATTCTAACTGTAATTGTGGATATTTTCAATGATAGGGTGAAAGAAAAGTCGTAATAAAACATATTATAATCGTAATTAACACATTTTTTTTTAAATAATTTAAGTTTTGACACGACGCCACAAAAGACGGCCCATTCGCGGGCGATCTCCTTTCCGTACGTTTTTATCCCGCAAAGTCTGTGAACTATATGGAAGCACGCGCACTGCGGAATTAATTACGCACCGGATTTTGATACATTTCAATCCAAATTTACGAATTTTAAAACGCACCGCACCGTGGTGCACGCTAGCTCTTAGCACTAGTACCACAGAGTAAGTATGGTATGTTATTACCACAGAGAATTCACTAAGCACTGCCTAAGCTTGGCTATTAGGCGTCTATAGGTGGTGGTCTGTGGTCATTACCAACTAGAGGTTTGACGAAGCCGTGTAGACAGAGGTGTGGGTGATAAGGGGTGACGAGCGCCCCGGGATCTCCACAGTAATGCCGGGACGTTTACCACGCGATCAAAGGCGACGCGCTACTGTGTCTCCTTATACTGTGCTAGTATAGTTCTTGCATTTCACGAAGGCCACTGACTCATGCTTGTGTTGAAGTCGTATATCGGTAATCGGTATACGTAAGGTACACTAAATGTGTGCGTTTGACAGCGTTTGCTCGCGACTGATTGGTCCGACATGCACGCACACTTACGCAATGACAATGTAAACGACGTTACCACAAGTAAAGTTCACTAACCTTCGTGAATTGCAAGAACTGTACCTTATATTGGGATTCGGGAAGCTCCAGATTTTACCATGTTGATTTTTGCACGTGTTTTGTAGTGTGGAGTAGAGACGGTCGCTTGAGCGGAATTTTACGAAACCAATAATAATATGCAAATGACAGTCTTCAAGCGCCAGCGGCCGTGGCGGCAAGGTCACGTGGAATAAATCACGCTCGCCGCCATTGAGTACTATTTTGAGTTATTTTTGCGGTTATTAAAAATTTAGGCGCCGCTTTGCGCTGGTACCGGTGGGTATAAAAGTTGGTGTATTTTCCTCGGTCAGGACTTTAGGCACTTATTAAGCTGCGTTGACACGATATGAGGGTGCTCCAAATGAGTATACTCGGATAGATAGTCGGACGCAACTCGTATCGTGGCAACTAGCAATCAGAGTGCACTCGAATGACGCCGCGATCGACTCCTAGTTAGCTCGAACTACGTTCAACACGAGTCCACTAGGATCTGTTTATAAAAACAAAATGGCGTCGAATGACAATAGCTCCAAAACATAATAAAATAAATTCTATTTTTTTCTATTACGGCGTAATTTTATTATTTTTTCCTCTTTTAACTGTTCTGTCAATTAAGTCTGTGTTTCTGTCAGGTAAACAGAGTGATACAAATAGGCCTAGATATGTGTAGACCGCTATCCGTGTACAGTGTAGTGTGTACACTCGTATAAAGTTAACTCGTACGAGTGCGCTCAGTCCGAGTTTCCTTGTACCGTGTCAACGCAGCTTTACGTGGTAGCTAGCTTTATGAAATTTTGAAGTTTGTATTTTTTGCGGTGTTCCATATAATAAAAACGATGGCAAAAGTTATTATCAGCAGTTTTTAGAGACCTTACTGGAATTTATTGTTTTTCCTGTTACGGTAAATCTAGATTCTAGACTACAGCGGATGTGATTGTATATTTTAAAATCATAGCTTAACTAGCAAGTTGAACAGAACATCCGTTACAGAAGCTTTGACAAAAGCTTTGAATAGGTAGGTATTATGTTAAAACCAAATCAACCATTCTGCATAATCGTAATCGTGAAACGTGATCATCTCCGGAGCTGATGTAATCCCTGTTTATTCTAAAATCGATACAAACATCGATGAGGATTATCGTAAAACCTCTTAAACGCACATGTTTGTATAATCTTCGGAATACGTTAGCATAATCGGCGGCGGGTAATAAAAGAGATGGTCTAACTTGTCTAGTTTCATCAGCGCATCGATTGGCACAGTTCAGTAATCGAAGCTCGCGCCAACGCACGATGATTACCAATGAGGGAACTAGTAATATAAGTAGGGTTGGCAATTGACATCGACACGGATTATAAAACGAACAATTTTGTATAATCATCGGAAAAAGAGATGGTCCAACTTGTCTAGTTTCATCAGCGCATCGATTGGTACAGTTCAGTAATCGAAGCTCGCACCAACGCACGATGATTACCAATGAGGGAACTAGTAATATAAGTAGGGTTGGCAATTGACATCGACACGGATTATAAAATGAACAATTTTGTATAATCATCGGAAAAAGAGATGGTCCAACTTGTCTAGTTTCATCAGCGCATCGATTGGTACAGTTCAGTAATCGAAGCTCGCACCAACGCACGATGATTACCAATGAGGGAACCAGTAATACAAGTAGGGTTGACAACTCCACGTAAGTATTTTTTTGGCGGTTTTGACGTTTTGATGCAATTGGCTAGAAGATCGAGAGACACGTCGCGCGTCGTTTCTGCCAATCAGAAACAACAAAACGTCCAATAAAAAATCGGCGACGAGTAATAAAAGAGGTGGTCTAACTTTTCTAGTTTCATCAGTGCATCGATTGGCACAGTTCATTAATCGATGCACGAACTAACGCACGATGATTACCAATGAGGGACTACCTGTAATATAAGTAGGGTTATTTATTGGCATCGACAAGGATTATCGTACAACGCAGATGTTCGTATAATTTTCGTAATACTATAGCATGCTTAATAAGTCGGGGGGGGTGTGTGTGTTTGGTTTTTTAAAAGTGATGTGATGTGAGAGGCACAGTTCATTCATCGATGCACGGATGATTACCAATAAGGGAACGAGTAATACAAGTAGGGTTGTCGACTAATGATAAATAATTAATGTTTCCTAATTCATCTAAAAAAAATCTATGTATAAGTCCATGTCAAAAGTACGGTTTAGTATACGATAAACCGTAGGTACTTTCAGTTGATACAGAGCAAATATGGCTCTTATCACTGAACAGGAGCCAGCTAGAAACTTGGTAGCAGAGTATTATCGACAAGTATGAAGTCTAGTTTAATCAGAGTGGAGTGGCAAAAGTTTAATAATTTAAAGGATCGTTTCACGCCACGTTAATGCGGCGCGGCAAAGTTCCACGAAACGTTTATATTCGCTTATTTAGGGTGGTTACAGACTACCGTGTTTTTTGCGCGTTTTACGTTCTGAAATTACTACTTACGTTTACTTAGAACGAAAACATTATTTATTATTATTTTTATTCCATAGATTTTAATGAAAAGTGAACATTTTACACCACACTTTTAGAGCGAAGCACTAGATAAAAACTGAGTCTGGTGTTTGCAATTTCCAATTTTTATTTAAAATCAAAAATTAAGTTAAAAAAAATAGTTAATGTGTAAATGTTAATGGTGACTCTAAGTTTTCAATTTTCAAATTTATCTAAAAAAAAAAGTCTATAACGGACAGTGGACATAGGTAGAAACATTTTTATGTTATGTATCAAGATTATTAGACATCCAGGGTTAAATGCATTCCGCTTTTAGTATCGATAGTAAAACCTAGATAATAATAGAGATGAATGATAGATTAGCTCGTGCCTATGCCTGCTCGTATCTGGCTGGTACTTCTTCACGGCCAAACCACCAAATCGATTTAACCGAAACTTGGCAGTGAGTTCAATTCAAATTCTAAAATATAAATAAAACTCATGTTTTTATTATGACGAAACGGAGAGTTATTGTTATTAATTGGGTTGTTTATTAGATAACACAAAATTTTTATCTGACTTTTGTCCGAGTGGACTTAGGTTTTCAAGCATCTTATAGAAAACTAGCTTATGCTCGCGACTTCATCCTCGTGGACTACATAAATTTCAACCCCCTATTTTACTCCTTTACGGGTTGAATTTTTAAAAATCCCTTCTTAGCGGATGCCTACGTCATAATAGCTATCTGCATGCCAAATTTTAGCCCAATCCGTCCAGTAGTTTGATAGATCAGTCAGACAGTCAGTCACCTTTTCCTTTTAGATACCTACTCAGATATTTATTTTTCCGGGATAAAAAGTATGTTTTACGTATTGTGAGTTGAATGAAATGAATTTGTTTATTTCATGTAGAACAGTATGTACCACTTGATATGTGAAGACTCTACCACAGACCACCGGCGCGGCGGTTGATTTATTATTATTTATTATTTTTACTTCCACAAAAAAAAGATCACAATGTTGGTTTCTTTGTGCTCGTAAGCGCTTGGCGGCTTGTCTGAGCACTGCACATTTCTGATACCCGACAGTACTATGCCCCTAACAAAAGTTTCCACTCAATCGGATGAACAATGCGCGAATGCAGGTAAAGAACAGACAAACAAACAAACATTAATAATTATATAATAATTTAATTAAGTACCTACTGATAATTTAAAAAATACAAGCTTTGTGCGGGTGACAGCCCTAGCCCCGCAGCGCACAGCTAAATATGGCGTGTTTGTGAACACGTGTCGGTAACAATCAAATAATTGTTTGTTGCGTAACGCCACCGCGCCCGTCGCCCGTCGCCCGTCGCAGCGCCGCTCAATGAATCGTTTGTGAAATTATAATTGCTTCTGAAACCGGGAAACCGGGAACGCTATTCGGTTTTCTCGGACATAATATTATGTTAGTATATTATGTATAGTCCGCGACAGGTCGAGATGGCTATCGGGGAGGGGACACTACATACATCCGCACAGCCTCCGAGCTAATCCGGCGCGGGCGAGCGCGGGTGACGTGCGTGGCCTCTCCCCGCCTCATACCCCGATTGCCATCTAGACCTGTCGCGTTCTATACCTATTCGGAATGTTTCTAGTACCGTTTATCGATTTCAAAGCTATAATGATGGCGTCAGCAAATAGGCAATCAAATATCTACGATTTATACCGAAGGTTTCCATTTAGAACTAGAAGCAAATGCCAATAATGAAAATCGATATTATTATCTAAGTACTCATAAATAAACACGGGCCCCCCGAATAGCCCCCGATCCCGGCAGGAGGAAGAGCCTTAATCACTAGGCTATCATCGCTCTGCTAGAATAAATATTATGATAATCTTCGTTTGTTTAGTAGTAGGTCGTAGGTACTGTAGTTACCATTATTCAGGCAGGTGTTAAAATAGCCTTCGATATGTAGGACATCAAGCGTGTACTGTACTCTACCGACGACGGCACTGTACGTACTTACAACAAAAAAAAAAAAAAAAAAACTGTACGTGAACATAATTGCTCGTTACATTTAAGGTACGGACAGACGTGCTCATTACTAGCACGAAAGCATGCTTTTATTGAGCAAGTGCTCATTAGTAGCACGTGTGTCATGTAATGAGCATGCTTATTTATAGCATGCTCATAAATCAACCGACGTTTGATTTTCGAGCATGCTACCTGAGGCGCGGGTAGAAGGGGGCGTGCTCCGAGCGCGTCTGAACAGGGTTTGCTTATTAGCATGTACTCAGTACAACATACAACATATAACTCTACAGTTTATTTAAGCATGCTTATTGCTGGCAAATGTGAACAGTTGCATGAGCATGCTAACAAGCTAGCATAAAAGCACGCTTTTTTTGAGCACGTCTGTCCGTACCTTTAGTTTAGTGCCACGTTATACATTTGACGCGTTTTGAATACGGGCGAGGTTGTGAGCAATTAGCTCGATCATTTGTCGCATACAGGGGACTATGTGACCAATAATAATTTGTTTAAAGAAATTTGTACCAAGATGGTTCTTGTCATTCTATCAGGCCCCATATTGCTTGGGTATATGGAGTACTGGGGCATAGTAAACGACAGCTAGGGAACTAGAAGGTTAAAAAAGGAAAAAATTAAAATATGTTCATGCACAAACTTCAACTTTCAAAGTAAGATACCAAGTGGGGTATCATATTATGACACGCGTCGTTTGAATCGTCCCTTTTCCTGACTATGAATTCCAGTGCTAGTAGTAATTAGTAAACGGTCTTGTAGTTGATATTATGACCACTTCCCTAAAAGCTTACCCTCAAATATTATTATACTAATTATTGTCTGACAATAAATAACTATGTCTAATCGAAAATGTCACTGCACTGTAATTAATTTAGTTGAGTCGAGATTTATGATCGTGTCGATAAAACAATATAATAGGTATGTGAGTACAATTATGATTTTGTATTTGTGGCAAATATTATGACTGAATCCTCGAGGGAATGCAATAGGTTATTATGTTGCTGATAAACATTGACATACCTGATATTGTAAATATGTACATTTTTTTTTTGTTTAATGGCTACGTTCTGATCCGAGACATGGTCGCCAACTATGGTCATAAGAAAGCTCCGAGTCACTCAGCGGGCGATGGAGAGAGCTATGTGCGGAGTTTCTCTACGTGATCAAATCAGAAATGAGGAGATCCGTAGGATAATTAGAGTAACCGACATAGCTCAACGGGTTGCGAAGCTGAAGTGGCAATGGGCATGGCACATAGTTCGTACAACCGATAGACGTTGGGGTCCCAAGGTGCTAGAAACGCGACCTCATACCGGAAAACTCAGCGATGCAAAACCACCCACCAAGTGAACAAGACGACATCAAACGAGTTCCAGGGAGTTGCTGGATTCAGCCGACGCAAGACCGTGTGGAAGTCCCTACAAGAGACCTATGTCTTGCTATTTACCACCCTCGGGGTGCCAGCCAGACAAGCTCCCAGTGTGCCTGGGTGCTGCTGGTCCCTTTTCGATGCATCCGAGGGGAAGAGCAGTATTCGGGCCGGTGTGCCCCAGTAACATGGCTAATAATTTCTCTTTGGGGATATTGTTGGCTATGGCTAATGACCTGGCAGGGGGTGGTTTCTCCACGTGTCCCTTTGACTGGCAGAGGGCACCGTGGACAAGGCCAGTAATGGGACGCGGGCGACGTGACCTTGTCGCCCGTTGGGTCCGGGGAGAGAGGGGACCGACAAGCGGTTCGAGACCTCGTGAGTAGGTCCTCGGTGGAGGGTCCGCCTCGGCGGATGTCGCTGGCTAAGTCGCGGTTGATTGCTTCGGTGTTCCCGTGACCTTTCCCAGCGATAAAAAAAGGTATTTCCGGCTCTAGCTCCAACCACAGCCACAGCCACGCATCCTGAGAACTTTGATCTTCAGCAGTTCTCTCTCTCTCAGACTACTCTTTCCTCGGTGAGGGTGTACACTGTGTCCATGCCCTGTTGGATTCGGGTTCACGACGACGCGGACGCTGTGTTGCTTTGTCTCGGTTCGCTTATGGCTCCTTGGGAGCGTCGAACGTCTATCTCACAACGGTGACTCACAATCGTATAGTTTTGACTTTAAAGTTATATTCTCCACACTAGGTACTGACGTCATTGGTGGTAAGTTTTTACTCGAATACATTTTCTTGTAAGTAAATAGGCAGCCATTATTATGTGCATTTATTTGTGCGCGACCTTGCCGGCTCGCGGAACATAGTACTATTTCAGACGGTTAGATAAGCATTATTTAAGTTATTGCTTAAATTAACAATTCACGAGAACCTTGTTGTATTTACTTTGGTTGTATAGAAGGAAGGATTACTACGTGGAATTCTGTTGAATCTCTTCTGAATGTTTTCGTGAATAATTCAGTGAAGTAACGCGAAACGAACAGTCCGATCCAACCAATGGCTGCATCGATGAATGGATGGGATATTTTTTAATTAACGGCTTTGCCTCATCTCATCACCGCGATAAGGCCGCCTTTTGTATCTTCCTTCTGTCTGTGTTTTTTATTCTTTAATGTAATCCTTCTTGTGGTTGTGCAAATAAAGTGTATTTATTATTATTATTATTATCACCATCAACTCATCGCCGGCTCACTATTGAGTACCGGTCTCCTCTCAGAATGAGAAGGGTTTGACCATAAGTCCACCACGTTGTTCAAGTGTGGATTGGCAGACTTCACACACCTTTGAGAACATTATGAAGAACTCTCAGGCATGCATGTTTCCTCACGATTTCCTTCACAATTAAAGCAAGTGATGTTTAATTGCTAAAAATTCATTTCACACCCAGCGAAACAGTTAGGTTAGCGGGTACACACGTAGTAAAATAAAGTGCGTCAAAAATGACGAGCTCTGATTTGAGTCAACAGTTTGGTTTAACGCGCCCCGCGAGACGGGGTGTGAATATTAAACGCAGAGTCACTTCGGTTCAGTAATGGTGCAGTAGGCCGACCGAAACGGCGCAGGTCAATGTTGCTCAACTTTACGACTGGGCTGTTAAATCCTTTAGCCGTAAACGTTATGGCGTTATTCCTATTGAACATGTTTATTTCAAACAGTTTAACAAATGGTTGCGATTTTTTTTTTACTATCAATGACGTAACCCTTTAGGAACCCATTAAAATTAACCCCACACGTATGTCATAAAGACCTGCCTCCAGCTCGCTTGACTGATGACCCCAAGAAGGTGCCGTAGATGAGAAAAGCGAAGAATCGTATTTGATGATTTCGTACCTACTCTCCAATATGCCAAGGAGTGGACGCATACAGGCTGATGGATCAGATTAGATGAATAGGCATAGTACCTGCTTATCTCTGTCCTGTGGCATCTTGGCGTCCACGCCCTCCGGGAAGGGCTTCACCAGCTCCGGCTTCTCCTTGATCTTCTCCATGATGAAGTCCAGCACCACCATGATGCCCTCCACCGAGCCGGTTATGAGGCACGCCCTCTCGGTTGTACCTGCACACAAACACGCACCATCAACATAACCTTCCAAAATATCAAAGTGCTTTTCAGTCGCTAAATAAGAGATGATCTATGCCAACACGTGGCGGGCACGAGCCGTGCCACGTACGAGGTGTTGTCGAGGTACGGATTCAAAACATCACGAACATTTTATATGAAGCAGATTATGCTTCACCGTGTGGGGTCCGTGCACACACACGGCACAAACACGGCACGGTGAAGCGTAAACTGGTTCATACAAACGGCCCGCGCCTGCCGCGTGTCGGCATAAATCATCCCTAACGTTTAACTGACGAGTTACGTCAATTTTTTGTATCGCAAATCTGCAAATGTGGCTACAGTACGCGGCAGAAAGTAAAGTAAAAGTTGCCGTTAAAGCAAGTGATATTTAATTACTTAAAACGGACATAGATAGCTCCGGAAACTTGAGGGGTGCGTGCCCGGGATCGAACGCCCGACCTCCCGAATAGAAGTCGACGTCTTAACTACTAGGCTATCATCCGCTTCATCAAACTTTTATGCTTCTCACTTCTCAAATAAAACAGGCAAGGAGCCAGAAGCAGTCACTGTTATTTCAAGTGAATGAAACATGAACAAAAGCCGTTCAAGTTTTAATACAATGCCCAAGTGACTCTAAAAAGTAGAAACACAACAGAGGGACAATTAGTGTTTAAGAATAGAGTCGCAGTGTTGGTATTAAAACCTCATTGTACGCAACCCGGTGCCATTATGCCCCAAATGAATGAGTGTGAGTGAATGCCGCAGTTTTCCGCTCATTGCTGAACGTTACCCCGGGGAACGAGATCCTGGGAACAATGGCTAAGTCACTTTCGCCTACTTCTCATTATGAAGCCGTTTGTTTCGTTAGCCGAGTACGCTGCGTCGTCGCTGCCCTAGTCGCTAGTGGCGTGTGGTGGCCTTTTGATGAAATAACATTTTGAAATATGTATTATAATAAATTCCGTTTATTTAAAATGCACTGCAAACAACACAGTACACAGAGTTTTCTTTATCGTGTACAGGTGTAAAAGAGAATAAAGAAAACTCCGAAACCACAGATACAGATTTTTGTTTGTAGAAGTGTCTATAAAATTCCATTCAGCTTGATTAGTTAATATTCAGAACCCAATTGAGAACCAAAACAGAGATGATACTGTAGCCGACTCGGCCACTTTACACACGTTTATAATATATATTGAAAGCCAATATTTATATTTATACAGTATGTTATAATATACACAAATATTTATAATATATTTTGTAATATCATGTACAAACAAAAGATTATTTTCAAAGAATTAACATAAAACGATAAATTGTATTTTTATTCCAATTATTATGACAACAAAAGGGTGTTATCTGTATTCTACTATGCTAGCTGAATATATACGGATACATAACAATATGGTTTCGTACAAAGCTCGCTATCATGCTGAAGCCGAGTCGGCAGCAATGCACGAATGTAAGTACAAACGAAGTGTGTATTCGGCCTATATGTCTCTTCGCCAGACCCTTTTAACAGAATTAGACTTTGTATAGCGCAAAGCTTTGCCACTTTCGTGTCTGTGAATATCTCCCACAGCACTCCCTCTAAATGCACTCTAACTATTCTTCTTGTGATTTTTCAATAGGAGCCACGCTTCTTTGTTTATCTAAAGCCACGATGTTCCGTCCCAGAAAGAGAAGTGTTATTAGATTCCGTACCTCAAAAGGAAAAACGGAACCCTTATTGGATCACTTTGTTATCAGTCTGTCTGTCTGTCAAGAAACCCAGAGGGAAAAATCTGAAAACCGTGGATTTGTGGTTAGATCACACAAAAATAAATAAATTGTGGTCATGAACTAATAATTAGTATTTTCAATTTTCTAAGTAAGTAACTATATCAAGTTATTTTTTTTCTTGTGAAACCACAAATTTACGGTTTTTAGATTTTTTCCCCTCATATCTATAGAGAATAGAATAGAATAATGTTTATTCGAGGTATATAGGTGGTACATGGTGTAGGCAATATCGTCCTGTACAGCAGTGCAACACCTCGAACAGGTAGGCCACTCAGCTTGTGTTGAGACGTCGGGCCCCTCAGACACAAACCTCTAGAGCAAATATCTGAGGTACCAGATGCCCCAACGCTGATTTTCAGTGACCGCCTTTTAAATATTACCTAAACGTCAGTGGCATAGAATACATAAAGTTGGCGAGTAAATGGATAAATAAAATGAAAAGTGTTTACAGTTTTTAAATTTATAGTGATATAGGACATAAAAGAAGAAATAAGAAATAATACATTGAAATAGATGTTGTAAATTGTAAGAATAGGAAAATTGTACGATAGTTTTTTTTTTTTGTAAGTATAATAAAGAAAAAATAAAATAAAATAAAATAGCTCGCAAGGTGTGGATGAGAAAGTAAAGTTTGGTAAGATAAATAAATTAAATAAATTTTGACTAAATCTGTAACTTTTGAATATTTAAAAGATGTTTTTTGAATTTTACTTTAAAAGCGCCAGAAGTCTGAAGGTTTCTATAAGGTGGAGGAAGGTTATTCCAACATTTCGTTGCATTATACTTATCTGCTATAACACCTACCTTCCTACCAAATTTCATGATTTTAGGTCAACGGGAACTACCCTATAGGTTTCTTGACAGACAGACAGACAACAAAGTGATCCTATAGGTCCCGTTTTCCTTTTGAGGTACAGAACCCTAAAAAGTGTTATTTCTTGTACCATGGTAGTCATGGTACGGAACCCTTCGTGTGCGAGTCCGAATCGCACTTGACGGTTGGTTATTCTTATTAAATTAATGAGCCTCAAAATCTATGATTTTTTGACATTTTGCAACATTATAATCAAGCAAAATACCAGTAGCCAGTGGCGTGCAATTCATAGAGGCATAAAAGTACTGCTTACCCTAGTTGAAATGAGCAGTGCTCATTTTTCTTTATGACCTGCCATTTAGCAGGTCTCTATAAGGTGTATCTAAGGCCTATCATACTAATGCTTACCCTGGCTTCAAAATCTGTGCACGCCACTGCCAGTAGCGTTAGTGATTCCATCTTCAGCGGTCAAGCAAGTCGCAAGAACCTGTCCACATTACGCAACACACGTATCTGCACATATCACACGGACCGGTTCTGCTCCCTTGACCTTGCGTCCCCGCTGCGCCAATACCACACTTGTGTGAGATAATTTTAGCGCACATTTTCGCTTGGAACCGGGTCATTAACATTTGGTGTTAGTCCAATGTTACTGTAATTAGGAGCAGTGGGCCAGAGACCAAGTTCTCGTACATTGACAACGTTACGTGTGACAAATTCTTCAGTAGATTTTTTTTGCGAATTCCTAACCTATGGTACTGTATTTTAAACGACGTGTTCAGTCTACAATCTACATATCTTCTAAATATATAAAAGGATTGACTGACTGACTGATCTATCAACGCACAGCTCTAACTTAACATCAGGTGACCCGCCTGCTCGTTTGCTCGCTATATCTATTTAAAAAAAAAAACTACTGGACGGTTCGGGCTGAATTTTGGCATGCAGATAGCTATTAAGACGTAGGCATCCGCTAAGAAAGGATTTTTGAAAATTCAACCCCTAAGGATGTAAGGGTGTATTCTTATTTGACATATTTCATTACCAGACACATTTTTACCTTATTTTTAAAATATGTACGAGTAATATTATCAGAACTCGATGCTAGATATAACATAACATATTGCATGCTAATAGGCAGAATTTGGCTGTACCTTTTTGTTTTTGTAACATCTCAACTGTTTACCCATATTCGCAATAAAGAAATTTGTATTTGTATTTGTAAAATAGGGGGTTGAAATTTGTGTAGTCCACGCGAAAGAAGCCGCAGGCATTTTAGTCATCATCATGATCAACCTATTGCTGGCTCACTGCAGAGCACGGGGCTCCTCTCAGAATGAGAAGAGTTTTGGCCATAGTCTACCACGCTGGCCACGTGCGGGTTGGCAGCCGTCACACACCTTTGAGAACATTAGGATTTTGGAACGATAGGGAGGAGTAGGAGGTACTTACTTTTCGAACATCCTATTCGAACTCTTATAAATCTTTGAATCTACTAAAAGTACGATCACGATGTTTATATTGGTAATATCACGTGAACTCATAGAAGCGTAAAAAGGCATATTCAAAACATGCACTGCATTTATCGCACTGCACACTTTACATCATAACACCTGAAGTATGACGTGGGTCGGCAGTGGAATTACAGAAATAGCGCACGTTGGATCAAACATTCGATAGCAACGTTCGACTCATAAACAGCTTTCAACATTACCCGTAGTACAAGATTTTACGTCTCACCAAACCAAACCAAATTCGAGAGTCGAAATACTTCCGCGTTACAGTAAACTGGATCTTAAACACCTTGTTTTAAAGCTCAAGTTTGTCTACACTTCTACAGCCAGCGCTCGAAGCGGAAACATTGCGAAATTAAAATCAGCGGCATTGAATATTTGACTTCAATTCAAGGTTGTTTAGGTCCATTTTACTGTAACGCGGAAGTATTTCGACTCTCGAATTTGGTTTGGTTTGGTGAGACGTAAAATCTTGTACTACGGGTACAGTAGATCCAAACATTTGATCCAACATGTGGTCACGATCACCTGAGTGTAATGCGGCTGAATTACGAAGCTATGTGTGACGGTGAAGAGAACGTGGTAGTAGTTGCTCTGTAACTAGTTCACGTTATAGCGCATAGTTAGAGGCAAGGCCACGAGTGATTAGAAGCCTTATCCAATTACGCGCACCGGTGGGTTATTGTGGCACTTAGTATTGCAGCTCCACAGTGTACAGAAATGGCACAAAGACGTAAACATTACCTAAATACCTAGTTTGAGTTCCATGGAAAGGAAATCATTAAGTGCGTCAGGTTTCGGTGCTCTGTTTGAATATTCTATCGCCTCTATAATAGAGTGCTCTGAAGAGTTGTTTGATCTCATTCCACCCTCCTTTTTCTAAAACCGCACCGCACGCCACCGCCTATGCTCCAAGGTGAAAGCTATCTGTAGGGTAGGTATACCAAATAGGTGACGCCCCCAATTTCATCCACGTGGAGCTTTTTTGGGTTTCGTGCCCAAAGGGTTTAAAAACGGGACCCTATTACTAAGACTCCGCTGTCCGTCCATCTGTCACCAGGCTATATCTCATAAACCGTGATAGTTAGACAGTTGAAATTTTCACATATGATATATTGTTGTTGCCGCTATAACAACAAATACTAAAAAAACTGACCAAAATAAATATTTAAGGGGATTCCCACAACAAAATGGTTTATTTTTGCAGTTTTTATAGACAATACTACGAAACCCTTCCCGTGCGAATCCGACTCGCATTTGGCTGGTTTTTTTTTATAAAATCTAAAGAGGAAAATGCTAGAAATCCATTAACATTTAAACACGTCAATTTATCGTCGGTGCATTAGCGCCCAACGTCAGCGCTAATGTACAAGAAGACAGGTTTAAAATATGACGTTTGAATTTTTGCAGCGCCTCTCCGCCCTAGACTTGGCTGGCTCCCTACCCTTGACCCAAAAATAACAAAACATTCGTCATGACACGCTAACACAGAATAGCTCGTTTCTTTTCTTCCGTCAAGTGCCCTGCAGTCCACTTGACACCTATCGTGGAAGGTATAGAGGTGCTTTTGGCATACCTACTCGATGTGGGTGCGAAATTTTGCACTTACGTAATGATCGTTTTGACTTCTGTCATCTAAAATGTCAAAGGAACGTGGCGTCGCAAATTACTTTGTCTCAAAACTGAAATAACTCGGGCCTTGATTCTAGATTTCGATTAAGTTTAGGATGAGGATCAAATTCGTCTTTAATTAATTTTAAATGCTATCTGAAATTGCTTCCTTTACGGATAATTCTTCCGCGATCTAATCATTCATGTTTCAGAGATATTTATGGCTTCCATTCCCGATTTAGGACATTTTTGATTAATTATTTTATTCCGAAGCGTCTTTGGATCCTTCGTCTCTCGTATCACGTCAATTTAATGATTAAAATTCTGGTTATATACTTACATCGCGTACGATTCCAAATACGGCATACCTACACAAGTTTATAATTTTTTATGACTTCTTCAGATCGTTATTCTACAATGAAATCTTATGTAAATTGATGTTCCATCCTTAATAGGTATAAAAAATGTTTTTACCTATGTCCGAGACTATGAAACCATCCAACAGATGTGCGCTACACCAGTTTCATTAGAAAGGCAATAATGCGAAGATAGTTTTTGAGTTTGTTTTTGGCGTAGTAGCTAGCACACGCCGGATATCTGCTAGTTGATCTATACTAATATTATAAAGAGGTAATGTCGTTAAGTTTGTTTGGAGGGGGTAATCTCTGGAACTACTGAACCGATTTTGAAAATTCTTCCACTAATAGAAAGCTACATTATTCCTGAGAGGCTATATTATATACACGCGGGCGAAGCCGCGTGGATCAGCTAGTTTTTAATAAAAATGGCGAGCAAACGAGCAGGCGGGTCAGTCTTCTTTTTATCCCGTAAAATCAAAGAATTCTCACGGGATTTCAACAAAACTAAATCCACGGGGACGAATTCACGGACATCATCTATTATGCTATAACACAAGTGCGATCTACCGATGACGCCCCCTCAAGGCCCACTAGCGAACAGTAGGTATCTGCCCATATACTGAGCTGTGATGTCATCGCAACGAAAATAAAAGTTGTAGAACATCGCCGACCTTCGACGATATTATACTGTTAGGTATAACACTTATAATAATAGAAAGCCGAGGATGAATCTTGAATATTAAGGTAGGATTCTATCGTCAGAAAGAATAACGATGAATTTCTTATAGTTTTATTAATCACTGTTACCACTTTGGATGTTGGTATAGGAATAAATCGGTGTGTCGTAAGACTAACTATTATAACTCAAAATAAACGAAGCGAATGCAGGCAACATTCGTTCTATAGCCTACCTTCACATCAATCCATTCCTACACTCACAAAATATAGATAAATTAACACTGTCAAGTCAATATTTAGAATCTACCTACAACTGTGTACATTATTTTATACTAGGTACCTGCATTTATTTATAATATCTAACAATAATTTGTACCAGTTGTAGCGTAAATGGACATGTAAATAGCTGGAGCCTTGACTGTATTCAAAAAACAAGCATGGCTAATATTGAGGAAAATAATTATACAATACTAGCTTATGCTCGCGACTTCGTCCGCGTGGACTACTCAAATTTCAAACCCCGATTTCACCCCCTTAGGGGTTGAATTTTCAAAAATCCTTTCTTAGCGGATGCCTACGCTACGTCATAATAGCTATCTGCATGCCAAATTTCAGCCCGATCCGTCCAGTAGTTTGAGCTGTGCGTTGATAGATCAGTCAGTCAGTCAGTCAGTCACCTTTTCCTTTTATATATTTAGATGAATATTATTTTAGATCTCACAACTGATTCCTGCTAACATCAAGTATTTAACTATGTTTTGCTTGCGTGTTTCATTAACCTTCTATATCCTAACGCTGTTTTAGTGCAATTTAAGGAACTGCTATTAAATAATTGTTAAATTTGTAATTCGTTGTATTAAACTTTCGGTTGATTAATTGTCGATGAATCTTCAATTCAATTAAGATGTCACCAGCAAACAATCATCCAAAGCCATGAATGAAAAGTTTTCCAAGGAATAATTCGATACCTGCCACGAAGGTTGAAGCGCCCCGAAACAGCAATTCATCCGTGAGAATACTAGTGATTATCTACGACATATGTCATTAACTACCATACAAAACAAAAAGCAGTGGCCCTACTGCGGTTGTTTGACAGCTACAATGTCACGATCGCAATCATCTCTGATTGGTTAATGCTCGCTCACTATTGGCCACAATGCATTGTTGCAACAAGAATCGCACAAATTCAGCCAATCAGAACAATTGAGATTGTAATAATGATTGATGCAGGTTTTAGACAATCGCCCTACAGTTGTCATGAATAAATATCCACTCTATCTCAAGCTGCTATTGATATTAAAATATCCACTCTATCTCAAGCTGCTATTGATATCAAAATATCCACTCTATCTCAAGCTGCTATTGATATCAAAATATCCACTCTATCTCAAGCTGCTATTGATATCAAAATCGTTTCTTCATGGCGACATTTATGACAGATCGGTATCTTATAGATATCTACACAGCATTTAAATGCTTATGAATTCATATATTTATTTAATTATGTTCATTATTATTTATATTTTATACGAAGGCGTATCTGCTTTTAACTGATTACGAATAACGTCACCGTCCGTGAATGTTGCACGCCATTTTGGTCATTATAACTTTGGATTACAGACAATAATCGCGTGTACATAATATATTATCGGACTGGTACATCTGTCGTTATAGCCTGGTGGCACGTTTTGGGTCATCGTAGTTTAGTTTGTTGCCAAATTTTGTGTGCTAATAGTTTTGAAACAAATGCTCAAATACCATTCACGTCATTAGAATGTTGATAAGCTTCATTAAAAACTGGCGAACTTTTCGTACGACTGGTATGGATGTCGGCCACATAAGTATGGGATTCCACCACACAGGTAATTCCGGCCACATAAGGATTCCGTACCCTAAAACACACTTTAGTTACCTAAAAAGCTAGTAAAAAAATCACATTGCATCGTAGTTCGGTCACCGCGCATGAGTCGTCCCGCTGATGTAATCGCAGTCATACTATGGTTATACGCGCGAACACAATATAAGGCACGCCACAAACTTTCATTTCCTTTATTGGAACTATCGGCGGATCTCACTTCTTACTATCGGAGGCAGACGTGCCTGTAAACGAAATTATGGCTTTGAAACTGACTATAAATGCTTCCTAAAAGGAGCAATTTTTGTATAAGACTTCCGTGTAAACTTTTAAAACAAAATATCATTGAGTATTATTGAAGCGAAGCTTCTTAATACACCTTTCTGACCGCTAACGGTTACCGAGAACTAAAACTAGAAATGAGTCGGCGAGCAAAGAGGCACAGAAAGAAGCTGTGTAGTTGAGATAGTTTTGACGCTGGGATGGCTTGGATTTCTCGCACTGGTCGCTCGTCCTAGACATACAGATCGCCATAAACTAGTAAAATTATAGATTTTTATGCTGTCTATGTCTGTTTCCTTTTTTTTTGCAATGGTTGTAATCAAAAATGGCAAGTGGTGATGCAAAGGATGCAAGTGAGCTTTCACTGTTGACGTTCTACGAATTTTCAGTTTTGAAATATGACATTTTTCTACCGTTCCTTTAGCCTGTAATATAGCTCTATTTATTTTATAGTTAGGACTTAGGTGCACTTTGATCCTTTCGTAGAGTGTGAAAGCAGTATTGTGTTTGGTAACCGGTGTGTCTCCAGTGTGTCTTCTTATTGGATTCCAAGTTTGCTTGTTAGTTTACAAAGCAAATATTTGCAAGTCGACACCATTCTCTATTTGTCTACATTGCAATAGGTTTTTAAAAACTTCCATGCTTATTTTTGATTCACTTCAGCTTCGCAACCCATTTAGCTATGTCGCTTACTCTGGTAGACTAAGGATCTGCGCATTTATGATTTGATCACGTAGAAAAAATCCAAGCATAGATCTTTCCAGCGCCCGCTGAGTGAATCTATACTTTCTTATGAGGCCCATAGTAAAGATAGACTTGCTTTCATGCCTGAGTAACAGAACAACGATGAGGTCTAGGTCGGAGAGCGCTTGCCTAGAAGATACCTATTCACTCTTGCCCTGATGATATTTAAGTTAAAACAAAAGTTGTTGGTTCAAGCCCTACCTAGTTTCGCGTGAAACCGCATTAGCACTAATATCACGTTAATTTATTAATCCTCATCGGTGTACGGGAATGGATAACCCAATTTCCCGTAATTTCCGCGCCAGTCGGCAGGATGCCGCGGTCGCCGTCATTAAAATAATGAAACGTGTTCCGTCATTACCATTTTACGTGTGATTACTCCGCGTGGCGTTAATCAGGTACAACTGAACGTACTTACGAGTGTTTACGTAACACTTGCAATTTTACATCTTTGTAATTGCTATACATACATAATACAGCCGGTGTTATACTTTTGTTTTTCGTGCTTATCTAGCGAGTCGCGTGACGCTTCGGACGTCCATCGTTAAGGTCTGCACCCCTAATTATTTTTACATAGGCTAAAGCTTGGTGCATCGGACATCAGACCTGCTGGTAAGTGATGATGCTGCCCAGGTTGGAGCGAGCTTGCTTAGAAGATGCCTATAATGTTATCATCGCATTTGTAGTTGCCGCTTTTGAAATGAAAGTCACGTGATCTGTTGCGGGGCAGCCATCTTGAGTCGATTGTATAAATACGGGTGGTTGATGGTTTTTAAAGCTAGTCTCGTTCCGACTCGAGACTCGACCGACTATTAAATGCTTTTTGTGTTTAGGTCGCCATTTCGATTGAGTGGTTGCAATAGCAATTATTGTGCCCTAATCAAGTTAATATTGCAGTTAGGTTATTACAAAAGGTAAAGCTCTCGATAAGCCTCTGCGCGTCGTGATTAATATTTAACTTCACTTCTGGTATGTTTATAATATTCACTCTTGACTTAAAAATACCATATTAAAAGTGGATATAAAATAAGTATCATAGACGAAATTTCACAGGCTCGTTCAGCGATTAGGTTATTTGTTTCTTATAGCACTGCCAGAAAAGGTAAATTGCCCTTCCGGCTTTCACCGCCATTTACAATATTGGGACCTCAGGCGCGCTCTACCTTAGGCTGTATCATCACCTACTATTT
Organism: Maniola hyperantus; assembly: GCF_902806685.2. Lineage (NCBI taxonomy): Eukaryota > Metazoa > Arthropoda > Insecta > Lepidoptera > Nymphalidae > Maniola > Maniola hyperantus. Next base: position 596,760 of record NC_048553.1, on the reverse strand, counting down.
GGTGGGATTGCAGTCAAGCGCATGCCTACTTAGTTTAAATACAAAAGTATAGGGGATGCCCTGATTCTGTACCGTTGCGCATGTGATTCCATAGGCAAATAGTATTCTTTTGATGAGCGAGGCTCAAACAATACGGGATTGTGTAAGTTTAAAGCAATTTAGAAGTTCTTTGTTCAGTTATACCGATTTTATCGGCGATGACATCACCGTGCCTAATAAATTCAAAAACTTACGCAGTTTTATATGAACCAAAAAAATGATATTACATCTAACGAAGCAAGCGATTGTTGAAAATATGAGGGCCTTGACACGCCCTGATGCGTTACAACCAACTTAGTTCGCATAACTAAGGAACGACAAAAAATATTTTAGCTGTATTATACACATCTTTAAAAAAAAAAAAAATTTAGAGGTAGGCTTATTTATTTATTTATTTATTATACACATCTTACACCCGGCTGTACTCACGTGTTTAGTCGACGACGTTAGCCCGACTAGTTTCGAACCCATCCGGGGTCCTTTTTCAAGGAGTCAGTTCGCGCACGCGTCGCGGTTGAGACTCAACACGTAAGTACAGCCGGGTGTAAGATGTCTAATATGGAAATCACTCACGATTATTTTAGCGGTCTTTGGACTATGGACTATTTATTCTAGTAACGAAGTATAGGTAAGTAGTGTTCTAGTAGTAGATAGCGATGATAGCCTAGTGGTTAGGACGTCCGCCTCCTAATCGTTTCTATCCCGGGCACGCTCTAACTTTTCAGAAATAAATATCGCTTGCTATAACGGTAAAAAAACATCGTGAAGAAACTTGCATGCCTGAGAGTTGGACTTGGCCAGCGGGGCAGATTATGGCTAATCATTTCTCATTCTGAAAGGAGACCCGTGCTCAGTTATTGACTGTATCGAAACATTAATTAATTTTCTGCAAATATCTTGGCATACATAGTCATATTGCAGAGACGTAATATTCTCGTATAGGCTCCGCAGAATGGCAAAGCAGGCTTGTTGTCTTTGTCCCGAGGCGGCTAAGTAGGCGCAGCAAAGTGGCTCAGGCCTGACACATCTGGGTCAGGCTGAAATATACCTACTCTATGAAATACCGCCCTGGCAAAAATCTGAGAAGGCTAGATTTATGTATACCGAGGAAGATAAATAAAGCAATGTTAGCAAAAAATCAAATTATAGCGTTTCAAAAATAAACTAAAAATTCCTGAAAGGCCGGCAACGCATTGGTGGTTCCTCTGGTACCTACTGCAAATGTTCATGGGCGGCGGTTATCATCAGATTATGAAGAGGAAAAAAAATTAAGTTAAACAAATCATATTTCGAAAAACCGATAGACGTTGGAGTGCTGCAATGGCGGCCTCGCACCGAAAAGTCCTAGGGAGCAGCTGGATTTAGGCGGAGACCGTGGCGTGTGGAAGTCCCTACAAGAGATCTATGCCCAGCAGTGGACGTCTATCGGTTAAAGATGATGACTAAATTAAAACCAATTTCATGACGTTTTTAGAAAAATTATTTTTTTGCATAGAGTACATTGTGCCGACCCCACGTAGCATGGGATAAGGTAAGAAAGAAGAAAAAGATAAGAGTACACAATAGAAAAAACTACAGAAAAAATAATTCGCGTGTTTTTTTTCAAATACAAATAGCGACCGAACGAACAGGCGGATGTAAACGATGTAAACTAAAAACAATATCCTCATCTAAAAAATAGTATCAAACAATTTTCTATTGGATTTCACCATAGATTAATAAAATATGACGTCTATCAGCCTAATCACGTAAATCTACAAAGCGAAGACGAGCGCTTTATTCCAGCCCACGCAGCCTCTCTACTGAGGCTTGCGGTTTTTAACGAGATATAACCGGAATTAAAACTCTGACGTCTAAAAATTGTTGGAATTCACGCGAATTTTAACGCAAAAACTGATCAAAGTCAGTCTAGTCCTAGTGGCAGTTAATTTACATTTCAAGTTTGAGAGGAGTTTGTTTGTAGTGCGCTGCAAACAAACGTATTTTAGCTATCAATCGAGCTCAATGAAATTTTGTTCGCACGTTTTAGGAACTAATATCTGTCTGTGGTTTGCCAGATTCTCTTCTTCTTCGTAGCACTCTTGACAGTGCGGTCGTGGTCATCACGAAGCAACGTGTTTGAGGGCAGATGTTATACGCTTCACGAGCATTCGCCATTTCTCCCTATTGGCCGACAGCCTGGTAAAAGTACCGCAAATTGCTAATGCGCGTGGCCGGCATTTTAGTGACGTCAGCAATAGACTGAAGTTTCGTATAGTTTTAATTTCGGCTGACGTCATTTCGATGTTAATGAGACATGGTTCCAGCGCAATAGCAATTTTCGGGACTTATATACTCGTGCAAAGGACCGCCCAAAGCTAATTTAAGTCGGTCGGCCGTCGGATATGGATTGTTTTTCTCCCGCGGATATCCACGGATACGGATATCCGGAACCGCTACACTCATTAAGTACAACAAGCCTGAGCGGTTATCGTAAAATAGAACTTCCCTCCTTTGAGTCGGGTAAAAAGATAATAGCACTCACCAGGATAGAAGTCGTGCGACTTGGACATCTTGACCCTGGCGCCGGTGTCCTTCTGTAGCTGCGCGATGGTCTCGCCGCCCTTGCCGATGATGGCGCCGGCCACCATGGACGGCACCAGCACCTTGAAGTGGTACGTCGGCTCCACGGCTGGCGAACACAATGCACTATTTACTACGTGAAGTGTGCTTACCATACGAAGGAATACAGCTTAGCAAATATACAGTTGGGTTTGTAATACCGAGTACTATAGCACGTCTCGCAAAGTTAAGGGAGACTGCTGTGGGTGGCGGCCGAAGCGATTGATTGCGCGCGGCATTCGCGGAAAGAAATTCACGGAAGTCTACTTTTACACTGGAATTCAGTCAAGATAAGGGCTTCTTATCTTCGGATTAAAGTTCGACGTGTACATTATCCAGGAGAGCATACACGGGCGGGTTTTGAGAGCAATACTAACATGCCAAACTGTATGATTGCTAAACTGTGCGAAATATTGTGTCTTCAAATATATTAAAAGGACTTTAGAGAAGAAAGAATTAAGAAATACCATCGGCAAATCAGTTACCTATCGTGTATTCATATTGATTTTCGTATTTCATGGATAAAGTACTCTATTGCCGTACGAAACTGGAAAAGGCTAGGATTGACATCAAATGTGGCGTATGTTGTAAATAAATGAGCAGATTCATCGAAGCAGACCTTCGCATGCCACTAAGGGTCAAGGCCCGACCCTTAGCGGAATAGCCATTTTATAAGCGTCTACATAATGTATCAAACTACACCCAACTTGGCAGTTTAGTTAGGATCATAACAGATTGTACGGACTCAACCGTTATCTGTCATGGCCCTAAGTAAACTGCTAAGTCGGGAGTAGTTCAATACATTGATGTACAGTGGGGTAAGATGATCTGATTGTTCAAGTCTGAATGCTGAAGTCAGTATGCTGATGTCAGTGACGCGTATGAATAGTATTTACGAACAACGTTCGGATTGCTAACGACAAGCTGATAGCTGTCCGATTTTCAAAATTCAAACTAATATTATAAATGCGAAAGAGTGTCTGTCGGTCTGCCTGTCTGCCTGTCTGCTAGCTTTTCACGGCCCATCCGTTCAACCGATTTTGACCGGAGGACACACTTTTTATCCCGGATAATCAGAGAGTTCCCACGGGATTTTTAAAAACCTAAATCCACGCGGACCTAGTGACGGGCATCATCTAGTTAAGAATAATTTAAAGAATTACAAAAACGATTGCCCTGCCACATTTTAAATTAAATTAAATTGATTTTTGTTTTTTTTTTTTTCAACGTATCGGCACTTCCCTAGGTCTTGAACTTCTTATGGCTATTGAGCAGCTGAACTCGATCAAGTCTGCAGAACGCGCAGCCTTTATAGGTATTTAGTTAACCAATAATAATTAACTAAACGAATATAAATGACTATATTTTCAAGATAGTTAATAAAGGTTTGAAGACACAGTATTCCTTATGATAATAAAGATAGCTCATGGAGAAGAGATGTCTGATATAACAGGCCTTCTTCTTGGGCCTTATTCGCTGAGACAATCGAAATATGAGGACGCATTTATGACCGCGTGTATGAAATGTAGGTATGTAGGTATTTCCAAAAATGGAATCCGAGTGGAGAAGGGTCAGCTAATCAGCTACGCATTTATGACTAGCTGATTAGCTGACCCTTCTTCACTCAGATTCCATTTTTTGAAAATACCTACCTACATACTTTTTAGTGGAGATCTACATAATTGAGAATACATACTGTTACTAAAGAAGACCGCCCAGCCTTGGGCCTAGTCTGTAAGGTCTAAAAAGATTCTAGACCCGGCGACTGAAATTGCACGTTGACAATATGTCAGTCAACCAGTTTATCCTTTTATATGTATAGTGGTATCGTCTCAATGTTTCGTATATCGCAGAGAATAAGGCCCAAAAATGTTCGTAAACCCGTAACAGTGGCATATAAAGCGATTATAATGCGTACATTTTGAGAAAGGAATCGCCATATTTACTCTATATGTCTACTGTTATATCAAAAGTAGGATTTACCTTTAGATTAAGGACTTAAGTCCGTGGACATAATCGTATGGTCCTTACAAAATGAGTTCCCTCGGATCGTTTTAACTGTCATGTCAAAAGTACGGTTCACCTTTAAAATAAGGACTAAAATCGTGCTTTTAAGATGACAGTTGACACAAAGTTAAAATGGCGAGTGAGAACTCAATTATCCCTACGTTTGACATGACAGTTGACATGACAGAGCAAGTATGGCGAGTCTATTATCAAAACGCATGCAATATATTTATAACGATGTTTACTTCATAAAGCTTATAATAGTGAATAATCTCTGAACAGTGGAGTGCACGCTTAAAGTGTTATATTATGTTTTTATGTATATTATGTATATTTTGTTAACCACACCTTGTGCTGATGTCAGTCGCTTGGTGCAGTTCATGACCAGTAGTGTGACTAGTCGACCAACTAGTTGATAATTGAATTGTTAGTGTATATAGAGGTTGATACGAGTTAGCTTTTGATATAATGATAACAATTGGATTTTCGATGATAATTACTAATTACCTACATGGTAATAGATTTGATTTAGATAGTCAAGGTTTAAAGGTTGATAAACTAAACTGAAAAAGGAAAGAACGCAGAAATAGAGAAAGCTACTTTTTACTACACATCGAACAGCTTTAGTTAGTGCCACTTGAATACACATCCATGTACATAATTATAGTGATGCTGTTACCATAACAGCATCACTATAATTGGGTATTTTACTACTTTTGAATTTGATAAATATTATTACTTTATTATAAACAAGGATAAAAATAATGACGTACACTGACAAAAATATTAAAATCCAACAAAGATTTACAAAGTTACAGGCATTTTAATTTTGGAGCGGGAGGGTCTTATATCCCTTTCTCGCAAAACGAAAATTTGTAGGAAACCGCGCGAAGCTACTATGGCATTAGTCAAAATGACGTCATAATTCGATATCGCTATCTCTGTCTAATCAGAAATATTTAAATGCTTTTTTTTATTTTTTCAGTTTTCGTCATTATTTTTATCCTAGTTTATAATAAAGTAATAAAAAAATTGGAGTCAAATACCCAATTACTAACTGATCATAGTGTTGAAAACTAGGTCTAAAGCCTTGTACAGATCTAGGAGCTGCAAGCTTTGAACCGCTCATGGAAGGCCTGGCCTGCAGCTGATCACATCATAACAAAACATAGAATAACAGATCGGCTGAACGGTTCTAAGTCCACAAAAGTTTGAGTGTTCATACTTTATACGTGTCGTACATAGCTATTATATGATAATAAACAATTGACAGTGAATTACACAGTTAACTTGATTCGTGAGCAGAATTGAAGGCTACAATTACAGCAAGCAGACTCATTTACATAAATTATCATGCACAATTGAACGATCAGTAGTGTAAATATGAAACACTTCACACCGATACACTGATGGATGGGTACTAGAAGGCGACGTAAGAGATACTTTTATCACACCCTCGACACTCCGTATAAGCGAACTGATTTAATTACCTATTACTGCTACCGGAACACGAGCCTGTCCGCACACGATTTACGTGTGTGGGTAACGGTAGAGCTGAGGTCTGAGGGAGAATCTAGCGGGACAAGCACAACGTTTATACGTAAGCAACAGAACTGTTTTCCGATCGCGTGACAAGATGAGACTCGAGTAACGAAATGAAGAGATATAAGGTATAAGGGCGCTTGGAAATGATAGAAATGACAGGCTAAATAAAGAAATATAAGAAAGAGCGTCTATTTCTTATTCACCAAAAAACACAAGAAATGTCAAATGAAGAATTTATATAATACGAGAATAGCATTTAAAATATCCTCAAAAAGCACAAATTTACAAATTGTTGACCTATCGACCATCATACAAAAGCAAATAAAATCAAAAAGTATTATGATAAGACAACAGTCAAGAATTTAAAATAACAAACTGACCTATCAACCAACGTAGCTAGTACCTATATAAAACGAAATGATCACAAAATAATTAATTATGATAATTTATTGCATGAATAAAATTGTCTTGCTTCAAACCGGCTACAAGGGCATTTCGAACCAGTTTTATTTATTCTCTTAGAGACAATAGTGATGTACATTACGATTGAGACATTCCTAATTGTGTCAAAATAGAACATATCATTATCCGAGACTAGTTAAAGAGTTTAGAGCAGCATTTGAGGTTATTATTGGTTTCACTTTTATTAATGCAAATCGTCGGTTTACTGCAAGAACTACAGTTTACAACAACTACGAACTCGTGAATATATATATCGTCAAGACTACTCAGTTCATAGTTGTTGTAAAGCGCATTTGATTTTTTTGCAAATAATGATTTCTTGCAGTGAACCGATGAAATATTCTAATTTGGATGAATTCACATCATAACAAAACAAAAAGCTATGATAACTAATCAAATCAGCAAAACAAGTATTTTATTGCTGTTTTTGTAATAGTTGGTTTCGTTCATCATTCGTCCTTCTTCGGCGTCTTCGTCATTCTTTCACTAGTGGTTAACTAAAAGTTTTAATGAAAGACGATGAAACAACTTCCATCCCAATGGTCAAGGAAACAATTCCATATATTATAATTAAGGATAAAAAAGGATATTACAAAAATATGTTTAAAACGAACGTAATTTTACTGTTTAGGACCAGGCTGAGTCACATTTGTTAAAGTGTACTGATTCTTTCACAATCAATAAAATCTTAGAATGTGCGAGAGAAAAGGAAACTCAGGTAGCCACAGCGCCTTAAAAGATATCATCGTACACGTACAGTGGACATAATTTGGCTCATTGTAGATACGCAAGCCAGCCCGTAATTTAGCCAAAGAACTAATTTCAACGTAGACATCCAGTAAATGATTACGACTGTCTGTCTCATTTATCACGAGGCTTTGATTAATCTCCCGACACAACCGAAATGTACTTCAGACATTGAGTGTTAATTAATTTTCTGAAGTAAATTTTGTTCCCATTCCCTAATAGAGAGACACAGAGAGAGCCAGCGCGTGCCAACCCTTCGTTATTTTATAAAAGCTGAAAATTTATCTGCGTATTGTCCCCAAAACAGGGAGGAACGAACAGCGACTATGAAGTTTGGATCATTGCTCAATCTAATTTATTCATATTTTCTTCGAAAAATCACTTCATACATTTCCGGACACTATGTAGTAGCAACCCCTTGCCAGATGCCAGATTTTTCGAAGAAAATATCAAAAAATTAAACTATGCTTTGGCGTAAGATTTTTTACACCTTTATTACCCGTTATCTCCCAAAGTCACCATGAATGATTGAAGGCATAATAAAAAGCAAATCTGAAATAACATTCAAAAATTTTATAATAGAAGTCCCATATTATTAATACGAAAGTGTGTTTGTTTGTTAGTTTGGCCTTCTTCTTCTTATTTTGCTTTGAGGCTAGTTTGGCCTTCAATCACACCGCAACGGAGCCACGGTTTGCAAAAAATTTGCAAATCTGTCAAGAAACCTCGAAAAGATCATAACCGCAAAATCCGTTGCGTAGTTTATCAGATCTAAGCGTACATAAGGACAGACAGCGGGAAGCGACTTTGTTTTATACTATGTAGAGATATGATAGTTTTAATTTGGAAATATCTAGATTGAAGTAGAGGCTAACCAAACTATCGTAAATTGTTATGGCAGCTCGTGTAGAGTGGGCTACCGCACGTTCGGTAGCATAATACCAGCGTCGGCCAATAGAGCAAAGCCCACGTCAAAGCCTTTGTGCTGAATTCCCGTATAGTTTTTGATCGTTCATTTTTATCAGCCACTATCGGGCTCATGAGATATGAGGTCGTGTAAAGCTGAACGCACATCTTTTCACAGTCCGCACCATACGCAACGGTTTTGTTCAATGCTTAGTGTCCGACTGAACCTTCAGCTTCGGTCAAAACTTCGGCCCATTTTGGCGAAGCCGATGGTAACCAGTAAATTGAAATTATTTCGCAGTGAGCATTATTTACGACAAATAAATACAAAAAGCCAACATAAACTTTAAAAAAAATATGTACATACAGTAGCCGGCAAGAAATATTTTGTACATCCACCCGTAGAATGAGATTTCGGCTTTGTAGAGCGTTGTCTCTATAACTCATACCTATGTGACGTTTTTTCGGTCTCAACGACAGTGACAACACTCTACAAACCCGCTATCTCTTTCTAAAGGTCGATGTACCATATTTTCAGCCGCGTACTGTACATAATTTTACTCACTTTTGGCCAATCTTGAAATGCAACTGACAACTGACATCAGCGTAGAAATTTAGGCCTAAAAAGCTCTAGTTTTACATTCGTAGCGGTTTCGTTACGCAGGAATCCTATAGGAAATCAAAGTGGTGTAAGGCTTTCAGAAAAAGATTGCAGGCAGCACGTATGGTACAGAGTGCAGACAAATGTGTGATCAACTTTATCACCCAGTATCAGGCTGGCACTAGATATGGTGCTGTGAAGTGGTACATTTGAATATATTCGGCATGTTATTCCAAACCCCCGCTGTTTACCCGCCGCGCGCCGCCAATACGGATGAGAGAAAAAGTAAATATTTCTGTTTGCGTTGTAAATTAAGAGTAGAGCCTAGCGTTTTGGAAAAGCTGTTTGGCTTTTTACGGACTTTTTGTTTGGAAAAATATTACGCGTGAATTACTCGTATTTTATAACGCTGGATTTGCTTAAATCACTACCCATATTATAAATGCGAAAGAGTGTTGATTTGTTGGTTTGTCCTTCAATCACGTTGCAACAGAACAACGGTTCGACGTGATTTTTGCATGGGTAATGGGTATAGTTAAAGACCTAGAGAGCGGTATGGGGTACTTTTTATCCCGGCAAATAAAAGAGTTCCCGCGGGATTTAAAAAAACCTAAATCCAAGCGGTCGTCCGTCACGGGCATTAGCTATTAAATGAATATGGAAATGTGAAAATGACACACTTAACGACAATGTTGGCAATATTAGTAAATTAAATAACAATGTTGGTAATATAAGTTGCCAGTAAAACCCGAAGTTCAAAATTGTTGATCAAATAAACGACTCTACTGTGACGAAATAGAGGTGCAAGCTGCCTAATGAAAAGAAAGTAAGAGGGTAGTTCGCTACTGCCCTTGACAGCTCGAACTTCATTGCTCGCAGCACCGCAGTCCCGTCGTGACCACGACCCGTGCAATTGGATTAAAATATCAACAAATAAAAACATCAAATTAATCGTGGTATGTACCCGTTATCTACAATAAAATAAACTTACCCTGCCTGACCCCCACTTTTTTGGATGTAACTAACATCCGTCAGATCGATTTTGTTCGTGTAAAATGTAACCTATGTCACCCGAACCATAACAACAAATCAACTGACACCTCATTCATCAAAATCGGCCCAGTAGTTTAGCCGCTACAGTGGAACACACATGGATACAAACATACGTACAAACATACACTGCCAAAATCTTAACCCTTCCTTTTGGATTTGCCGTAGTTGGGTAAAAATTGAATCAATCGACACGAAACGTAGGTCAAAGTCGGTTCACTAGAGCCCGACATAGGGCTTGACCTGAATTTCACGCCGGCCCGACCAAAGGGCAAAAGGTAAGTACAGTTTTAGGTGATCGCGTTAGGTGTATTACCCTTGAGGTAGGTAACCGTACCAGCAAGATTCGTTCACATCGATCGTATCGCAGAAATGCTAATGACGCTGAGGTCCGTCAGGCGTCAGAGATGTGACCTCGGTTCACACCATTTTAAGATCGTGTCCTATGCCACTCATAGTTCACTCTGCCACGGATGCTACTCACATTCTCAGTTCTGAAAAATGCTCTTCTTACGGCCGTCCTCCTTCTCCTTTAAATTTCAGATAAGCTCAGGATTATTGAAGCTATTAGAAGAAGAGAGAAAGAAAAACTGTCTGTTATCCGAAACACTCGACCCTGAATGGTTGCACAACTCAGTGTCCCTGCATTTTATGCGCAAACACACATAGAGCAGGATGCCGATTTTCACAAATACCAAATATATTTAAAACTACACAGAAGAAAATAAACAAAGTCTTATTTAAAAAACACGACTACCCTGCCAAACAAACTAAAAAGTAAAAGATTTCACATTGAATTTTTGTCAAAAAATTTGTAGCCACTCGGGATGAAGTAAGGATTCTAACAATACCCCCTACATCCGAATCTGTTAAGGCATTTAGAAGTTACTAGCGGATACCCGGCGTGTGCTCTAAAACTATCTTCTATCATTATTGCTTTTCTAATGAAGCCAGTTTGGGGCACATCGGATGGTTTCAAAGTCTATAACGGACTCAAGTAGAAACATTTTTTGTGTTTTTTTAAAAGTTATGGTAGAATAAAAAACTCACGGAACCCTGAAAATACGAGACTCGATTTTTAGGCAGTCGTGTAAAAAGAATCCTTAACAACAAAATATAAGCCGAACCTGTCGAGTGTTGACCCAATATATATAATAAGTAAAATGTGAGAGACACTACGTCACACACAAGGTCACGCATCGCCAACACGATTGATTTGCAACTAATACCGACAAATCCGTTTTACCTACTTTGCGCCCAGCGGCTAGCCTCATCCCGCGCCTCTGAAACCCTTGCAATAAATAGTTGAGCTAAAGAGAAGCCGTAGTTGGAACTAAGTCGGATAGGCGTGGGTGACCCAGTAAGATGTAGTGCCAATACTTCTAATAGCCATCGATAATATTTACGTTCACAGTAAAACAATTCCACCCTCACCACCTGGGTGTCTGGTGCACTTCGACCGCCCGTTGTGCCAGATCCTTCTTTCCACGCACATGCAAACTGTGGAATCAACTCCCTTCGGTGTTCCCATTAGATTACAACATGGTGTTATTCAAGGACCAACAAATTCCTGAAAGGCCGGCAATGCATTGGTGGTTCCTCTGGTACAGCAAATGTTCATGGGCGGCGCTAATCACTTAACATGGGGTGACCCGCCTGCTCGTTTGCTCGCCAGTTTTATTTAAAAAAAAACATTTTATGCATTCGATTACACTTAGCGCTAGACGAAAATCTTACCTGATGGTAAGTTATGAGGCAGCAGTGTAAATGTTAAGTTATGACGCAGCAGTCTAGCACTGACTGACACTGACAGCGCGCGCTAATCTGGCATGGTATGACAGCTGTTTAAACTACATCGAGTTCTCATCGTTATCGTATTAGAACATAAATTCGTTTGGCATATTTGCCGGCACCATGGTAGCCAGACCAGACCAGACAACGACCAGACGTCTATAAACTGGCATCACGTAAAAATGCTGAAATTATGGCAATTTTGGACATAGTTCTAAGCTGGAAATCCGGGTCATAGCTGACAATCAGCGTCCTGCATTTATGTACAGCTCAGCATAATGTCCTGCAAGACATTATGCTGAGCTGTACACCCATTTGGGGTGGTGCCACAGATGAAAATGTTACATTTTGTATGCTTTGTTTTCATTTTCTTTCTTTGTAACCATGATACAAGTACAACTGCCCCCTAATTGTGTAAGAATAACCATTTCATGATAATCGCAATCGTCAAGAAATTCTGCCCTTTGATTGGCTGTGAAGAAATGTAAACACCAATCAAAGGGCAGAATTTCTTGACGATTGCGATAGCGATAAAATGGTTATTCTTACACAATCGGGGGGCTGATTCACCAAAGATTTCACAGACTAGTAAATATCACGAAGCTTCGAAACTGCTGTTGGTAGGTATGTTTATTGTTTAACCATTATCAATCACCCTCCATCATTTTTATCATCTAGCCAATCGCCCGAAGCTATGACCCGACCAAATCCCATCTCTACTTACCTAAGGATTTCACTCAGATACATTGCAGCTATTGTAAATGTAATGTAGGGCAATATGTCATTCATAAAACTAAAATATCTACCTCGTACAACAATGACCTCGACTTATTGTTGATGTACATGTAGATCATTAGGAACAATTAGCCTTTGAAACCATTGCAATTATGGAAACAAAAGAGTAGCCTCGGCAATTGTAACTATATAGCCATTGTTGACCCAATAAAAAGTGAATATGGGGCAGTACGTCAAAACAAAACACAACATATTAAAGAACCTATATCAGGTAGAACCATTATTGAGCTGTGATTATTCATATTATAATAGAGGAGCCTCGGCAATTGTAAATAGAACAATAAGTACGTAGTTAACATGACGTGGTACGATAGAAAACATAGCAACTATCGAGAGAACAGAAATGTGAGCTATTGTAAATAGTGACAAGTCAAATAGCCATATTGACCTAATAAAAACTAAATAGGGAACAGCACGTCATGTAATGTTGCCAATGTAGACGAGATATTAAAACCGAAGTAGGTATTGTTATTGCAAAACAAGATGTTAGTTGTTTTTCAACAATTGTTGGAGTTTAATAGCCATTATATAGCATGTTTGATATGTAGGTAGTAGTACTTAATAGTTAGTGCCATAGATTCTTTCGTTGTCTCTGCTACTTGACAAACGTTCAAACGGTCCTTCGAGTTCACACAAGTTTTTCACGAGTTCATTGCCACCATCAGTAAGTTCTCATAATATCTCCCCCGGGTATTACGCTACGATGTGTAGATGCGCCCAAAAACATGTTTTTTTTGGGCGCATCTACACATCGGCCCTAACCTCAGCTTGCCGGGATGTAACGGACATTATCTAACACCTTGTAGACAGGTCTAAGTAATAAAAAAACATGGTGCATTCGTCATGTAGTAATAGGCTACTTGACATTTTTTTTAAGTTGGTCTTAAATGGTTAATATTTGTCCTATTATATCAAAAAAATTAACACTATATTTTTTTGCGCCCTAAAAACCGTAAAACTTTAATTTAAAAAAATATTTTTCTTAGACAGGTGAAAACACTGTCGGCCATGTTTGGCCGATAGATTATCTGTGCTCTGACGTCATGCATTTGTAAACAACAGTATAACCACAGGGTTATACTGTTGTTGTTGTTGTTTGTAAACAACAGTATAACCACAGGGTTATACTGTTGTTTACAAATGCATGACGTCAGAGCACAGATAATCTATCGGCCAAACATGGCCGACAGTGTTTTCACCTGTCTAAGAAAAATATTTTTTTTAATTAAAGTTTTACGGTTTTTAGGGCGCAAAAAAATATAGTGTTAATTTTTTTGATATAATAGGACAAATATTAACCATTTAAGACCAACTTAAAAAAAATGTCAAGTAGCCTATTGGATCAGTACACCCACGCTTCATAAATATAAACAACCTAACAACAAATTAGCGACATTAAAACCGAAGTTTAGTTATAACAAGATGTTAGCAACTGTAAATAGTGTAATAAGTCTAATAGCTATTATTGACCTAATAAAAAGTGAATATGGGCCAGTAGGTACGTCACGTCACGACGCTGAAGTAGACGAGGATACAATGCCACCTACGTCCCCAACAATTGAGTCGCATCCCACTGCCGCCGCGACTCATTTGACCTCATTCCTAGCGGAGCGTGTCCTCCACCTGCCACTTGGTACAGCTACACCGTTCTTAGGTACGTTGTACTATCGTAGAAAATTGGCGATATTTTCATTAAAAATAATTTTAGCTAACTATACTATATCATTTTTATCAAATGATATTAAAAACGCAGTTTTATTGTAACAAAATGTCAGCAAAGCAACTGTATGTAAATAGTGTAATAAGTTCAATAGCTATAGTTGACCTAATAAAAACTGAATATGAGTGTACAAGGCTTTTGGCCACCAAGGAGGAGTGGGGAATACTCGTGAGGCGCCCCCAAAGACGTCACTTCGTGATGACCACAACCACTCTGCCAAGAGTGTTGTGTACGCATGGCGTAGCAGGCCGAGGCGACTATGGCATGATGAATTAGATTTTACAGTTAGGTGTCCCGATAAAGCACAGAATGGTGAAAAATCGTAGGGAGACCTTTGCCCAGTAGTGGGCCAGGCCAATTTAGATTAGACTATAACACCAAGCCACTTGAACCATTAAAGCAATTTAAAAAAGATTAAAACTTATAACATTATGATCTCACGATTAGTTATGACACCGGCATTCGATGAGCTCATGACGAAAGACCTCAAGTTCAAACTATGGCATGAGCATGACCGACAATTCGTGACAAGATTGTTTATTTAAGTCATAAAACATTACCTTGAACGTTGGCTGGTATCACGAACATAGTAAAAACGTTACAATAAATTCTCACAACAGATGTAATTAATGTTTTCGGTAAGCAATCGCTTGTAGTTACAATCTTGTTTTTAAATTAATTCGTACCAAAAAATTTTATAGGTACCGCAAATTGCTAATGCACGTGGCCGCCATATTAGTGACGTCAGCACTAGACTGAAGTTACGAGCTGATGGTATATTTTAATTAAATATGCGTCAAAGAGACATGGTTCCAGCGCAATAGCAATTTGCTGGACTTATAGCAGTTAAAAGAAAAGATGAACTGAACAGGGAACCACTTATCTCTACCAGAGATCTCTACCAGTGACCCTCGTCAGTGGGAGAGGTTGTAAAGGAAGAATAAGACCTACACAACAAAGATAGGTGGGACTTATTGCAAATAACGACGTTGTCAAGTAACCTATCAATGGATTACGGATAGATTATATTAATTTCGGCCATACATTCATTTGGCGTAGTGACGAATGTCCGGTCAGTTATAATGTCGGACACGTGGAAAATTTAGTTCACGCCATTTCACTTATTATATTTTTATCTGTTAAAATACTCTAGATAATAATTTATTTATCAATGTTTGGGAAGGCCGTAAGATACGGGCTTTCATAGTTCAGGGGTCAGGATTCCTATCTAATGTACTGAACTGAGGTTTTTATAATATTTTTACTTACACTTCAAGGCTAAATAATTTCTAAATACATAATCAAACATTGCGGAACCTGTTGAATGAAATGAACTCAGGTTCTCTAATAAAGTTTTTCTGATTTATAATTTTGCATCAAGATTCAATGACAATATTGGAAGTATTTTCTTTGATCGTTCCCCAGTGTGTTCGTAGCACGATTCGGCAGGCAATTTAGTAGTTATTGCAGTCGCCTGTTGTCATATCGATGCATCGATCGCTTGCAGCCAACAATTTATGCGAAAGGATTGAATAATTGATGCATGGACAACGGGCAATACAGAATGAGTATTTTTAGATAGAGACGATAGAACACTTATGAAGAGTTAAAACTCCTTGAATTTGTGGGATTTACAAAACAACTGCTCGATTGCGGATTTTTCGCATGAAGCATTATAGGATAGCTGTAGATTTAGACCTGTCATTTTAGTTTAGTTTAGAGATTGTGTAGAGCAGAATTAGGCACAATAACAGGAAATATATTTAGCTATCGTCAGGATAGTAAGTAATTCCATTCATTAAAATCGTTGACTGTTACAGAAATAAAAATCTTCAGCTGAAGAGTTATGCATACCAGGAACAATCTAGTACGCACAGTCAAAACTGAAATACATAGTTTATTAAACTCTTCTAGTAGAACAGATTTTTATCGTGATTATCATGAATGAATTAACAACAGATAACTCAACTACCTAGTACCTAGTTATTTAAAAAAATAGATCGAGGTCAAGACTTCAAGTCATGTAAAAAAGATTGTAGGAAAGAAAGAGGCGATATTGTCTTGATGTCTCCAGGGCCCGGCGCGGCCACAAAGCCGAGGGCCCTCCACGATGAAAGGTGTAGTCGATGCTCTTGACTTTGACGACCCATTTGCGGCACTGCTCAGTACAGTGTGCCTACTCGTTACATGTATAACATGTACCTGTTACGTCACTGCTGCGCTTCTTGATGCGACATTCACGAGTGCTTTGTGGAACAAAGCGCTTTAATGGGTTTATAGTTTTATAATACTTAAAGAGCTATATTACATGGTTATTTATGTATAGCTCAACTACTGGGTTTTGTTGTTTCTTTGTTTTAAATCTTTATTGCACACAAATAAAAAATACAAAGAAGAGAAAATAACAGACTAGGAATAGAACTTCACTGCATGCAAAGGGGTCTATGAAATTTTGCCCCTCGATGATACAAGGTGTAGTCGATGCTTTTGACTTTGACGACCCATTTGCGGCACTGCTCAGTACAGTGTGCCTACTTGTTACATGTATAACATGTACCTATTACGTCACTGCTGCGCTAATGCGCATGTTGATTCTTGATGCGACATTAATAAAGAGCTCTTATCATCATCATTTATTTATTTATTTATGATCAACTCATCGCCAGCTTACTACTGAACACGGATCTCCTTTTATGTTTTAGGCCATAGTCTGCCACGTTGCCCCAGTGCAGATTGACAGTCAATAAAGAGCTCTGTTTGATAAGATTTTAGGTACGCTAAAAAAAATAAACCGTAATTTTGATAATAGACAAAAAAGCATGTGAACGTAACGCATGATTTATACAAATAGATGAAGGATAAACAATAATAAACATTATATCTCCCACAAGCGCCCAGTCCTACACGATATGAATATAATATGAATCATAGCCTGCTGAGCTCTGCGGATACTGATTATTCAGTGTAAATTAATATTACAATAGCAATTATATTGTAATTTCCGATTATTAAGCACCACGTTAATGACGATTTAATCGAGGAAAATGATTGTTACTATAACTTTAGGTATAAAAATAAATATTTTATCATATTACAAAGATGATGATGCTCGTATAAAGATGTATGATCTCACCACAAAGTCTAAAACAAGGTTTCAATTAACGTTAAAGTTTAAACACATATAGTCCACTACCGGTTGTGATGGCAATCGAGGTATAAGGCGCGGGGACGCCTCGCACACCCGCACGTATCCCGCTCGCCCGCAACGGGTTAGCGCGGGGGTTGTGCGGCTGTGCGGGAAGTTCCCTCCCCGATTGCTATTTTGACCTGTCGCGTACGTTTCTATAAGCTAAATGGGTTAAACGTTTGTTTAAAAACATAACATTCTTATTTATATTTTTTTAGGGCATGTCTCTGGGACTAATATTCTTCTTTAACTAAGAGTGAAGCCCTTAAGAGTGGGTACAACAATAATTTAGCGGGAGTGGTTTAAATAGAACCACCAGTTGTTATGATGAAATATTATTAGAAATGATTTTAAGATTGATATGGAGGCACGATCTGATGGAAGAAGTATGGCAGTTATTATGGTGCATATCTTGACCCATACCTCATGTTGGTTTGCACACAGCATTACAGCTTAGGGAGAGTCGTAACTAGCCGCGACCGAAGCCTCCCACCAGAATAACCAGACCTGAACCAAATTAGAAAATATCATTTCCTAAACATTTCTAATTCGAACCGCCAAGATTTGGAACACCCTTCCAGCATCAGTTTTCCCCTCCGATTATAATATATCTTCAAGTCAAGAGTGAATAGGCAGCTTCTAGGCAAGTGCGCTCCATCTTAGGCTGCATCATCACTTGCCACCAGGTCTGATTGCAGCCAAGCGCTAGTCTATAAAATAAAATAAAACAGGCTAAAACTTGAAATCGACACCAGAATCTTATGTTTTGCAAGGTATGGGCACTATTGCTGACAGAATCTAAAGTCACAATTTAATTTAACCCTTCTATTATAGTACATTATGAGACTATTACCAGACAATCTCCTCAATGCCTCTGTAAAGTGGGTAGTCTTATAACTTTTGATAACAGTCATGTAACGAACACAGAATAAACGGATTGTGTGAATATTCTCTGCGTCTAATTTGCTTCCCTTCACCCTCAGCACATTACAGCCTCCTTCAGGTCACTTGAGATTAGCGAAGTGTATTGTGCTGAGTTAGCAATGGAAAAAGCCATAAATCAAAGAAAAGAAGAAGATAATAGTTGATGGCTCCCCTTCCAGCTAAGCCTGAAGCTTATGTTAAGTGCAAGTATATACAACAATCTTTAAGAGTGCCAACCATAGTTGAAAAGGTATACATTTTCGACATTTCAGATCTTGACTCTCATATTCACAATCATTACTGATCAATGATCATGTTACATTAATCAGTCTAGTTGTTGTCTTATCGTAGTTTTGTCGTAGTCTAGTTGTTGTCTTGTCGTGGTCTGGTCGTTGCCGTGTCATAGTCTTGTCGGTGCCAAGTTGTTGTCTTGTTGTGGTCTGGTCGTTGCCGTGTCGTAGTCTTGTCATCTTCTTGTCGTTGCCTTGTCGTGGTCTTGTCGTTGCCGTGTCGTAGTCTTTACGTTGCCGTGTCGTGGTCTGGTCATTGCCGTGTCGTAGTATATTCGTTGTCTGGTCGTTGCCGTGTCATAGCCTTGTCGTTGCCGTGTCGTTGTCTTGTCATCTTCTTGTCGTGGTCTGGTCGTTGCCGTGTCGTAGTCTTGTCGTTGCCGTGTCGTAGTCTAATCGTTGTCTTGTTGTTGCCGTGTTGTTGTCTTGTCGTCGTCGTGTCCGTGTCGTCATCTTGTCGTTGCCGTGTCGTAGTCTACTATAACATCCAAAGTTTTAAAATGGAACGTTTAACTTAGTTTGCGGTGCGGGACAGCAATTTTGAAATTCTGAAGTGAAATTCTCGAAGTGAGATTGAAAATAATATGTTCTCGAGCAGCTAGACCAAACAAAACCCATTCTCTCCCTTAATTGCTGAGTTATATTGTCCCTGAGTGTACCATTTCTCGAGTTTTTCAAACGTATACATATAAAATTCACATATTATCACAAACAAGGAGAAGTGGAAACTCAAAAAGACATCTTAATGAAAATTCATTTTTATGAATATTGGTCTCAGTGAATATTGATCTCAGTCCACTCTAAAAACATTTTAGACTTCGGTAACAAAAATATACAGTTTTTAAGTAAAACATTTAGTAGGTATTATATTTTTAGTATGGCGATAAAAACTCGATCGTAATGATCAGCTGATTCACAAAACAATACAAGATAAACACAATCTATCTTATGATACAATCTGTTGGCTGAAAATAAAGAAATGGCTATTCAATGTTTCAACAATGAAATAACGCAGAAATAAAGCTACTCGTTTATACAACCAATTTTCTGTACTAAGGGCAGGTACGCATTGGACAAATAATTAAGTAAATAACTAAATTATTTCTGTAAGTGAACG
This sequence comes from Maniola hyperantus, assembly GCF_902806685.2. Lineage (NCBI taxonomy): Eukaryota > Metazoa > Arthropoda > Insecta > Lepidoptera > Nymphalidae > Maniola > Maniola hyperantus. The sequence continues at coordinate 576,978 of NC_048553.1, read as the reverse complement.
CACATTTAATAACTTAGGTGGGCAGTCACCCTGCAGCATCAGGATTGAGGAGTTGGATCCAGAATTTTTTATGGGACCACCTCGGAAAATACCTCTGTTGATTTAAAAAAAATGCAAATCGGTCCAGAAACCTCGAAAAAATCGACGTACATACATAAAAAAACGAAGGAATATTTTTGGAATTCGGTTAAAAAAAGATAGATCTCGCGCGATAAAATGTCAAAATTCGTCAATTAGAGTAGGTATATTCAGCAGCCTAAATGTACATTTGCAGCACGAATAGATACCATCAATTCAGCCAATCAAAACTATTTCGATTAAGTATCATAATACACTTAAGTAACCACTTTTGTACTAGTTCCTCCTAACATTTGCTTTTTTTTATTCCATTATTTATTTTTATTAAGTTAGCCCCAAACTGCAATCTCACCTGGTGGTAAGTGATGATGCAGTCTAAGATGGAAGCGGGCTAACCTGGAAGGGGTATGACAGTTTTTGTTAAACCCACACCCCTTTGGTTTTTACACGGCATCGTACCGAAACGCTATATCGCTTGGCGGCACAGTTTTGCCGGACCAGAAATTTAGAAATAGTAAAATAAAAATAAAATAAAAATCTTTTTTATTCAAATAAAATTTTACAAGCACTTTCGAATAATCGGATGCATCTACCACTGTTTCGGAATGCCTTTCCTACCGAGAAGAACCAGCAAAAAACTCGGCGGTAAAATTTCCAACCCCTACCGGGAATCGAACCGGGACATCCCACTAATAAGCCAAAAGCACTTACCACTGAGCCAGGTCGTCGTTGCTTCCGACCAAATTACCACGTGTGTGTTGAAATGATCGATTTACACAATGTAGCTACATGACTTAGCTAATAGACACTCGTGTACTTCACAAGTGTACATACTAGGTAGGTACTCACTAAAAGTTTCCGCTCTCAACTAAATTGAATTATCCATCTTCAAGACTCGTAACTCTGTTGCCAACTGAGTTGGAGACTGTCGATCAATATCCATCTATATATTATATATATCTATATATATAAAATTCAAAGTCCTGACTGACTGACATATATATCAACGCACAGCCTAAACCGCTGGTCCTAAAGACGTAAAAAGTAGGTATCCACTAAGAAAGGATTTTTCGAGGTGGGTTAAATGGGGGATGGAAGTTTGTATGAAAGTCCGTCATTTTTCAAGTTATTTGCATGAAAATTGGTATTTGAGTTTTCTGTCACAAATGAAGAAATACGTGTTTCAGGATTTTTGGAAAATTCGCCCATAAGGGTGGTAAAATAGGGGATGAAAGTTTGTATGGGACAGTTTTAATTATTGATATTAATTACTTGAAATTTGAAAAGTAGATTTTTTTCTTGAGGTTAGGTGTCAGCTAAGAAACTATGAAAAAATCTCCCCCCCCCCCAAAGGGATGAAATGGGGGTTGGAAGGTTATATGTGTTATTCGGTGTTTTGTTTCTGAATAAAAAATGTCATTTGTTTCCTGTAGGCCACGCGGGCGAAGCCGCGAGCAGAAGCTAGTATATTATAAATGCGAAAGTGTGTCTGTCTGTCTGTCTGCTAGCTTTACCTTCTAAAGGTGTAGGTACATTACTTTCTGCCGCGTACTGTAGGTAAATTTTGTGGTGAGGAGAGCCCTCAGTCTGATCTTGACCAGTTATGTTAGGCCAAGTTTGGTATCATTTTCGAATTAATCCGGGCTGTTAAATTCATTTGAATCCATAGTTTAATGGTGAAGACAAACATCGTGAGGAAGAAACCTGCATGTTTGAGAGTTTTACTATCGCACGGTTTCAATGTAGGTAACATCTGTACGAACCTTTATCACTGCAATGACAAAAACACTCGCAGACACGTCATGGTATCATTGCCAGAGAGAACTATCCACTGTTTCGGACGGAGACAATTTTTTAGACGCGATATAACGTGACGCAAATTATATTTATTTCCCCAGGTTCCTGCCAAATCAATAAAACTGAGGTCGTTGATCGTTCGCCCGACATTAGTCCACCAAGCTAATTACTTATAGATTTCCGAATATCTGAATACTTGTCACTGTCAACTGGTAGGTGCATACCGTACGAGCTGAACGCAACACATCTATACGTCTTATCTAAATATATAAAAGGAAAAGGTGACTGACTGACTGATCTATCAACGCACAGCTCAAACTACTGGACGGATCGAGCTGAAATTTGGCATACAGATAGCTATTATGACGGAGGCATCCGCTAAGAAAGGATTTTTGAAAATTCAACTCCTAAGGGGGTGAAATAGGGGTTTGAAATTTGTGTAGTCCACGCGGACGAAGTCGCGAGCATAAGCTAGTTAATACTATAAAGAGGAGCAGTTTGTTTTTCAAAATTATTTCACCAGTAGAAAGCTACATTTTTATTCCTGAGTAACATAGGCTATATTTAACTATCAAAAAATTGTAGTAAGCTACCCGTGCGAGGGTCGCTATTTAGGGTTCCGTACCTTAAAAGGAAAAACGGAACCCTTATAAGATCAATTTGTTGTCTGTCTGTCGGGCTGTCAAGAAACCTACAGGGTACTTTCCGTTGACCTAGAATCATGAAATGTGGCAGGTAGGTAGGTCTTATAGCAGACATTCGGGGAAAAATCTGAAAACCGTGAATTTGTGGTTACATCACACAAAATAAATTAAATTGTGGTCATGAACTAATATTAGTATTTTCAATTTTTGAAGTAAGATAACTATATCAAGTGGGGTATCATATGAAAGGGCTTTACTTGTAGATTCTAAAACAGATTTTTATTTATTTTTAGGTATATAATAGTTTTTGATTTACCTATGGTGCAAAATATCGATAAAATACGATTGTTTTTTTTTTTTTTATTCAGATACAAGTTAGCCCTTGACTGCAATCTCACCTGGTGGTAAGTGATGATGCAGTCTAAGATGATAGCGGGCTAACCTGGAAGGGGTATTATGGCAGTTTTTATTAAACCCATAACCCCTTTGGTTTCTACACGGCATCGTACCGGAACGCTAAATCGCTTGGCGGCACGGCTTTGCCGATAGGGTGGTAACTAGCCACGGCACACCCACCAGACCAGACCAGAAATTTAGAAATTATAAAATTCCAAACCCCTGCCAGGAATCGAACCCGGGACCTCCCACTATTAAGACCACAGCGCTCACCACTGCGCCAGGGAGGTCGTCAGATTGTAGTACGGAACCCTCAGTGCGCGAGCCTGACTCGCACTTGGTCGGTTTTTATTTCAGCGAATTCCTGCCAAATCAATAAAGAAGCGCAAAAAACACATTATACGGTCACTCGCCCGGCGGATTAGCTCTCAGCTATCTCTATCTGTATCGGTAAGCTTTCAGCATTTTCATATTTTCATTCTCATTTCGCGAGTAACGTTTTCCCGGCCGGATAAACTAGAAAATAGGCGAGGGCCAATAAAGGCTGACTTATATTGTTCAATCACGGACGTTTTGCTTTCAGCAGAATAGATAATAGTGAACTTTCTAGCTTAACAGATGTAGCATTTCGTTTTGTTTCAGATTGACTAGAATCTAGAATCTATAAGAGTATCATAAATGGACCAATAACAAACTGTTGGTTAATTAGTTCGGGGTTAAGTGGGAACCATATCCATAGCCATATCATGCTAGAAATGGTTCTGAAAAAACTAGCATCTACTTCGGGACGTTAACGGTCGAAATTAATAATAATCATTCTATCTGCAATCTGTCGATGACTTGCGTTCTTTTTTTTTTTCCAAAAAATTATACATTTTTGTCAAGTGATAACGTTGCTAAGTAACTTATCGGCAGATTATCTGTCGATAATAATATGTAATCTGTTATTAATTTTAGCCCTAAGACATCGGAGGTAATATAATAAATTATACGAACGATCTAAGGATATAATATATTGTGTCATAGTATAATATATTGTGTCATAGTATAATTAAGGTTTCGGGGTCAAATATAAACAAAGCGATGAGCTCCCTGGCGCAGTGGTAAGCGCTGTGGTCTTATTAGTGGGAGGTCCCGGGTTCGATTCCTGGCAGGGATTTGGAATTTTATAATTTCTAAATTTCTGGTCTGGTCTGGTGGGAGGCCTCGGCCGTGGCTAGTTACCACCCTACCGGCAAAGCCGTGCCGCCAAGCGATTTAGCGTTCCGGTACGATGCCGTGTAGAAACCAAAGGCGTATGGGTTAAATAAAAACTGCCATACTCCTTCCAGGTTAGCCCGCTCCCACCTTAGACTGCATCGTCACTTACCATCAGGTGAGATTGCAGTCAAGGGCTAACTTGTATCTGAATTTAAAAAAAGCAACATTTAAATTTTGGAGTCAACTTTCCAAAGACCGTTAGCTTTATAATAAAAACTAGTATTTTGCTCGCTGCTCGAGCTGCTAAAGCAGCTCTCGAGGTCTATAATCGTCATTTTGAATAATAAAAAATTTTGTATGAAAAAAAAAATTCCGCCATTTTGAATTTTTTTTTAATCCATCGAGTAGACCTTCGGATCCTGATCATCTCTTGCCAACAAACCACTCTTCCATCTTTCATACCCTCCGAGATGGACGCGGATGAAATTTGTATGGCGGCCATCTTTTTTTCGGAATTTTAAATTTTTTTTCAAATTTTTGGCAATTGGATGAGGTTTCGAATGACATTTGCTCGAGCACCTCCCACCTATCTTCAATACCTTAAGCGTGCCCTTCACCCGCCTCCGAAATCCTCAATCATCAGCTCCCTTCATATGTTGCCCCAAAGGAATCTTTGTCTTCTATATGAAACCGTAAGTGAAAAAAAAAAGTTTCATACAAAATTTTACAGGAGGAAATTTTTTGAAAATCTCGGCCGCCATCTTGTTTTTCCAAATTTTTTCACTTTTTCTAAAAATCGTTTGCTAACATCTAAAATAACTGCAAGTTTAAACAAAATCGGTTGAAAAATAAAAAAGTTACAAAAGTCAGGTCGGCCGCCATCTTGTTTTTCTGAAATGTCATAATTTTTCCCTACTCGAATCCCACTTCTGAACATATCTCCCATACATTATTATATCATTTTCTGTCTCTTTCTAGGAGAACAATTATGTCAATGAGTGAGTGAGTGAGTGAGTGAGTGAGTGGTAATTGAGCTATATATAGTATAATAGCAGATGCATCTGAATCGAATACTGGCTGCGTGTTAAAATCTAGATTAGAATAATAAACAGATATCGCTTAAACACAAGACATTCTAGGTCATCTAAAACTTTAAAAGCTCAAATAATTTTAAATACATAATATCAAAAATTGCGTAACCGGCAGGAATCGAACCTGCATCTTCTGGGTTCGCGCCCGATGCCTTGACCACTCGGCCACGGTTTCGCTTACTGCCAGTGATGAAATTAGTGATATGTATATTGTATATGCACTCAGTACTGAAGCGACTGTTTATTTAAAATTATTTGGTAATTTCCTTGAAGTGTAGGTAGAAACACTATCATAAATTTATACAATTTATAAAAAACTTTAAAATCGGTGCGAAGTGACGATTAAAAATAATTAAATAAATAAGTATACACATACCTACAACAAATATTTGTATGTAAATAATAATCATTAATCTGTATTTAATATGTAATCTAATTTAATTTTGTTAATTAGCTTTAGGAAATGTATGATATGTTTATGCATGCTGTGGTTGCCTATAATAAGCTTGTCATTTTGTTTATGTATTTTAAATAGTTAAAATTGTTTTTGTGAATGACTAAGCTGTTGGTAAACCCAATAAAGAAAAGAAAAGAAAAGAAAAGAAAAGAAAAGAAAATAAAATAAAATAAAATAAAATAAAATAAAATAAAATAAAATAAAAGCTCGTTTGAAACCAAGAGCTAAGGCACTTGGTTTTACTAAATGGTTTACCTACAGTTTATATTGCACGCCTACGTAAAATGTTTGTTTGTACTTTAGGATTACTTAAGAGAAGTGACCCTAGCGCGGACCCCAACTATTCCCATACAAAAGTAAAGTGGGTAAAACTATTAATTAAACTTTTTAGGTTTTTTAAAGTGCTAATGATTGCACGCTTTTGTATCCAAAAATAAGTTATTAAAGGCATAATTAAAGCAATTAGTTTCAACTACTACAAGTAGTTATGTACATTAGAAGTCAGTAGGGCGTCACGCACAGTAGGTCCCACAATGTGGTTAGTATGAGATTTTACACTTTACCAACGTTTATAGAATTCGAACGGCATAACGTCATAGTAAAATGGACCTGAAAGTCCTGAAGAGATTTAAAGTCAAAAATTCAGCATTACCGATTATAATTTCGCAAGGTTTGCGCTTCAAGCTCAAGCTGTAGATGTAATAGATGTGCTTAAGCTTTAAACCGGTCAGTTAAGAGCCATTTTACTTTGATATTTTTGTTTCGTCACTCGAATTCTATCAACGTTATACTAAGGCTAGAGGTATTGATCGCGTTTTCGCTATTTCGAACCGAACGCGGCTATTTCGGACTATTTTCTCACGCCTCTACGTACCTCATAGCTTCCAAATTAAATTGGTTATTTATTAGTTAATTCCAGTAAGTTTCACAATATTCAGAGATTTTCAAAGTAGCATTTCTTTTAACAAGTCTTCATTAAAAATTTAAAAAAAACATGACTGCCTCGCCAAGAAATAAAGTAAAAAGACTTTTTCACATTTGAAAATGCCTATACAGCCGCCATATAATTTTTTTTTCAAAAAAGATTTTAACAAAAATCTGTTCAGGTATTTAGAAGTTCTGGTGGAATAAAGAAACTCACATACATCATCATCATCAACATCAACCGATAGACGTCCACTGCTGGAATAGGTCTCTTGTAGGAGCTTCCACACGCCACGGTCTTGCGCCGCCGCCATCCAGCGGCTCCCTGTGACTCTTCTGATGTCGTCCGTCCCTCTATGGGGGGGTCTTCCAACGCTGCGTCTTCCGGTGCGAGGTCGCCATTCCATTCGACAGGACGCCATTGGAATGGCGAGTGGCGACCTCACATACACACGTCTAGTAAAATAACTGTTTTTAACTTTCCCTGTGGCAAAAAACGTGGTATTTCTTTTATCCAAACTAGACTAAGAACCATTAATCATGGCATCTGATAAGGTCGGACGGAACCTTTTTCCAGCCACGTTTTTCCACCACACTGTTAACAGAAAATCAGTCTAATCTCGCTGTATTACAATCAAGGTCTTCTAATTAAACGATTCTACTGTTCCTTGATTCAAATGCCACGCTTTTCAGACTATTATTGCTGGAGCTACTCTTAGTCCTATCAAAAGATTTACCTACGTGTATTTGGAGAAGAATTTGTAGGCAATGAACCAAAAGCTTAATTTGCTTTTGGTTCATTGTATATTATCATGGACTTCCGCAAAATAACGCCTGCTTCTATAGTACATAATTTGTAGGCATCTAAAGTTATTTCATATAAGGCATTTGAATTAGGTATGTATTAATTTAAAGTTATCACACGACTTTTTATGTTTGTAAAAGATTTTTTTTATTTGATGTTTATATTTACCCCAATATTTGAATATTTTCACTTTTGCGGTAGGTAAATGTTTACGTTGTTAAATGTGCTGTATTTTACTATTTAAAGGGAGAAATGTTAACTAAAAACAGCAGGAATGTGAAGCAGAGAAGCTAATTATTTCGACAGTTTTACGAGTGTGTGAAAATTAGATTGTTTTTCCGAAAAGTCATGAAAAATAAATCATAGTAACGTTCCGTTCCACTATCCTATAAATTAGCCCCAGATACCTATATTGCTTTTGTTATAAGTGTAAAAATGCCTTGCCTATCTACTTCATTAATTAATTGAAACTATTTATAAGCACAATGTAGCGAGTTCCGCTAGCGTTTTTAGAATTTAGATAGGCAGGCCGATAACCCGCGGCGACACCGCGTGGTGAGTGATCGCCTCGTGCGCCAAACTAACTACCTCATTGATAAAAAATAATAATGTTCTCGCAACTGGTACTGTTCCAGTTATTCATTACTTCCAAAACATTATATTTTTATTCAATGACAAGATTTTATAATATAAACTTTTTATATATTTTGTATATAAAAAGTTTATATTATAAAATCTTGTAATATAAAGTATATATTATAAAATTCTAAGGGTTCCGTACCTCAAAAGGAAAAAAGGAACCCTTATAGGATCACTTTGTTGTCGAAAGGGGTCGTCAAGTTTGTAATTTTACATTGTTTTTAACCCGTAACACAGTGTAGTGAGAGGCTTGACTTGGTCAGCATAAGTGGGTGCGCGAGACCCGGGCCCCGTGCCAACTGCGCTGCACTGCGACATGATGCAGGTTACGGGTTCAATCGATATCGGCATAGCCTTCACACGGCTACATAATCAGGGCTTCGGCCAACTATGTAATTGTACAGTGTAACCCGTAACACAGTGTAGTGAGAGGCTTGACTTGGTCAGCATAAGTGGGTGCGCGAGGCCCGGGCCTCGTGCCAACTGCGCTGCACTGCGACATGATGCAGGTTACGGGTTCAATCGATATCGGCATAGCCTCCACACGGCTATATAATCAGGGTTTCAGCTAGCTATGTAATTGTACAGTGTAACCCGTAACACAGTGTAGTGAGAGGCTTGACTTGGTCAGCATAAGTGGGTGCGCGAGGCCCGGGCCCCGTGCCAACTGCGCTGCACTGCGACATGATGCAGGTTACGGGTTCAATCGATATCGGCATAGCCTCCAGCCTGTTTCCTGCCACGTACAACCTTTAATACAGTTCTTGCAATTCACGAAGGCCATTGAATTTTACTTGTGGTAACGTCGTTTACATGGTCATTGCGTAAGTGTGCGTGCATGTCGGAACAATCAGTCGCGAGCAAACGCTGTCAAACGCACACATTTAGTGTACCTTACGTATACCGATACGACTTGGTACACGATGTTTTCCTTCACCGTGCAAGCAAGTGATACCCCCAACCTCCTACCTCCGATTAGAAGACGAACGTCCTAACCACTAGGCTATCACAGCTTTTTTATCTTTATTATCTTGTGATCGTAATTTTTAAATTTCCGTTGTAACAGCATCACTGAATTCGCTTGTCGATTTGATTTTCTTTTTTGTATCTATTCAAACTAATGAATTTCGAGCAAGAGATTCAAATGATTTCTTTTTAATTTTGTATCAACTATATCGTACCACTTGTTACGATTCTAAAATGTGTAGGTACCTAGGCTTACTTGTTTTATGTACCTAAATCATCATATTGTATTGTTGGTTCCAATAAAATTACAATTTCACGCTTTGACGATAACATAAAATAACAAATCGTATATCAAGTTTTCATGTTAAGTTCTATGTTATATTTATGGTGAATAAAATAATATTTTATTAATTCCTCCATTTATTCATTTAATCGCTAGTCCGGCTGTTTTAGTGCACATAATACATCAAGACAAGCAGTTTTTACGGAAACCTCGCGAAACCGTCATATCTAATCTGATAATCCGGCGGTGAGGCGACGTTGGTCAAGATCGGGCGGGCGTTCGGGCGGGCGCTCGGGCGGCGGCGGTCAGCACGTGTGGGGTACGGGAGACCGCACTGCGACATGTTGCGGGTTATACTCGTTATTATAGTAAACGACAGGTCGAGATGGCAATCGGGGAGGGAACGCCCCGCACACCTCCACATACCCCAATTGGCATCTCAAGTTCACCTCTTGCGGTCTATAGGTGCAATACCACTTTGTGACCAACCCACCTTAGTAGCTTTTACTATGATATACTAGATACGATATTTATTACATGTAATCTGTTCGGTCCAACTTATACCGTTGAGCTTTTAAAGCTTCAAGATTTCCTCAGCAGGGGCTTTATAGAAGCTTTATGAAAGTCCTTGAGGGGAACAGGGAAACAAACAAGCAAATCTGAACAATTCATCAAAGTCGCAAACAAAACCCTTGGAAAGCTCAACACTCGTAAACTTCGAAGAAGCAAAAATTGTTGCACAAAGGATTGCTCGGAAAATAATTGGAATAGTCTAAAAGAAGTTCCCACTTCTGAAGGACACGTTTCAAAGGTCTCGAGCTGTGAACAAAGGCCGCTTTTTTCTTACACCTACAATTTAAAGAGAATCGTTAATTTCTACTGATCCAAAGAGACTTACTAAAAGGCGTACTGATGTATTCAGGACATTATCATAGTTTCAATCATTAAATTATATCCCAGTGATCCCACCCTACAAAGAAAAACCGGCCAAGTGCGAGGCAGACTCGTGCATCGAGGGTTCCGTATTACACAGTCGTATTTTTTTCGTCATTTTGCACGATAAATCAAAGACTATATGCATAAAAATAAATACAAATCTGTTTTACCCCAATTGGTATAATTATCTTACTTTGAAAATTAAAAATACTAATTATTTGTTCATGAACATATTTTAATTTTTTTATGATATAACCACAAATTCACGGTTTTCGGATTTTTCTCTTTACTTGTGCTATAAGACCTGCCTATCAAATTTCATGATTCTAGGTCAACTGGAAGCACCCTATAGGTTTTCTTGACAGACAAAACGAACAGACGGACAGACAGACAGATAGACCGACAAATAAGTGATCCTATAAGGGTTCCTTTTTTCCTTTTGACCCTACTGATTGACCCTACTGAACCCCCATAAAATTAGATAGTTTTACACGAATAATTCGTCTTCGTACGCAACAATTATTGTTGCTTACGAAGACGAACGCAAAGACAAAGTACGCGGAAGAAGTCGTGGAAATAAGCTAGTTATTAATATAATAGTATAATAGGTTAATTATATACCTATTGCCTGAATGTAAATCGCCAGAGAGTGCCATCTTTATAGGGGATTTCCATAATACCTAAATCACGCGGACGAAGTCGAAGCTTTAATAAAATTGTTACGTGATTTGAATAAAACCTAGACTAGCATAAACCGGAGGTAATCCGGCCCGTGAGCAAACCCCTCATTTCAATATAATCCTGCGAGATAAACTTGTATAAAAGTAAACAACAAAAAATACTAAAAAAAAATATTTAATATCACGCGTCCCCTAAATCTTCTAAAGGATTGAACTGACCCTAACTATACAAAAATATAAAGAACAAGAGGGCTGGCTCATTTTTTTGCGCAACGGATCAGCCTGGCTGTCCAGCGCGGACACGCAGCTTGGCACCATTCCACGCGGGCATGATTTAAAAAAAATATGTTTTTTAGAACAAGAATGAATAGGCATTTTCTAGGTAAACGCGTCCCAACATCACTTTCCAATTTCCATCAGCTGTGATAGTGGTCAAGCATTTACCTATATATAATGATTTTTTTTAAAAGATAATCATAATAAATGTATACCTAAATACAGTTCACTAATACTGAGGTTTTAAATTATTTCTCCTCTCAGGATGAAAAGGGTTTAGGCTATTGACCTCCATGCTGCCGAAGTGCCGATTGGTAGGCTTTACACACCTTTGACAACAACTTTCAGGCATGCAAGTTTAATGTTTTCCTGTTGAGTTGCGGTGCGTTTTAAAATCCGTAAATTTGAATTCAAATCTTTGAAAATCCGGGGGTTCGATCCCGGGCCTCTAACTCAATTTCAATTTCAATTTCAATTTTATTTATTGCATTTCCATAACTCATTACATCATAATTAAGCATGTATAAGGTATTATGGATACCCAGTTTGGGTGTCGCAATTTGGTCCTTAGACCTTGGTAGGGAGACCGATATTATTATTTATTTTTATGTTCGTCGTTTAGGAAATCATTTACGGCATAGTAGCCCTTTTCTAATAAAAAGTTTTTTTAATATTTTGTTGAATTTATTTTCATTGTTTATGTTACGAATTTTGTCTGGTAAATTATTATATATCTTTATAGACATTACGTAGGGACTCGAGGTATGCAGTACTAATTTTGATTGCGGAAGGTTTAATTTATTTGCATGTCTTTCGGGAAATCGACGGGATTTGATTTCTTTTTTTGTGTATAAGTGTATATTTCTTTTTACAAATTTGCATATTTCGAGGATATATATGGAAGGTAGGGTAAGAATTTTTAATTTTTTGAAATGAGGTGAACATGAGTCTATAATTTTTATATTGACTAGTATGCGTATGCACTTTTTTTGTAGTATAAACAGATCATGGGCATTTGTGCTGTTTCCCCAGAGAATAACACCGTATCTCAAAAATGCGTAGCCATAAGCGTAATACGCGGCTAGTGCGGTTTTTAAGTTGGTAGTTCTTTTTAGTTCTCTGAGTCCATATATAAATTTAGATAGCTTTGTTTTTGTTTTTTCGATATGGCTCTTCCAATTTAAATTGCTGTCAATTTCAATGCCTAAAAATGTTAGCCTGTCAGTACATTCGATGTCCGTGTCATTAAAAGTATATTTAATATTTAATGATTCCTTTTGGTACGGTCGAAATTGGATTATTTTTGTTTTATTATAATTTATTTCTAATTTATGGTCATTCATCCAGTCAGTAATGTCACTTAATAGTCTAGTAATTTTTTCATTAAAATTATAATTTTTGTTATAATTTTACTCTTCCTTAACCTAAAAGTTTAGGCGAAAGTTCGCCACGCTGGCCCAGTGCGGATTGGCAGGCTTCACATACCATTGAGAACATTATGGAGAACTCTAAGGCATGCAGGTTTCCTCTCGATGTTTTCCATCACCGTCAAAACAAGTGTACACAGCTTTTTAAAAAAATGATTATCCGACTACTATAGTTATTATGAATTTAAATCGTAAAACTTTAAAAGCGCTTAACCTCGAAACGAAAATACAATAAGCGTTTTCCATTTCGCCATTATACTACAAGTCTAAATTCGTTTTGACCTCAAAATGATGAGGACCATAAAAACTCTAGTGGATGCTGTTCAACGGATGGCCATTCTGTTGAATTTTTAAATTCCGCTCCAGAAGGTAACGTTGTCTTTTGTTAGCTTGCACTAAATCAGTGGGGTCGGGGAGATTATTTGCTGGGACACAAAAGATTTGCAGTTTTGTCAAGAGATTGGTGTTTATGCTACATTTCATTTGGTGAAATTATGACTTTTCTTCACAGTGATTTAACAGGTGATTTTTCATTGAGAGTGATTTTTCAATTTGCCCTTAATTACAAACGTATGCTACAATAATTTCAACAAGGAATTTCAACGATGAATTTTCACGGATATGTCACTCTCCAGGTCACTAACTATACCCATGCAAAAAATCACGTCAATCCGTTGCTCCGTTGCGACGTGATTGAAGGACAACCCAACAAACTAACAAACAAACACACTTTCACAATTATAATATGGGTAGTGATTTTTTCACATGCTGCCTGTGAAATGATCCATCTCTAGTTGTGTGAGGTCACGGCATTATGCTCGAATCATAACCAGGTCATGTTGGTTTGGGAACTCAAGTTTTGTGTGCGACCTCGTGGTTTGGCTAATAGCTATAGTTTAGAAAAGTCTGAATTTAAGGTCGCTTGATGGAAAGCCTTCAAAGACTAGTTTCAGACGAGTCACAAGGAGCCGCTGGGTTAAGGCGGCGCAAGACCGTGGCGTATGGAAGTCACTACAAGAGAACGTCCAGCAATGGACGTCTATCAGTTGCTGATGATGATAATGATAGGAATTTTTATTCATGTGGCAGTAGATAGTCTAGAATAACAAATAAAGTTTCCTATGTTTCCAACCCTGTACGATTTCCTCCACAAGATGCAAGACGAATCACTTACGTAAGGTAACACACAAATCAAGTAGATGGTAGTGTAACTTCTTGGAAATAAGGTCACCTATGACATATTTTTCAAGCTAGCGCACAAATAGCACACAGCACCGAACTAGGTCATACGCGATTGCGTTCGGGAACGATAACGGGGGACGAATGTACTTACTATCAGACCGTTATCGTAACGGTGGACTTGTCGCTAGAAACACCCAGTCATCTTCAGCGACAGTACATGACGTTTGTTTAATGAGTAACGGGTACATCTAGAGAAAGGGGCTGCGATCCGGGCGGTGGAGCCTACCAGTCTACCGATTCGCTAGCAGTGTCTAAAGGTTCGCACCTGAGCGGCGCGGCGCGGCGCTTCAGCGAGCTGCACGTCGCGGCACAGAGCGTCAAAATATCATTTCTATCATTTTGTATGGCGCATATCGCACTAGAGCGGCGCTGCACAGCGCTTCACCGCGCGTTGCCGCGCGGCACGGCTGGAGAGAATATTTTGAAGCGCAGCGAAGCGACGCGCAGTGCAGTGACGCTAGTGCGACATACCCAGCGGCGCGGCACGGCGCTTCGCGCTCGTACGCGAACGGGTATAAAAGTGACGCGCAAGTGACGCGAGGTGCCGCGTACTGAAGTTGTAGTGCGGTAGGCACCGTCGAGCGGCCTGAGGTGACGCGTTCTGCAGTCGGACTGAAGCGCCGCGCCGCGCCGCTCAGGTGCGTACGAACCTTAACACTGAATGAAAGCCATCGAGCTCATTTGACATTTATTTTTAACTAGCTGATGCCCGCGACTTCGTACGCGTGGATTTAGGTTTTTAAAAATCCTGTGGGAACTCTTCAATTTTCCGGGATAAAAAGTAGCCGCCTATGTCCTTCCCCGGGATGCAAACTATCGCTGTACCATTACGCTGTAAAATTCGTCAAAATCGGTTGGACGCATGGGCCGTGAAAGGCTAGCAGACAGACAGACAGACGGACAGACAGACACACTTTCGCATTTATAATATTAGTATGGACTAGCTTATTCCAGCGACTTCGTCCCTGTGGACTACAGAAATTTCAAACCCCTATTTCACCACCTTAGGGGTTGAATTTTCAAAAATCCTTTCTAAGCGGATGCCTACGTCATAATAGCTATAATGCATGCCAAATTTTAGCCCGATCCGTCCAGTAGTTTCAGCTGTACGTTGATAGATCAGTCGAGTACAAGGTAGAAGATTTACTAGATGGTTCCCGCGATTAAGCATGGATTTAGGTGTTTCGAAAATTCCAAAGGAACTCTTTGGTTTTCCGAGATAAAAGTAGCCTATATTGTTCGTCTCCGAGATGCAAGCTATCTTTGTACCGAATTTCGTAAAAATTCGTTCCACGGATGGGCCGTAAAAATGTTGTTACCTTTTCACGGCCCATCACGTTCTACAGACAGATCGTTTTTAACCGACTTTTGTAATATTAGTATCGATGTACGGATGAGATTCTCAAATAAATTCGCTATTATAATCCGTTGAAATGGATTTAGGAACGTTTCAGCGAATTAAACTTTTGGTTTCTTGTATGTATATCATGGACTTCCGCAAAGTACCTAACGCCTGCTTCTATACCTAAAACAGTAGGTAACGCCTGCTTCTTAGTCTTAGAATTTAGAATAAGGTTGGTTGTCATTAATGTTGCCTCATCTATGAAAGATCACCAAAATTCTCTAAACTGCTCTTGTTTCTACTTTCTAGGCGATGAAGGGACACTGCTGCCTGCTGTAGTAACGAGTTAGGTAATGTACACCCGATATACATCTGCATTGCACCAAACCATAGATGCGGTATTGCAATCAGCTCATTTTGGCAGAAACTCGTATACACGTAAACTTTGCAAATGACCCTGGATTCTTAGGCCACTTCATCACTTCCCATCAGGTGTGATCGTGGTCAAGCGTGCGCCTATAATGAATATAAAAAAAACAATAACCTAACCTCCAATATTGGTGGTTATAACTTGAACAATTACGGACTTTCATCCCCTACGTAAACCCGTTGGAGTTGGAGTTTCCAAGAATCCTAAGACACGTATTTCTTTATTTTTAACAATGACATTGATTTTTAACTAAAAGCCCGTGTGTGCTAAAGTGTGCTTGTAGAGAAATGTTTTTGATTTAAAGTCTAGCTTTGTAGTTTAATAAAATTGACATAGTTACCTCAAACAGATTAATTACAATCATAATTTAGCATACATTCATTATAATTTCATCTTTAGACAAAGATAATTTCGAAATCCCCCTCATCTCTCATTACCTGTAAGGGAATCATTAACGAGTTCCGACTCCTCTTAAAAATTAGGTCAGCTTGACATATTTTCCAAAGAGGGGTTGGTTGCTGGCACGAATGGCTCGCATCAGCAAAAGTGGGGCATGCATCATTGCATTTATGCGCAGCATCTTATTAATCAGACACGTAGATTGTTTGTTAATAACACTAGAATTCATAGTCAAGATGGGGGTTTCTTTAGGGGACCATTCAGGTCTGTCATATTCAACCTTTATACTATGGGATTCAGGTTGAATTTAATGACACATTTCATCATTATTATAAAATAGGAATAGGAAACAAAACACAATTTGTGTTTCCTACCAATTACAACCCGGGTATCTTTAAAACAAGAGTGAAGAGGCATCTAGGTAAACGCATCCCATCTTAGGCCACATCATCACTTTCCATCAGGTGTGATTGTGGTCAAGCGTTTGCCTATAATGAATTAAAAAAAACCGGCCAAGTGCGAGTCAGGCTCGCGCAACGAAGGTACAGTCGTATTTTTTCGACATTTTGCACGATAATTCAAAAACTATGATGCATAAAAATAAATAAAAGTATGTTTTAGAATGCACAGGTGAAGACCTTTCATATGATACCCCACTTGATATAGTTATCTTACTTCGAAAATTGAAAATACTAATTATTAGTTCATGACCACAATTTAATTTTTTTGTGTGATGTAACCACAAATTCACGGTTTTTAGATTTTTCCCCGAATATCAGCAATAAGACCTACCTACCTGCCAAATTTCATGATTCTAGGTCAACGGGAAGTACCCTGTAGGTTTCTTGACAGACCGACAGACAGACAGACAGACAACAAAGTAATCCTATAAGGGTTCCGTTTTTCTTTTTGAGGTACGGAATCCAAAAAACCAGCAAAGCAAACGTAAGCAAATTCAAATTGAGTTTATTCCCAAACACTGTGGGCAGGCCATAACAGGTCACCGTAATATTAAGTAAACAGGTTATAGGGTTCAAGAGCCTAAACTAACAGACCTCTCGAATGGGGTGAGCGCCGACCACTCGTTACGAGGGTTGTTGGAGTATCCTCCGAGCTAATATTCCACGGTTACCTTTATTTCATTAGTGTTTACAGTTTACACCGTTCAGTTTAATTGGTTCAAGTCTGTGATGATTGCTGGTAAAATGGAGCTTCTCTAATGGGCATCAATAACTTCGGGTGTGAGCATTTCCTGGTTGTTTTAGCGTTTAAACTATCGTCAGTGATTTCCATTATACCTCAGCCACCCTCACAACGGGCTCTACGGGCAGCGGCACGCGCAGCTCGCAGTCACATCCGCAACGCGTGCGCGAACTGACTCCCTTGAAAAAGGACCCCGGATAGGCTCGAAACCAGTCGGGCTAACGTTATAAGCTAGTAATAAATTTAGCGATATAATTCCTGCTAGCCAACTACCACGGGCTGTGAAGCTCTATTCTTAATCTTTTCTCTTCTTCTTTGTATCCTTTTATTTGTGTCCAAATAAACCCTTGAATAACCCCTAGTTCAAATCTAGTGGAAACGCCATCGAATCTGCAGTATTGTGACAAGATTGGGACATGCAGGCTACATATTATGGATAGCACCAGCCTAAAATGAAGATGTATCTGAATTCTAATGGGTACATCACATCATACATGTGATTTTATCAGATACTAGCTGATACGACTTCGTGTCTGCGTGGAATTAGGTTTTTTAAAAATCCCGTTGGAACTCTTTGATTTTCCGGAATAAAAAGTAGCCTATATCACTCTCCAGGTCTTTATCTATACTGATGCAAAAAATCACGTCAATCCGTTGCACCGTTGCGACGTGATTGAAAGACAACTTACTTTTTATTCCCGAAAATCAAAGAGTTCCCACGGGATTTTTAAAAACCTAACTCCACACGGACGAAGTCGCGGGCATCAGCCAGTGAAAAATAAATCACCTACTGTGTGGTAAGTCCGCATCATATGATTAGCTGCGTGCCAAAAGGCATGTACTCGCGTACTCGTATTAATATTTATGGCACTGCACGTACTATGACGTAGTCGCCTACTATTCCACGCGTCCACGAGCACATCTGCAGTACACGTCAGCAGCCAACACACGAGCGTTCATCCAATAAGATTATATTCATGGAAAATGCTAAGTGTGCCGAGGAATTACGAAGACGCAAAAGTTTTAAGACCAAATCTTATACAACGGTTTAAACCTATCCTTAACTCAATAATACACTCTGTTTGTCCGTTTTGGACCTTTTAATATGTCCCTTCCAATATTTCACTGCCGCTCCAAATGCCCATTCAAAAGCTGGATACCTAATCGCTTTCAGATTCGAGGTACAGAATCAAAAAAGATACATTTGTATCACATCACAGTAGGTAAGTGTTTTTTCCATGGACTCTTCTTCCTTGAGCTGTGAAAATTGTGATTGGCACACTTTCGCATTTAAACAAGCTTGAATATGGATTACGAGTATTATCCAATACGATTTCCGAATTCTTTTGCCAAAGATTTATCTGAGGCGTGTTGCCAAATATGTCAGAGATCACAAACTGCACCTTGGAAAATAAAAATTTTAGTTGCCAAAATTTTGGTGAAACAATACCAGATAATCCTATATCTGGAAGTAAATCTAGCGAAACCTATTGTGCAACCGACAGCGGACCCATAAAAGCGAAAGTAAGTTAGGCACAACCGATTGTAACTACTCACGTAGAATTTAAATTAGCTTTTTGCGGTACACGAGTGTTGCCTCGTGTTTTTAGCATAGCACAGCCGTTTCAACTAGCTTATCCAACTTGAGGACAGAGCCATGACAGCTTATGGACTAAGAGCCAGCGCGTGCCTGACCTTCGTTATTTAATGAAAGCTGAAAGTTTCTTTATTGTCCCCGACACTGGGAGGAACGTTTGTTTGGATCATGGTGGCTTTAGGAGATAACAGGTAATAAAGGTGTTAAAAATCTTACGTCGTCTTAAACTTTGGAATTAGATCGAAGTTCAATCCATATCTGTTGATTTGTCTGTTTTGGTGGATTATAGCGAATTAAGCTTGCATTTACATTTCAGTAAAATAATTGTACTTAAATATAGTATAGAAGCAGTATTTAAGTACAATATCCTTATAGAATTTTGATTTACAGATATCGAGGCCGAATGACTCAAAGAACACTGGGGAACAATTTCTTGTGACGGTTGGAAGAAGACGTGTTGTCGTCTATGTACAGGTTGGGCTATTGGCCTGACGCAGTTCGACGAACATGTTTTTATGGTGACTCCAAAAGTGTACCCAACGTACTGACCATTTTTACTTTTATTTTTTTCTTATTTACGTAGATTTCGTTGTGCGGTTGGAATGAATTACGGTCATGTCACGTACAGCATGTAGTGGGAGACTAAAAGAATTTTAGAAAAGTCTTATCTCGGTGAAACCAGAAGTAGGTCACAAGTTTTTTCATGCTTTAAATAGTTTCTTTTTTTAAAGCGCCGTCGTGCTATTAATGACGTCTATACATAAATATTATTAGTAGGACCTAGGGCGGAAAAATACTTTGTTTAAGTCGGACCAAGCGACAGTCCACGAGGAGTCACTTAAGTCAAGTTGCACAATAGGGAGCTGGGTTAGGTTATGGTTAGGTATGCTTACACTTTGGTTCAATAAAAGCAAAATGGGTTGCACAAGTCAGGATTTGTTGACTGCAACAAAATTTTACCTTTAATCATTACCTTACCTCAGCTTTAATTGATGAATATTCTTGGAAGTATGAATAGGTACCTTTGATGAATAATCATTGAAATATGAATCTGCACTCCACTTTGTTTTAGCGAGTCTTTAACCGTTTGTCACCTAATTGGACTAGTTTGAAATAGTTTGATTTGATTTAACAGGTCATCGGGTTCGTAGTCGTTTAGATAAAGCTTTTTTATGTATAATATCAGGCCTGATTTCCGATTTTTCTATGGCCAAATAAACTTTAACTGACGAATGATTCCATAATAATTCTGCCGTTTTGACAGATTTCCAATACAGAAACTGTCAACCATCAACATTCCCCAATAACACATTATTGTGAAGCGATTGAATAGGCTACTTGACAATTTTTTTAAGTTGGTCTTAAATGGTTAATATTTGTCCTATTATATCAAAAAAATTAACACTATATTTTTTTGCGCCCTAAAAACCGTAAAACTTTAATTTAAAAAAATATTTTTCTTAGACAGGTGAAAACACTGTCGGCCATGTTTGGCCGATAGATTATCTGTGCTCTGACGTCATGCATTTGTAAACAACAGCATAACCACAGAGTACATTATATATACTGAGCATAACCTACCAAAGTTTAATAAACATGACTTCTATACTAGTTTACATGAAAAATATAGTAATTATCGTTATTGTATCATCCGAGAATGTAAAAAACGCATCGATAAAGACCACAGGAAAGTTGTGGATTAGAGTGCCCAGTGAAATAAATATACGTAACACGCAAAGACTTGCTTAAAGGGATCCTATATTATGACTAACGACTTCAACCCAAATTTATTTTTGCAAAGATCACTTTGTTGTAAGTCTTACTTAATAACTTATTCAATTTATAAAGAGAAAACGATATTTTTTTACGTTTACTATGAGTTTTTAACCATTTGCAAACATATTAGAATTAGCGTGGACTTCATAAATTTCAAACCTCCATTTAACCCACTCAGGGGTGGAATTTCAAAAAATCCTTTCCTAGTGGATACCTTCTCTTTACCTACAAAGAACACACTCACCAAATTTCATGTATCTAGGACCAGCTGTTTAGATGTTTAGGCTGTGCGTTGATATATAAGTTAGTCAGGACTCTAAATTTTATATATATGGATACTACGTTAGTCCCCGCGTGACATAGGAATGACATTTCTTTGTTTACATATTTAATGACGTCACATCATGGCTGACAGCGTTTTCTGCGTTTCAAATAAAAATAAAAATTGTATTTTTTTAAATTGGATTTATATATCCATCCTGCGTTTTTAATAATTGTTATTGATATATTTCGTTGTTTTAAGCAAAATACTATAATAAATAATCATTTATTGGACGAAATTAGATATGAGTCAAGTAGCCTATTGGATTTACTCATTCAAAAAATTTTTTACGTGGTCTACCAAAACCATAAATAACCTCAAAACCCGGACATTAAAAACAGAGATACGCTCTATTTAGATAAGGGAAATATTTTTGTTGGAAAATTGTTTAAAACGGACAAAATTTACGGATTCGAGCAAAGTATTTTTAAGCGAGACCTTCTTGTTTGTACTAATTATATCCCTCTCTACCAAAATACCATCTCTAGCTTTCGCAATTATAGGAGCGCTAACATACTGGGAAACCATGGCGATCTCGCCGCGCCGGCTACGTAACCAAACAATTCGTACTGAAATATAATATGACAGGTAACTCACTGGGCTACGGTCTGGTGGCGGTCGCCAAAAAGCCAAGTCGCCAGTATTTTGTGACGCGCCGCGTCGCTACGACGGTACCGATGGCGCTTCGGCCGTTGTCGGCGGTAGCCGAGCTTGGGCGAAGGGGGGCGCGCTGGCGTGTGGGACGTCAGTCTGATCGAGCGCACGTGACAGTTTGTTTATTCCGTTAAGAAATTATTGTAATGATTTGTATAAGTACAGAGTGTGACACAATTAATTATTGTAAATACAGAGATTCTCCTGTAATACAGTGTGTGACTTAATATTCAGAAGTGGTATTATGTAAATAGGACCCAAAAATGAAGTGATCAACGGATAACAAAGAAAGTGAAGAAAATAATTGAGAAGTTTTTCTAGACTACCTACGTTTGATCCTGACAATAATGTAACGTGAATAGAACGCGGAAAACTGGCTGAATACAATTCATTAAATGGAAAGACTACGAAAAATAGTGATAATACAAACTCCCTTGGCGGGCCAATCACCGTTATGGTTTAATCGTTTAGTTGAGTGATTTTACTCGAAGAAATGAAAGTCTTTGTGTGTGAAGGTGTTTCCTAGAAGTTCTAAATACGCTGATATGTTCAAATAGTTAGATGCTAGAAAGAAGGGTTTATTACTAGATTTACAAGAAATAGATAACGGCAGATACAATGTTAAAAGGAATTTGCCGGTGATTCTGTACCAGCCATGGGTCAAAACAGTTTAATCGACAGATTAACAGATATGACACTGCAGCCGTAGTGACACACTTAAGGCCTCCAGCTGATGTGAACATACTTTAGGTCAATCTGTAATTATTTCAAAGGGAATTCTGAAATACAAATAATGATGGTGTGTGTACGACACTAAAGTTTTAAATCTTGTCAAGTATTTTGCTGTACCGGCAACTTTATGAACTGGAACAACTGGCGACCTCAGAGTTTATTAACATGGACAATAGGATGTATTATGGCAGAAAGGCGAATTAATTACACGTGCTGTACTATGTAAACTGGCGAAGACAAGACAGCAGGGGTCGAGGGTGACGAGTTGAGTCCTTTTCGGGCCGAGAAAACTAAGGTGCGTAACTTTTTATTTCATTTAATCTGTCTGTTGGCCTTGAGCTTCTGTTTTCTGTATCTGAATTATCTGTCTGTTCAGATTCTGACTAATCTGAAATTCTGTTCGGAATTCGGATGCTGATCCGATACCGATACTGATGCGATACCGGATCTTATCAGATATCACTCTGATCTGATACTGATTCTGATGTGATACCAGATATTATTCGATATCGTTCTGACCTGATACTGATTCTGATGCGATACTGGTTATTATCCGATATCGTTCTGACCTGGTACTGATTCTGATTTCTGATGCAATACCGGATATTATCCGATATCGTTCTGACCTGATACTGATTCTGATGCGATACTGGTCATTATCCGATATCCTGCTGACCTGATACTGATTCTGATGCAATACCGGATATTATCCGATATCGTTCTGACCTGATACTGATTCTGATGCGATACTGGTTATTATCCGATATCGTTTTGACCTGGTACTGATTCTGATTTCTGATGCAATACCGGATATTATCCGATATCGTTCTGACCTGATACTGATTCTGATGCGATACTGGTCATTATCCGATATCCTGCTGACCTGATACTGATTCTGATGCAATACCGGATATTATCCGATATCGTTCTGACCTGATGCTGATTCTGGTGCAATACCGAGTGTTATCCGATGTCGTTCTGACCTGATACTGATTCTGATATGATACCGCATATTATCCGATATCATTCTAATCTGATACTAATTCTGATGCAATACTGGATATTATCCGATATCCTTCCGACCTATTCTGACTAATTCTGATGCTATGCCGATCCAGATCCGATACCGATTCTGTTCTGATACTGATAACTACCTGATACCGACACTGATGCGATACTGGATTTAATCCTATATCATTCTGATCTAATATTGACTCTTGATAATATATCGCTCCTGATCCAATACCGATTCTGATCTGATACTGATTCCTATACGATACCGATACTGATGTGATACTGGATATAATCCGACATCGTTCTGATCTGATGCTGACTATGACACGATACAAATCCTGATCCAATACCAAATCTGATCTGAAACTGATTCCTATCCGATACCGATACTGATGCGATATCGATACTAATGCGATACTGGATACAATCAGATATCGTTAAGATCTGATACTGACTATGATGCAATACCGATACAGTTTCGACACCGATTCTGATCTGATACTGATTCAGATGCGATACCGATCCTGATCCGATATCGATTCTTATCTGATGCCGATTTTATCCGGAACCAATCCTCATACCAACCGGTTCTAATCTTTTCCCTCTCCTGTTCTGTCACCTCAGATTCCGATTCTGATTCCAATTCTGTTTCTGATGCTGATTTTATTTATTCTTTATTTATTTGCATTCATGTTTTACATCATAAAATATATAATATTACAATATTACAACATGAAGCCCCGTCAGGACATTGCAAAATATAACATTTGTACATTTATTTTATCTGATTCTGCCTCAGACACGAAACACATATTTATGAAACTGAAACTAATCGCTTTCAACTTCGACTCATGCTATTTATTATGCTGTTTAGTTACATTCTGTTTTATGAACTGTGTATTACGTGTACCTATTGTCTGAAAATTTTAGATTCTGATTCTGATACCATGATGCTGTAGATTTTATTTTCTATCTCATTTTGAACCTTATTTGGTATTTTTTTGAACTGATTTTACCAGAACAGACTGCAGAACATTTCAAAAAACAATTTTCTACTTCATAGAGAAATACGTATTTAAATAAATATAATATGACCTAGCACTAGAACAGATGGTTGCATACCTTCGAGCTCGCAAGGTTGTAAATCAGAATTCTCCGAATTCAAAATTGGTGAATAAGCATGACAGAATCAGTGTAGACTATGAATTGCTTCTGGAATATGGAGATTGTTTCGCGGCTGACACGAAAGATCTTGGACCAAATAATTTATCCAAAATGAAAAGTGAATTGACTTCTTCGACACCAGTCTTTCGCAAAACATATAGGCTTGCTAAGACCGAACTGCATATAGTGCGGGCTAAGGTTAAGGTTCTGTGAATAATAAGATCAGGAATAATTAATGTATTGTAGTTAAACTTTTCCTCACCGGTTATCTTAGTTAAGAAGAAGAAAAGAAAATATATATATTCCACGAGCGCAGTTATTCAACTCAAACTCAAATCCTTTATTCAAATTGAGTATTATTGTAGTTAACAGACTTTGTGATTGTCAATTGCTGAATTTGCAATACAATGGTGTAGTGGTGGATTACATGAACTTAAAACTAAAGCTGGGAGGGTTCCAAACGCGCCTAGGTCTAAGAAGAGCCCACAGGAAACTCAGCCAGCATGTATCAGCTGTATGCTGCGAATGCAATTATATGTGCCGTACTAAACATTCCATTGATTTGTTATTTCTAAATTGTATTGTATTATATTTGATGATGAATTTAGTTATGAGTGCCACGATGGAACTATGTATGTTGTTTGACAACCTTGGCTAAGAATGCCACAATGAAATTGAATCTTAAGATTTTGATATTGAGTTTAAGATTTTGCTATGGAGTTTAAGATTTTTTTTAATATTGAGGGTAAAGAGCTGAAATTTTGTACTGGAACTGGTTTTGGCATTGTATAATCTTAAGTATGAAACAGAAATACATACGATTACGAATGCGAGTGAAATTGGTATTGTAAGTATTCTCTTACAAAGATAACCCAGGTGTAGACTTATTAAAACGCTTCAGAATCTACATAATTGGAGTCACATTTCTGACATAATATCAAAGACATAACTGATTGTTTAGCTGTGCCAAACGAGACTTAGTACTAAGAATTGTACGTTAGTGGTTCCAGATTCAGGATTATGTTATGGAGGTGGATCTTAGGCTAGAAACTAGTATAAAATATATCGATGCACTACATCGGAATCCAATTTCTAGGATCTCAGCTGTGATAATGCTGAAGACTGATTTCTGTTAGCCCAGCTCCAAGATGGAAAACTTCAGTCCATCTATAATCAAATTTGAACTGAAAAAACATTAATGTCGTTATTTTGTCAGAGATTTGCATGTGTCAGAGAGACGCATTTAAGGGAATACATTAAATAGTGAACGATTTGCCGTGCCTAAGGATGCTCGATGGTGATTCAGATGAAGATGTTTCATGATGCCGCCGTAGGTCGTGTTGGGCTAAGACTGCTAAGAGATACTATACATACTACTGTTAGATAAGACCGACCACTGTTTTTACCGCATGACAAGTATTATAAAGATAATATGTGAGTGCCTGTTTAAAGTAGTTGTTTGAGAAAGAGAAGTTATGGTAAAACGTTTAGCAGAATATACCCATATAACTGAATAATATCTCCAACCAAAGGCTTTCTGTATCCAATCGATATTTTAAAGCTTTCTGTACAACGCATAGGATTCATCACACGTTATTGCTGCTCCACGGGCCAACGATCAAGCTGAACGACTAAACAGGAGGCCATTAGATGCGATAAGAGCTAGTGCTCAGGAACCAACATTATGGGACAGCGCAGCTCCTGAATTAGTTATCTGAATCAATCAAACAGTTTAAGATACGACAAAAATTCACGCCATATTATGAGTTCATGTTCACCCAAAAGGAGAATTTAGTTCCGGAAATGAGAAACTCTGCAGAAGACAGCACCTCAAAAAGGAACAGTGCGAGTAAAATATGAGGAAGCAACAGCTGTATATAAGGACTAAATGTAATGAAGACAGGAAAGAAGCAGGAAAGGAAGGAAACAATAGAGAATATGATTTGTGGCATAATCATTCCGCTAATTCCGATACTGGGGTCAATCACAAGATAGATCAAATTTATGTTACGACATACAAAGTAACGCAGGTTAGGTAATTCTAGGATGATCGATATCAATTTCAGAGTGTAAAAGGAATGAAAGGCTACAACATGTTTGTAGCGGTAGCTGCTTCTGATACATTACTGTCATGCAAAAGCAAAGATTCTGATAGTGAAGCAGACATTGTAGATACCTACGCAAGATCTTATAGATCTTCTGGAAATTTGGATATCTGACTTTCAGTCTGATCTGGTCAAATCTATTCAATTATATAATAATTTAAGCATTGTATTCTCCACTAATACACGTTGTGAATACCCTGGTGGTATTCACTTTGCAGGATGGCCGATGTGACGCGCCGCGTCGCTACGACGGTACCGATGGCGCTTCGGCCGTTGTCGGCGGTAGCCGAGCTTGGGCGAAGGGGGGCGCGCTGGCGTGTGGGACGTCAGTCTGATCGAGCGCACGTGACAGTTTGTTTAT
This sequence comes from Maniola hyperantus, assembly GCF_902806685.2. Taxonomy (NCBI): domain Eukaryota; kingdom Metazoa; phylum Arthropoda; class Insecta; order Lepidoptera; family Nymphalidae; genus Maniola; species Maniola hyperantus. The sequence continues at coordinate 550,038 of NC_048553.1, read as the reverse complement.
TCCGTTAAGAAATTATTGTAATGATTTGTATAAGTACAGAGTGTGACACAATTAATTATTGTAAATACAGAGATTCTCCTGTAATACAGTGTGTGACTTAATAATTTCGTATACAAGTAAGGTAAGTTACGCATCCCTCAGTCAGCAAATGATCGCCAAGACGGAAGCCCGCGTGTTTGTGTTCGCTACTGTTGTATTGTTGTGTTATAAGTCGCGCAAATTGCTAACGCGCGTGGCAGCCATTTCAGTGACGTCAGCACTAGACTGATGAAGTTTCGAGCTGATGGTATATTTTTTTTTCGACTGACGTCAAAATGACGTCATTTCGATGTCAATGAGACATGGTTCCAGCGCAATAGCAATTTGCGGGACTTATACTTATTCATCAAAACCTCATTTCGCTACGGTAGGTAGCAAGAGGCAGCTTTGGCTGCGTAGCCAGCGACGTCGCCACGGCGCGGCGTCTCAGTATATCAGGGTTCTAATGAAGCACAGAGAAACTTTTGGAAGACGAAGAAGCTTTCGCTACGAGGTCGAGTGTCGAGTTCCCAGAGCAAAATCAACAAACTTTGTTTCCTCACAAAATATCTTTGTAACAGACTCAATTTAAGTAGTTGAAAACAACTAACTGCCGAAATTTATAATTGATTTATGGAAAATGGAATTTGATCAAACGTACCTTTTTGTTTTCTTTTAATTATAACTAGCGACCCGCCCCGGCTTCGCATGGGTGCAATCTAGATACTAATGTGGTGTCATTGAGGTGTATTTGCCTCGGAAACTCTCAAGAACTCTTGAGAACTAAACTATAGCTATAAACCTTCCTCTTGAATCACTCTATCTATTGGTAAAAACCGCATTAAAATCCGTTTCGTAGTTTAAAAGATCTACGCGTTCATACATACAGACAGCGGGAAGCGACTTTATTTTATACTATGTAGAGATATACAGACAACGTTTTAAATATAAACTTATATACTTACTTTGATCAAGCCGAATATTAATTAATCAAACAAGTCGTTAGTAACTTGGTTAGTAATTACTTATTACAAAAAATTAACAATAATACTGGCCTACCAAAAAACATACTAAAAAGACTATTTCATATTTGAAAATGGTGACATATTAGTTTTTTCTTAAAATTTATAGTTAGTGTCCCTGACGTTGTGATATTCGACACAAATCAGTTCAGACATTTAGAAGTTATGGTGGAATAATGAAACACACATATATACACCCTGAAAACTTCAAACTCCATTTTATGGGCAGTTGTGTAACAATTTACATTTTGTAATTTTTGTAATTTTTTTGCTAAAAGAAAATCCATATCCATACCTACTAATATTATAAATGCGAAAGTGTGTCCGTCTGTCTGTCTGTCTGTGTGCTAGCTTTTCACGGCCCATCCGTTAAACCGATTTTGACGAAATTTGGTACAGAGATAGCTTGCATCCCTGGAAAGGACATAGGCTACTTTTTAACCCGGAAAATCATCAGAGTTCCCACGGGAATTTCAAAAATCGAAACTCAAGCGGACGAAGTCGCGGGCATCACCTAGTACACTATAAATGCTTCACGATTTTCTAGACCCACGGGTAAGAAATACCTAACCATATTAGGAGCAATAATCTTCCTAACACTGGTTTAAATAAACAAGTCTATCCAATCCAAGCTGCGAGCTCTAACAAGTATCGGCGCAGCATCAAAGTAATATTTCCCGATAAGCTGCAATACCACCTCAAAAGCTCACCGACTCGATATCGCAAAAAAACCGGTCAAGTGCGAGTCTGACTCGCACACGAAGGGCTCCGTACCATCGTACAAGATATACCTACCTATCTTTTTATGTAGAACGATGACAAGTCAATGACGGACTCCGCCATCTATACATATGTTATTCAGTTAAGTTAATTTTTAGTGATGGAACCACAAATTCATAATTTTCGGATTTTTCTTTTACTTATTTGATTCTAAGTCAACGGAAGTACCAAGGATGTACCCTATAGGCACGGTATTGTTATCTATATGATAATATAACCGTGCTACAGGCTTTCTTGACAGACAGACAGACAGACAACAAAGTGATCCTATAAAGGTTTGTTTTTTCCTTTTGAGTTAGGGAATCCTAAAAACCTACAAATCCCGACTCCAATACCCATTCTGAGGCCTAAAAACATCCTAAAACTAGTGCATTGAGCTCTTGATCTAATTGGACGGTTTGTGGCGCACCTCTTTGCCGGCTCAACTTGTTTGCGCAAAAAGATCGCTGTTTTCTTTTTGCTATGCCCGTCGGTTTTATTAGGATTTTTATTTCTGAATAGGGTTGAAATTCTTAGAAATTTTCCACAATAGAAATAAATAGCAAAATTATAATATTATAAAAATTATTGTTGTTATAAAAAGTAGGTTGCCTTTTATACCCATCCAAAAATCACGCCGATCCGTTTTTCCGTTGCAGCGAAGGACTTTTGAAGGCGATTGAAGGACAAACCAATAAACAGACACAGTTCGCTATTATAATACCTCCCTGGCGCAGGGGTAAGCGCTGTGGTTTTGTAGTAGGAGGTCCCGGGTTCGTTCCCGGCAGGGGTTTGGAATTTTATAATTTCTAAAATTCTGGTCTGGTCTGCTGGGAGGATTCGGCCGTGGCTAGTTACCACCCTACCGGCAAAGCCGTGCCGCCAAGCGATTTAGCGTTCCGATGCCGTGTAGAATCCAAAGGGGTATGGGTTTAATTAAAACTGCCATACCTACCCCTTCCAAGTTAGCCCGCATCCATTGCATCATCCCGTACCACTAGGTGAGATTGCAGTCAAGGGCTAACTTGTATCGGAATTTTTAAAAAAAAACCTAAAATTTATAGGTAGTGAGAAGTGATATCAGATATGGGTAACTAGTGATGGCGGGGCGGTCTGTCCGCAACGATATAGAAGGTAGCACACGCATTATCCGTGCCGTTCGTGTAAACGCTGTATATGTGTGTAAGACGATAACATAATATTATGCACGTCACACCTGTCATGTTATTGCATATCACGCGTGTAATTTGTCAAGCTAAGCCCTTCTGCTGAAGGCTTTGAGACTAATAGACGAACAGACGCAATGGCGTTACAATTACAAGTAGGCTGGCAAATCGATCCTGTCCTAATTTAAATAGTTATAAATATTATAGTTATAGATTTTCTACTAACAAATAATTTTAAGTTCGTGTAATTACTAACACCAATATTAATAATTACTAACAATTAGGTTTAAGTTTCGTGTAATTACTAACACCAATATGATCCTTGTTGGTCGAAATAAAAACATTTTATTTATTTATTTTATTTATTTAAAACTCTTAAAAGTTTTGTCTTATAAAAAACTCAAAAAAGGGTAAAATACCCTATTGAAAGATAAACCAAGACGCAGGTTCATATCCTGCCGGTTCAGCAATTTTTGATATTATGTACGGTAGGATACATAATGTACCTTCAATTTAATTTCAATTTATTGCAATTCCATAAACTATGTACAGGGTAGGATTACGGATACCCAGTTTGGGTGTCGCAATTTGGTTTGAACAGTAGGTGACAACAGTGATATTATGTAGCTATTTAAAAATAATTTAGAAGCCCTGTTTGTGTCAACCATGAAAGCATTTCGCGGAACACGTTTTAGTACCGTGTCCTGCGGCATGATAAATCACAATCCTTTGCCATATTTCAAGGGAACAATTTTTCACATTGTTGTAATGTGCGTGCGTGAAAAAGAAATTACCGTAGGCACTTGACACGCGAAACGTAACTCATATCAAAAAGCTTTTTAATTTAGTTATTTTCTTTTTAATGTCAACAAAATTTCAGTGGTTGAAATAACTCCAAGAGATTCCTAAAAATGTTTTTCTCTTTTGAACCGTGAAATATTTAGGTAGTACATACTTATACCTACTTACTTTTGTAACGATGCAGAATATAAGTATTAAAAAGTAATTTAAAAAGTTTTCAAAAAACCCGACAGCGGTTTTTTGTCAGCCCGCACATACAAAATCGGCCATTTTGTTTTTTAAGAATTTTGTGACAGTCGCATTTAGGCTACAGACTGCAGACTGCAGCAGTTCAACTTTTACCGGTGCTGGCAATAGTAGACTTTCATCATCAGCATCAGCCTGGACATCCACTGTTGGACATAGGCCTTCGCTAAAAAGCGCCACCACACCCGGTCCTCAGCCTTCCTCATCCAGCCACTTTATATCGTCGGTCCATCGTGCTGGAGGGCGTCCCACACTACGCTTGCTTAAACGCGGTCTTAGTAAATAGTAGACTTTACCCTACACAAATTAATTATTCATCGCAATGATTGTGCTCTATTGTCACAATTCCATTGATAATGCACATTTATTAACACGCCAGCGTACAGAAAAGCGCATGTAACAAAATGTGACGTAGAAAAGAGCTCCTTATAACTTCCACTCAAGGTTGGAATTAGTTTAAAGCTATTTAAGTAAGGATTGATTGAAAGTAGAGGCGGAGTATGTATGAAGCGTCGATGTATTGCAATTTACAAAATGATTAGTTACCTACCTACGTAGAATAAATACGTAACGTTAGGTAATCGACAACCTAACGATTTTCCTTTCAGAAACAATTGTTTTTATATACAGTAATGATAATTTGTTTTAAGACAAACAGACAAAGAAGTGATCCTATAATGGTTTCTTTTTACTTTTGAGGTACAGAACCCTAAAAAGTAAGCTAAAGTGTTAGAAGAATAGCTACAACAGGACAATGAAACTGGCCCCTATTGCACTTGGCAAATAAAATATATCTTTAGAAAGAAATCAAGATATATCTAAAAAAAAATCGATTAAATACACTAATTAACAGTTTATAAAAAAATATCCATACTAATATTATAAATGCGAAAGTGTGTCTGTCTGTCTGTCTATCTGCTAGCTTTTCACGGCGCAACCGTGCAACCGATTTCGATGAAATTTGGTACAGAGTTAGCTTATATCCCGGGGAAGGACATAGGCTTCTTTTCATCCCGGAAAAATGATGAGTTCCCACGGGATTTTTAAAAACCTAAATCCACGCGTACGAAGTCGCGGGCATCAGCTAGTAACAGAATATTTTATAAATAGTCCAAAACTAGAGTTTGAATCTGCAACCTTTCGGGCTGCATTATTTTTATAGCAGTTTTAATTGTTCGTTAGAAACAGTTTCTTTTCCATACATTAGGAACACTAAACTTGCGGTTTTTGCTCTTTGATGCAAGTACAGTAGCTAGTTAATTCAAATTCATTTCAACACCTGCCATAAGCTACAAACGTTGTCAAGGAAACCTGTTATGAATAACTAATAAATATAATAAAATATTGACGAGCGCGCAGCTGTGGTCAGCCTTATAAGGGGGATTTTGTGAGGTTTTGCTTCGTGATACATACATTACATATATAGTCGAATTTTTAATTAAACAAAATTTTTTGACGTTTCCAGTGCTACCAGATTTTTATAAAAAATAAATAATGCGCGGAGCAAAAAAATTGCCAACTGAGTAGGTTCAGTAGCTACGGGTAACGTTAGAAGGTGTCTAGTATTGTGAGTCGATGGGTTCAATGATATACAATTATGAAAAAACTCAAACACCTGCTGTGAATTGTTTAATAACATCTAAGATCACCTAATTACTCAATATAATATATATTTACGTAAATCATATCCTAATGCACTATTACACCAATCTTACCTTCCTCTACGTACCTACTAATTTTATTTTAGTAGGTAATTATTTAATAGTTTTATAATGCTTCCTTCTTACTCAGCTTGTGTGAGCAGTGAGCTCAATGTAAAATAGAGAAGCATAAACTGGTTCACTGACTCATTCGCATGACGTAACTGAACCACATACATCACTATCATCTTTAGTATGGTATAAATATAATACCTACTATTAACCCATATTTTGAATCAAAACTACTTTTGACCAATGACGTTGGTCAAAAATTTAAACTGCAACATAATATTATAATATTATATGTAGCTAATAAGTTTATGTTAATATTTATCAGTACATAGCGTACATAATAAGAACCGTTATCTAAAGATATCTTTTGCATTATAAAGCAATTTGCGATAGCATCTTATCGCCGCATAACAATAGCGAGATATCTTAACACTGTGCTTCCTACATACAGCATATAAACACTCATATTAGTATCATAATATAATGTATATTATTATCAACCGTACTTCTAAATTATAAGAATTGGTTTTTTTTTTTAATTTATAGACTAACGCTTGGCTGCAATCAGACCTGGTGGCAAGTGATGATGCAGCCTAAGATGGAGCGCGCTTGTCTAGAAGATGCCTATTCACTCTTGGCTTCAAGGTATCCATATTATAATAGGAGTGGAAAGCTGATGCTGGAATCATACGGGTGCAGACTTGGCGATACCTTGCGGTGCGATAGTAGAAAGTTCTTCGGCACACTCTCCGAAATATATCCTGTAAAATAGCGACAGACAGGCAACTTTGCGCCGATGTTCTAAACTCTTTTTTATTTTATTTTATTCAGATACAAGTTAGCCCTTGACTGCAATCTCACCTGGTGGTAAGTGACGATGCTGTCTAAGATGAAAGCGGGCTAACCTGGAAGGGGTATGGCAGTTTTTAATAAACCCATGCCCCTTTGGTTTCTACACGGCATCGTACCGGAACGCTAAAGGTTCGTACGCACCTGAGCGGCGCGGCGCGGCGCTTCAGTCCGACTGCAGAACGCGTCACCTCAGGCCGCTCGACGGTGCCTACCGCACTACAACTTCAGTACGCGGCACCTCGCGTCACTTGCGCGTCACTTTTATACCCGTTCGCGTACGAGCGCGAAGCGCCGCGCCGCGCCGCTGGGTATGTCGCACTAGCGTCACTGCACTGCGCGTCGCTTCGCTGCGCTTCAAAATATTCTCTCCAACCGTGCCGCGCGGCAACGCGCGGTGAAGCGCTGTGCAGCGCCGCTCTAGTGCGATATGCGCCATACAAAATGATAGAAATGATATTTTGAAGCTCTGTGCCGCGACGTGCAGCTCGCTGAAGCGCCGCGCCGCGCCGCTCAGGTGCGTACGAACCTTAAATCTCTTGGCGGCACGGCTTTGCCGGTAGGGTGGTAACTAGCCACGGCCGAAGCCTCCCACCAGACAACTTTGAAGTGGTTGTAACTGTAATATGTTACGAGAAGATATTTGGGCAAAGGAACATTCATTTTGGTTCTTTGCGAGTTGCGACATAACCTTCCTATTTGAGAGCTAGAAATTATTGATTTCTGCCGGGGATCGAATTCGAGACCTCTCATAATAATTATTCCACTGCGCCAGAGCGGTTGCCAAGTTGTTAGACGGCTCAAAACAATCACCATTTTTTGGCCTTAATGTTACTTTAAGTTTATTGGAAAAACTAGCCTGTGGGCGAAGTCAAGTAGGTATTCTACTCGCTTGTGACCTATTTAGGGAGCAGTGGTCTAGAATCTAGATACCGCAACTTGTTACTAACAGCTTAGTAGGTACCTACTCGCAGCTCCAACTTTTGCAACGTAAAAAGTTTTCGTAACGAAATACCTAACGACTTGGGAACACAAATCTTAATGCTTTTAATGTGTTAAGTTCTTAGCTTATACTTTGCTCTTATCTACGAGAAACATTTTTTAAACTGTCACTTAATTTAATTAACTAACTAGCTGATGCCCGCGACTTCGTACGCGTGGATTTAGGTTTTTTTTAAATCTCGTGGGAAAAATTTGATTTTTCGAGATAAAAGGTAACCTTTGTCACAGGTCTTAAACTATACCCATGTAAAAGGTAACGTCAATCCGTTGCTCCGTTGCGACGTGATTGGAGGGTAGTGAATAGTGATTCAGAAACATTCTGAAAAGAGCAACCGCCGAGTTTCTCCATTCTTGCTGATTATTCTCGGTATGAACGGCACTCCGAAGTCCGAACCAGTGGTCAGGCATGCAGGTTTCCTCACGATGTTTTCCTTCACCGTTAAAGCAAGTGATATTTAATTAATTAAAACGCACATAACTCGGAAAAGTTAGAGGTGCGTGCCCGGGATCGAACCCCCCACCTCCGATTAGAAGGCGGACGTCCTAACCACTGGGCTATCACAGCCTCACAGTATGCTAGTAAATAATTTGTGTTCGCATTTACTCGTGTTATCTCCATGAATTAACACGAGAAAATGCATACACAAATTTTTTTCGGGGGGCGTATGTTAGGCCATCTGGTCTTTAACTTTATTCATGGCGACCTCGCATCGGAAAGCGCAGCAATAAAAGACCTCCAATAGGTGGGGACAGACGATATCAAACGAGTCGCAGGGAAACGTTTCCATATTCAAGCATACCGAAGTCCCTACAAGATACCTATGTCCAGCAGTGGACGTCTATCCACTGCTGGACATAGGATGATGGTACGTATAGAGACAGCTTGCATCCCGGAAACGGACGGGCAGGATTACAACACGCGGCAGAAAATAATGTACATCGACCTTTAGAAGGAGATAGCGGATTTGTAGAGCATAATCTCTGTCTGCTAGCTTTTCAAAGTCCAGCCGTTTATCCAGTTTTGCCGAAGTGTGGTAGTGATAGCTTGCATCTCGAGGAAGGATCTAGGCTATTTTTGTCCCGAAATGTCAGTTCTCATGGCATTCTTTAAGAAACCTAAATTCACTACCTAGATAGTCGTGGGTATCATCTATTATGGTACAGTACGTGGCCGAAAGTAATGTACATCGACCTTTAGAAGGAGATAGCGGATTTGAGCATATATCCACGCAGACAAAATCGCGGATAAGATCTAGTTCTAAATGAATGAATTAATTAGCAAGTACTTACTTTAACGAAAATATTCCGCTAACTCGTGAAATAAATAAACAAGGCATGTTTTCCTTATTTCCACGACCCTGAGTTCAAACACTCCTCTAAGCGCTTTCTATGTAAATAGATTGATTAAGTCTCTGTTGTTCAGCCTGATGTAATCATATCCGAGCTTCCTTTTATGTTTTCTTTATCAACAACTAGCGACCCGCCCCAGCTTCGCACGGGTAGCTTATTACAATTTTCGTAGGGATCTCTAATTTTTAGGGTTCCGTACCTCAAAAGGAAAAATGAAACCCTTATAGGATCACTTTGTCATCTGTCTGTCAAGAAACCTACAGGGTACTTCCCGTTAACCTAGAATCATGAAATTTGGCAGGTAGGTATAGGTTAGATTTTATACTTTGATTTTTTACACCTTTATCTTATTACCTGTTATCTCCCAAAGCCACCATGATCCAAACAGACGTTACTGAAATTTTCAGCTTTTATAAAATAACGAAGGTCTGGCACGTGCTGGCTCTTAGTCCATAATATTATTATCCTCACATGACTCTCGAAACTGGTTTTTCAAATCACCTACAGTGTGATGTTTAAGTCAATAGCACAAAATTACAAAATGAACTGTTTTGTAATTGGACACTAATTGTCCGCCGTTTGTTTTTGTTTTACGCTATTATAAAATCGTTAACAAGTTTTAACGAGTAGGTATACGTTTAACGATCGAATACGAGACTACAATTAGGAACACCTTCCTAATCTTACTAGCTGATGCCCACGACTTCGTTCGCGTAGAATTAGGTTTTTAGGGTTCCGTACCTCAAAAGGAAAAACGGAACCCTTATAGGATCACTTATGTTGTCTGTCAAGAAACCTACAGGGTACTTCCCGTTGACCTAGAAACATGAAATTTGGCAGGTAAGTAGGTCTTATAGTAGAAATTTGGGGAAAAAATCTGAAAACCGTGAATTTAGGCTTACATCACACAAAAAAATTAAATTGTGGTCATGAACTAATAATTAGTATTTTCAATTTTCTAAGTAAGATACTATATCAAGTGGGGTATCATATGAAAGAGCTTCACTTGTGTATTCTAAAACAGATTTTTATTTATTTTTATGTATCATAGTTTTTGAATTATCGTGCAATATGCCGAAAAAATACGACTGTGTACGAAACCCTCGTTGCGCGAGCGTGCACTTGGCCGGTTTTTTTAAAAAATCCCGTGGGAACTCTTTGATTTTCCGGGATAAAAAGTAGCCTATGTCACTCTCCATGTCTTTATCTATACCCATGCAAAAAATCACGACAATCCGTTGCACCGTTGCGACGTGATTGAAGGACAAACCAACAAACAAACACACTTTCGCATTTATAATAAGGGTACTGATTACGCATCGACGCTTATAACAGAAATACAAGTCTAGCAGTTAATTTTGGTAAGAACTAAGAATCTAACATAACTATTACCATTTTTAGGGTTCCGTACCCAAAGGGTAAAACGGGACCCTATTATTAAGACTCCGCCGTCCGTCCGTCTGTCTGACAATAAAAATATTTATTTGAACGTGATTTTTTTTGCCGTTTTTATAGATAACTAGAGGGTGCCCGCGACTTCGTCCGCGTGGATTTAGGTTTTTAAAAATCCCGTGGGAACTCTTTGATTTTCCGGGATAAAAAGTAACTTAACTCCTACCCCGGGATGCAAGCTATCTCCGTACCAAATTTCGTCAAAATCGGTGGAACGGTGGGCCGTGAAAAGCTAGCAGATAGACAGACAGACACACTTTCGCATTTATAATATTAGTATGGAGTATGGATTTTTCAACTTTCATGATGCAGATTGTACTGATATTGCCTTAGTAGCTAAAATCTGCAAAGTATATTTTATAGAGGAAATGATGGATTTAAATAATAGGCTGTTAAAAGTGGGTACATAGCGTTTATCTTATCAGCTGAGCATTATGTTTTATAGCTGTGCCTGCTGAGATAAACGTTCAATATGTTCAACAGAATTTATGTCAATATTATGAAACAAGCTTCATTTAAAGTACAGGTCGAGATGGCAATCGGGGAGGAAACGAGCCGCACACCCCGCACAGTCTCCGCATTAACCCGATGCGCGGGCGAGTGCGGGGTGGCGTGCGGGTGTGCGGGGCGTCACCCCACCTCATACTCCGATTGACATCTCGACTTGTCGCTTTCCATATACCTTACTCTATCGAGATTTATAAGTTCTATTTGAAGATTGACTATACATTACAATATATGAGAACTGGATTGCATTTTTCCTTTTTTTTAACCCAAAAGAAAAATAAGCAACTTTAGTAGGTACCATAAGTGTTCAGTTTTTTTTTAATACAGATACAAGTTAGCCCTTGACTGCAATTGGGGAAATCCAATCTAAGATAATATGCCAGAACCAGTTAGCCTATACAAACATTTTACTGCCTATATTTTAGCTTTTTGATTTAGTATTCAAACTATAGGTTGACACATTTTTAATCGAATTTATAATTTATAAGCAGTTTCTAATAAATTTTCTTATTCTTATTAGAAAACATTCTGTTTACTAATTAGGAAAATATTACACTTACTTACTATGTCTAAAATAAGTGTGTGTTGTAGTTGTAACTTTAAAAACTAAAAATTAAATCAGCAAGAAAGACTATGGGTGATATCTATAGAGCGCACTCTGACTTTGCTAAGACTTAAGACAGAGTTAAAACGAGACAGATGTATATCTGTTACATAAATCTGTCTCGTTTTAACTCAATCTTAAGTCTGAGCAAAGTCAAAGTGCGCTCTACAGATCTCATCCCAAGGATTAACTACTTAGTTATCATTACTTAATCATTACCTATTTGTAAAATCATAGATGATTTGATTTGTAACTATAGTTCTATGCGTAGCGAAAACAAATCAACCAACTCATTTTACGCCAATAAAATACAAAATTACAACCAATAAAATACCAGATAAGTCCTTGTATTTCAATGCAAACATCATATAATGACCCAATCCACAAATTGACACCACATCCATCCATCAACCTTGGAATTATTCACCGTAATGACGAGGAAATACCAACTCTATGTTTTAGGTAATTAAAGTTAAAACAACATTAGCAGACCTTAGAATAACTATACCGACAATGACCTTGCGTCATCAGCTTTGCCACCTTCACACACATTTGAATCAAGCTCTGTAGGTATTTACTCAATAATTAACATGTTAACTCTAATATTTCTTACAAATTTTAAAGGGGCGTACATATGGCTACATATTTTTCCAATAAATAATTTCTCATAAGACTAAAGTACAAAATCTAGATAAGCTTATCACTTTTTTAAGCATACATGAGGAGATTTATAAACTGGACACACTTATAAAATGCTACTGGAATCAATACTATGCAAAATTTCCATACAAAATTGTTGTAGTTTCTAGAAATTTATGGTGTCAGGTATTAACAGTGTTTCTGTGATTTCACTTAAACACATCACATAGAGTCTGATCTTGTGCCATTTCACTTAAGTTTTAGGTGTTTCAGAAATATTTCCTGATAGATTGGAACAATATGCAGTCAGCTGGTGCCCATACAAATGATACATTACGTGCCAATCTAATACCTAAATACTGTGTGACATTAATAAAAAGTCAATGGATAGTTTATGCAAACAATGTTAATCTCCGATAGGTTAGTTGAGAGATGACTGTCAAATAATAATAAAAGCAAATAAAAGCGATCAGATATGAAATAAAATTTCAAGAAGAGAGTATTGCGAATGATCCTAGGATAGTAAATGTTGGAGATCTGTACATTGAGGTGATGGACACACCGACGATGCAACGACTAAGCCATGAGTGGGTCGATGTGAGGCTACCTACAGGCTCACGACATCGAGGCATGTTTACTGTGCAATGACTGACGGTCAACGCTAACGTCTACGCTGGCTCATCGCTGATCGCTCACTGGGCCCCCCAACAACGGGGCACCGACAACTCGAGCTGCGATCTATTGCATACACGTTACACCGGACACCGTAAAGACTAGTGTTGACTTGGATGAGTTAACTAGTGGATTTGATGGAGCTGGGCTCGGGGCTCGTGGGCAGTGAGCGTCAGCGCGGGATGAGCGTGTGCGTGAGCGCGCGTGAGGCATGCGCGCCACCAAAAACCACAAAGCCGATGAGGAGCGAACTTAATACTTTCTGACGACTCACCGAAATGAGACGTTATATTGCCGTGACCGTTTGCCAGTGGCAAGGCCGTCACCAAGTCTTGAACTAAAAAACAACGACTCACTTTTAACATTGCATTCATTAGTTACAACTTACACAATAGGTACATAAAGGGAGGCGTTCTTATCGACGCCACTGATAACTGGGAACCTCAATTTTTATGTTAATATATCGTAGATTACGCTATTTTAGTCGTGGCACAATGCAATTGCTACGTTTTGTGGCACATACGCTCGTATTGACCATTTTTTTACATTATTTCTACACATTTAACTCATAATTGCTTTATTATTGTAATTAAATAGGTCAAACTGATAACAGCGACATTCTGATAAGAATCTTGTTGGACCGTAGAGCTGCGATTAGCAGGTCGCCGCGCTATGTCAATGTTAACTTCACTTGCCAAATACGCAATCAAAACAGTGGGTCATGTATAAAGCGAGTACTCACCCGAGCTGAAGTGTGACCTCTTGACGTCCCCATTTTCCGAGTCGCCGTCCAGGGGTCGTTTTCTAGAGTCCGTGATTTCCGGACTGGGGCAAGTATCCATTCCTGTGTCAGCGGCCATGTTGAATTTCAGGGCAATACTAAAAACTTCTCTAGCATAATTCCCATTACGTAATTACTTTAGAATGCGTATAAAGATGCGGCACTGTACATTATTAATATATCATCAAATACACTTAACACTTAAACAACTAAAACGAGTGAAATTTAAATTTTGAATGGTCTAATTACTAAAATATAAGAAGAGACACTATATTTATTACGTCTAAATGTGAACGTTTGTCGATACTGCTCTGCGGTTGTTGTGTATGGCGCACAGCCAGAGTGAACTTATCCGCAGATGCCCACGCAGTGACGCAGGTTATGTTGGTACGCCTGCGTTTTGACAGCTACCAGCTGATTACAGTAGTGATGTGCTAGCAAGTTTATTTTATTAAGAGTTAAGACACCTAGCGGTTCTTAATATTATTATTTCGAAACATTTGTTTTTATTTTAGTAACAGCAAAATATCTTTATTCCGCATACATTGGTATGATTTGGATACTTTTATATATAAAGATTAAATTAAATTAAATAACAGTTAGTCATATTTTACTTTCTTAAACATATGTTACATATACGCCCAATCCTTGTAACAGGTCGTAATTTTTGAAGCACGCTTGTACTTGTGTCAAAAGTTGCGTAAATTCTGCACCAATATTTATGTATGTATTTATTTATTTTTTCGATTTAGACTTTTTTTTAATCTTTATTTTTAGCCAGGGCTTTATCACTTAGACATTAAAAACGCTTACGAAAGTCAGATCTGCATAGCAGGTACATACAATAATAAAATGGGTGTACAATATATGTGTAGGTATTACCTATATTCTAAATATGGCATAGAATATAGATAATACACATGCGTATAGTGACAACTATTTTAAGTGCGGAAACCAGCCCAGAGCGAAGAAGTGACAACTATGCGCATGTGTCGCACACAAGCGTATGAATTTTTCTACATTTTTAGAATGACGTGAGCTTTTCCTATCTGGAGATTTATATCTTCGTGTATGCCGAAAGGTGCCAACGGGATTCTATTACTAAGCCTCTGTGGCCGTCCGTCTGTCTGTGTATCAATATACTGTATTTCATGAACCATACGTCTTAATAGGTACCTATAGAGTTAAAATTTCATAGAGTTTGTATTTCTACTGCTACTATAAGAACAAATAACAAAAATTACAAAATGGCCACCATGCAAATAACTTCTTATTATTATAAATGCGAAAGTGTGTTTGTTGATTTATTGGTTTGTTTGTCCTTTAATCACGTCGCAACGGTGCAACGGATTGACGTGATTTTTGTTACCACGGGATTTTTTAAAACCCTAATTCCACATGGACGTAGTCGCGAGGATAAGCTAGTAAAAAAAAAAGTACATAGTGTAAACAGTAAAATGTAAAAGAACTTAGTTGTGTCTTGTACGATGGCACGGCACCCTTCATGTGTGAGTCGACTTATACTTGACCGGTTTTTACTTATCTATCACAATCTGCTTCCGCGAGATGGGGTGGGTGGGTACCTATGCGCGGGTGACGAGCGGGTGTGTGGGGCATCCCCGCCTCATACCCAGATTGTCATCTCGACCTGTCGCGTACTATAGGTAGGTAGTGGAAATCGGTTGGTATTTTCATATTTTTCAATTTAATTGTAAGATTTTTTAATCCCTTTAAGATGAAAGATGAGAGAACATTGGTTAGCCTTATTTTTTTATTTCATCTACGGCTTTTTATCAATACATATATCACACGATTTAATATTAATGCTACGTTTTAATAATAATGTTTTATTTGCGGTTACATCACTAGTACTAAAACAAAAAGCGCAAGGTCGTTTGGCGCTCGACCAATCACCAATTGCGATCAACTTCACCGTAGTTAAACTAGTTTTTGCGCCAATCCAACTTTTTGCAGTTTTAAAGCTGGATAATTATACGAAAAAAAACCACGATTCACGTAATTATGTATTATTTAACATGCATAAGTATTATTGAAAAACTTTAGTTCCTTTTTTAGGCAACAAATTAAGAACCGATTGCTTCACGAATAATTATTTTTGTTCATATAGTTATATTACGGTTTCCAAACGTTTTATATATATTTTAAACTCTTTTTCATCGGTAGCTATTCGGTAGCGCAAGTCGGTTATTTTTTATGTTCGGTGATTGGTAGATCGCCGATACTTGGTAGAGGAACTTTGAACTTTACTGTTGAAAGCTCAAAAAGTTTTATTTTAATTCAAAATTTGGCGCCTCAACATCTTCCCCGCCTACAATATCTAGGCACAGGCACGAGGCTAAAATCTAGGTCAAGGCTGGATG
This sequence comes from Maniola hyperantus, assembly GCF_902806685.2. Lineage (NCBI taxonomy): Eukaryota > Metazoa > Arthropoda > Insecta > Lepidoptera > Nymphalidae > Maniola > Maniola hyperantus. The sequence goes on along the minus strand of NC_048553.1, from coordinate 534,077 downwards.
TTATATCTATCTTGCTCGCACGCAAATAGCGCAAGCCGCAGTGTGCACAATAGATAGAAAAGTAAGTAATAAATGGGCCATACATTCTACTAGGTAGTTACCGACTTCTAAATTACTTTTAATTGATGTGGGGTATTAAAAAAAAACCGGCCAAGTGCGAGTCAGGCCCGCGCACCGAGGGTTCCGTATTACAGTCGTATTTTTTCGACATTTTGCACAATAAATCAAAAACTGTTATGCAAAAATTTAGAATTTACATAAAGCACTTTCATAATATGATAACCCACTGGTATCTTACTTTGAAAATTGAAAAAACTAATTATTTGTTCATAAACACATTTCAATTTTTTTTTGTGATGTAACCACAATTTCACGGTTTTCCGATTTATTCATTTACTTGTGCTATAAGACCTACCTACCAAATTTCATGATTGTAGGTCAACGGGAAGTACCCTATGGGTTTTCTTGACAGACACGACGGACAAACGGACATACTGATCATCTAAGAGTGCCTTTTTGCTAAAAAGGATCACTCTGTCGGTCTATAATGAGAACAAAAGTGAGAAGAGTATAATAGATGCTATCAAGATGTGATGCTGGAGAAGAATGTTGAGAATGAATATCTTGGACCGAATTTCGTAAAAAGTCCACTCTCAAAGAACTCGACATCAAACAGCGTCTATCATCTGTACCTAATCGAGATGGCAATCGGAGTGGGGACGCCTCGCACGCCCGCATAGCCCGCCCGCTAACCCAGTGCGGGATAACGCGGGTGTGCGGGGCGTCCCCCCGCCACATACCTCGATTGCTATCTAGACCTGTCGCGTACGTACTGTGCGACAAGGCTCTTTTGGCACTTTAATGACATTGACAGGGGGGCGCTGTTGGAGAACAAAGGCTTAGACTATTCAAACAAGAACAAAGGGGACACTTGACGGCAACGTTCCGATTTTGGCCACGCGCCACCTACCTACCTACTATAAATTATCACCGCTTGTTTCAACCTATGGGTATGAATTTAAATAAAACACAAGTTCCATATAAAATATGTATATATTATTTCGATTAGTACAAAATGGAGGTCCTACCTACTTGCTTATCACCGTCGCAATTAGACAACTCATCAGTTGTGGAACAGTGGATGATGAACAGCTTTCATCACTTTAAGCGATGAAAGTTCATTGAAATATTCTTCTTCTTCTTTCTTGCTAAAACTTTAAAAATCATCCAAACCGACGCAATGACGCATATTAAACACTAGCTTATGCTCGCGACTTCGTCCGCGTGGACTACATAAATTTCAAACCCCTATTTCACCCCCTTAGGGCTTGAATTTTCCAAAATCCTTTCTTAACGAATGCCTACGTCATAATAGCTATCTGCATGCCAAGTTTCCGCTCGATCCGTCCAGTAGTTTGAGCTGTGCGTTGATAGATCAGTCAGTCAATAGAATAGAATAGAATGTTTTTTTATTCATGTAAACTTTTTACAAGTGCTTATGAATAGTCAGGTAGTTTTAATTGACCACTGGTTCGGAATGCCGTTCCTACCAATCCTTTTATATATTTAGTTGAATTTTGTTTCATTTCATGATCTATGTAAAATAAGAATCATAGATCATAAGTATTGATTTCTAAATAATAAACATAGGTTCAGTACCCAGCAGAAACTATAGCACATCGAACTTTAGAAAGAGATAACGCTCTCTGTCGTTGAGACTGACGAAACGTCACATAGGAATGAGTGAGAGAGACGACGCTCTACAAAGCAGAAATCTCTTTGTAAAGTTCGATGTGCAATATTTGCTGCCGGTATCTGTACTTACCTACATAATTATAAAAAGATCAATTTGTTAAGTAATTAAGCACTTAAGTATTAATTTAGATACGTTATTTTTGAATAAATGCCTGATTCAGATGGTTCATTATTTAATGAATAATTAGGAATATATACATTTTATCAAAAGATTCGTTCAAACTAAAATAAGTATTTACAGAACCCACGCGATTTTAATTACCAATAACAAACATTTTAATATCTTCATTCCACATCCATCTTTAAAGAATCAGTGCCCTTATTATAAATGCGAAAGTGTTTGTTTGTTGGTTTGTCCTTCAATCACGTCACAACGGTGCAATGGATTGAGGTGATTTTTTGCATGGGTAAAGATAAAAACCCTGGAGAGTGACATAGGCTACTTTTTATCCCGGAAAATCAAAGAGTTCCCACGGGATTTTTAAAAAACCTAATTCCACGTGTATGAAGTCGCAGGCATCAGCTAGTTTACAATATAAGGCATGGATTGGATTGTCACACAGATTTCCTCAAAGTTTGTCCAAATTCAGGGGTTACATGAAAACATCACTTCACACTCTTGTTCTACGGCTCGTAATGCTATCGCGCTGACGTCACAGGCAACACAGCACTGGAGGGCACTAGGTGGTAAGTGAGCCACCACGACAGCAGCGGCTGTGTGATCGCCACGAACAGCAGGAAGTACACCCGTCGCTTGGTCCCACTGTTGGACGACTTGGTCCAGCTTTCTGCATATGGGTTAGGGGCCGCGTAACCACCATAGCTAGGCTGCTCGGGCGCCTGTGTGGCGCCTGATAGGAGCTGCAGTCGAAGAGTTTTTACCTGAAAACAACGTAGAATTTTTTAAAATCTAAACATATAAAAGGCAAATGTGACTGATTGACTGATCTATCAACGCACAGCTCAAACTACTGGACGGATCGGGCTGAAATTTGGCATGCAGATAGCTATTATGACGTAGGCATCCGCTAAGAAAGGATTTTTGAAAATTCAATCCCTAAGGGGGTGAAATAGGCGTTTGAAATTTGAGTAGTCCACGCGGACAAAGTCGCGAGCATAAGCTAGCCTATTCTAATGTTGTACTAACGGGTATGTGCAATAATGGGTTGTGAAGCTGAAATGACAATGGGTAGGGCACATAGTTCGTAAAACCGATATACGTTGGGGTCCCAAGGTGCTGGAATGGCGACCTCGCACCGGAAGACGCAGCGTTTGAAGACAAGAATAGATGGACGGACGACATCAGACCAATCACAGGGAGCCGCTGGATTCAGGCGGCGCAAGACCGTGGCGTGTGGAAGTCCCTATAAGAGACCTATGTCCAGCAGTGGACGTCTATCGGTTGATGATGATGATGATGATTCTAATGTTGTAAATGGTGGTAACCTAAGCCTAGTGGTTAAAACGTCGCGTCAGCGTCCTATTCGGGAGGTCGGAGGTTCGATCCCGGGAATGTACCTGTAAGTTTTCAGAGTTGTCTGCATTTTAAGCAATTAAATATCACTTGCTCTAACGGTGAAGGGAAACATCATGAGGCTGCTTGCCTGAGAGTTCTCCATAATGTTCTCAAAGGTGTGCTAAGTCGGCCAATCCCCGGCTGAGCTTGTTGTGGGCTCTTCTCAGACCTGGGCGCGTTTGGAACCCTCGTAGCTTTATCATCATCTTACAAATGCAACAACTGATCATCAAAAGTGTAATTTATTACCTTTTTTGAATAAAACATTTGATTTGATTTGAATCTGCAATGGACCAGCCTGGTGGATTGTGGCCTAAATTCTTCTCATCCTGAGATATCCGTGCTTAGCGGACCGGCGGTGGGTAAAACTGGCCTTTTAAGTAAGATTGGCCTAAACCTAATTTTAAACACATTTTAAGAGGGTAGCTGTGCTCAGGGGCTAGTGATGGGATGCAATGATGATGATGGCAATCAGTAATCACTCACCAGGAAGTAGGACAGGCCGAAGCTGCACACCACCAGGCAGCAGTAGTAGCCCATGGGGCCCAGCGTCAGAGCCCCGAGCAGGCTGAAGATCATCACAGTGTACTTGTAGCCCGAGAACGCGAGCAGGTCCAGGGTCTTGAGCGCGGTGGTGGTGTTTGTGATGTACAGAGTCACGAGGTACAGAACCATCTCGAAGATTATGTATGCGAGGGCACTTGATGCTTGTATGCTGATCTGTTCTGGAGAGAATCGGTGCTGGAGACCTGGAATATTATTATATGTCTTCACTATCCATACTAATCCAATACTAATATTATGAATGCGAAAGTGTGTCTGTCTGTCTGCTAGCCTTTCACGGCCCATCCGTTCAACCGATTTTAACGAAATTTGCAACAGAGATAGCTTGCATCCCGGGGAAGGACATAGGCTACTTTTTATCCCGGAAAATCAAAGAGTTCCCACAGGATTCTTAATAAAACTTAATTCCGACATCAGCAAATATTGAGGACCTCTTGCTATTAAAATTAAATAGAATAGAATATTTTTTTTCAAATATGTTTTACAAGTGCTTTTGAATCGTCAACTAGTTTAATTTACCACTGGTTCGTGAAAGTTACTAGGTATGTGAAAAAAATAAATATTGCTTACCCAGCATGAACCCAGCTAGCAGTACGTAGGTGACGTAGCCCATGGACGGGATGTAGAGGTCGGGCGCGTTGACGTCGTAGCGCGGCGCCACCGGGTTCTCCTGGTCGTACTTCACCATCCACTCCTGCAGCAAACACACCGTCACATACACATACATGTGATTGCAGTAAAGGGCTTAACTTGTATTCTTAAAATATATAAAAGGATTGACTGTATTACGTTAAATAATATGATATTTAATCGGAGAACGTGTTTATTGAGCTGAGTAGCATGACAGTAAAACAATATCATTTTTCATCTTATCCACTTGTATTATCTTTTTATTATAAAAAAGTAAACAAATGATGTAGTTAGGTTTTTATACATGACAGACTGACTGACTGATCTATCAACGCACAGCTCAAACTAATGGACGGACCGGGCTGAATTCTGTCATGCATATAGCTATTATGACGTAGGCATCCGCTAAGAAAGGATTTTTGAAAAATCAACCCCAAAGGGGGTGAATTAGGGGTTTGAAATTTGTGTAGTCCACGCGGACGAAGTAAGCGAGCATAAGCTAGTGGTATTTATTTATTTTATGAATGTGAAAATTTGGATGTGTGTTACTGCTTCAAGCCACAGATAACTATATCAGGTGGGGTATCACTTGTACATTCTAAAAGAGATTTTTATTTATTTTTATGCATCATAGTTTTTGAATTATTGTGCAAAATGCCGAAAAAATACGACTGTCGTACGGAACCCTCGGACGGTGTCCGTGTACGGACCCTGACTTGCACATTTTATTTATTGTAAGATAGGCTTGTGATGGGTGACAGTCATGCCTGAGAAACAGCAATTATGAGGTCTTGTTTGGAGCGCGCTTGCCTCTAAGGTGGCCCACCTTATGTCTATATGGGAACAGGATGAGCAGCAACTTGCTCAGCACATATTTGGTGTCCACCGCGAAGTAGTAGCGCAGCCGCGACACCGGCACGAACTTGTCCAGCTCCCTCTTCACCACTTCCCGACCCTGGGCGGCCAGCTGGTTGCCGTACTGCATCGCCATATCCTGAAAACATACAATCACTATCCATATTACAAAGGCGAAAGTGTGTTTGTTGGTGGACATAGTTGAAGAACTGGAGAGTGACATAAAATAAACAAATAGCCATTTATTTCCAAAATAATTGGTTACAATTATTGTGTAAGTAGGTACATTATTAGTTACATTATTATTTACTGTCTAGTTTGTGGCATCTTTGGAGAGTGACATAGACTACTTTAATTCAATTCAAATCTCTTTATTGTGAACTAGCTGATCCCCGCGGCTTCGCCCGCGTGGATTTAGGTTTTTAAAGATCCCGTACAACCTATGTCACTCAGGAATAATGTAGCTTTCTACTGGTGAAAGAATTTTTAAAATCGGTTCAGTAGTTCCAAAGATTACCCCCTACAAACAAACTTAACGACATTACCTCTTTATATAATAATATAGATATGGGTACAACAATAGAATAGAATAATTCGTACAACCGATAGACGTTGGGGTCCCAAGGTGCTGGAATGGCGACCTCGCAGCAGAAGACGCAGCGTTGGAAGACCCCCCACTAGGTGGACGGAAGTGGACGTCTATTGGGTGATAATGATGAATATGGGTAAACAGTGGAGACGTTACAAAAACAAAAAGGTGCAGCCAAATTCTGCCTCTCTAAATATTTAGAAAATCAATCATCTGTTTTTTTCAAAATTTGATAAAGAGACAGCTAATCTATCTATCTCCATCTCTGGGATCGCATCCCAGAGATGGAGATAGATGGGCTAAAGACAAAGATAAACTAAAGACTTTATATCCCAAGAAATCAAAACTTTGAAAACCTAAATCATGAAAAATGATATCTCACTTGTACAATAGGCTGCTGAAGCATGGAGCCAATGTTGGCTGGAGAGGCCATCGGAGACTGGCTGAAGCCACCCATGTAGCCAAAATCTGTACAACAATAAATACTTATTTATACACTTAATATCTCCATACAAACAGAATAATACAGAAATACAAGGTTCTTTATTGTTGGTAATTGACAAAAAAATTCCAGCAAGGTCAGCAGGAGCATAAGATCCACCAATCTGGATTCCATGTGAGGGTTGGCAGACCCTGAATAGGCTGGATTGTATGGAGAAGCCCGACTAAACTAGGGTATGGAATAGGGAGCTCCCATTGCTGTCACATTAATGACCATGTACTTACTTCCAGAAGTGACAAGAGGGGCAAAGTCCTGAGCTCCATCCAACTGGACCTCTTGTAAGTGGGTGGAGGAACCTGAGAGTAGGCAGGGTTGGATGCACAGGCTGGGCTGAACTAGGGTGCAGAAGAGGCTCCCATTGCTCAAAGTCCTGAGCTCCATCCAACTGGACCTCTTGTAAGTGGGTGGAGGAACCTGAGAGTAGGCGGGGTTGGATGCACAGGCTGGGCTGAACTAGGGTGCAGAAGAGGCTCCCATTGCTCAAAGTCCTGAGCTCCATCCAACTGGACCTCTTGTAAGTGGGTGGAGGAACCTGAGAGTAGGCGGGGTTGGATGCACAGGCTGGGCTGAACTAGGGTGCAGAAGAGGCTCCCATTGCTCAAAGTCCTGAGCTCCATCCAACTGGACCTCTTGTAAGTGGGTGGAGGAACCTGAGAGTAGGCGGGGTTGGATGCACAGGCTGGGCTGAACTAGGGTGCAGAAGAGGCTCCCATTGCTCAAAGTCCTGAGCTCCATCCAACTGGACCTCTTGTAAGTGGGTGGAGGAACCTGAGAGTAGGCGGGGTTGGATGCACAGGCTGGGCTGAACTAGGGTGCAGAAGAGGCTCCCATTGCTCAAAGTCCTGAGCTCCATCCAACTGGACCTCTTGTAAGTGGGTGGAGGAACCAGAGAATAGGCGGGGTTGGATGCACAGGCTGGGCTGAACTAGGGTGCAGAAGAGGCTCCCATTGCTCAAAGTCCTGAGCTCCATCCAACTGGACCTCTTGTAAGTGGGTGGAGGAACCTGAGAGTAGGCGGGGTTGGATGCACAGGCTGGGCTGAACTAGGGTGCAGAAGAGGCTCCCATTGCTCAAAGTCCTGAGCTCCATCCAACTGGACCTCCTGTAAGTGGGTGGAGGAACCTGAGAGTAAGCTGGGTTGGATGCAAAGGCTGGGCTGAACTAGGGTGCAGAAGAGGCTCACATTGATGAGTACTTACTTTTACCGGTCAGAAGGGGCAAAGTCCTGAGCTCCATCCAACTAGATTCCCTGTTAGTAAGGGGACCCTGAGAGTAGACTGAACGAGGGTACAGGAGAGGAGACTGCCATTGCTGTCACATCACTATGTACTTACTTCCAGCAGGGTCAGGGGCAGCAAAGTTTTGAGCTCCATCCAACTGGATCCCCTGTGAGTAAGGTGGTGGTGGACCCTGGGTAAATGCTGGGTTGTACGCAGCTGCCGGGCTGAATGAGGGTGCAGGAGAGGGGGTTCCCATTGCTGTCACATCGCTGACACGCTTGGGTTTGCGAGGCCCGCCCGCACCCACTGGAGAAGTTTTTAGACAATTTTAGTAAGAATGAGAAATACATCTTATTACAATCTTGCGACCACTCAGAGTTTCGATTGACGAAAATATAATCTTTTATATTCCCTTTTCCATGGGAATCTCAAAAAATCTGGCCTTATTCCTTGTCTACATTATAAAGGGAACCTCTGTACCCAATTTCAGCTTTCTTGGTCCTTAGGGCTTGGGCCATTAATGATTTCAGTCAGTGAGTCAGGACTTGTTAAATATATTTAGATTAGGTATGAAATGTGTAGATTTTTGTTGTGCTAGGCTCGGAGAATAACTCTTCAATTAAAATTATATGGAGATATCAAAGTTAAAGCATTTTGTAGCTGAAGGGTTGATGCAATGAAGAACCAGCTACATATAATGATGTTTATTTTACACTTTACAATTGATACGTTATGTACAATACAGACTGGCTCGCGAGCCTTATATAATACAGTGGTAGAAGATGTTGACGTGACGAGCGGATGATAGGGAATGTGGAATCTTGTAACCTGCGTGACCAGGAGGATTCTCCACAGCGTTCCAAATTTGAATGTAGTTGTGTGGCAGCTGCGAAGTTTTCTTAATAGCTGCCAGCCAAGTAACGGTAGAGGTTTCACCTCTACAATTTATTCAAAATGGGTACCATTGTACACTTTTTGATTGCCAATTGTTGAATTTGTAACTAATGATGTAATGGTGATAATTAACTATGTGAACTTAAAACGAAATCTATGAGGATTCCAAACATGCCCAGTCTAGTCTAGAGTCTAGACTCTAGAGGCCCACAACAATCTCAGCCAGATATTCTTTTTACTATCAGCATTCACTCACATCTAAAACACAATGTTACCTATTCCATAAGATTTGAAATGAGCAATTCTGAACTGCAGTGATAGATTCACTTGACAATTCAAAAACACTTGTATATTTATTTGAATATCATGGACGGTATTTATAGGTTGATGTTAAATATAATTACAAAAAAAATAAAAACCGACTTCGTTACACAAACACTAAAAATTGAAAAATAATTTAATTTATTACCGAATATATTCTGTATACAAGAGTTAATATAGTTCCATAATAATACTTTTTGGTGCCGGTGCCAATTAGCTTTAGCTGCGCGAATCGTCTAGACTTCATATTTTTATGGGACTCCTCATTGGCACCGACCCCAAAAAATATTATTATGGAACTATATTAACTCTTGTATACATAATATATTCGGTAATAAATTAAATTATTTTTCAATTTTTAGTGTTTGTGTAACGAAGTCGGTTTTTATTTTTTTTGTAAAAAATTTTTATTTCACAATTTTTAGTGGCCCCATGGAATTATGCTATGACTGCTTAAAAATCTACTGTTTACTAAGCTATTACACTGATCGCGAGCAATTTACTCTTATCCGTTGAGGAGTTCCAGTATCTATCTTCGAAGATGTTCATCAGATCTTCACCAAATTGAAATGGGACCAACTTTGAAGTATACCCTTTCAAACAAAAAAAGAATTTTCAAAATCGGTCCAGGCGTTTTCGAGTAATCGGGGAACATACATAAAAAAAAAAAAAAAAAAAAAAAAAAAAAGATTCCGACGAATTGAGAACCTCCTCCTTTTTTTGAAGTCGGTTAAAAATATCTTTCTATTCTATTCTGATTCTCCCACACATTAGGTAAAATAACTTGGGGTACTTAGTCTTCAAGATTGTGTTTAAGTACTTTAGTCACTTATATTATTTATGACTGTTTCTGCCTGGTGAAACTAGGGGTGACAGGGTAACCAAAAACAATCATAAAATCTACTTAAAGAATATCAAATAAAAAATAAAAAACTGAGAGCAGTTTTTATAGTTAAAAGTTATTGTTCTATATGTGGCCTTCCAAAGCCGGTAGTTGATATGTGATAGCTCTTCATAAAAGGAAGCGTATTTCTAAACATACGCAAAACTTGCAAGGCGAAAATGAACTGATTCATGTGACTAGACTATACCAAATTATATCGTGATTTTTGCGAACTCACCGTTTCTTGAAGCATTGAAATTCATGTTCCTGTTTTAGATTAGGTCAACAACGATGCACCGACATAATAAAAGTTTCATTAACTTAATTTATTTTTCGATTAAACGACCGAGAAACACATCATCAACGTCCAAGCAACTTCTCGGATTTTTGACATCACTTGACATGTGACAATGGCATTGACATGACAGCACTACGCAGTAAACTGCCAAAATGCATAGAGATAGAGATATCATAGAGTAATCATTCATCTAAGTAGAGATATATACCTACTCTAAGCCAAAATGTTGTAGATTGTCTACGGGCGAACCGTAATTTTTGAGGGGTAGGTAGGTACCTACCCATTCCTTCCTACCATTCCTACACAGAGTACTTTTTACATATATTCCTACTTCAATTCAAGTGACATTCAAAAAATAGAATTATTATTTATCTTTAGTACTATCGTTTGTGTAATTTTTAATAAAAATCACAATTTTTTAATTTTATTGTTGTTTAGATTAGTTTCAATTGTGAACAAATTTGTAAAGAACTTACCTAAATTTGATAACATCATTGGTTTCACCAAAGAAGATAATTACACAAAAATCGAGTGGTATCTTTTGTTGTGTTGATTTGCCGATGGTTATCATTAACTTCGCTTAACATTTGCGTTAAAATGGCTTTAACAAACGTGTTACTTTTAAGCCAAATCGCAGGCTACGTAATAGGTCTCATCCTCTCGCTATGCATCATTGTGCCGATGGGTATGCATCAAGATGAATTCAAGTGAGTTACTTACCTATTATAGTCTTCAAGCCTACAGTGATGCATCTTTTAGACAAGTGCGCTCCAACCTGGACCTCATCATTGTCAAGATTCAAGCAAGTCATGATTGTCAAGCGCAAGCCTATCTTGCAATAAAAATAATTGTTAGGGTTCCGTACGTCAACAGGAATTCTTATAGGATCACCTTGTTGTCTGTCTGTCAAGAAAACCTATAGAGTACTTCCCATTGACCTAGAATCATGAAATTTGGCAGGTAGGTAGGTCTGAGTCTGTGGTAACAGTACAAAAAAAATGTGTTCATGAACTAATAATTAGTATTTTCAACTTTTAAAGTTAAGATTAATACAATACACCAAGTGGGGTATCATATGAAAGGCAAAGGTGGGAACTCTTTGATTTTCCAGGATAAAAAGTAACCTATGCACCTTTCCAGGTCTTTAACCATCGCTGATTGGTTACTCTGTTGCGGTGTGATTGAAGGAAATACCAATAAACCAACAAACAAACACACTTTGCATTTATAATATGGGTAATGATATCTACAGTTAAAAAAAATATTTGTCTCCAGAGGGCACTGCCTGCTGTTCTCCAAGGGTGTGTGGCAGGAGGAGGACGGGCAGCTGCTGGTGTCCTGGGCCTCCAGCTCCTACTGCAACTACGTCATAGCGGTGGGCGTGCTCATGTTCCTGGTCTGCTTCCTGCAGATATACAGGTCAGATTCCCTAGCTAGAGTATGTTTGGAATCATAATAGCTGACATATGACATAGCATGCAGATAGTCAAAAGTCAAATGTTTTATTCAAAATAGGTAATAAATAAATAATAGGTTTATTTAAAATAAAATAGAGCCTCAATAGCTCAACCGGTAAAGGAGTGGACTGAAAACCGAAAGGTTGACGGTTCAAACCCTGCACCTTTGTCGTACCTACTCCTAGCACAAGCCTGACGCTTAGTTGGTGAGGAAAGGGGAATATTAGTCATTTAACATGGCTAATATTCTTTTTTTTTTTTTATTACACTTTTTGATGGTCGGTTGTTGCATTTGTAAGATGATGATAATATAGTGGTGATCATTTTTACGCGAACTTAAAACTAAAGCTATGCAGGTTCCAAACGCGCCCAGGCGGCCCAGGTCTGAGAATAGATATTATGAGGCATGTGTTAAGAAAGGATGTTTGAAAATTCAACCCAGTGGTTTAAAATTTGTGTAGTCCACGCAGACGAAGTTGTGGGCATAAACTAGTTATAATTTACCCATTATATTGATTATTCCATTTTTTTGTTCTAAATCTGTTCTAAATTCTAATACTAAGCCAGATATGGATTTATCTCTTCATTATCTATGTCTAACAGTAAACAACATGGTCAAATTACATTTGTTTGGTTGGATTTTGTGCCTAAGTCAACTATATTAAAAACTAGCTGCCCTGACGAACTTCGTTCCGCCTAACAGTCGATTCAAATTTTTAAAATTTTTCTCTCTGTAAGAACCATCCTTGTACTTCAAGGAATATTATAAAAAAAGAATTAGGAAAATTGGTTCAGCTGTTCTCGAGATTTGCGATGAGTAACACATTTAGTGATTCATTTTTATATTATAGATTTATATTTAATAAGTGTGGAATCATACTTTACTTAATAATAATTTTAAATGTTTCAAGTTTAAAAATTTTTGCTAAGACACAGGTAGCCCTAAAGTAGCCCCATTTTTCTTTGATTTTACGCCATCATAGCATCATAGCAGTTGATGCAGGATCAAACTGAGAGTTCCCTCATTCTAGTACACTCTGACATAGTTCGAAAAACTGATAGACGTTAGGGCCGCAAGGTGCTAGAATGGCGACCTCGCACCGGAAAGCGCAGCGTTGGAAGACCCTCCACTACTGGGGAACAAAACGACACCAAACGAGTTGCAAGCAGCGCAAGACCGTGGCGTTTGGAAGTCTCTACAAGAGAACTATCGGTTGATGATGATGATGATCCCTCTACTGGCTCTTTGTTTGTCCACAGACTGTCAATGTTCATGTATCGCGGCATAGACAGCTCCTTCCTGTCAGCCTTCATTGAGGCTGTCGGCTGCGCGGTGCTGTGCGCGCTCGCGGTGTCGGCCGCCTCCATGGTGACCCTGGGCTTCATGACCTGGTGCCAGAACATCGTGGAACGATTCCCAAGGTACAGTAGTTGCTTTTCATACTGGTTATATGGTTTAGGGCAGGTTGGACTGGCATTGTGGACCCAGTATGAATGAATACAATAGAATTTTTTTGTCTATACTTCTATACTAATAATATAAAGAGGTAAAGTTTGTAAGTTTGTAGGAAGTAATCTCTGGAATTACTGAACCGATGTTGAAAATTCTTTCACCAGTAGAAAGCTACATCATTCCTGAGTGACACAGACTATATTTTATTTTCAAAAGAAATTGAGATCGCTAGTTTCAAATAAACTTTTACAAGCACTTTCGAGTTGTAAAATGCATGTATCTATCACTGGTACGGAATGCCTTTTAAACCAACCGCTTGCTCAGCCAACAAGAGGAAGAGCCAACAAGAAACTCGGCGGGTGCTCTGTTCAACGATTCGATTTACAATATTAATATGCATGCAGTGATTGCAGTCCCGCGCATTTCTTGAGCGAGCTGCAAGTGAAATCCACGCTCTTTTACTCTTTAAAATATTTTGATGTTCCTCCAGCTGTGAAGATGCGACAGGTCAGGATATAGACAAGAAAGACAAGATATCCACACACGGGTTCTACATTGAGCTGGGCACTGCACAGGTAAGTCCAAACTGATTTTTACATATTTACCACTTTTTTAAATCGTTTAATTTTTTCGTTACATTTTTTCATTAAACGAAGATTTTTTTTTTCTGAAATAAAAAATCTTATATTCGTCATCAGATGCAAGTTAGCTCTGTGATTTTAGCTGATATCGGTTGAGTAGTTGAGGCTTTTTAAATTTATCAATTATCATTCAACTGCATCATTTAGTATAGACAGGTAGGTAAAGAGACGGAAAATTGACGTTATTTAACGTTAGAACTTTGTCTTAAAAAGGAGCTTTATAAACGATTTATGTGAAGCAATGCACCAATTCCGCATATTTGTGCGAAATTAAAGATCAATACAGACAAATGCAGGGCATTTGAACTGCAAGCAAATTGCAAAATTGCAAGGTACCGTATGGTTTTACCGTAATTTTGACATTCCTGCATCGCAATCGATCGCAATGCGATCGACTGCGCAGTCCATATATTGTATAAGGAACCGTATTTTTACGGGTCGTCTGGATAAAATGACTTGGTTGTTCAATTGATATTTTCTTTTAGAATATTTTTCATAATTTGTTACCTCATTTTAATTCCCGCTGGCACAATTTTCGCCGACATGCTGATTTCAACGACTTCGTCAAACTACCCAAATCGACCCGTGAAAACGCGGCTTATGCAATCGTGGTGCAGTTTACAGTACTGGCAGTTGGCTTGCAGTCCAAATGCAGACTGAATGCTTGTGCTGATGATGTTAACGGTGGTGGTTTGCGCAGTTTGGCGCGTGGGGCGCGTTCGCGACGTGGGTGGGGCTCGCAGTGTTCGCGGTGCTCAAGGTGTGCCGCTACCACCAGCTGCAGAACATCCAGGTGTCCATGTACCGCGAGCGGCAGCGCCTGGTGCGCGAGGGGGGCTCCACGCCGCCCCTGCTGGCGCACCCGAACTGAACCCACAACTGATGCTGATGCTAAGGGGTACTCCATCTATCCCACCCGTGCTACCGCACATGACTGTTGTTATTCATCGTCTTTAACAGGCAGCTGGTTTCTGCTTTTTTTATATTCAGATACAAGTTAGCCCTTGACTGCTATCTCACCGGGTGGTAAGTGATGATGCAGTCTAAGATCCCCATGCCCGTATGGTTGTAGGTGTTATCACACCCATCGCATTACCGTCGATTGTAAAATAATAAGATCAGCTGAAATTCTTACTACATCAAATGTATATTTATCGAATAGCTCGAGTCTCGCGTGGCGTTTTATCGATATTCTAACGATCGACGCGATGCTAACTCAGTGATATCAGCACTAAATTATAGCCATCAAACTCATTTGAGATTGGTTGGTTCTACATTGCTGCTTCAATGAGCGATATAAAAGTAATATTTTATAGCAAACCTTCAATGGATTAAAAATACCTAAATATCAAATGAGCTAGTAGGCTTTCATTCAGTAATGATCACTGAGTTAGCGAACCACTATGTTCAGATAACTTTCTCTCAAGCTAAGTTAATCGATTTATTATTTTCTTTATTTGGCAACTTTCAAAATTAATATTTTTTATTCGAGGCTTTAATAACCGTTTCTATATACCTCTTCAAGTTATCATCGAGTTATTGTTATCTAACAGTGTAAAATGATGTAAATTTAATGTAAAATGTGGAGTGAGTCTTAAAAATAAGTTAGAAGATTTACTTCAATTTTTTTGTATCAAGATAAACCCTGATATTAGGTTAGTTCAGAGTTATTTAGAGATAACATTAGATTTAAGTACCTATGTACCTATAACTTATTCTAATAGAACTTTAGACATGTCACATTTCTTCACAAATATAATTGCTGGTCTCATAAATAAAACTTGTTATTTTGGACTAAGCAGATTTCATAAATTATTATGAAGTCTTTCAAACTAGTCTTCAAGGAAAAAGACAACAATTTTTATTTATATTGTTAACCTTTTATTTTTAATAATTTTTAATTTAATATGTTTAACTTTGATATGTTTCTGAAATCATATTTTTCCCATCATGGCGTATTTCTACAACAGTTTTTAAATTAAGTACTAACACTACAATGGGCAAGGCCTGAAATAATCAGATTTTTATTGTATAGAAATTAAAATTAATTTTTAATTGTTAATTGTGATATTTTAGAGAATAATTTGTACAAAAACGATATATTTTCTACTTTATAATGGAGTTCACATTAGGTATGTTTGTTTAAATTAATTTTACAGATCCTTTTGATAGATTTTTGATTATAAAAATATATTTAAATTCAGGATTCTTAAAATATTTCATGTACATCTATTTATAGTTTTCGTCACGAAACGGGGTATACTTAAGTTGTTCTTAGTTTGCTTAAGATAAATCTCAGAAACCTCGGAGAAGCGCATAAGCGACGCGATTTGCTCGGCGCTTTAGATTTTAGCCCTCTGGAGTTAGGTTGTCTCTCGTTTCATCGATTTTAGGAGGTTGTCCTTGTCAGTTCGCGGTAACAAGGTCGTGTGGGCCGCGTTATAATGCGTCCCTTACGAATTTCAGCGACAAGCTACGTGTTTACCTTTTAAGCAAACTAAGAGAAACTAAGGTATAGTAATTGCACTCTGTTTCAAAATTCGTGAGGCGTATTGCACGCCTGTTCTGTGTTAATAAGGATCTCGTACTGATGATAATTTTAAGATTTTTTATTTATCATAATATATTTTGTACCTACTATCGGCAATGCAATATTATTTATTATGTAATTCAAGATACTAAATTAACAAAAATAAAATTTCAGATATAGTCTGGAAGTACCTAATGGTTTTTTCTTAATGAGTAAATCATGTTTCTATCAAGAACTTTAAGAAGGTCATTTTGTGACGTTGTAAATTTTGAACTACTAATTGGCGTCTCGCTTTTAATTAAAATCTATTTTGTTCAAAGTATGTTGGTGCCAACCTAGCATCAAGGTGCAGAACTACGCGTGGGTCGATTGTTCAGAGTTCATTCGAGCCACAATAGATGGCGTTTGCTTCGTTGTCAATTGTCGTAAAAATAAAACAAAATAATTAAATAAAACCATAATATCATTTGTTTATTGTTAAGTCATTAACAAAACGGTTCTTATAATATATCCTTAGGTTCCGCAAATATTCAAAAATGAATTGGCTTTATGATCAAACTAAATGAGAGCGGCCACACTCGGGTTGCGTCAGGCAACACCGATTGGTGAGATTTAGAATTTTCTCTGGAGTCAACATGTGAAGACGAATTTTTTTCGTTCCAGGAAAATCTCACTCTTTTTCGCCCATGGCTTCGCCTGGGAAAATACAATAGTTATAAAGTTAGTCATCCTAACGTATTTCAATGTTTCATCAATTATGGTGAGTGAAAAATCAAGTAATGTGGATTCGACAAAATGGCGGTTTGGTTAGAGAAAATCCTAATTTCATGATTTTCCCTTTCAGTTCCAGTTATTTTTACCTTCCCAAATAAATGAGGATAATGGGTTGTGGGTGGACTTCTGAAAACCATTGGTGGCCAGGAGTTCAATAGGTGAGTTGTGTTTGATCGGGAAAATTCCACGTGTCGAAATTTTCACACAGCACAAATTATAATCTTGTTTTTCTTTGTTACAGGGTTTACGTTTCCGTTTCCGTTTTCCGTTTGCGTTTCCGTTTTTTTTGCTTTCGTTTTCCGTATTTATTTCTTTTGCACATTCACGTTGGCAACTTAATTCTATGGATAAGACTTGGTGAAAATCTTTGTAATGAAACATTTCGGTTGTGAAGAATCAAATAAATTGAGTTTTGGATCTTGGCCGATGCCGTCCAGCTACATTGCAGTCTTCGCACCTACAAGTAAGCAAATGTTTGTATCCTGGAACAGTTTAGTGAACCTTCTTAGTGTATGTGTACAGTAAGAACCCTGTCTTTACTACTGAGCTTTTATTTTGAAACAATTTTATGAATTTTACTGTGTCATTGTCTATTCCATGCCAATGGCATCTTAAATTTAAAATATAGATCTTATGTACTATCTACCTAAGTCATTCTAATGTATCTAAATTAAGTCTTGGCATTAAGCTAGAATAACTAAGCATTATTAGCCATCATTCTGTATTAAGCGACCCCGGTAAAAGTTACATTAAAAACAATTTTGCCTAACATCTAGCAAATTTCATTTATAACACCTCATATGCATTACAAGGGAGTCGACGGCTAGCTTCTATTCTTTACTAGGTAGATAGATCAAGTAAAGTAAATTAAAATTATTTTTTTTTTCCTCTAATCTTTGTAAGGTGGTAGATTATTCCGTATCCGGGTATATTTCTATTCCGCCCAATTTATCACCCTTACAAATGGCGCCCGAACGTTTTTTTATATAGTTATTTCAGTATATTTTGAGAAATTTTGTGAATTTTATGAAATGTACTCCGCTGATTGTACAATTTTCTAAGTAGTGACACATTGCAAAGAGCACTAAGCTGTTTTTATGGTTAACTAACTAAATAATAACTAATAGTTAGAAATTTTGTTTGATAGTTTAAGTAATTTTCTGAGTATAGTCCAACATTGGTTTTTTTTTCTTATTTAATTAACACATTATAAATGGTGCTTATGCCGTTCAATTATGTTATTTGACTTACCTTGGAGGTGTATAAGTGAATGTTTGCCTTCAGTTTAGTAATAAACATTGCTTAACTGAGTTGTTGTTGGGTATTGCTTTCAATAGTAAGTACATCTTATGTTTGAAAATTCCGGTAACTTAGTATAATTAAAGTTTTGAAACGCTATGTGCTGTTAACTAGTTACACACATACATTTATAAATACTAAGAGTTACAACTTGTGAAACTAAATATATAAACTATATTCAGAGATTACATTAAGTTCAAGTATGAAGTTATGAACAATTTTTTTTTGTCAGTGACTTGATACTTCATTATTTTGTTGAAATTTTGTTTAGAGCTGTGTTAAGGTTATGATAAAGCTACTTCACACACAAAACATGTTAAGTTTAAGTGAATGCTGGTAGTTTAAAGTGACATTTACAAACAGATTTTGTTGTATTTTAGGTTATGTGTTAAAAGTGTAAAGTAACAGTCATCAAACCATTGCACAATCTCTTTGTTTTTTTTGAAAGATAATATGCTAGTGAGAGTTCATTGCAACTTTGTTGCCTGTTTACTTTTGTAATTGTAAAGGTTGTAACACACTGTGTACTCATAAAGGTGATACTGCACCTTACAATCATTTATTCAATTTTGGGAAGTTTTATTTTGTTATATTTTGTTTACTATAGTAATAATATGTGCTTGTATTATTAACAATATTTTGGAATAGGAACATAATTGATAAAATAGTTAGGATAGACTTAAGAATATTGTTTTTGTTGTGTATTTTGCTTGTGTATATTTAATAGTTTAAATAACTTCTTTTGTGTTTGTGTTTAACCAATTTGTATAAGGCTAAACATAGACAGTTACACAAGCTCGATATTTTGTTAAATGTGTTTTGACTTAACACAATGGAACAGACTTTTGCCCAGTTTCATTCACTTTTGAAGGACGAATTGTGTTATGAGGTATCCATTCGTTCCGAAACTCCAGCACCTACAGTGCTAGGTTTAAAGAAACAGTTAAAACAATTAATTCAGGAAATTCCTTCTGAATCAATTTTAGAGACAGATTTCTCTTCTGAAAGTGAGTTAGGGGTTATTACTAAAAAACTTCAAGACTTAGAAGATTTATTAAAAAAGTGTTCTGACACTAAAGATAGACATGCCCTCTGTAGGTCTAAAGCTTTAGCTTCACATTTGTACTTTAGAATTTTAAGAATACAGTGTTCCGAACTCAGCTTAATAAGTAGGAAGAGTGAATTACATACAAAGTTGCAGAGTTTGATTTCCAGATTAGATGCTGACAATGAGTCGTCTCACGACGAATCACTGGATTCCGAGAGTACCGCCGTTGACTGCACTGGTGATAAAAATGTTGCCAAGTGGAAGTTACATTTCAACGGACAGGGTGATCCGCGCAGTTTCATCGAACGCGTTGAGGAATATAAAAGATCTTATGGCGTTTCAGATGGAAAATTATTTGTTTCTGCATTTCATCTTTTTACAGGCCGAGCATTGTTATGGTACAGAGGCAACAAATGTCAAGTTTCGTCTTGGTCAGAATTGAAAACTTTATTTTTAGAGGAATTTGATGCAGTAGATTATGACTACAGGTTGCTAGGTGAAATTCGAGCAAGAACACAAGGCTCTGAAGAACCTGTGTCTATCTATTTCGCTGTAATGTTTTGCATGTTTTCAAGGTTGTCAACACCAATTTCCGAAGAACAAAAGTTACAAATTTTATTACATAATATTCGCCCTTTTTACTCAGAACAATTAGCTCTTGTTGACATTAAGTCTGTCGCAATGTTGAAGGAAAAGTGTCGCAAACTAGAGGCTGCGAGGCAGCGTTCCGCCTTATTTTCTGAGCCTACTAACAGTAAGGCAACTTTAAGTTCAGAGTTTGCTTACAAACAAGTGACAAAACAGATAAACACACTTTCAGTCACACCTGCACCTAAGGTTGATACAAGTAAAGGCACTGATTTTACGAAAACAAATAAACAACTATGTTACAAGTGCGGCAAGGGTAACCATTCCTTTAAATTTTGCAGGACAGTTCCGAAATTTATTAGATGTTTTTCGTGTGGACGTCAGAACTTTACAGTAAAGACATGTCCAAGTTGTAGTAAAAAGGCGATTAGTAAACCCGCTCCGGACAAAAATTCAAAAAACTAATTAGTAAGAACTGTGCAGAGACACAAGTAAAGAACTTGGTCATTAACAACAAAACATCCCTTTTACCTGACACAGTTCTGTATTCAGTGGATAAACGAGACTTTAGGCCATATTTAAAGGTTTTTGTTGACGGTTTTGAGATTACAGGTTTACTAGATTCCGGTGCTTGCGCGTCAATTTTGGGTAACCAGGCGCACAAGGTTTTTTTGAGATTCGGTTATAAATTGCATAGCAGTATTGATACCACATTTTCAGTGGCAAATGGAGACAAACTTGATTGCATGGGTTATATGTTTATTCCGATTACTTATAATTCCGTAACTCACATAATAAAATTTTTTGTAGTACCCTCTATAATAGCGGATGTTATTTTTGGTTGTGACTTTTGGAAAACATTTCAGTTAGCCCCTGGCATTTTTGATAATTTAGAATTAATTAAGGCACCTTCTCAATTTTACAATATTTGTGCGATTGATAATGAACAAATTCATACCATCACTTCTTTTGAAAACTTATCATCTCAACAGAAAGAATTAGCCCAATCTGTAGTAAATAAATTTTTAGATATTTCTTCAGCGAAAATTGGATTGGGTAGAACAAAATTAATTGAACATGTTATTGACACCGGTGATGCCTTGCCAATAAAAATAAAACAATATCCACTTTCTCCCGAAAAGAAGGAAGCTTTAAGTAAAGAGTTAGATAGGATGCTGGAAATGGACGTAGTTACTCCGAGTGAAAGCCCTTGGAATAACCCAGCAATTTTAGTGAAAAAGGCAAATGGAGACTGGAGATTTTGCCTAGATTGCAGGAAATTAAATTCAGTGACAAAGGGGGATTCATACTCAATACCGTACATTCCACAAATTCTAGATAGCTTGAAAGAGGCAAGGTTTTTATCATCGATTGATTTAAGTTCAAGTTTCTGGCAAATTCCGTTAGCTAACGACTCTCAGGAAAAAACCAGTTTTACAGTTCCTGGTAGAGGGTTATTCAAATTTAAAGTCATGCCGTTTGGCCTATGCGGTGCACCAGCACGACAGCAGAGGTTAATGGACCAGTTATTTAATCAAAATTTTTGTAGTGATATTGAAAATGGAATAGTATTTTGTTATATAGATGATATTGTTATTTGTTCTGCTGATTTTGAAACCCATTTAATTTTATTAAACAGAGTTCTGGATAAACTAAAAATGGCTCAACTATCCATAAATTTTGATAAATGTAATTTTTTTCGAAACTCTTTGAAATATTTAGGGTATATAGTGGATGAATTTGGTTTACGCACAGATCCTGGAAAAGTTGCCGCAGTTTTGAACTTTCCGACCCCAAAAACTGCACAGGAGGTAAAGATTTTCCTAGGCACTTGTTCTTGGTACAGGCGCTTTATTAGGAATTTTTCAACCATCGCTGCACCACTCAATAGACTAACGAGTAAAGGAAAGAACGCACCTAAATTTGAGTGGAGCGAACAGGCAGAGGTAGCATTTAATACATTGAAGAATGCGTTGGTAACCGCACCTGTTCTTGCGGTACCGAATTTTGAAAAACCATTCAAAATACATTGTGATGCTTCTGCATATGGTGTTGGCGGTATGCTAACGCAAGAAACCGATGGTTGCGATCATCCCATTGCGTATGTCAGTAGGAGCCTAAATAAAAACGAAAGGAATTACAGCGCGACGGAACGCGAGGCTCTAGCTGTGATTTTTGCAGTGGAGAAATTTCAGGCTTATTTTGGTTCCAAGCCAGTCACAATTATCACAGACCATGCATCCCTAAAGTGGTTCTTAAATTTAGAAAATCCCTCAGGACGACTCGCCAGATGGGGTTGTAGATTATCACAGTATAATTTTGTTATCGAACATAGGAAGGGTTGTGATAATGTAGTTCCGGATACCTTGTCGAGACTCATACACGTAGATGTAGTTGGTGATCGTAATGATAACTCTAGTCAACAAGTTTTGGTAGATGACTGGTATGACAAAACATTTAATGGCTGTAAAATCAATCCAGCAAATTTTCCGAATTTTAGTATTTTGAACGATAAACTATATCGTTACAGTAAATGTAAATACCAGCTTCTCAGTGAGTTCGACTGGAAAGAGGTAGTCCACAAGAACGACATCCTTAGAATTATGCAACAAAACCATGCAGATGCAACTGCAGGTCATTTTGGTGTGTTCAAAACTCATCGCAGATTATCCCTCAGATATTTTTGGCGTGGTATGTATAAGGACGTGGTTGAGTACGTTAAGAATTGTGATACTTGCTCTGCGTATAAACACACGACATCAGCCACTCCAGGTCTGCTTGGGAAGCCTAAAGTCTGCGAGAGACCTTTTCAGGTCATTTCGGCTGATTTAGTCGGACCTTTGCCTAGGTCTAAATCAGGATTTACATTTCTTTTTGTGGTGACGTGTTGTTTTTCGAAATATACAATGTTGTTTCCGTTACGGCGTGCCACAGGTGCCGCTGTTGTTAAAGCGCTAGAGAATTTTGTATTTTTGAACCATAGTGTTCCAGAGACTGTGATTGTGGACAATGGGTCCCAATTTACAGGATCTGAATTCCGTAATCTCATTAAGCGTTATAATATTCCGAAATTACACTACACACCACTGTACACTCCGCAAGTTAACCTTGTTGAGAGGTACAATAAGGTTGTTATGACTGCTGTAGCCGCTTTTGTGAAAGATAACCACAGGTCCTGGGACGAAAACCTGTACAAGGTCCAGTTCGCCATAAACAGTGCGGTTAATGAATCCACTGGATTCTCCCCGTTCTTCCTTGTCCACGCTAGAGAACCGGTCTTAAATGGTTCCTTCTATAAGGACACGGATAAGGAGTACGAGGCCGGAATTCCAAGGGAGGAATACGCAGGAAAGTTTGGATCTTTGGAGGACATATTTGGTCAGGTTAGGAGAAATTTGTTTCAGGCTCATGCAGAGTATGCAACGCATTACAACTTAAGGCGTAGGTCTGCAAGCTATTCTGTTGGGGATATAGTGTGGAAAAAGACCTATCCACAAAGCGACGCTACAAATTTTTTCACAGCTAAGCTGGCACCTAAGTATGAAAAGTGCAGGGTTGTCAAGGTTTTGTCACCTTTGGTTTATGAACTAGTTAGAGTAGCTGACAACCACCCAATAGGCACTTGGCATATTAAGGATATTAAGAAGTAGATATTTGCCATTACTTAGTTTGGTCTAAACTGTTTGAATATTTAAGTTATCAATATTCAATTAGGAATTTGTATGAGTGTAGTGATGTTCTGAATTAACAGTTACATTACCATGGTTCAGTTGAGGATGAATGTAGTGGATGTATGTAGGGATGAATATGTGATGATTGGAATGCTTGTGGTAGACCAACCGGTTGAGAAAGTAAAAATGCAAATATCGTACTTTGGGGATAACGAAAAGGGGGGGTTTTGTGTTTTGTTTTCGTTTTCCTTCTAGATAATGGATCATTTCTGTTATTTTTCCGATTCTGTTCCGAGATCTATTTTCTAGGAGAGTTATTTCGTTTTTTTTTCTCATATTCCGATTTTGATTCGGTTTTATTTTTCCGAATGGAATAGAGAACGGTTGCCATATCAGATGGACCCGTTCACAACCAGATTTTCCGTATTTGTTGAGTAACAAATATTACGATGGTAGTTTAAAAGAGTGAACCACCGTAGGCCTAGACGCATTCTATCAGTCAGCTGAAGAATGATGCCAAGATGTTTCCACTCAAGTGTCTTAGACACCATGAAGTTTTTTTTGTATATATTCTTTTTAGAAGTTAGGGTTGTGTAGTTAAGTATAATGTATAAAACCTTACACTGTTTTCAGTATATTTATTTTGTTAGACAATTTTCCTTGTTAGTAGTAGATGTGCGTTCACGCGTAACTTCTGTGTTTTTTTGTTTGTTTGTTTCAGGCAAATTGTTAGTAGTTGTTGGATGACGCTGAGGGCAGCGTGGTTCAACCTGTTGAACCTTTTCGTCGGAGGGGAAGTATTGTGACGTTGTAAATTTTGAACTACTAATTGGCGTCTCGCTTTTAATTAAAATCTATTTTGTTCAAAGTATGTTGGTGCCACCTAGCATCAAGGTGCAGAACTACGCGTGGGTCGATTGTTCAGAGTTCATTCGAGCCACAATAGATGGCGTTTGCTTCGTTGTCAATTGTCGTAAAAATAAAACAAAATAATTAAATAAAACCATAATATCATTTGTTTATTGTTAAGTCATTAACAAAACGGTTCTTATAATATATCCTTAGGTTCCGCAAATATTCAAAAATGAATTGGCTTTATGATCAAACTAAATGAGAGCGGCCACACTCGGGTTGCGTCAGGCAACACCGATTGGTGAGATTTAGAATTTTCTCTGGAGTCAACATGTGAAGACGAATTTTTTTCGTTCCAGGAAAATCTCACTCTTTTTCGCCCATGGCTTCGCCTGGGAAAATACAATAGTTATAAAGTTAGTCATCCTAACGTATTTCAATGTTTCATCAATTATGGTGAGTGAAAAATCAAGTAATGTGGATTCGACAAAATGGCGGTTTGGTTAGAGAAAATCCTAATTTCATGATTTTCCCTTTCAGTTCCAGTTATTTTTACCTTCCCAAATAAATGAGGATAATGGGTTGTGGGTGGACTTCTGAAAACCATTGGTGGCCAGGAGTTCAATAGGTGAGTTGTGTTTGATCGGGAAAATTCCACGTGTCGAAATTTTCACACAGCACAAATTATAATCTTGTTTTTCTTTGTTACAGGGTTTACGTTTCCGTTTCCGTTTTCCGTTTGCGTTTCCGTTTTTTTTGCTTTCGTTTTCCGTATTTATTTCTTTTGCACATTCACGTTGGCAACTTAATTCTATGGATAAGACTTGGTGAAAATCTTTGTAATGAAACATTTCGGTTGTGAAGAATCAAATAAATTGAGTTTTGGATCTTGGCCGATGCCGTCCAGCTACATTGCAGTCTTCGCACCTACAAGTAAGCAAATGTTTGTATCCTGGAACAGTTTAGTGAACCTTCTTAGTGTATGTGTACAGTAAGAACCCTGTCTTTACTACTGAGCTTTTATTTTGAAACAATTTTATGAATTTTACTGTGTCATTGTCTATTCCATGCCAATGGCATCTTAAATTTAAAATATAGATCTTATGTACTATCTACCTAAGTCATTCTAATGTATCTAAATTAAGTCTTGGCATTAAGCTAGAATAACTAAGCATTATTAGCCATCATTCTGTATTAAGCGACCCCGGTAAAAGTTACATTAAAAACAATTTTGCCTAACATCTAGCAAATTTCATTTATAACACCTCATATGCATTACAAGGGAGTCGACGGCTAGCTTCTATTCTTTACTAGGTAGATAGATCAAGTAAAGTAAATTAAAATTATTTTTTTTTTTCCTCTAATCTTTGTAAGGTGGTAGATTATTCCGTATCCGGGTATATTTCTATTCCGCCCAATTTATCACCCTTACAATTTATGCGATTCACCTATTTTGAAATGTAAAATTAAATGGTTACATCATTGAAGGTAGATGCAATTCATGTATTCTTCTGACCACATCTCACAAGTAGGTCTTGTTTCTTCAAATGAAGGTAGTTTGAATTTTCCATCATCAATCATAAGTAGATAAATCATTCCAACTCTTGAGACATTGCCTTTATTTTTTAACCACACAGAAGTAGTTACGTCTCAGATGACAACTTTTCCAAATTCTCCTTTCTTCAAATTAAGGTATGTAGTTTTAAATCTTCGTACCTACGTATATAAATCATTCCAACTCTTGAGCCATTGCCTCCATTTCTTTAATATGCGTGCGTGTGTGATTTCTCAATTGGCTTCGTAGTCGGAACGCTTTACCGCAACCACATAAATGGGATTTCTCCCCCGTATGAACCGAAATATGAACGAGCAACTCGCTTTTCCTTTTAAACTTGGATTCGCAATAGATACAACGAAATCTGTATTCGTTTGCGTGAATTTTTCTATGCATCCTCAAAGCTGCACTGGATTTCGATGCCTTGCCACACATGTCACAAATGTAATCTCTGTTTTCATAGTGAGTTTTTATATGCTCTTTAAGATGACTGTTTCTTGAGAAAGACTTGTGGCATATTGTGCATGTATGAGGTCTATGTTCGGCGTGTAAAGCTTTCCTATGTCTCGATAAGTTCCCACTATCGTTGAATCCTAATCCGCATGTGTGGCAACTGTATCTTTTCACGGTCGAGTGTGATTGCGAATGGCGTCGCCATGACGCTAGCGCTATATTCTTGTTACATATATCACATACGACATATTTCTTCCCGTCTTTCGTCACAACTTTTTGTGGTTTGTCAATACTTTCTTTTTTCTGGTTGTTAAGTTTTTCGAGCTCTGTAGTTCTGTCGATGCAATCGTTCTCAATTTTCACACATATCAATGTTTGACTGTAAATAAAATTTTAAATACATTAACTGAAGTCCGACACACAGTGTGGAGTGAAGCTGAGTATTTTTTGGTACTACTAAAACTCTGCTTTATGTGGTTTGACATAGGGTTGAAACTAGTGTAATGAAACAAAACACGGAGCACTCTATAACCGAAGCTGAAGTACAACCGCCGCGTTGTGCCAAAGAAAAAGCTACCTATTTGAATTGTAATAAAAAAAACTTCCTGGGACTGTTCCAATCTGCTGATGTGCGTTGTGCCTAAGGCTGATACAATTCAAAATCAATATACGAATGACATTATTATGGATAGAAATAACGGCGCATTCTGCAAGATATGTGATCACTTGATCAGTTTAAGGGCAGTTAGGTACCAAGCTAATGGGATCCTTCACATTATAAGAACTTTTTTAAAATAAAGTAAAAAATTCTATATACCGAAAATTGTGCATCTCTATTTTGATTAGTAGATTAATGATGTTTTACCACGTGTTTTCCCAGAAGTTCTTATAATGTCAAGAAGTTAGATGAAAATTAAAAACAGTTTTTGTAAATATTCAACTATATTTGGTCCAGAATTTAACGCAAAGGCAAAAGAGAAACATTCCTATCCCTCGTATTGCCCGACATGATTGTACACATTTGGTATTTGCGTCGTGTCCCTAACTTCGTTCTGGTGTAAGCGTTTGCAATGGTGCCTCAAAGCCCTGCGTTGTCGGAACGCAGAGCCACAGAATGTACACGCATGAGGTTTGGAGTCAGTATGGGCAAGAATGTGGCTGTTCAACTCGTGTTTCTGTCTAAATCCTTTACCACAGTGAACACAGACGTGTGGTCGTAGACCTGTATGTTTTAGCCGATGTCGGGTTAGTCCTGAACGAAGTCTAAATTTAGCGCCGCATTCTGCACAATGGTGAGGATAGTGGTCGCTATGCGTCTTCAAATGTACGTGCAAAGACCCGCTCTGCGTAAATCTTTTCCCGCAATGCGGACACACAAACGGCCGCTCCCCAGTATGAATTCTCATATGCTGTTTCAAGTTCTGAGAATTCGCGAAGTTCTTGAAACAAACTATACAGGTGTACCAGCGTTGTTTCTCATGAGTTTCGGTCACGTGGCGTTTCAACCCGTTCGGGGCACGGAACTGCTTCCCACAAATGTGACAGACACAGGGTCGTTCCCCAGTGTGTATCCGTTTATGGAATATGTACGTATGTGTGGAACTGAGGTGTTTTCCGCAAATTTTGCAAGTGTAGTAAATTTTCCCGTTGATTTTCGTTTGTACTTGGTTCAGTTCTGTCCGGGTTTGTTCATCCATTTTATCTTTCCGCATGTTATAATCCGTCAGATCATCGAAGCTGCTCAAATCTACTTTTTCCGAGTCCCTTTCCATCTTCTTTTCATTTGCATCTTCGGAATCGCTTGAATCAGAAAAATCAGAACATGCGATTTGATTATCGTGTTCTGTTACGAAATGGGTTCGGAAATTCACGAGTGCTTCATAAAAATCTTGGTACAAATTCGATTTTGATTTTGCTATGGCTGCGAGAGGTTTGTCGTCATCTTCCGAAACAATTTCAGCGTGTGTATTTTCTGTATCATATTTATGGTCGCTCAGATCATCATTTTCTTCCTCAAGCAGGAAAGCCTCAAAGCTGACGCGTCGGGGAGTCCTGCAACAAACAACCCCGGTTATTCACTTCCTTCTTGAATCACAATTTTTGCCTAATAACATTTGAAGACCGACCGCCAAGTGCCTTGCTGATTTTTCTAGCTAAAAACAGCACTCCAAAAGAGTAGGCGAGTCTGTACAGATTGGGCTTTCCAAAAAGAGATTTCTTAAATAGTCATTATTTACTATTTATTTTATTCAATTTCTTTTCGTGCGTTCGTAAATGGTAAGTCAGATGGGTTCTTTTTCTGAACTTTTTCGGACATAAATTGCAAGCATATTTCCTTATATCCAAGTGCATCTCCATATGACGATTTAATGTGTTTTTCGCTCTATAACATTTTCCACACTTGTAACATTCGAACGGTTTCGCTCCCGTGTGAATTCTGGCGTGGACATTTCGAGTCCCGCGCGTGGGAAACGCTTCACCGCAAAAGGAACACAGGTATCTAAGGTTACCCTCGTGATATATTTTGTGATGGTACTTCAAACTTCCCCGGCTTTTGTATGATTTATTGCATTTTTCACATATGAATGTTGTCGGTTGGTTATGACTGTGCATAATATGCAAGTGTAAATTGTACTTGTTAGAAATTATTTTATTACATTTTGGGCACGCAACCGGTATGTACTTCTGACGATTCGAAATATGTAATATCTCTGTTCTCTCGTTCAAATCATTACTTTCTGGATGCTCCTCATTAATATGAGTTTGTAGTTCCTCCAAATTATTTGCAGTTATTCCACAACTTTTGCAAGTATTTTCACTTAGGACTTTACTCACATGTTCATCTTGTATATGTGCTGCAAAATCTAACTTGTTGTCATACAACTGACCACAACACACAATTCCATCTGCAATAGATATGTCTATATGCTTACTGAGATGGTATATTAGTCGACTCGGGGATGAAAATACGTTTTCACAAAGTGGGCAGCAATAGTTTTGAAGTTTTATTTCTTTCGTGTCGATAACAGAGTCAGTTTCATTCTGAACTGATTCATTGTCATCATCATCTTTATCCATGATAAGAGCCTCTTCAAAAGTAATATTATCTTTTACAAAATCCTCTACAGACAGCTTATTTTGGAGTAGACATCCATGAAATGAACTCAAGTGCCCAGTTAGTTCCTCTACAGATTTGGAAGCTGAACATTCAGTGCACATTTGACAGACATATTCTAGATCTGCGTTTTCTTCCTCAATATTTAGCTCTTTGAAGTAATCAGTCAGAATTTCTCTGACAGTATTGTAAAACCAACTTGGTGTTCTGAAATTATTTATACAATATTTTTCACACAAAACAAATAAGATGTTCTAATATATTTGAAGTGGAGACTTACCCAGTCTGTATGGGTGATTTTGTAAATCGTGCTTGTTCCTCTTGTTTTGGTTTATCCTGCAAAGTAAACAAGAATTCGCACTTCAAATCAGCATGCAATTTCAAAGATTTAAGTAAAATAAATTTATTATTTTGCAGTACAAATCATTGTTAATGTGTTGTACACAATCTCTAAATAGGCTACTTGACAATTTTTTTAAGTTGGTCTTAAATGGTTAATATTTGTCCTATTATATCAAAAAAATTAACACTATATTTTTTTGCGCCCTAAAAACCGTAAAACTTTAATTTAAAAAAATATTTTTCTTAGACAGGTGAAAACACTGTCGGCCATGTTTGGCCGATAGATTATCTGTGCTCTGACGTCATCCATTTGTAAACAACAGTATAACCCTGTGGTTATACTGTTGTTTACAAATGGATGACGTTAGTATAGTGTTAGCGTTAGCGATAGTGTTAATTTTTTTGATATAATAGGACAAATATTAACCATTTAAGACCAACTTAAAAAAATTGTCAAGTAGCCTATTAACAAGTAAAAATCTAGTACCAACCTTTACCGCAGGGACCATTATGAAAAGGATAGCAATAGGATTTACTATTTACATTTGTCTTATAATTTAAGAGATTGTGATCACTACAATCACTACAGTAAACTATTTTTTGTCATTGATGTATGATGCGAAGGACATGTAGACAAAGAACAAAACATTTCTCAACTTAGAGATGTGTGTACAACAGAATTAGCCCCCATATATTCAGGACGGACTCACAGGATCCAGCAGTTTCTGCTGCAGCACCACATTAGCCTGCACACAGCACTGCACCAGCTCATCCCATGCCAGCAGCGTGTTCCGACACTGCTCACAGATCACTTGAGGCAGCCCATCTTCCTGTGACACCTGTAACATTGATATTTTCTGTCAGAATGGGAGAAAGGTTTAGCCATAGTCTACCACACTGGCCAAGTGCAGATTGGCAGACTTTATCACTTTGAGAACATTATGGGGAACCCTCAGGTATGCAGGTTTTCTCACAATATTTTCCTTCACTGTTAAAATAAGTGATATTTAACTGCTCAAAATCCACATAACAATAAAAAGTCAGAGGTGTGTGCTAGGCATTGAACCCTGGAACCCCAAATAGGAGTCTGATGTGGTAATCACTATGCTATCACTACATTTGTAGGGTTCTGTACCTCAATAGGATCACTTTGGTGTCTGTCTGTCAAGAAAACCTATAGGGTACTTCCTGTTGATCTAGAATCATAAAATTTGGTAGTGAGGTAGGTCTTATAGCACAAGTAAAGGAATAAATCCGAAAACCGTGAACTTATGGTTACATCACCAAAAAAATTTCATGAACAAATAATTAATATTTTCATTTCTAAGATAATTATACAAATTTGAGTATCATATGAAAGAGCTTTACCTGTACATTCTAAAACAGATTTTTATTTATTTTTATGTATAATAGTTTTTGATTTATCATACAAAATGTAAAAAAAAATATGACTGTATTAAGGAACCCTCAGTACGCAAGCCTGACTAACAGTAGGCCGGGTTTTTTCATTGAGTAACAATTGAAATCTGTAAACCATGAATAGGTAATCAATAAGTAATATTATTAGGTAAAGAAATCTGTAAATTTGAAGATGTTACCTTTATTGGTAGATATTTATTTATTTTCCCCGCCAGGTCATTATGTTGGCCGTGTTCATCAAATACTGGGCAAGATTGATCTGCTGTACTGGCACAGATACGGCAAACATTTGTAAAGTCGACTAATTCTAAAAACAAAAACTACCTATTATTCAAAATTAAAAGTCTAATATAAAATTTTCAGTAGGCAGGTACTCGACTTAAAAGTATGTGTATATATTAATATACATACGTAACCTATTAAATTGTAGTAGGTTGAAGCGCGAAAGGTTGCATATTCAGTAAATATTCAAATTAAATAGGATAAATATGGGTCTTTCTTTTAGTGTTTATTTACATCTAAAAACATACCTTGGTGCTCGAGAAGGTTATTAAATAATAAGCAACTTCCGTTTTCATTGTTTCTGTAATTTTGACCACTATCGGTTTCGGAAAAATTCATGTTGAACATTTATTAATAAACATGATTCAAAATTATATAAAATCTTACAAAATACCTGAAAAATAGAAATCTATAATCAATTGTACAGTTTTTATTTAGATTATCAAAGCAGTGTTTCTACTTACGATTTTGATTTTACCCTAATTTGCCGTAAATTACGCATTTTTTAAATACATACCTACCTACCCTGTAGGGCACACATTTTATCTTTTATTTCTGGTCGGTGGGGCACACTGGACTCACAGGAATTCAATGGTGGTCTGTGAGACTTGAGAGTGAGGGCAAAGAGTATATAATCACTACGTTTTAGTGAGGGTATATAACAATTTATTTTACGTTTCATTTCGCATTTTTTAATAGGCACTAGGTAGGTATCGCTTTTCATTCCTAAATCTTAATCTTATGACGGAGAAGGTTATCATTATTATCATTTTCTTCCATTTTCCAAAAAAAAATTCAATCTGCCCTTTTGAGCGAGTCTATCCTTTTTAATTGATAGATCTAAAAATAATAATGTACAAAACTTACACTGGTTGGATATGAAAAATAAGGCTACCATCTAAAATAAAATTTTATCCCAAACTCTAAATTCCCGTTAACATGAAAACGACCTAAGCTGTACTACTAATATTCATTTCATCTTAAAATAGGGCAAAATTTCTAATAGTGGAAACACTGAATCAAAGACGAATAACCACATTTCGTACCATAGACTATTTTTTCAACTGGCTTATTTACGGGTCTGAGTTCTAGCCATAGATTATCTACTATAGTTCTAGCCTTTTTGAACCTGCACCATAGATATTTGTAACTGGTTTTATATATGGCTTGTATTCGTCTGTCTACGGCAAACGGTAGATCTCTGATCTACCACACGGCCTGTATGGGCAGTTTGGAGTTGATACATTGGTACAGACGTCGCCGCTGACTGCTGAGGCTCACACTAATGGTCCTAGGATCGCCGCAACTGCTGCGCGATGAGTGGATAGTGGCCACTGGTGCCAGAGTGCAATACGCAGTATTCTTAAATAAACAACATCTGTGGCCACTGGCCAGAAGGAGAGGGTTTTAAAAACTACAATAAATATATTATTTATATAACTTCTTCTCTCTTTATTATGTAGGTAGTTACTAAGTATTTAAATGCAATAATTGCTAAATGATTGGAGGATATTATCAGGCATGTGTTCTGAAAGCGGCGGCCGCTCGGCCCACGGCCGCCACGACCGCGGGCGTCACCATCATTGTCTTGTTTTTGTACGTGTGGATCACTTGCTGGAAATAGAATGGGAATTTATTTATTGATAGAATATAAAATTAATATACCTAACTAGTTGATTCGATTTTAGAATACATTTTACTTCTTAATAATAACAAAATTGCTGGACTGATTTTGATAAAGTCGAAATCATCATCATTACCTATCATCAACCTATCACCTGCCCATTAATGCATAATGAGGCACAGGCCTCTCCTCAGAATGAGGAGTTTAGGCCATAGTCTACCACGTTGCCCAAAGTTGAATCGGTAGCCTTCAAGACTCTCAGGCATGCAGGTTTTCTCACGATGTTTTGCTTCAACGTTAAAGCAAGTCACATAATACGCGTGAGATCGAGATGGCAATCGGGATATGAGTCGGGGGACGCTCCGCACGTTACTAACGCTATCCCGCACCGGGTTAGTGCGGGGGTTGTGCGGCTGTGTGCGCAGCGTCCCCATTCCTATTGCCATCTCGACCTGTCGCGTACTTAACTCCGAAAAATTAAATGGGTGTGCCCGGGATCGAACTCCCGACCTCTCGAATAGGCTGACGTCTTAAGTAACCACTAGGATATCACCGACCGGTTATAGCTTACCAAAACCAATTTGATGAGAAAAACGGCGAAGGTGAGGAACGAAATGGTCATCAATGTACTTTCAGAGGAAGGGAACTCCAGGTGGCCCCGCGCCTGCGCGGCGCGCCTGTGCCGACTCGGGGCGCCGCGGGCGTCGTCTGGCCACGCACTGTCTATTTGATCTTCTGAAAAAAATTCAGGCATTTTTTATAGTTAGGTTCTGCCAAAAATTATTAGATTTCCACTGCGCTATTTTTGTTTTTACCTCCCTTTGACGACTAGAAGCAGGTGACCTTTTGCCCGGCAAAATTGGCTTTGCAAAGGATTTTTTATTGTTACGATGAAAACTATCTTTTCACATTCCTTTCGAATTCTCAGATTGATTTTTGCGGCCACCACTCCGAGTACAGTTTGATATTTCCTATATTTTTTTTTAAAGAATATTAGCCATGTTAAATGACTAATATTGCCCTTTCCTCTCCAACTAAGCGTCAAGCTTGTGCTAGGAGGTACGACAGTAGTGCAACGGGCGGGGTTTGAACCTTTCGGTTACAGTCCCTCCTTTACCGGTTGAGCTATTGAGGCTCTATTTGATGCTACATTTTATGGTTAAAACAAGTTCTCACCTATACTCGTCAATATTGTCGTCTTCAAGCCTTCCAAATATTTGATCTTGCTCTTGAAACTCCTATGAGTATTTTTATAAATAGTGTCCGCGACTACTTTTATCAACTTCCATATTCCTTTCACTGGGTTTCCCTTAACTACGTTCAACATGTCCTTAGATCTAAAATCTTGTGCATTAGGAAATGTAGTTTCTTTATCACTCATCGATGGTGTGATCTCCATATCTTTATTATGGACTGCTTTTTGAGGATTTGGTCCTTTTACTATTTCTTCAGTATTTTTATCTACAGAACCAGTAGGATTTTTGAAATTATTTCCAGAATCAAAATATCCTTCAAGTGGATATAATTTAGTATCGTCGGGTTCATGTTTCATTTTTTCGTCAATTAAAATTGCTGTTTTGTAAACATCGGTTTTTTTAACGTGATCATTCTCTTCTTTCTGAATTAGTTTAATTTTTGGAGCTTTGGGTTCATTTGTAATAGAGTAATTTGAATATTTATTTTCAGAATAATTTGGGACATCTACATTAACTTCATCTACAAGAGAAACTCTATTGAAGTTTGGTTTTTCTATTGTATAGAATTTATCGTTGTCATTAAAGTCTAGTTTGTCGATTTCCACTACAGGTTTATTTATTTGCACTTGTTTCCTGTGATTGGTATTAAATACGTCATTCATTTCTTCATTCTGCTTTTCATCATAATGCTTTCTTCTATCAATACTTGCTACTGCAGCTGGAAGCTTTTTAATAGGTTTAGAATTTGGACGTTGTACATTACGAATATTATCAGTGGTGGTTCGAACTACTGTTACTTTATTTTGGTTATCTAAAACATCATCTCTTTCATTAGGCTTGTGGAACTTTTGTATATTAGGCTTTATAGTTATAAAATCGTACTCAGCTTCCATTGTATGCGTGTGATCATTAAAGTTATTATTATACCTCTTGTCTTCATGTCTCGTTTTTAAGGAATTTGTTTTAACGCTTGGATGTTGCACTCTTCTGATATTAGCTACGTTAGACACTTTATCGACAGCACCTCTATGCCACTGCTTTTCTGTTACTGATATATTTCTGTATATCGTGTTAGTTTTTGTTGTATGCTCAAAGTTTATCACTTTGTGTATTGGTTCCTTTCTGTAATGGTTTTGGGATATTTCGACCCATTCGCAGCCAGCTTGGGGAAGGAGGAGCAGCAATATAAACATGGCTGAGGGGGGTTAGGGCGCGCGTGTGCTCGCGTTGGAGCCACTTGCTCGTCTGTGAACTGTCGTGTGACGAAGTTCAAGGTGCGTGGAAGAAGTTACGCGTCGCAGGGCTGTTCATCAAACATAAGTGTATATTTTTAGGGTTCCGTATCTATTTCAAAATGAAAAAAAATTATAGATATCCTTGCAATTTGTCGGAAAAATATTCTAACAAAAATAAAATACCTACCTACATATTTAAGTAGATTTAGTACCTATTTAATACAAAGTATAGGTTTTAATTTTTTGATTATTAAGAAAAGGGAGCGGCGATACCCTAATAGATGTTGGTTTTCTATTTAAGAAGTCGGGGGTTCGGTCCGGGTACGCACCTTTACTTTTCTAATATCAATAATTGTAAGTTTTAAGCAATAATTATCACTTGCTTCAACGGTGAAGGAAAACATTGTGAGGGAACCTGCATGCATTAGAGATGTTCTCAAAGGTGTGCCAAATCTGTCGATCTGCACCTGGACCTTTTTTGTTTGCCTCAACACATACCTATGTATAGTCCGCGACATATTGAGATGGCAATCGGGGTATGAGGCGGGGGGACGCCTCGCACACCCGCACATCACCTACGCTCGCCCGCACCGGGTTGCGCGCGGGTTGTGTGTCTGTACGGGACGTTCCCTTCCCGATTGCCATCTCGACCTTTCGCGCACTATAATGTGACTATAAGCCAAAGATAGTCCTTGTTCTAAGAAAAACCCATTATAATACAAGGCATACAAAACCCTGGGAGGCTGGGTGTCATGATTCGCTCCACGCTTCCACCGCGGCCACCGAACCATGAATGTAGTCTCGCTGAGAAGATGCGATAAACTGTTTCAGTTAGCGGTCTCTAGGTACTCTATGTGATGTGTCTAAAAATCGGCCAAGTCGGAGTCGCACACGAAGGGTTCCGTACCATCGTACAAGAAATTAAACTTTTTCATTTTCCTCCCTAAATTGATGCCTTACAGATAGGTTTTGTATAAAAGTCATTTTAATTTATCCAAAATGGCATTTATTATGGAATTAATTATTATTAAGTAAGTATAAAAAATATCTTGTAAAATTATCATTGTAAAACTATTTCATACCACGTAACATAAAAAATCTGTAAATGAATTCTCGAGCTGCCCAAAAACTCAATTTATTGAAATAAAAATTAATTTTAGTGCCTTTTTGTTACATTATAAGGTAAGACGTATATTAAAACATTTAAGTAAGTACCTATTAAATTATTTATCACTAGGCAGCCATATTTAATAGTTCCTTATATTTTATTTATAACAACAAATACACATTTTATGATACAAATAAACATAATCTCTCAATTTTTAATCTTCACATAATAAATTCAATAATGATTGTTTTCCCGCAGCGAAATGATTTTGTCTTGGTACAATCAATTAATAAGAAAAAAAAAAGAATTAATAATAGCATTATTAAAATAGAATAGTGAAAAATAAAAGTCGAACTCCATGCGGGCCGACCGACCATGCATGCGCCATGCAGGCTAGCTGTTGATGTCGCAACTCGCAACGCGTGAGAGCTTGTTATGCTCTAAACATTTTTACTTTGTCGTGCGAATCAAATTGTATAAGTACCGCAAATTGCTAATGCGCGTGCCCGCTATTTTAGTGACGTCAGCACTAGACTGAAGTTTCGAGCTGATGGTATACTTTTATTTTGGCTGACGTCATTTCGATGTTAATGAGGCATGGTTCCAGCGCTATAGCAAATACCAAACGTTATGTCTAGTGAATTACCATCGTTTCTCATGCTTTAGAGTTTTTATTTTATTTTAACTCAGTTTCGATAGTACTAAGGGAAAATCGTTCAAGTGCGGGAAAACAACTATTATTAAAATTTCACGTTGTATTTACTTACTATTACATTACATACACATTGTGACGCATGATCAGCGTGGTGGTACAATAAAACGGGAAATGGTCAAAATAAAACAGTGGATTCTTAAATATTATTATTAATTAGTAAAATATAAAAAAGTTTCAGAGATCACAGGAATCGGAAGTTTGCATTGTAAAAAAATCACAGATTAAAAAATAGGATAAAATGTATTTAGTGCCCTAATATTTCAGCTCTAAAACATGTTGTTGTAAAACTTTGTTTACCCTTTAAGTCACCAGGAAAATAGACTTTACTATGATTAAAGAGCATTATCTAAATATATAAAAGGAGAAAATGACTGACTGACTGATCTATCAACGCACAGCTCAAACTACTGGCATGCAGATAGCTATTATGACGCAGGCATCTGGTAAGAAAGGATTTTTGAAAATACAACCCCTAAGGGGGTGAAATAGGGCTTTGAAATTTGTTTAGTCCACGTGGACGAAGTCGCGAGCATAAGCTAGTGTAATATAAATTATATTATCTTTTATAAGATCAGGTAAAACCGTTGGCACTGCAATAAAAAATGTCAGAAATAATATGGTATTATTATGGAAGATTTTTACAATCACAATAATATAATAAATTGGCTCAGTATTTATTTTGGCTCATTATTTATTTATTTATTTTTATTTTTCATGTACCAAAATTACATGTTACAAAGTAATAATAAATTAAGTTACATTGGAAATGCTTATCTCTAAACAGAGATTATCATATTGCAGCAACCCTAACCCAAGCTTAAGGTTGTCTTACAATTTCATTTCATATCAATTCTAATTTCTAGCGGAATTCCGCACGGAAATATAAAACATAGGAAGCGCCATGACTGTGCGAACAAAATGCGGTAAAGAATTTCCGCGCGCGAACTTCTGCTAGATTGGTCCCTCGCCTACTGATTAATTATTAATTTCGGCCGTACTTATGTATATAAGATCGAAATTAATAATAATAATAATAATTAATCAATCTATCTATGTGGATACGTTAGGAACGTTGGTCAAAAATTGTGCAGTCTTTACAACGTTGCTAAGTAACCTATCGATAGATTTCAGATAGATTGATTCCTAATATCGACCGTTAATTGGTCAAAATGACAAAAATCTCAGTCTGATGGACGTAGTACCTTATATTCTCTCTCATTTACTTCACAATGGACCTTACGACTTGCGGTCAGGGTTTGCTAGTAGCGCGCGTCATAGAAGTTGAAATCACTCCATATGTATCAAACAAACTAACGCCTGCTTCTTTCCAGCGATATTTACTGATAGTCTTACCTACCCTTACTTACTCTATCCGCAGAAAGAAGTTGGTACAGCGCCCTCTCTGTTACGTAATCCCAAACAAATGATAGAGACAAAAATCTCAGAGGCTGTTAACTATTTTGAGTCACCAACCAACCACAGACATGTTATCAAAAACATTCGAAATTCAATTCGAAAATATTTTAATAAGATTCAAAATTCAATTTTAAAAATTAGTTTCGTTTGTGATTGGTTGGGTCTCAAAATGGTTAGCGCCTATTGAAATTTTTGGGTCTATCATTTGTAAGGGATTGAGAGCGAGAGCGAGAGAGAGCGCTATATTAACTTCTTTGCGCGGACATACCACAGAAAAGTATCAGAAGTTCCAATTTTTTTCAACTTTCATGACGCGTAGGTACGTTTAACGCAAAAAATCTTTTTATGAATACCTTACACCTATTTAGGCCGTCCTTTGAGACATCTATCTCATTAACAACTCTTATCATAAAATCGAGAAGGAAAGAATATTATTACTTTTTCTGTTCCGTGACTATTTACAATAATTGGAATAGAGAAGAAAGACGGTAATTAATGTTTGGTGTGCAACATACATAACATAATACAGTCCAAAGTTCTCATTTTCTTAAAACCTTTGTATTTACGACAGAAAGCAATTTGCCTGTTTGCGACTAAGAACATATTGTTATTTCAAAGAATTTGATTTTTGAGAAAGCGCATATAAAGATTTGCAATGGCAAATTAGTCGTATCGAGTTTAGAAGGATGGTGTGTTCTGTGGGATTCGCTGTCCAGTATCATAGATTAAGAAACAATATGAATTGAATGTCAAGTTTTATCATTTATTTTCTTAATTACCTATATTATTATTTTCTGAAATAACACGTAGTCACACACAGGAGAATTTGTAAAAACGTCGAGGCGATTCCTCGAATTCCTCAATTGATAAGATGGCTGCTGTAATGCGTGTTACATTAGATATCTTCTAATTATTTGGAATGTGAAAAAATCACATGAAAAATGAAGACTGATGTTTTTGGACTGTTTTATATTTATCTATGTATATTTTATCTTTTATAGTTGTTCATAGTTCCCTAGGCTACGTATATACACATATATTCTCTCGCCTGAAAAATTATGAGGTATAATTTAATATCTATAACGTCTATTCCACACAATTTTATTATTATTTGAATCAGTGACATAGTGAAGGTCGATTTTACAGTGCGACAAGGCTCTTTTGGCACTTGAATGACATTGACAGGGGGGCGCTGTTGGAGAACAAAGGCTTAGAATATTCAAACAAGAAAAAGGGGACACTTGACGGCAACGTTAGTTCCGATTTTCGCCACGCGCCAAGATAGCCTTGTCGCACTGTAACTTGACGATTATTGGTAATTTGCTCAAATTGTGTTGTGTAGAATATACTTAATTTGGTTAGATAGATTTTTTAACTTATACATTATATAAAGAGAGTTAGATTGTTTTGACTAAAACTATATTATTATCTTATACATAGACATCGCACCTACCTATCATCTACTTAGTTTAATATAAAATTGTTAATATTTTTATGCATGGTATTCCACTGTGAAGAGAAAATATATAAAAGAGGATTTCTCTCTTATTGTTATCTATCTATCTTATTGTTGTAATTTACTTAATAAATCAATTTGCCACATTTTTGGCTAAATTCAGACACCATAGTGTTGAATTTGTTTAAAATATTCAAACGACAGTCCGAACAACATGAGTTCTCACGCGCCATTTGAACTTTATGTGTATACTGCCATATGAAAAGTACGGCTCATCTTTTTAAAATAAGGACTCAAATCGTACTTTTGACATGACACTTGACACAAAGTTAAAACGGCGTGTGAGAACTCATTTTGTACGCATTATATATAAAAAATGTTATTATAAATTACAATAATCTCGCATCCACATATTGGGGATAGTTTCACGTTATCTAAAGTAAAAACTAGATATTAACTTAGTAATAATAAAATTATTGTGATGTACTAGCAAAATGCATGCCATACACTTATTTACATATTATGTGTAAACAAATAAATATTTATGATTAGGCGTTGAAATACTCACTAGAAATATTACTAGAAATTACGTCTATTACAAAAATAAATTAAAATATCAAAATAAAGCAACCTTAGTTGAGGGAATGCAGTAATGTTAAAAGAAATATTTAAAACTAGTTGTCGATATTATTTTGTGGTTATTTTTAAATATTAACTATCTATTATGTTAAATAATTGTATATCGATTAAAGTAAAAACAAAAATTATCTACTTAGTTACTTTTTTAACTTTAAAAAATTCCTAAAATGAATAAATATTTTAGCGTTTAAACTATCGTGAGTGATTTCCATTATATGTATATAATATCTGTCCCGGCTTTACTCACGTGTTTAGGTTTACGTTAGCCCGACTAGTTTCGAACCAATCCGGGGTCCTTTTTTTTACGGGGGATTACGGTGATGGTTCCAGCGATGAAGATCAGCAAGAACTGTCGAGAGACGATCTGCAGCTGTCGTAAAAATACGGAAAAGAAATTCCACAGTGTACTCTGTAAATATCCTCCGTAGGACATAGTACTCTGTATTATTAATATTCACCACAGAGGACTATGTACATGAGGTGTTCGCGGAGTGCAGTGTTGCTAACTTTGGAATTTCATTTCATGACATTCTGGTCTACCTATAGAGGATATACCTGGATAAATTAGTTACAAAGACACATAAATCTAAACTACGCTAGTCAAGAGTGCGTGTATCTCGTGTTATCCCACGTACAGTACGCGGCCGAAAGTAAAATGTACATCGGACTTTAGAATGACATTTCGGATTTGTAGAGCGTTGTCTTTGTCACTCGTACCTATATCGTCATGCGTAAACGGTGCACATCCCTGGTGCGCAGGGTACGGGCTAGCCCCAATGGCATCCTGAGGGCATTTGCTGACAGGTTTGATTGTCAGTACCTGAACCATTGTCATATGGTGCACGTGCTGACTAATCAAGCCTGTCTTAGATATAGTATTAGGATTAGGTAATTAGTTATAAGATTACTAACATTAGTTTTTAAGGCGTGTGTTATTACTAACAAATTATGATCGTGTTTTATGGTCGAATTAAAGGATTTTTATTTATTTTATTTTATTTATTTTATATGACGTTTTGTCGGTCTCAACGACAGGGATAACGCTCTACAAATCTGCTATCTCCTTCTAAAGGTCAATGTACATTACTTTCGGTCGCGTACTGTAGTACCTATCATGTGTAGTGTTATCGCGCGCAGTCCCGTGACGTAGTCTCGTGTGTGTGTCGCGTAGACACGCGTAGTCCCGTGTGTATGCGTTATCGCGCCAGAACGAGCAGCTTCCTCCAGCGCGTGCGCATGCAGCTGATGGGCGGCGAGTGCGGCGCCGGCTCCGCACCCTCGCGCCGCGCGCTGCGGGGATAACG
This sequence comes from Maniola hyperantus, assembly GCF_902806685.2. Taxonomy (NCBI): domain Eukaryota; kingdom Metazoa; phylum Arthropoda; class Insecta; order Lepidoptera; family Nymphalidae; genus Maniola; species Maniola hyperantus. The sequence goes on along the minus strand of NC_048553.1, from coordinate 491,878 downwards.
ACCATTCAAACGTCACACATCACCACACAATCCAAATTTCCATACTAATATGGGCTCTTCCCAGCCCTGGGTGCGTTTGGAACCCTCGTAGCTTTATAATATACAGGGCGTAATTACACAAAAAAACGCGCTAAAAATTAAAAAATCTGTATTTTTTACAAGTTTGCTATGTATTGCAAATAAAACACCTGAATCACACTAGCAGACAACGAACGTTGCGTAGATATGTGCCGCGGGGTCAATTCAGTGTACTGTATACTCACGGTCAGTGCGGAGTAGACTCGGCCTCGGGGGAGGCGGGGGAGGCGAGCCGCGCGTCGTCGCTGGGGTGCGTGAGGTACCGCACGCCCACCCTCCTCTCCAGAGTGCGCAGGTCGTTCCACGCCTCTCTGGTCTGAAGCCACGCGTGCATGAGGCACTTGTCGACGGACAGGCGTTTCCGTTGTTTGACTTGGAGGAGGTTGTTGATTAGGTCAATCGCTGGAATATAAACGAAAAGTCTAAGGCTGGCCTCAAACATCCGGAATGGAAACTTATATTCGGACTCGTGCCTCTCATCTTTCGGACAAATCGCGCGTATGTGAAACTTCGAGCTCGTACACCGGTCGCCGGTCGGTTGACAATTGATTGCATTTGTAACAGATAAACAAACAGACGAGAAAACGAATTGATATTGCATTCTCATCCAGGTCTGGTTTACGTTTAAACAAGTCTCTAAACTCATCAGAAAGTTAGTTTAAAATTGATTGCAAAATTGTACTGGACAAACAATCAAATAAACAAACAGACAAGAATACGAGTTAATATTGCATTGTCATGAATTTCATTTTCTAGCTCATCGGAAAGTCGTTCATTGGTTTGAAATTAACTGCAAAATTCATACCAGACAAACAAGAAAACTAATTGATATTGCCAATGCAATAGAGACTTGAAACTTCAAACATGGCTCAAATCTGAATGACAATTTCATCCAGATTTGGGCTGTGCTTGAAGTTTCAATCTAGCTCATAAGAAATTTAATTTTATAGTAAAGTACAAATTTTGTACAGGGCAAACAAACAGATAGACAGACAAAACAGCGAGTTAATAAAAACGTACTGTACAGTACCCGGCAGGAAATATTGGACGTAGAGCGTCGTTTCTATCATTGAGACCGACAAAACGTCACATAGGTATGAGTGACAGAGACAATCATTAGGACGCTCTGCACTTTAGACGTTGCTGCTGGGAAAAGAGATCGGGTGCTCTTCCCGTACCATTGGCGTAAATTCTTTCGCCACGATGTCCTCCTTCGGCCGGGTGGTCTTACGCCGGCTATTTTCCGCTGAATAATGAGCTTCAGGTCGTATTTAATGTGGGTGAAGTACTCCAACTTGTACTTACCCTCCTCGGAGATCTCCCGCCAGGGCGCGGGCGGGTACATGAAGGCGGCGTTCTGGATCTGCTCGTTGATGTCTTCGTCCTCGTTGAAGGGGAACGTGCCGGAGAGGGACACGTACACGATGACGCCCACCGACCACATGTCCAGCGACCTGTTGTAGCCCTTGTTGCGCAGGACCTCCGGCGCTGCGGGAACAACAACACATCTTAGGGTGTATCTACACTCACCCGAACGATACTATTAATCTCTATTTAATATTAAAAACGCGGAGGTGTGATTGTTTGTTGAGCTCTTGGTTTGTCCTTCAATTATGCACGCTCTGTAAATATCAACCATATAAAAAATATGCTGATGCTGAAAAATATGATGCTACTTACCTAAATACGCCGGAGTACCGACAACAGATCTCCTGAAGGATTTCTCTCCGATGATTCTGGCGAAGCCAAAGTCGCACAGCTTCACTTGCGGGAAGGTCTCGTCCGTCGACAGCAGCACGTTCTCCGGCTTGAGGTCGCAGTGCACGATGTTCTTCTCGTGTAAATGCTTCAGGGCTACCAGAATCTGTCAAAATAGTAAAGGAAAAACATTACATCATGAAATCATGACAATGACAATCCAATTATACAAGAATGTTTATAATTCGTAAACCACGAAGGTTTACGGCACTTGTTAAATCACCTGAATTAATTAAGCAGAACTATTTTGTGGTGACATCCACAAACGAAGGATTTTTTCGAAAAGTATTTTAGGAAAAAAGTGTTTAGCCAAGGCTGTAGATTCGTTCTGCGTTGACCGCCTGAGCCAACGCCAGAAATACGCAAAGTGATACTATAGGACACGTATTCGCCCAAAATGTTGGAGCAACATGCGTTGGGCTCTTGAAAACGCTTACTCAAGGCGAAATGGAAATCATCAGTCTGGGCCGCCAGAGCGCAAATTTGTTGCACGCCTTTTATAAATATTTATATTTAAAATTCTATGTGCTCTGTTACCATAAAATAATACCGTACTCCCTTAGTGTATTAAACGTTGAACGTAAATACGAAATTTTATTGAATTTGGTTTTATATCAATCGAATAAAATTGGTTTTTCTCCTAATGGTCATGTAAAAAATGCGTATTTTGGGAAAACTTTTGAAAATTTTGGGATTTTTTTGTATCGAGCCAAATTGTGCCAATCGTGTTTCGTAATTCACTAAAGAATATCTTTAATTTTTATAATATTAAAAAATAAATAAACATATTTGTAGTTTTTGAGGTCAAAACTTGATTCTTTGAACATCTGAAATGTGTCTCAACCCCGCATTTTGGACGCATATCGCCCTAAATGATGATCAGCTTACCTGTGCAACAATGAACTTGGTGATTCTCTCCGTCAGTCGTCCCTTCTCGTGCGAAAGGATCATCTCCAGCATGTCCCCCTTCAGCTTCTCCATCACGACGAAGATCCTCTCGGGGGTCTCGAACATCCTCTCGAGGTTCACCACGCCGGGGTGCGACAGGTTCTGCAGGATCGCCACTTCGTTCTTCAGTTGTGCTTCTTGCTTGGTCGGAAACCGGAGTTTATCTATAACCTGGAATAAATTGCTAGAGTATCATTTTTTTGCAGCAAAGATCCTGATAATCATATTTCAGTCCTTAAATATAAAAGAGGGGCTTTTTAGCTTATGCTCGCGACTTCATCCTCGTGAACTACACAAATTTCAACCCCCTATTTCACCTCCTTAGGGGTTTCAAAAATTACTTTCTTAGCGGATGCCTACCTCATAATAGCTATCTGCATGCCAAATTTCAGCCCGATCCGTCCAGAAGATTGAGCTGTGTGGTGACAGATCAGTCAGTAAGTCAGTCACTTTTTCCTTTTATATTTTCAGAAGATTTTTAAGGGGCTTTTATAGGTGACCTATATGTCAGCCATGGAATGTTCTGGAGTGGAGGCCGCGTACCAACAAGCAGAGTGTGGGACAACCTCCAACCCGCTGGACTGACGCCCTTAAGAAGGTAGTGGGAAGTGGGTGGATGAAGGAGGGCGGAGATTCGTGTGTGATGGCGCGCTCTTGGGAACGTCTATGTCTGGAGTGGACACGAACAGGTTGATTGATTGATTTATATGTCAGCCATATCGTTACAAACTATAGTTAAATCGCAAACTATGACAATTTGACAGAATCACTAACAAATTCATACACTTTCATTGCCAAAATGCTGAAAGATTTGCTTAAAATACAGTTGAAAATACCATTATTAACCTCACCTTAATGGCCACAGGTCTGTCGGTCGCACGATGCATGCCTCCATACACGATGCCGAACTGCCCCGACCCCAGCACCTCATCCGGGTGGATCTGGTAGAGCTGGGCCATCTCCGCCACTCTCTCCCCTCCCCCGGACGACCCACTCGCCCCCCCTCCACCCGCACTGCCTGGACTCGCCTCGGCTGTACAAATATAAACAAAAAGTTTTATGAAATGAAAAAAATGACAGCCAATGGGGACTACCGATAGAAGTAAAATTCGTCATCATCATCAACTGACAGACGTCCACTGCTGGACATTGGTCTCTTGTGGATACTTCCACACGTCACGTTTTTGCGCCGCCGTCATCCAGCAGCTCCCTGCGACTCGTTTGTCGTCGACCGTCCAACTAGTAGGGGTCTTCCAATGCAGCGCTTTCCTGTGCGAGGTCACCATTCTAGTACCTTGGGACCCCAAGCTCTATCGAGTTTTAATTCATCTACTTCATTTTCGCAACCCTTTGAGCTATGTCGGTTGGTGGATAGCGGCGGCGCAAGACCGTGGTATGTGGAGGTTCCTACAAGAGACCTTTGTCCAGCAGTGGACGTCTATCAGTTGATGATGATGATTGTCTAGATATCAACATGTGTAAAGTGCGTACCGGAATGCGTGTGGGGCATCAGCGCGTGCCGTAGCGTGGTCTCCCAGGAGCGCGCGAGGTAGGCTCCCACCCCCGAGTCGGGAGGGGGCAGGGGAGTCGCACCGCCTTGCCACGCGGGGTCCACCCCCACCAAATAGTCCACGTTGGCGGTTCGCAGCTCAAAACAGTGCATCACGTCTGAAAAAAGTTTTTTAGTATTCAAATTTTTTACAAGGTTTTAACAGATTTTTTTTGACTCCAGTTGTAATCAGCTGCTCGATTGCGGTAGAATGACAGCTACAATGTCACGATCGCAATCACCTCTGATTGGTTGACGCTCGCTCACTATTGGCTACAATGCATTGTTGCAACAAGAATAGCACAAATTCAGCCAATCACAACAATTGAGGTCTTAACAATGATTGATGCAGGTTTTACAAAGTCATTCTACCGCAATCGAGGCCCTTTTCCTTAATTAGGTAATGATAGAATCGAAAGAAAAATCTGGAAAAGGGTGTTTTTGAAGCAATAGCCGTAGAATCTGTACCTGCTTGTGGCTGTCTCGCCGTATCGACTGCCAGGATTTCGTTGAGCGGGATCTCCTTGTAATACTTGGTGCCTTGCTCCGACGTGAACAGCGTTATAGACTTGCTGTCCAGTCGCCAGTAGTGACGCTTGATCTGAACACAAAGCTTTAATTACAGACGGAACCTTCACAATCAGCTTTAGGGGTATAGGGAACTAAGGAACCAATTTGCAATACGTACTTTTATTTTTGAAATACATAAATAACAGACAATAGTGCAGAAAATTTTGGGGCTTACTTACAAAGACGCCCGATCCCAAATGAAATAGGACAAGGGCAAGAGAAAGAAATAAAGTTTTTGAGTGTTTAAAAAAAAAGTCAAATCATTTATTCAAAATAGGTAGCATTGTATACTTTTTGATTGTCACTTGTTGAATTTGTAAAAAAATGATGAAATGGTGCTAATTAATTACGTAAACTTAAAAAAATGTTTTTTTGCCAGACAGAAAAATATTGGACATCAGAAGTGGGATAGAACTAAAGAAAAAAAAGTTTTCTTAAATTGTGCCGCACATCACATCTTATAACTAATAGTTGATTATCCCGACGCTTCCTTCATTAGAGCATTAAAGCCAACAGGCCTCAAGCAGAAGACGCGTCAGAAAAAACTGTTATTTGTGGCACAACCTGAATAAAGCAGGGTAGTAGACATGTGTGCGCTATAGCTTAACTTAACTGAAAACCGCTGCCGTGCCTATAGCGTACCGTAGCGTTATTGTCGTAGCTAGCAACGGTTTTCAGCTAACATCTATGAAGAACCACCTGACAACGCAACGCTGCCAACTGGCAACTGACAATGCATTGTTTGGTTTTTTGGTAACTAGAAACGCAATAATTATGCCTTCTCTTTCTTTCTTTCACTGAAAGCTGAGAAGGAGCGGTTATTGGCTACCGGCTTAGTAACTAAGAACTTGGTAAACCAAAGCCGACCTTATCTCTATTATGCTAAGGCTTAACTGTACAAGTACTTGTCCATTACACTTTGATCTATCAATCGAAATACAGTTAGCCTTAGAGTAATAGAGATAAGGTCCTCTTTGGTTTATCAATCTTCATGAAAAAAGTGCTAGCTATACAGACGGTATTGATACGGCAGCTAGCTTAGTTACTACTACGGAAACCGCTGCGCGTTGCGCATATTAAATTAGTTGAAACACAACTCTGATACCGATATTCGGCAACGGTTAACAATATCGGTATTGAAACTAAGTAACTGTTGATTAACCGTTGCCGTAAATAGCCAATAACGCCCATCTTTACAGGGTAGTAGAAGTGATCTTACGGTTTTGTCCTTGTTGGTGAAGTGCACAAGCCAGCCCTCCTTGATCCACTGCCCGTCGCGCTTCTTGGTGTGCTTCACGGACTGCACGATGCGCATGAGCGGGATGTTGGCGCTGGGCGACGACGAGGAGCTGGAACATTCGCACTTCAGATCTCATTGTGATGGGTGATAGCTGTGTATGTGGGGTATGGGACTTGGTGGTGGTATCTCTCTTTACGTCGTATTTTTCTGCTACTACTACTAAGCCGGCCGCATATACAGAACGTCCAACAAATGACCAACGTACTTTACAACACTGAAGCCCTTAGAATCAGAAAATGTTTGTCAGAAAAATTTCTGACGCGTGCCGGAAGGAGCTCTGCTCATTCATTTTGTACTAAACCCCAGAAACTTGTCAGAATTCGGCCGGATCAGACGTAGGCTTCTGATTTTTGCAGAGTTTTCTAAAAGACAATTTCTAACAATAATGTAAATTTTATGGCGGATTTCCGGATCCTTCCGACATACACCTTGCCTTGAAGGTATTAAATTCTATTCACGGTTTCTTACTGTTCTGTGGTACAATGGTGAAGCTAAATGACACACCTGAGCTAAAATGCTGAGATTTTGTGTTTTTCTAAACATATTATATGTTTTTCTAACAGATTCGAATTATACATATCTCAAACCGGCTTTGCTCACGTGTTTAGTCGACGACGCGTCTCAACTGCGACGCGTGCGCTGAGTCCCTTTGAAAAAGGACCCCGGAAGGGTTCGGAACTAGTCAGGCTAACGTCGACTAAACACGTAAGTAAAGCCGGGTGTGAGATATGTATAATGGAAATCATTCACGATAGTTTAAACGCTAAAATAACAGAGTCGAAATCAAGAGTGTGATAACTTTAACAAAAATTAGTACTTTAAAGCTTATAAGTGGTTTTTGCATACCCGCAATATTTTTGAAAGACCTCCAACGACACCCCACACCATATGACAGACGAGAAAACTTTTAGAAGTAGAAAGAAGTTTAAAGTTAGTTAGCTTGGAGAACAGTAAAGTTACAAGTGAAGGTATCAGAGTCCACCACCAAGGCCCGCGAGCGCAGCGCACTACGAGTCAGCTCACCTGCTGGGGCGGCTGGCGGCGCGCTCCGGCATCACGTCCCGCTGCGGCTCCTCGTCTTCCTCTGTTGTCCGCAGCGATGTCTGTAACCAATTGTATTATACGTTAAAGCTCACAGACACTCAGCGGGCGATGGAGAGAGCCATGCTTGGAGTTTCTCTAAGTGATCAAATCAAAAGTGAGGAGATCCGTAGTAGATAGAACCAGAGTAACCGACATAGCTCAAAGGGTTGCGAAGTTGAAGTGGCAACGGGCAGGGTTCCAAAAAGCGATAGACGTTGGGAACCCAAATTGCTAGAATGGCGACCTCGCACCGGAAAGCGCAGCATTGGAAGACCCTCCCCCTAGGTGGACAGACGACATCAAACGAGTCGCAGGAAGCCGCTGGATGGATCAGAGGGCTTTCATACTGAAAGTGGACGTCAGATGGCAGTCGGGCCACACTAAACCTGTACAACTTCATCAAATTAACTATGGAAAGGCACAAAAGATATGGTACTTTCGGTTATATGAACCGAATCGCGGAAGGAGCCCCTGGTACTTGCTTAAGCCATGTTTTGGCTTCTTGACTCCCTACAAATTATATTTATCACTGCCCTTGTCCGATGTTTCTTGCTCCCCTTTCTGCGGCAGACGTTCACAAATACGCAGATCCCCACGTGCTCGGCGGTGCGGATCTTCTCTTAAGCACCCGCTGGTCCGCGATCAAGGTGGAGGTGTTCCTCCTCTTTTTTGGTGCCATTTTTTTTTTTAAAGAATATTAGCCATTTTAAAATTACTAATATTCCTCTTTCCTCACCAACTAAGCGTCAGGCTTGTGCTAGGAGTAGGTACGACAATAGTGCAACGGGCGGGGTTTGAACCGTCGACCTTTAAGTTTTCAGTCCACTCCTTTACCGGTTGAGCTATTGAGGCATTGGTGCGAGTACTCCCGCAGCTTCCCGAAGCTTACGTACTATAACGGCCAGGGTGTCGCCGCCACGGAACAGAAAGAACAGTGGAAGTGCAATTCACCAAAATTACTATAGGAACCGCTGTCGCCAAACTCATACAAATATACCGATAGTCATATATTGCACTACAAAGAAACAAATCATTTGATTTGTCGTTTAAGTTTAGTCAAAACTAGCCTACGTCACAGATTTGGAAACAAACCCTGACGTTCTAGAAATAAGATTTATTTTGCTTTAGCGGAAGAACGTATTTACGAGCTATAGTCACACTCACGTCACACTAGATTCAATTGTCCAATTAATTCCGCTACTTGACCATAGATGGCGGTATTGTAAGTGGTAGCAATTATAAACTTAATTACGTTAAACATATGGTTGACATTTGCGTGATCGGTCGATTTTTTTTCCTCCTCAGCTAAGGCCGCACCACGTAGCTCAATGAATTACCTATCGATATCGATAGATACTCGTTATTTTATCATTCGCAAAAATAAAATTAAAAAGGTAATTATAAAATTGAATAAAAGTGCTGGTATGTATGCATGCCTTTTACAAGTATGCACAATAAATACTGCAACGTATGAAAATAGTTAAATTTTATTTATTGCCCTTGAAATAAAACATATTTGTTAAGAAACTGGCGTTTCGAAAGTCTTATTTTTAATTTTAATAAACGGTGTATGCGAACATTTATGTATATATTTTTCGACTATTTCCTTCATCAAATCGGTAACGTGATTAGACGCAGGAATCTCCGAATCACTTTGTATTTTTGAAGAACCTGGAGTGACCACATTTATCATTTTGTGGCTGAAACCAAAATTAAATTTTGAGAATAAATCCGTACTAATATTATAAATGCGAAAGTGTGTCTGTCTGTCTGTCTGTCTAATAGCTTTTCACGGCTCAACCGTTCAACCGTTTTTGAAGAAATTTGGTACAGCGATAGCTTGCATCCCGGGAAAGGACATAGGCTACTTTTTATCCCGGAAAGTTGAAAAGTTCCCACAGGATTTTTAAAAACCTAAATCCACGCGGACGAAGTCGCGGGCATCATCTAGTACCTATATAAAAATGAATAGGAGAAAAATTAATTAGTGTGTTTATGAATTAAATTTGATATTTAGTCAGTCAATCTTCATACAAAAACATAACTAAGAGGTGGTGTTGTTTTGTATTATAATATCAAGTATGTACGGGAGCGGTGTGCAGGCTCGACCGTACCAAAGGGGAGATCTCCCACCGAGCGGTTGGTTGTGCTCGGTAGCGCCAGCTGGGCCGACGGTTATGTCTTGAAACTTCTATATATAGTCCAGATTGCAGAAAACTCCGTTAGTGCGATTACTATCGGCGGTACATTTGTTCGGGACTACGTCATCGATTGAACAGCGCCATCTAGTTTCTATTGTGGTAACCGCCACATCACTCCCCTCCGAGACGAACGCGTAGTGTGAAGCAGTGAAGAGAGGTGGCGTTGTAGCGTGAAGGCGTGTGAAGGGCAATGGCTGCTAACCATCCAGAGAAGCGGTAGACCAGGACGCTTGTAGCTGGTGATGGAGTGCAGAGCCATTGTGCCCCGAAGCTGCGCTACATCCGTCTTACAGGCCTCGATGTGATTGCTGTTGCTGCTTGTAGACTTGGAGTTTGGAGGAGACGTCGGCTTGCGGTGTGTGATCCAAAGGTGTTGCGGTGTATGCGATCACCCTTGATCACGTTGAGTGCGCAGTGCGGAGTGCGGCGGTGTGCGGTTGATCTTCGATGACGTCGGCTGTTGTAGTGTGCGACCATTCTTGTTTTCGTCGTTTGTTGAGGTGTGCGACCGTTCTTGATCACGTCGGGGTCACCAATGTACGGGAGCGGTGTGCAGGCTCGACCGTACCAAAGGGGAGATCTCCCACCGAGCGGTTGGTTGTGCTCGGTAGCGCCAGCTGGGCCGACGGTTATGTCTTGAAACTTCTATATATAGTCCAGATTGCAGAAAACTCCGTTAGTGCGATTACTATCGGCGGTACATTTGTTCGGGACTACGTCATCGATTGAACAGCGCCATCTAGTTTCTATTGTGGTAACCGCCACAAGTATTTTCAATACTTACTGAAAGTAATAAAATAAAACAAGGTTACTTACTTGATTAAAAAACTTAACGATTTTCATTGATGGAAGCGCAGTAGGTTTCGTATATCTATATCCTTTATTTGATATTATAAAATCGACTTCTAAAAAAATGTTCAGAGCATAATATCATGCTTGATTTGGTTGGCATCCAATTAACTCTACCCGTTTCATCTATCCATTTCTCTTTGATGCTTGCATCTTTGGGAAACCTAAAAATATTTTAAATGAAGGTTAGAGGAACTACTGATGTCTATTTAGTGATCAATGCAACGTCTCACTCATTAATAAATTATAATTATTGCGTTACTATTTATTTATATCCTTGTATCGATATCAATCGATAAATTCAATATTCGACTTGGCCACATCACTACTTGAGTAGCGAACACGGAGCGAAGTACTTTCGGAATAGAATCAATCCAAAATAAACTTTATCTTAATTGGTTAAGGTTGATTTTGACTAACCGTTCTATTAAATATTAGTAAATTGAAATAAATTAAGATTTTATAGAAAACAATGAAAATCGTACTTACCGATGATACGAAACACCTCCATTTTTAAGATTTTTTCTCCTACTATCATTTTTACACTCCAAAACGGAACAGTAACATTGCTAGGGCAATATGAATTTGTCGCGAGACTACCAACTCCACGCGATGTTAGAACGCGACTGGGATCAGTTTTACGTAACTACGCTTAATTGTGGCACGCGTGCCACGCCTACTTAGCACTTCCACTGTTTTTTCTGTTCCGTGGTCGCCGCGTAACGAGCAGGCAAACCGCCATAAGACTACGACAAAGAAGGCAAGGTACAGGCGCGGCCAAATACGCTATTAAACCTTTTGATTACATACCTCGTGATTGTCGTGGTGGTTGTGGTTGTGGTTGCGTTGGTCGTGGTCGAGGTCGGCGTCGTCAGAGTCGTCGTCGAGAGGCGGCCGCGGTTCCGATATCTCGCTGCTTGTGCTACAACTGTCTTGGTTCTCGCCTGAAAGTCATGTCTACTTATAGAAGATCTTGTAACGGTGACATGGCTATATATTTATTTATTTAGAACGCTTTATTGCACACACAAATATATACATACAGAGAAACAATATAAGATACAGACAAGAACTATACAATTATATTACTATTCTGTATTTATTTTGATTACTTTCAAATAAACAAAATAAATAAAATAAAATAAAATAAGACGAAAAAAAAACAAAAAAAAAAAAAAAAGAGAGTGCAAAGGCGGCCTTATTGCTAAAGCAATCTCTTCCAGGCAACCTTTGCTGAAATGAACAGAACGCGGGATGGTGCACAAAGAAAAGTTAATCAACATATGTATAAGTAATGCATATACAAATATGGCTATGTATTAGTAAAGGCCGGACCGCATTAAAGTGGCGCGTCGCTTTAATATTCAAAATATTCTCTATGCCGCGACGCGCCGTGCAGCGCCGCTCTAGTGCGACATGCACCATACGAAACGATTGTTTTGACGCTCTGTGCCGCGCTACGCAGCGCCGCTGTAATGCGGTTCGGCCTTTAATTGCGCCTTATGCAACATTGTGGCTAATACTGTTTTACACAATCTCTAAATTCAATTGACTGGTTTAAATCTGATGCTATCCTTTTCCGCAGGAAGGAGCATCCGTAAGAAAGGGGTGTTGTCGCACTTGTAGTTGACGCCTTCTGAAACGGAAGTCACGTGATCTGTTGCGGGGAAGCCATCTTGAGTCGATTGTATAAATGCTTGGTGATGGTTTTTAGTCCAGTCTCGTTCAGCCTCGAGACTCGACCGACTATTAAATGCTTTTTGTGTTTAGGTCGCCATTTTGATTGAGTGGTTGCAATAGCAATTATTGTGCCTTAATCAAGTTAATATTGCAGTTAGGTTACTATAAAAAAAAACCGGCCAAGTGCGAGTCAGGCTCGCGCAATGAGGGTTCCGTACTACAGTCGTATTTTTTCGACATTTTGCACGATAATTTAAAAACTATGATGCATCAAAATAAATAAAAATCTGTTTTAGAATGTACAGGTGAAGACCTTTCATATGATACCCCACTTGATATAGTCACTCACTTCGAAAGTTGAAAATACTAATTATTAGTTCATGACCACAATTTTTTTTTTGTGTGATCTAACCCTAAATTCACGGTTTTCAGATTTTTCCCCAAATGTCAGCTATAAGATCTACCTACCTGCCAAATTCTAAAGTTGCCAGCGATATAACGCTGTCTCCTTTTAACGGTGTCTTATGTCTGCGCAAAGTGCAGCAGCTTCTTGCAGAGGCGACTCACAGTCGGCCGCATGTACAGTACGCGACAGGTCGAGCTGGACATCGAGGTAACCGTGCGGGCGAGTGTGCGGGGGAATGCCCCGCACGCTACCCCGCGTACTATATGTGTACACTTACGAGACAGACAGACATACCATGGTGGTCCCGTATCTCGCCGCCGCAGTCCTTAGGCACGAAGGGCAGACACTTGCGATGCGCGTTGTAGTGGCAGTCCCCACACTGCAGCCCCTGCTTGAACAGGCCGCGCAGCAGCTTCTTGCAGAGGCGACACACAGTCGGCCGCATGTACAGTACGCGACAGACAGACATACCATGGTGGTCCCGTATCTCGCCGCCGCAGTCCTTAGGCACGAAGGGCAGACACTTGCGATGCGCGTTGTAGTGGCAGTCCCCACACTGCAGCCCCTGCTTGAACAGGCCGCGCAGCAGCTTCTTGCAGAGGCGACACACAGTCGGCCGCGTGTATGTGTGCACTTGGAACGTGTGGGGGATGCCCAAGGAGGATGTCCACGCGCCGCCCGACCGCTTCGCACTGGCGATGGTGCCGACCTAATGAGTTGTAATAAAAATACTCGCTGAGATCCATGGCACCACCTCGATCAGGCTGAGATCTATAGAGCGTACTTTGCGTTTGTTCAGACTACTTTCGAGCTAAGACAATGTCGGTATTTATAGACCTAACTTCGAAAGCGCGGTTAGCAAAGCTAACGACTACGACTAACGGAAAACTCACTCATGTTAACTTAACAAAACAAACTCCAAAATTTACTACCTACATCATTGGAACCGTAATTAGAATTTAATTTTGTCAAATTCTCAAAGTAGTTCTCAAGTCCAACAAAATTTACTACACCATTGAACTGAAAAAAAGACTTTAATTTTGTATACTCAAAGTGGTTAAGTCGAAATTATAAAGCCAAATCAAAAAAGCCATAGATACTTACTTAAATAAAAAAATTCGCGCTCACGCCGTTTTGGTTATAAATTCTATATCATTGCCTAGTTGAAAGAACCAACCAAAACCTTGTTAAACAATTTGTATTGCTTATTGATAAGTTTTTTCTTTTGAGGCTAAATGTTCAGAAATGTTCAGAATTCAATAAAAATCTACCAAGCTTCATTTCAAAACTTTTTGTCATTTATAAGAACAGTTAATACTGTCCCAGTGCTTTTGTGCAAAAGCACTGAATGATGGGTACCACGGGATTTTGTCAAAATAAAACTCAAAAATTTCTTGTAATTAATTTTATTATCAGAAAAATAGTCGTTACATTTTTTCCAATGTTACCCACCACCCTGTGCATTGTTAGTCAAATTGATAAAAGCTTGTATAATTAAGTATAACTTGTAAAAGTATTGTATAAAAGACTCTGTATAAATACTTCTAGTAAAAACGTGTAAAAAATATAAATGTCTCGAACAGAATCATAAATAACAACTTAAAACTAGATAGGTATATTGTATTGTCTTTTTCGATTACATTAAAAATTAAAATAAAACTTGTTTATACAACTTAAGCATTACCTAATAAGAATTTTATTAAGATACAAATTTAAACTGTATTTTCGAGTCAAGAATTTCGTAAAAATAAAAAAATAACATGGAATGTTGCAAAGAAATCAGTTAGTATAAAATTAAAATAAAGATCTACACTTTGAGATTATACGTGGTATAGTATAATTTAAGAAATAATTTTCGCTATTCGCGAGTTTGTACATGGCGCGTAGACAACGACCAATAGTAAACGGACGTGTGTGCTGTGATTGGCCGATATATTTTCGCGCCATTCGAAAATAAGACTTCTGCGCAGGTACATTGACGTCACTTATAAAAGTGATGATACTGCATATAGTGCTACTTTTACTACAATACGCGGCAGAAAGTAATTGCGCCTTTAGACATTTGGGGTTTGAAGAGCGTTATCTCTGTCACTCGTACCTATGTGACGTTTTGTCGGTCTCAACGACAGAGACAGCTCTCTACAAATCCGCTATCTCCTTCTAAAGGTCGATGTACGTCACTTTCCGCCGCGTACTGTACTGTATGCAGTGCTATAGTTGAGCCATGACAAACGTATAGACTACTAGATGATGCCCGCGACTTCGTCCGCATGGATTAAGGTTTTTAAAATCCCGTGAGAACTCTTATTTTCCGGGATAAAAAGTAGCCTATGTCCTTCCCCGGGATGCAAGCTATCTCTGTACCAAATTTCATCGAAATCGGTTTAACGGATGGGCCGTGAAAAGCTAGCAGACAGACAGACAGACAGACAGACAGATAGACAGACAGACACACTTTCGCATTTATAATATTAGTATGGATAGTGTATAGTCTAGCAGTAAAAAAAACCAGCCGAGTGCGAGTCAGACTCCGAGGGTTCCGTACTACAATCATATTATTTCGACATTTTGCATGACAAATTAAAAACTATTATGCATATAATTAATAAATATCTGTTTTAGAATATACAAACAAAACCTTTTCATATAATATCCCAATTGGTATAGTAACCTTACTTTGAATGTTGAAAATACTAATTATTTGATCATGAACACATTTTAATTTTTTTTGTGATTTAACCACAAATTCACGATTTTCAAATGTTCCCTTTACGTGTACTATAAGACCTACCTAGTTGGACAGACAGACGGCAAAGTGATCTTATAAGGGTTCCTTTTTTCCTCTTGAGGTAGGGAAGCCTAAAAAGGATTTATCGATAGTCGATAACAGGTCGATAATGAGCGAGGGTCGCCCCAGCTACCTGCGTCCGAACGGCATCCCTTTATCGATAACGTCTGCTGCAGCATACTCACAGCCCTATGATCGTATAGTTCTTGCATTTCACGAGGGCGAGTGGCTCATGTTTGTGTTTAAGTTGTATCGGTATAAGTAAGGTAAAGTATATGTGTGCGTTTGCTCGCGACTGATTGGTCCGACATGCACGCACACTTACGCAATTCCCACGTATACGACGTAACCACAATTAAAGTTCACTCGCCTTCGTGAATTGCAAGAACTGTAATGGTTTACGAGTCAGTTGGCACGTTTGTAACGCTCAACTATAGTGCTACACGCGAGAGGAACAGTTGAGATCGGTCTAGGACGAGGAGTTGTTCCCGGTGACGAGGTGCGCGAGCCGCCTTACCAGCGAGTCATCGTTGGGCGCGCTGAGCTGGCTGGCGTGGCTGGTGGCGGAGGCGCGCGACGGGCTGCGCGGGGCGGCACTGGCGCGCCGGCTGCCCGCCAGGCTGGTGGCGCCGGTCGGGGTCGTGCAGTTCGACGGCACCTTCACCGCGCAGCGCTTGTGGTAGTTCAGACCGCAACCTGGGAAGGAAACAGTTGCTTATTTATATTTCTGTATTTTCTTATTGTGTATTTCTATTGACGCTATAAAAACAAATAAGTAATAAGAATTTCAAAATAGCCACCATGAATGACAAAAAAATACAAAGTGTTACATATTGTACAATGGTACGAAACCTTTCGTGTGCTATTGGTTGGCCACTCAAAATGGTTAACATCCACTGAGTTTTTTTGTCTTTGTCATTCGTATGAGATTAGGTAACAGAGAGAGCGCTATACTAACTTCTCTACACGGATATTTATTTATTTATTTATTTATTTATTTTATTTATTTTATATCTAATTAGAACGGCAGTGCCACTTACACTAACTAGATGATTAATAATAAATTTAAATACAAATAAAGGTACAAGAAAAAAGACATAAAATACAAAACGATAAAAGATCAAAGAATTTTGAATATGTACGCTGAGAACATTGAATGACATATTCATGCAATGCTCTCAGCGTACTTCAGTAACTCCCGAACCAGTATTATAGACCCATCATTAAATGGGTCCCATTGAGCATTATTGTCCAAAAGCGCGTTGAATGATGCTAATGAACGGGGTATAGGTGACATAGATCTAGCAATAGTGATCTAGATATAGTATAGTTGGAACGTTTATGATCAAGTTACCTTCACACTTGAGCCCTTGCCGCACCAGGCCGAAGAGCATCTCCCCGCAGAAGTCGCAGAAGGTGGGCGCCTTGTACGAGTGCACGGCCAGCGCGTGCGGCCGCGGCGCCGGCTGCTCCGCGCCGTCACATATTAACGCTGTCAAACATACGGATAAGCGTCATATTTCGTTGTTAGGTTGATGATGATGATGATGATGATGATGATGATGATGATGACGTCACACTCACGGTTGGCGGTGAGCACGATCTCGACGAGCGTCTCGTCGGTGACGTCGGTGGCGGAGTTGATGAGCTGCAGCACGTTGGGCGAGCAGTAGTCGTGGCGGAACAGCAGTATACGATCGGACAGACGGTTCAGCCCATTGTCAGGAATCTGGGGACAAAAATTGTTGTTATTATTTAGCTTGCAGTTCTTTGCTCACTTCGTCCACTTTCCATTCTGTATGGAAGCCCTAAGAAAACTGCAGTTTGCTGAGACACAGGCAGCCATGCCTCATAGCGACGTGCATGCAGTCAGGAACTTGGGACGAGCCCAATGGACATTGCGCAAGGGAGACATCGATATGTTCAGGCCGAAAGTTTGAGTTAAAACGAGACCGATTTATGTGAAAGATTAGCTCTGTCTCATTTTAACCCTGTCTTAAATCTAAGCAAAGTCAGAGTGCGCTTTATAGATCTCACCCTCAGTGTCTCGGAGGCCGCAGCCAACCAATAAGCGCTGAGGGTGGCAACAGAAGATGATTAAGTAGATAACTAATGATTTTTTAGGGAGTCAGGTATTTTAAGGAGATTTAGCCTCATCAAAAAGAAAGCTGCAGCTATGAAAGTGTACGGGAGCGGTGTGCAGGCTCGACCGTACCAAAGGGAGATCTCCCACCGAGCGGTTGGTTGTGCTCGGTAGCGCCAGCTGGGCCGACGGTTGTGTCATGAAACTTTCTATATAATATAGTCCAGATTGCAGAAAACTCCGTTAGTACGAGTATAACTGTCGGCGGGACATTTGTTCGGGACTACGTCATGAAATGTTATCGATTGAATAGCGCCATCTAGTTGCATCTGTGGCAACCGCCACAAACGGAATAGGGGTACCTACCTTGTCGTGCACGAACTTGACGGCGAGCTCCTTGAGGTGCGCGAGTGTCAGGCGGTGCGCGGGCGCGGACGCCGCGTCGCGCAGCACGCCCAGCTGGAACAGGAACGTCACCTCGTCCTCCATCGTCCCGCTGCCCCGCGCCTCTCCCTCCTCACCTCCTGAAGGACAAAAGGAAATGATTCTTTAAACATGGTTATAATGTTTAAACTATCGTGAGTGATTTCCATTATACATAATATCTGTCACAGGCTGTACTCACGTATTTAGTCGACGTTAGCCCGACTAGTTTCAAACCCATCCGGGGTCCTTTTTCAAGGACGTCGGACTCCCTTGAAAAAGGACCCCGGATGGGTTCAAAACTAGTCGGGCTAACGTCGACTAAATACGTGAGTACAGCCGGTGACAGATATTATTAAATAATTTTTTTTAGTGTCGCTACTAGATGGCATTAAACAGTCGCTTCAGTACTGAGTTAACATACATAATCACCAATTTCGTCACTGGCAGTAAGCGAGACCGTGGCCGAATGGTCAAGGCATCGGGCGCGAAGCCAGAAGATGCAGGTTCGATTCCTGCCGGTCACGCAATTTTTGATATGTATTTAAAATTATTTAGTAATTTCCTTGAAGTGTAGGTAAACACTAGAAAAAATATTAAAAAAAGACAGATATTATGTATAATGGTTGACATCACGCATGAAGCGGTTTGCTCGACGTTTCTGATACGTTCCCGTACTCTTCCCACGGGATTTTCAAAAACCTAAATCCACGCGGACAAAGTCGCAGGCAACATCTAATTAAAAAATAAAAATAAAAAATCTCTTCTCAAATTTTAGTATGTATTTCTAGCGACTCTATATTTTCATGTAAAGCTAGAGATATATTTTGTTATTCATAGCACAAAATAAGTAAAAAAAACGGAATGGTCAAGTGCGAGTCGGGCTCGCACACGTAGGGTTCCTTCCGTACCATCGTACAGGATAGCACAGCTTCTTCTTCTTCTTTCTTCTTTGGGGCTATACAGGTCCTCACTATCCCTGAATCACTGCGACCGTCTCCGATCTATTGTGTTTGCCTCCACTTCACACTTCCTTATCAAATCCTGTGGCCGCCAGATACAGCAGCACCTTCTTGACTGGAATTGAAGTAACATCCTCCGGATAAATGATGTGTCTCCCTAGGTGGACGCTACGTTTGTGCATCAGAGCAGGGCAGAAGCAGATAATGTGCATCGGAGTCTCGGGAGATCCGTGGCACAGCCTGCAGATGTCCGAGCCCTGGAGCTTAAGGTTATACATGTGCCGTTTCAGGCCACAGTGACCCGTTAAAGCTCGCACCAGGATGCACATGTTACTTCTGTTAAGCGACAGCACCTCAGATGCTACCTTCTTGCTGAAGGATTTAACCAGCGCTTTCGAGTGGTTTAACCCTGGCAAGTTTCTCCAGCGGTTGAGTGTGTCATAGTAGCAATAGGTTAGAAGGGTGAGTTGAACCAGGCTTTTAGGTAGACAGGCTCTGGGCCTATCTGACGTGCCTTTGCGCCTGATTTTGCCAGAATGTCCGCATTAGCTATATAGCATAGCACAGCTACGTACTATTTAATTTTTTACATTTGCATGGCGGCCGTTTTTATGGTTTTTAGGGTTCCGTACCTCAATAGGAAAAACGGAACCCTTATAGGATCACTTTGTTGTCTGTCTGTCTGTCAAGAAACCTACAGGGTTGCCCTAGAATCATGAAATTTGGCAGGTAGGTAGATCTTATAGCTGACATTTGGGGAAAAATCTGAAAACCGTGAATTTAGGGTTCACACACAAAAAAAATTAAATTGTGGTCATGAACTAATAACTAGTATTTTCAATTTTCGAAGTAAGATAACTATATCAAGTGGGGTATCATATGAAAGGTCTTCACCTGAGCATTCTAAAACAGACTTTTATTTATTTGTATGTTTTATTTTTATTTGTATGTTGTTTGTAGTTTTTGAATTATCCTGCAAAATGTCGAAAAAATACGACTGTAGTACGGAACCCTCATTGCGCGAGCCTGACTCGCACTTGGCCGGTTTTTTTATTATTAAATGTTATAAGGGCAATGAAAATACACACTGTAAAAAATTCAATTCTCTACCTATTACGGTTCATGAGATACAGCCCGCTGACTGACAGACGGACGGACAGCGGAGGCTTAGTAATGGGTCCCATTATCGCCCTTCGGGTACGGAACCCTGAAGGTATGTACGCCCAGTCACACACAAAAAAACATACACGTGTAAAGTTTGAATTAAATCTACAAAAAATAAGCAATTTGCATATTATATTATTCAGACAGAAAATTAGTTAAGTACTCGTATATATAGCAAGAGCTATGAGAACTAGGTGGCAAATCTATTCAGACACGACAGACAGACAGACAATGAAGTGATCCTACAAGGGTTCCTTTTTTTCTCTGGTGATACGGAACCCTAAAAAAGAAAATTTGATTATTATTTTTAACAATAAGTCGGTCTGTCGCGTGTCCTACACCTCTCGCTTATTAGGGATCCGCACCCGAAGGGTGCCAACGGGACAATATTTATAAGCTTCTGCTGTCCGTCCGTCTGTCTGTTAGCTCGCTGTATCTCGTGAACCATAATAGGTAAAGACCTGAAATTTTTACAGAATGTGTATTTCTATTGCCGCTAAAATTTCAAAAGTACCGCCCTGAAAATTAAAAAATAAAAAGTTTTAGATATTGTACGATGGTACGGAGCCCTTCATGTGGGAGTTCGACTTGCACTTGGCTGATTTTAATGTAGGTTATGTCCTCCGAGCCGGATTTTATTCCGAGTTTTTCCTCAAGCAAAATCTACCATTAATGTGATGAAACGCTTCATGTTTTGGTGAAGGTGAAACAAATTAATCTCGGCCAGGTTAAACGACTATTACGTTTTAAATAAAGATAAAGGTTCTTGGAACCGCTTATATCTATTATTGAAATAATAATAATAATTTTACGAAAATAGCGCCATTTGTGTAAACAGTACGTCTTTAATCTCCTGAGAGTGCTCCGATGTAGGAGTGAAACCATAGTAGGTACGCGACAGGTCGAGATGGCAATCGGGGTATGAGGCGGGGGCTGTGCGGGGCGTTACCTCCCCAATTGCCATCTTGACCTGTCTGTTACAGACTATAGTGATGCCGATTCGAAGGATCCCCTGCAGCGCCGCGTCGCCAGCGGGCGAGCCCTTAGTACGACTTTGTAGTTTGTAAGTACATCTCGACCCGTGCTCTGTAGTGAGCCGGCGGTGGGTTAATCATGACGATGATGAGGCGTTACTAAGCACCAGTGGCCCTACCGCGGTTGTTTGACAGCTACAATCTCACGATCGCAATCATCTCTGATTGGTTAATGCTCGCTCACTATTGGCTACAATGCATTGTTGCAACAAGAATCGCACAAATTCAGCCAATCAGAACAATTGAGATTGTAATAATGATTGATGCAGGTTTTAGACAATCGCCAAGCTGTTATCGTTACAAACATGACACGATCAAAAGATCGTGCCCTAATCAATGCACGCACCTACTAGTGCGCTTGCACCAGCACGTAATCTATCTCGCACCAGCACGTAATCTATCTCGCACAGGGTTACTACATCCAACTATTACTTACTATCCATTCATTTTAAGTTTATTTGTACCTTAGTAGGCATAAGAAGAATAAACTAGTTTTCTTTCTTTTCTTTCTTTCTTTCAAATACAATCATTCCTCTATGGACATGTCACGTGATAAAATATGCATTCCTCCCTAAATTTCCTGATATACAGATGTAACTAGAACGCTTGCAAAAACTTAGCGTTATTGGTTATACGTACTATTATTATGAAGCCTTTATTTTCCTTATCAATTAATATTATTTACAGAGTTTCTAAATGTATTCTAATTTCTAATACCTTTTCTAATTATATTTGTTAGTATGTTAATCAGTAATATGTGTGTGTGAATGCGTGTGTGTGAGCGTGTGTTATAGACACATGTATACTTCCCTGCCTCACCTATGCCAGTCAAACTTGGGTGTACACTAAGAATATCAAAAATAAGGTAGTAACATGCCAGATTGCTGCTATAGGATGCTAGCCATTGTCAAAGCATCCTAGCAGACCAGCCCCCCAATTGTGTAAGAATAATCAAGAAATTCTGGCCTTTGATTGCTTGATTCGCTGTTTACATTTTTTCACAGCCAATCAAAGGGCAGAATTCTTGACGATTGCGATAGCCATGAAATGGTTATTCTTACACAATTGGAGGGCAGATCTAAGTCAATTTAGAAATTGTAAAGTTTTTGGAAGATGTGTGTGATTTGTAACTAGATGGCACCACAAGTATATTCGATCACTCACTAGGAAGTCTGAATCGCGCTAACGAAGTGTTAACCAGATGACTATAGGTATCTACAAGTTTTAAGATCTAATGGTCAGACCAGCTTAGGTCCCGAGCATGACACCAGCTGCTCGAAGGAAGATCTGTCATCTTCGTTTATGTTACGGTCGAGCCTACATCATACTGCTCTCGTATGCTGATGACGAATAGATATTTCTGTCCATTTCCTGGGTATAGAGTCAAAATCAGTAGTCTTATTATAAAATCGAAAGTGTGTTTGTTTGTTTGTCCTTCAATCACGTCGCAACGGTGCAACCACAGATGGGGTGCAACGGATTGACGTGATTTTTTGCCTGGGTATAGATAAAGACCTGGAGAGTGACATAGGCTACTTTTTATTCCAGAAAATCAAAGACTTTCCACGGGATTTTCAATAACCTAATTCCACGCGGACGAAGTCGCGGGCATCAGCTAGTTCCGGATAAGTGGGAAAACGCCTGCCGTCTGGTAGCCCTACTGTTGCACAGTGCAGTTCTGTCCAAAACAAGTGAGTGGCAGCTGGCAGGGATTATCTCATCAACACTCGAATAGCTACATAATCGCTGTGACGTCGCGCGTCGCCTCGCGATCCGCTACAGTATTCAACTTGCCTTTTCAAAATACGCTTTTCATGTGTTAGCAGGCAGATACCAGCGTAAATAGATACAGTAGCCGGCAAGAAATATTGTACATCGACATTTAGAATGAGATTTCGGCTTTGTAGAGCATTGTCTCTGTCACTCATACCTATGTGACGATTTGTCAGTCTCAACGACAGAAACGACAGAAATTGACAGGCTCCCTGACGGAGTGGTAAGCACTGTGGTCTTATTAGTGGGAGGTCCCGGGTTCGATTCTTGGCAGGGGTTTGGAATTATAAAACCACTGAAAAGTTCTAAAACACGTAAGTAGCAGGGATTATCTGTGCCATATCAAACACTTGGATAGCTGTAACGGCTTCTTGTCTCCTCTTCAAAACGGGGGATACGCGCTTCTATCATCATCATCATCAACCAATAAACGTCCACTGCTGGACATAGATCTCTTGTAGGGACGTCCACACGCCACGGTCTTGCGCCGCCTGAATCCAGCGGCTCCCTGCGACTCGTCTGATGTCATCCGTCCACCTAGTGGGAGGCCTTCCAACGCTGCGTCTTCCGGTGCGAGGTCGCCATTCCAGCACCTTGGAACCTAATCCTATCGAACCTATCGGTTGTACGAACTATGTGGCCCTGCTAATTGCCACTTCAGCTTCGCAACCCGTTTCTATCTATGTATCACCATAATGGCAAAAGACAATACATGTGAGACAATGTGATGTTTCCGAACGAACTTTTTTCGTATAAAAATTATACAGAGTGGAAGGAAAACGTTAGAAAAAATGAAGACAGGTACTGTGTTACAGTACTGGTAATATATCACAAAAAACCTGATTAAAAAAACTGTATTAAAAAAAATGGCAATGTATTGCAAATAAAACCTGAATGACGCTAGAGGGCAACGAACGTTGTATAGTTAGGTGCCAAAAGGTCAATGACGCATCGCAGGCAGGGGCCGCGTTGTAAGCGGGGCATTGATCCCGAGTTTTATACGCTATACATTGCGAGTTTGAAAAAAATTTTTACAAAAAAAATAAAAACCGACTTCGATACACAAACACTAAAAATTGAAAAATAATTTAATTTATTACCGAATATATTATGTATACAAGAGTTAATATAGTTCCATAATAATACTTTTTGGTGCCGGTGCCAATTAGCTTCAGCTGCGCGAATCGTCTAGACTTCATATTTTTATGAGACTCCACAATGGCACCTCATTGGCACCGACCCCAAAGAATATTATTATGGAACTATATTAACTCTTGTATACATAATATATTCGGTAATAAATTAAATTATTTTTCAACTTTTAGTGTTTGTGTATCGAAGTCGGTTTTTATTTTTTTTGTAAAAATTTTTTATTTCACAATTTTTAGTGGCCCCATGGAATAGGCTAGTTGACACTCTTTTTAAGTAGGTCTTAAATGGTTAATATTTGTCCTATTAGATCAAAAAAATTAACACTATATTTTTTTGCGCCCTAAAAACCGTAAAACTTTAATTCTAAAATATATTTTTCTTAGACAGGTGAAAATACTGTCGGCCATGTTTGGCCGATAGATTATCTGTGCTCTGACGTCATGCATTTGTAAACAACAGCATAACCTCCCAAAGTTTAATAAACATGACTTCTATACTAGTTTACATGAAAAATATAGTAATTATTATCGTTATTGTATCATCCGAGAATGTAAAAACGCATCGATAAAGACCACAGGAAAGTTGTGGACTAGAGTGCCCAGTAAAATAAATATACGTAACACGCGAAGACTTGCTTAAAGGGATCCTATATCACTAACGACTGCAATCCAAATTTATTTTTGCAAAGATCACTTTGTTGTAAGTCTTACTTAATAACATATTCAATTTATAATGAGAAAACGATAATTTTTAACGTTTACTATGAGTTTTTCGAAATACATAAAAACTAGCTTATGCTCGTGACTTCGCCCGCGTGGACTTCATAAATTTCAAACCCCCATTTAACCCACTCAGGGGTGGAATTTCAAAAAATCCTTGCCTAGTGGATACCTTCTCTTTACCTACAAAGAACACACCCACCAAATTTCATGTATCTAGGACCAGCTGTTTAGATGTTTAGGCTGTGCGTTAATATAAGTTAGTCAGTCAGGACTTTAAATTTTATATATATGGATACTAGGTACGTTAGTCCACGCATGGCATAGGGATGACATTTCTTTGTTTACATATTGAATGACGTCACATCATGGCTGACAGCGTTTTCTGCGTTTCAAATAAAAATAAAAACTGTATTTTTTTAAATTGGATTTATATATCCATCCTGCGTTTTTAATAATTGTTATTGATATATTTCGGTGTCTTAAGCAAAATACTATAATAAATAATCATTTATTGGACGAAATTAGATATGAGTCAAGTAGCCTATTATGCTATGACTGGTTAAAAGTCTACTGTTTACTAAGCTATTACACTGATCGCGAGCAATTTACTCTTATCCGTTGAGGAGTTCCAGTATCTATCTTCGAAGATGTTCATCAGATCTTCACCAAATTTAAATGGGACCAACTTTGAAGTATACCCTTTCAAACAAAAAAAGAATATTCGAAATCGGTCCAGGCGTCATCGAGTAATCGGGGAACATACATAAAAAAAAAAAAAAGAGTCCGACGAATTGATAACCTCCTCCTTTTTTTGAAGTCGGTTAAAAATACAAGTATAAAGCTAATTGTTAAAGCTAATTGGATTTTAGGTAGTATAATAATAGCGCTAAGTTTTTGCTACCGTTCTAATAACACCGTGTATTTTTATAAATGTACTAGCTGCCTCGGCGAACTTCGTACCGCCTAACAGTCGATTCTTTTTCAGTCAATTTTTTAAACTTTTCTCTCCGTAAGAACCGTACCTCAAGAATATTATAAAAAAGAATTAGCGAAATCGGTTCAGCTGTTCTCAGGATTTGCGATCAGCAACACATTCAGCGATTCATTTTAATATATTATAGAGATTGAGATTTGATAAGCTACTGTAAGAATAACTATTTCCTTAAACTCTCGAAAGAAATCTCGCAGTTTTACATCAAACGTAAACCCGTACATGCCACATGTCGGAGATTCTTTGATTTTTAGAGAAGGTACCCTCGTGAAACCTTTGGCTTCCAGTACAGAATTAGCAACAAAGTAGCACATGAGTTTCTCGCAATGTAACGGAGCCGTCGAAATCCCCCAAGTGCACACTGCCCGGTCATCCGTCGCGCCGCGCTAATCTGGCGGTGTTCTGTTGCGGATCACAGTGCATTACCGCAAGAACTGGCTGAAATTGACCTTCCTGACCTAGTACTTAAGACGTCACCCTCATAATCGAGGGGTCGTGGTTTTATCCCGGGCAAACTACTCTTTTCGAAGTTATGTGCGTTTTAAGCATTAAAATATCACTTGTTTTAACGGTGAAGGAAAACATCGTGAGGAAACTTGCATGCCTGAGAGTTCTCCATAATGTTTTAAAAGGTGTGTGAAGTCTGCCAATCCTCATTTTACCAGCATGGTGGACTATGACCTAAACCATTTTCATTCGCAGAGGAAAGGGAGACCCTTGCTCACAAGTGGACCGGTGGTTTGAGAGGGTTATGATGATAAAGCAAAAAGGTAATGCCTGGTTATCAAACGCAAACCCTTTCACCCTCACCATCTGGGTGTCTGGTGCACTTCGACCGTCCGCTGCGCCAGATCCTTCTTTCCACGCACGTGCAAACTGTGGAACCAACTCCCATCGGCGGTGTTCCCACTAGATTATAACATGGGGTTATTCAAGGGGCGGACCAACAAATTCCTAAAAGGCCGGCAACGCATCGGCGGCTCCTCTGGTGCTGCAAATGTTCATGGGCGGCGGTAATCACTTAACATCAGGTGACCCGCCTGCTCGCTTGCTCGCTATATCTATTAAAAAAAAAAAAAAAAAACCTCATCCCACCTGTCGGAGATGATAAAAAATACGTGTTTCGAGATTTTTGGAAATTCCACCTTTCAACGATTTTCAAAAATTCTACTCAAGCGAGGCAGAGTCGGGTCAGCAAACACGTGTACTCTATGTTCCCACGGTCACAGTCCGATGGGACGGCAATCCGACACGAGCGGAGAGGAGAAAGACCAGGCTGAGGATCCGCGTGGTACACCACCCGAGCAAAGCCGTGGGGGGCAGCTAGTCAGCAGATAAACATCGAGATCATGAACCCTACGATGAGTTAGTGTGACGATAGCACCCGATGACGTCATCATCACTGATTACTTCGATAAGTCAATAACCGCCGTATGTGGGTCAGTCCTCGGTCACAGGTCACGACTAATAAATATTAGCAACTGTTAGGCGCAACGCACACCCGCAGAAGCAACAAATTAAGGCGTGGGGTCTTTCATGATATTCTAATTAGGTTATAAATGAATTTGCTTTTGCAGAATAGCGGCGGGCGGCAGGTTAGGGATATGTGGCCAACCAAGAATCAAATGCAAATGTTAAGCAACGTTGATCAAGTTGGTAACTGGATGGTTAACCGACTTCTCTAGTGGTCTACTTATGGCTTTCTTGATAGCTCCGTGTCTCGGAGAGCACATTAAGCTGTCTTTAAAATCTGATAAAAACCTGAGTCGAAATCTCGTTCTCTTATTCTGCGGAAGGATCTGGTAACCCACTGCATTATTATCCCAAACTCTTACCATTATGTGATTAACGAAAAGGAGTCACAACCTTCAGGAATGAGGAACACGACGCAGAGAAAGAGAGAGAGAGAGCAGCAGCATGTTGCACACCCATCCTCGCATAGGCGCGCCGCACGTCCTTTTCTTTTGCATTTCGTATGCAAAAATACGTTATAAGTTCAACTAACCAACTAACAAAACATAGATAATTTAAACTATTGTAAAATGTAAGGAATAAAAGTCTTTTTTATTTTTATTTATTTATTTATACCAAAATACATAAAGTTTAATTTGAGAAAGAGTCTGCACTCTGCTCCACCCCACTTGGCCTGTACGCGTTAGCCCTTAGATTAATGCGTAGGGGAAAGCTAACCTTTGGCGAATTCGTGAATATTTATTATCTTGAAGCCCTGATAAGGTAATGTAAACATAATAACATAAGCGAGGGAAAAGATTTAAAACTATTATTTTTTCTAAAATACCTAATATATTTTGGTACACATAGATAAAAACCAAAGAATAATCTCGTGTCTGATAAAGGCGTCCCCATTTTCTCGATGTAGATGATCGAGTATCGACCTTATTGAAGAACAAATTTTGCGTGGGTTTAGCTCTCTGATTTTTTAATAATCAGTACCCTTATTATAAATGCGAAAGCGTTTCATTGTTGGTTTATTGGTTTGTCCTTCAATCACGACGCAACGGTGCAACGGATTGACGTGATTTTTTGCATGGGTATAGATTAAGACCTGGAGAGTGACATAGGCTACTTTTTATCCCGGAACATCAAACAGTTCCCACGGTATTTTCAAAAAAGCTAATTCCACGCGCAGTCGTTCGGCGAAGTCGCGGGCATCAGCTAGTAATAAAATAAATAGTCATTTATTTGCAAGAACGTTGCTACAAAAAGATGAATGAGTAGAAATTATTTTCTTTCAAACGAATTAGTGAATGATCTTAAGCGTGAACCTCTTCTCAGACCTGGGCGCGTTTGGAACCCTCGTAGCTTTAGTTTTAAGTTTGCGTAATAATTATCACCACTATATCTTAGAAATCCAACATCTGACCATCAAAAAGAGTTATTAATTACCTATTTTGAATAAATCATTTGACTTTGACTTTGAACAATCGGAATTAAATGGACCAAAATAATATTTTTTTTTTGTTTCAATCAGAAAAAAATTGCGTGATATTTGCCGAGACCCCCTCTCTCCAACGTAAGATTAGATGAGATTTGACTCGACCCCCTTCCCCCTTAAACATCTTACATAATTTATGGACGCCCCCTAAGATACTTATATTTTCACCGAGCGGAGTTGCGGGCAGTCGCCAGTTATTCAATAAGCGATTATTTCTGTCTTTATGTCAATATCAATAAAGATTGATTGCAATATAATTTGAACGAGTACTGAAACGAATCGATGTTCATAAATCCACAACACGTGTCAGTGAGTCTACCTTGACCTGCGTGTTAGTTAGTTCAGATAAATAGTATTTGTTTTGGCTGTAAGTAGATAAATCATTTCATAAGTTAGATACTCTATAAATAAATGCATTTATCTTGCACGAGTGATCTCGTCCACGTGGATTTAGATTTTTTTAAATCCTATAAAAACGCTTTAATTATCCGGGGTAAAAGTAGTCTACGTCACTCTCTACTCTCCAGCTCCAGGTATACAGGCTGTAACCAGCACGCCTAACAGGCGCACCACGAGAAAATTTTGCCTACGCATTTACTCGTCTTACTTATTTGTATGAAAAAACACGAGATAATGGGGCCGATTCTCTAGTACACAATCTCTAAACTAAACTAAATTAACAGGTCTAAATATAATGCTATCCTTTTCCGCAAGCAACGTTATGAAAGGGATAGCAATAGATTTAGACGTGCCATTTTAGTTTAGTTTAGAGATTGTGTACAATGGAATTAGCCACAATGCGTAGACAAAATTTTCTCGCGGGGCGCATGTTAGACCCTCAGAACGCTAGCATAAACTAAGCGTTATTGTTATACTACCTAAACACAATCCAATACTAAAATATATAGTGAATAATAGTGAAAAACTCGGGTCATTGCCCCGCCTACGACACGGTATTGACTCCGAGTGGCGTACTTCCGCAACGTTACTGACCTCTAGCGTCAGTCAGATGTTTTATTTGCAATATATCGTAAACTTTTACAAAATTATAGGACTTTTTTGTATTTTTTTTTCGCCTTTTTTGTGGTATCATATCTATCAGTAATCATCATCGAGCGAAGCCAGCGCGCAGCGCGAGCGAGGGGGAACTAGATTAAAAAGCTTCTGCAAAAAACCTAAGAACGCAGACGTAATCGCGGGAAGAGCTAGTCCGTTTGTAAGATAAATGAAGTATATTTCGCGACAGGTGGACATGGCAATCGGGGAGGGAACGCCCCGCACACCCGCACAGCCCCCGCGCTAACCCGGTGCGAGCGAGCGCGGGTGACATGCAGGCGTGTGGAGCGTCCCCCCGCCTCATACCCCGGTTGCCATCTCGACCTGTCGCGCACTATAGATAATGATTAACGCAGTTGTGAGGACACCAGCAGGCGCCGCAGTTAAGTGTTTACACGTGCCGCTCCTTTGTGATAACCCGCTAACAATTATTTTATTTTTATTTTATCATTTGTATAAAAGTGATGTAATGTTTGTCTATCTGTTAGTTACCTATGCGTTCGCGCAACTTTCATCCGATTGAGTTGAAATTTTGTACAGTTGTTGCTAGGCTCGTGGGGAGGTGCCTGACATAGTACCGTCCCGTCGGTCTGTTCGTCCATCTGTCTGTCAGCGGGCTGTATCTCATGAACCGTAATAGCCAATAGGTGTAATATGCGTTATAATTATCACCACTATATTATCTTACAAATCTAACACTATACCAGACAATCAATAAGAGTAATTTATTACCTATTTTGAATAAATCATTTGACTTTGACTTTGACTTTGACTATGTAGAGAGTGTGTCACAGTGTGTATTTTTAATGCCGCTATAAAATGAAATCATGATTTCAATATGGCCGCCATACAAATTAAAAAAAATATCTAAAATAGTGTAATTTCTTGTATAGTCGACAGGTAGAGATGACAATCGGGGAATGAGGCGGGGGGACGCCCCGCACGCATGCAAATAATGCAGTTGCGACGTGATTGAAGGACAAACCAACAAACAAACACACTTTCGCATTTATAATAAGGGTACTGAGGTACTGATTCTCTAAATACAATGACGTTTTATCAAAAGTGGAAGAAAGCTTGACACGGGGGAGGTGAACTTTGCTCGCGTCGTTGTCTGGTCAATGGGCGACGAACATCTAGCTCTAAGAACTTATTATAGGTACATAATTGTATGTTCAGCACTTTTCCTCTATTATGAAGCTAGTGGAAGCAGGCACGTCGCCGTCCTTCAGACCATTGAAAACTTGTTCGATCAAGAGCTTTCCAAACTAAAGCTTACAGCTCATTAGAGCCACCCGGCACCCGACCTGCACCGCCTTGCCTCGGAGCGCGCTTGCTTAGAAGATGCCTTTTGATTCTTGACTTGAAGGTAGGTAATCTAAATATATAAAACTAACTTATGCTCCTTATAACCTAAATATATAAGAGGAAAAAGTGACTGATTGACAGACTGATCTATCAACGCACAGCTCAAACTACTGGATTGATCGGACTGAAATTTGGCATGCTATTATGACGTAGGCATCCGCTAAGAAAGTATTTTTGAAAATTCAACCCCTAAATATGGTGGTGAAATAGGGGTTTGAAATTTGTGTGGTCCACGCGGACGAAGTCGCGAGCATAAACTAGTATTATATTGAATATATAATATAATATAGTGAAGGCGAAAACTGATGTCGGAAGGGCGTTCTATATCCTAGCGGCTTGAATTAGAAACGAGGAGGCACGACGTGCCGCGCTAGGGGGTTATGGCATTTAAATCGCCCAATGTGTATAGTGGGTGCTAACTGTTATGCTGTAATCCCAAATCGCTGCGCTGCCAGTGCTTAGCGCGATGCCGACGGAAGCGTGTCATGTGACTCAGACGACTGTCACGTGTCAGAGGGCATGTGTGACGGACGACGTGACGTCATGGTGTACACTTGTTTCCGCTGACATAATTGTGTTGATCTAAATATATAAAAGTAAAAGGTGACTGACTGACTGACTGACTGACTGATCTATCAACGCACAGCTCAAACTACTGGACGGATCGGGCTGAAATTTGGCATGCAGATAGCTATAATGGCGTAGGCATCCGCTAAGAAAGGGTTTTTGAAAATTCAACCCCTAAGGGGGTAAAATAGGGGTTTGAAATTTGTGTAGTCCACGCGGACGAAGTCGCGAGCATAAGCTAGTTTTAGATATAAGTCTCGCAAATTGCTATTACGCTGGAACCATGTCTCATTACCATCGAAATGACGTCATTTTGACGTCAGCCGAAATAAAAATATACCATCAGCTCGAAACTTCAGTCTAGTGCTGACGGCAAAGTGGCGGCCACGTGCTTTAGCAATTTGCAGGACTACCTACTATTCCCTGATCGTAACTTACATCGCAGACACAGATATCGTCATAACCGAATGCCTAATTGGTCCCACTTCCCGGCACTCCAGGTTATTTTTTCGGGAATTGAAGGTTTTCCACGAAAAATTATTTGCAACGCATTATTGGTTCCTCTGGTACCTATAGATACTGAAAATGTTACTTTACTACTTTTTTAACCGACTTCAAAAAAAGGAGGAGGTTCTCAATTCGTCGGAATCTTTTTTTTTTTTTTTTTTTTTATGTATGTTCCCCGATTACTCAAAAACGCCTGGACCGATTTTGAAAATTCTTTTTTTGTTTAAAAGGGTATACTTCAAAGTTGGTCCCATTTCAATTTGGTGAAGATCTGATGAACATCTTCGAAGATAGATACTGGAACTCCTCAACGGATAAGAGTAAATTGTTCGCGATCAGTGTAATAGCTTAGTAAACAGTAGATTTTTTACCAGTCATAGCATAATTCCATGGGGCCACTAAAAATTGTGAAATAAAAATTTTTTACAAAAAAAATAAAAACCGACTTCGTTACATAAACACTAAAAATTGATAAATAATTTAATTTATTACCGAATATATAATGTATACAAGAGTTAATATAGTTCCATAATAATATTTTTTGGGGTCGGTGCCAATGAGGTGCCATTGTGGAGTCCCATAAAAATATGAAGTCCAGACGATTCGCGCAGCTAAAGCTAATTGGCACCGGCACCAAAAAGTATTATTATGGAACTATATTAACTCTTGTATACATAATATATTCGGTAATAAATTAAATTATTTATCAATTTTTAGTGTTTATGTAACGAAGTCGGTTTTTATTTTTTTTGTAAAAATTTTTTTTTCTTTCGAGGTATGGAACCCTAATAACTTTACGTTGACGTCACATTATTATTTTTATTTTTTTATTTTGTTTATTTGAAAGTAATCAACAGCGTAAATACATAATTATTATTTAAATTTAAATCTAGTTATAACAGAAGGCCAAAAGAGATTACTTAAAATTATAATTAAACTATTTTAACAGAATAGAGTTAGAATAAATGTAGGTATATACAATAATAAAATAAAATTACAACAGTGTGTGTATGATTGTGTGTGTGTATGCGTGTGTGAGTGTGTGCTTATGTGTGTGTGTGTGAGCGTGTGTGTATGTGTGTGTGTGTGTAACTGGGAGTGTATGATTGCATGCATATTTAGATGTTAGCTACTTTTTTTTTTGTTTTACGATGATAGTTTCTTAATTCCTTTTTAAATTTATTGTTTGACTAGCTTATGCTCGCGACTTCGTCCGCGTGGACTACAAAATTTCAAAACCCTATTTCACCCCCTTAGGAGTTGAATTTTCAAAAATCCTTTCTTAGCGGATGCCTACGTCATAATAGCTATCTGCATGCCAAATTTCAGCCCGATCCGTCCAGTAGTTTGAGCTGTGCGTTGATAGATCAGTCAGTCAGTCAGTCAGTCATTCAGTCAGTCAGTCAGTCACCTTTTCCTTTTATATATATAGATAGGTAAAATAAGTCAAACTCAGCGAACTGATTGTTATAAGTACGTACCAAGCGTGGAATTATAGAATTTCGCGCATAATTTGAGTTAGATTTGGGAACATTTAGAACATTATGGTAACACCGGTTCACCTGCCAGATTAGCGGATGACGGCAGGCGCTAAAATAGCCCGTTATCACGTGAATGCAGCCGCTATCGCGAGCCGCGGGTCATTGTGAAAATTGAAGTGACCCTTGCGCCCGCGCCGATCGCCGTATCGCGGTATCTGCGCCTGCTCCACTTACTGACAACAGGGGTCGCTGGTGGAATCTTTTACTTACGTATCCCACAGTCGCTCAGCGGGCGATGGAGAGAGCTTTTTTTTTTTTTTATTATACAGAAGGGGAAAATCCTCATGGACACCCGAAGGTAGAGCCGGACTCTTACCGGCTAAAAACCCCTTCTGTCGCCCTGTTTGCCGTGTGCCCGCCTTTCAGCCTAAACACAGTAACATTATTATCTATAATATAATTCCTATTTAACTTGTTTTTCTCTTCGCCTTTCTTCTTCCTCTTTAGAGCTTATTATTTTTTCCATAAAGCTTGCAGCAAGCATCCATGTGTCTTCATGTTGTAACATTTTGTTCACTAAATTATTGACACATATATCATCTATTTTCGAGATAAGTTCTGCTTGAGAGAGCTGTGCTTGGAGTTTCTCTACGTCAAATCAGAAGTGTGGAGATCCGTAGTAGAACCAGAGTAACCGACTTAGCTCTGCGGGTTGCGAAGCTGAAGTGGCAATACAGTACGCGGCCGAAAGTAATGTACATCGACATTTAGAAGGAGATAGCAGATTTGTAGAGCGTTGTCTCTGTCATTGGGACCGTCAAAACGTCACATCAGAGACAACGCTCAACAAAGCCTTATTGTAAAGGCCGATGTACATTACTTTCGAGCGCGTACTGCAAGTACACTACCAGGGCACTAAGTTGCCCTGGCACCCGGATAAGGAGATCACGCGTCGAGGCCTGTGCCCCGTGTTGGCCTATTGAAGACCTGTATAGTACGCGACAGTTGGAGATGGCAATGCTCGTGTGCGGGGCGTCCGCTCGCCTCGTACCTCGATTGCCATATTGCGTTCGCAGAGCGGTATTTTCGTTGCGTCTTACATACTTCGACAGCACGTCAAAATGTCGCTGACTGCAAAAGACCCAACATCATCATTATCACCACGGCCAACCGGGGAGGGGCAATCAGGGAGGGACCGCCCCGCACACCCGCACAGCCCCCGCGCTAAGCCGGTGCGGGCGAGCGCGGGTGACGTGCGGGTGTGCGGAGCGTAACCCCGCCTCATACCCCGTTCTGTTTCTGATATTTTAGCGTTTAAACTTTGAACTATCTTGAGATATTAATGTCTTACGGCGGGACTCGCATGATTGGTCGGGGTATATCCGACTAGAGTTCAGCTGTAACATTTATTATTTGTATTATCTTCTATATATATAAAATTCAAAGTCCTGACTGACTGACTGACATATATATCAACGCACAGCCTAAACCGCTGGTCTTAAAGACATTAAATTTGGAGGGTCTATTCTTTGTAAAGAGTACGTATCCACTAAGAAAGGATTTTTCGAAATTCCACCCCTAAGTGGGTTAAATGGGGGATGGAAGTTTGTATGAAAGTCCGTCATTTTTCAAGTTATTTGCATGAAAATTGGTATTTGGGTTTTCGGCCACAAATGAAGTAATACGTGTTTCAGGATTTTTGGAAAATTCGCCCATAAGGGTGGTAAAATAGGGGATGAGTATTGTACAAGTTTGTATGGGAAAGTTTTAATTATTAGGTTTCTTTAGGTTAGGTGTCAGCTAAGAAACGACTATGAGAACCCAATAACGGGATGAAATGGGGGTTTGGGGGTTGGAATGTTTTGCTGGTGCAGGGTGCGCGTTCTGAAAAAAAAAACCATTTGTTTCCTGTAGGCTACGCGGGCGAAGCCGCAGGCAGAAGCTAGTTCTAACATATAAGGCTATATAAGGTTTATAAAAATCCCGTGGGAACTCATTGATTTTCCGGGATAAAAAGTAGCCTATGTGTTACTCCAGGGTATAATATATCTCCATTCTAGCTAAATCCGTCTAGTAGTTTTTGCGTGAAAAAGTAACAAACATACACACATACACATAAACTATCGCCTTTATAATATTAGTGTGATAGTGTGATTTTTTCCGAAACTCCTTTTAACCGGTTATTTCCAAATACCTCCAGATTTTTCCCGTATTTTTTTTAAATTATGACGATAATCAAAAATCTTTTATTAAACATGATTAAGAGCTGTTATCACTGGTCCCTGACCGTGTGGCCCGCGGCTCGCGCTTGGCGCAGTGCACAATTCCGTATGGATACAGGGCGATACGTGGGTCGCAGGTTCGGGTCGGGTCGCGGCAATCACTGCACCGATTGTGCAGTGGCGATTGCCAATTATTGGTTCATTGTTTACAGAATCCGGGCCACATGTGTCATCTCAACTGATACACCGTGTCAACTGCCAATTATATGACAGACTAGCTGATACCCGCGACTTCGTTCGCGTGGAATTAGGTTTTTTAAAAATCCTGTGGGAACTCTTTGATTTTCCGGGATAAAAATATATCAAAAAAACCGACTTCCAAAATCACTACAA
Source organism: Maniola hyperantus (assembly GCF_902806685.2). Classification (NCBI taxonomy): domain Eukaryota; kingdom Metazoa; phylum Arthropoda; class Insecta; order Lepidoptera; family Nymphalidae; genus Maniola; species Maniola hyperantus. The sequence continues at coordinate 455,814 of NC_048553.1, read as the reverse complement.
AAAAAAATAACTTTTTTTTCTAGTTTCTACACGTGTAGGTATGTATGTTGAAGTCGGGCGAGCTGGACGCTTTGATTTCTAGATTCTTTTATGCCTACACGTGTAGAACCTAGAAACAAAAGTTAATTTTTACTTTGTAGTGGTTTTGGAAGTCTTTTTTTATTTTAAGCTTTTTAGTGTAAGTAGTCATTGCTGGATACCTAAAATATCAATTCACTATCAGAAATTCCCGAAGCCCCACGGCTTAGGGAAAAATATAGGAGTTCAGTACCTTGCAGCATCAGCATTGAAGAGTTGGGATCCGAAGTTCAATGGTCTATGCTTGGCACCAAAAATAATATTGCATCATCCGCAGTTCCTGAATCACTATCGTTAGGGATTGCTGTACCCTACATCATCAGGGTTGAGGAGCTGGGACTTGGAGTTAAAGCATAAAGTCGTTGCTTGGTACCTATAACATTAATTCACTATGAACACTTCCTGATTCTTGATAACTTAGGCGGGCAGTAACCCTGCAGCATCAGGATTGAGGAGTTGGATCCAGAAATTAAAATGGGACCACTACCTTAACATCCTCTGTTGATTTAAAAAAAAAATTGCAAATCGGTGCTGGAACCTGGAAAAAATCGATGTACATACATTAAAAAAAAGTCGAAAAAAGAACGGGCCGAATTGAGAAACACCTCCTTTTTAGAAGTCGGTTAAAAAGTAGCCTATGTCACTCTCCAGGTCTTTATCTATACACATACAAAAAATTACGTCAATGCGTTGCACCGTTGCGACGTGATTGAAGAACAAGCCAACAAACAAACACACTTTCGCATTTATAATAAGGGTACAGATATAAAGCTATTGTTATTATGTACTCATTAAAATGTGTTTTGTTTTGTTTCATTCAAGGACAAGTTCGTGCTTAACTGTAATCTTATTTGTTAACAGTTTAAGTGACTACTTATGCAATATAGCTTATCTGCGGGATGATTCGTTAACTCATTGATCATCACCGGAGTGAACTAGTTTAAGCGAAAGTCAGAAAAACAGGTTTAATTTAACTAATTCTGTAAGTTATTAAAATATCCTCTCATACAGGGTGTAACCAGAACGCTAGCAAAAACTTAGCGTTATTGTGGCTTATTCCGTTGTACACAATCTCTAAACTAAACTAAAATGATGTGTCTAAATCTATTGCTATCTCTTTCATAATGTTGCTTGCAGAAAAGGATAGCACTAGATTTAAACCTGTTAATTTAGTTTAGGTTTAGAAATTGTGTACAGGAGAATTGGCCCCATTGTTATACTACCTAAACACAGTCCAATACCAATAATCATTTGCCTCATTTTGTAGTTTTAGTGATTTAGTATTTTTCAAACCCGGAATGTATAGCGTGCAAAACTCGGGTCAATGTCCCGCCTACGACGCGGCATTGACTCCGAGTGGCCTATTTACGCAACGTTCCTTGACCTCTAAAGTCATTCAGATATTTTATTTGCAAATTGCAATATATCGTAAACTTTTACAAAATCTAGGTTTTTTTATTTACTTTTTCGTGTTTCTTTTTTTGTGGTATCATATCAGTAATCAATAGGTACTATCACCTCCACTTGTCTTCGTTTTTGTGGTATCATATCAGTAATCAATAGGTACTATCACCTCCACCTGTCTTCGTTTTTGTGGTATCATATCAGTAATCAATAGGTACTATCACCTCCACCTGTCTTCGTTTTTGTGGTATCATATCAGTAATCAATAGGTACTATCACCTCCACCTGTCTTCGTTTTTGTGGTATCATATCAGTAATCAATAGGTACTATCACCTCCACCTGTCTTCGTTTTTGTGGTATCATATCAGTAATCAATAGGTACTATCACCTCCACCTGTCTTCGTTTTTGTGGTATCATATCAGTAATCAATAGGTACTATCACCTCCACCTGTCTTCGTTTTTGTGGTATCATATCAGTAATCAATAGGTACTATCACCTCCACCTGTCTTCGTTTTTGTGGTATCATATCAGTAATCAATAGGTACTATCACCTCCACCTGTCTTCGTTTTTGCCAGCGTTCAGCTGCGCGATTGCGGGAGAATGACAGCTACAATGTCACGATAGCAGTCATCTTTGATTGGTTAACGCTCGCTCACTATTGGCTACAATGCATTGTTGCAACAAGAATCGCACAAATTCAGCCAATCAGAATAATTGAGATTGTAATAATGATTGATGCAGGTTTTATACAATCGCCCTACTGGTTTCACATGTATAACGCTTGCGCGGGGATACAAATCACAACGCGTAGAGGCTTATTATGATCTTTATAATAACCTAACTGCAATATTTATTTTGACTATTGACACAGAATATAGGAGACTAGGACTACTTAAATTTTCCATTCCAAACATCCAAATCCGTTGTTAATAGTTGTTTTTGCGTAAAAGATTAACAAACATTCACCTTTATAATATTAGTGTGATTAACCAATGGGATTGTTAGACTCTCATAGCTTGTCTCTGGTGGAAAAGAGTTCAACGAAGCTTAGTTTTTAACCGACTTCAAAAAGAGGAGGAGGTTCTCAATTTGTCGGAATCTTTTTTTTTTTTTTTTATGTATGTTCCCCGATTACTCGAAGACGCCTGGACCGATTTTGAAAATTCTTTTTTTGTTTGAAAGGGTATACTTCAAAGTTGGTCCCATTTAAATTTGGTGAAGATCTGATGAACATCTTCGAAGATAGATACTGGAACTCCTCAACGGATAAGAGTAAATTGCTCGCGATCAGTGTAATAGCTTAGTAAACAGTAGATTTTTAACCAGTCATAGCATAATTCCATGGGGCCACTAAAAATTGTGAAATAAAAAATTTTACAAAAAAAATAAAAACCGACTTCGATACACAAACACTAAAAATGTAGAAATAATTTAATTTATTACCGAATAATATTATGTATACAAGAGTTAATATAGTTCCATAATAATATTTTTTGGGGTCGGTGCCAATGAGGTGCCATTGTGGAGTCTCAAAAAAATATGAAGTCTAGACGATTCGCGCAGCTAAAGCTAATTGGCACCGGCACCAAAAAGTATTATTATGGAACTATATTAACTCTTGTATACATAATATATTCGGTAATAAATTAAATTATTTTTAAATTTTTAGTGTTTGTGTATCGAAGTCGGTTTTTATTTTTTTTGTAATTTATATTACTCGTCGATGCGAGGAATGCGAGCTAGCGATGCGAGGTACACACTACACAACGCAGACGGGCGAGGGATGGAGATATTGCATCTTTAACAACAAATAATAAAAATTTCATAATGGACTCGCGCACGGAGGGTTCCGTACAAGACTAAGTACTTTAATTTTTTTAAATTTACCTGGCAGCCATTTTTTTAGGCTAGTTAAGTTCATGTTTACTAATTACCACAAAAAAAACATGCCCAAAAACGTTCTACAGAAAGATAAAAAAAATAAAAACCACTAACGGATGAAAATTATGAAAAAATCATTAAAAAATTCAGATCCCCTAAACTACTGAAAATCGCTGAACATACATAGTTGTGATTTGGATACCCCTTAATAATATAAGGTATTTAAATTTTTCTTTTAGACGTCACATCCTCGGCCACCTGTATAATATCTTAGTTATAAGATGTGATGTGTGGGCACAGATTGGGAAATAAACTTCTTTTCTTTCTTTCTTCTTTCACGTCTCTGGTGGGAAGGCAGCCTTACGCGTGTCGGATAGCGATTAGTGCACAGGCAAGTAACAGCGGCACGTGACGTCACAGCTCGTCACCAACACGCGTTGTTTGTCCGCGGAGTCCAACTCGTGTCGACAGTTAAACTTTATTGCTCATGCGGAAGGAACTCTTATCGATTATTATCTATTTATATTTTATATCCAACACTAGATGATGGCCGCGAAATTGTCCGCATTTTCCAGGATCAAAGTAGCCAATGGCACCGATTCCTTTGTCGTACTCTAAACTAAATTTAGAGTATCTGCATCCTTTTCTTTTTAACAATGCTAAAAAAGGAACGGAACATGACTTTCACATTTAAAGACTCTAAATTTTAGTGCACAATACAAATTTAAACAGTAGGTTCGCGACTGCGTGCTAAAATCACGGGTTTTACCATCTAAAAATTAAACTTAGAAATGTCAAACTGCTTCTGTCCTTTTCATATTACAATAGTAAGAAGAGGGTGCGAATACTCTAAAATTAGGTTGTGCTTAGAATCGGTGCCAATGTCCGTCTCCGGGGTGAAAGTTTTCTTTGTGATAAATTGATAATCATGCTAATATTGACGGTCAAGATCGGTCGAGCGGATGCACACAGGCGCATTTTATCAAATTTTTGGTCAAACTTATCGATTGATTCAAAAGTTGAAAAAGTCTAAATATATAAAAGGGAAAGGTGACTGACTGATTGACTGATCTATCAAAGTACAGCTCAAATTACTGGACGGATCGGACTGAAATTTGGCATGCAGATAGATTATGACGTAGGCATCCGCTAAGAAAGGGTTTTTGGAAATTCAACCCCTAAGGGGGTGACATAGAGGTTTGAAATTTGTGTAGTCCACGCGTACAAAGTCGCTAGTTTTATATGAAGCAGTTCATGCTTTAAAAAGCTGTGATAGCCTAGTGGTTAGGACGACCGCCTTCTAAACGGAGGTCGGGGGTTCGATCCTGGGCACGCACCTCTAACTTTTCGGAGTTATGTGCGTTTAAAATTAATTAAATATCACTTGCTTTAACGGTGAAGGAAAACATCGTGAGTAAACCTGCATGCCTGAGAGTTCTCCATAATGTTCTCAAAGGTGTGTGGAGTCTACCAATCCGCACGTGGCCAGCGTGGTAGACTATGGACAAAACTCTTCCCACTCTGAGAGGAGACCCGTGCTCTGTAGTGAGCCGGTGATGGGTTGATCATGATCATGATGATGATGATGATGATGAGTTCATGCTCCACCGTGTGGCGTCCGTGCACGAACACGGCACAGTGAAGCAAAGCATAAATCATCCCTTAACCACTAGACCAGGCTGTTATCATCATCATCATCAACCAATAGACGTCCACTGCTGGACATAGGTGTCTTGTAGGGACTTCCACACGCCACGGTCTTGCGCCGCCGCTATCCAGCGGCTCCCTGCGACTCGTCTGATGTCGTCCGTCTACCTAGTGGGGGGGTCTTCCAACGCTGCGTCTTCCGGTGCGAGGTCGGCATTCTAGCACCTTGGGACCCCAACGTCTATCGGTTGTACGAACTATGTGCCCTGGCCATTTCCACTTCAGCTTCGAAACCCGTTGAGCCATGTCGGTTACTCTAGTTCTCCTACTTACTGTGTAGTAAATATAGTCCACAAGTTCGCAAACCAGTCCACTAATTATAATTATAATTATATTTTGAGGCGCTACAAAAATCCTAGCCTCTTATACAAATACAATAATAACTTTTTTTACTGACTACAATATATTCATACAATGTGTAGATTAATTAGACACGTAGACGTGGCAAACCGAACAACACATAATATTATATTGTAGTTTTTTCAATACCTATCCAAAATTCGATTTAAATTCGAATGCCACAGATAATAATTAATATTCTTTGACCAATCATTTGTTTTAAATAGCTCACCAAAAAATCAACACATAATCTAAATATATAAAAAGAAAAGGTGACTGACTGACTGACTGATCTATCAACGCACAGCTCAAACTACTGGACGGATCGGGCTGAAATTTGGCATGCAGATAGCTATTATGACGTAGACATCCGCTAAGAAAGCATTTTTGAAAATTCAACCCCTAAGGGGGTGAAATGTGGGTTTGAAATTTGTGTAGTCCACGCGGACGAAGTCGCGAGCGTAAGCTAGTAAAAAATAAATGATAAACAGACAAATTACAGTACCTATCTTATATTCTATATATATCTTATTGCCGCAATACGAAGAAGAACTTAGATAAAGGTGCTGAAAGTTAAGTTTAAATATTTTGTCTAAACGTCTTTTATCAAAACACTCGATGAGACATTGTTATAGGCACGTGGAGTGCCAAAGATGAGCTAGCATTACATTTTTAGGCGTTCATGATACATATATAAAGGAGAATCGCGGCTTCTTCTCAATTATATAGCGACGATACTCGATGTCGAACATGTTACGGTACTTGGTGACATTGCTAAAGATCCTTACACTGTCTGGTGAGTTTCGTGAAATATTATTAGAATACTAACTATTACTACGTAAAGAAGCGACACTAACTAACTCCCTTCCGCAATCCGCAACGAAATGGCACGGCTACTGGCAATACCGCGCTGGCGTCACTCGGTTCTATCCTTGTTGTCACGAGAGCGAGAAGCACTGAATTTGTTACGTATAGTTGATGGAAGCCAGAGCCTAAAGTAAACGCATCTTGTCTACGACAAGTGATTAAAAAGACTATTGTCTATTGTAGATCTGTCAATGTCAATGTATTGTGTCAAGTGTCATCTTGAAAAATTTGTATCTTCATTGTGAATACACTCCAAGTTTATTTTTAATCTAAAGTTTCTTTTATTTACTAAATCACAAAAATAATAAGTAAATTTAATTCCTACAATAGTGTTGTCCTTACCCGGTTCTAATAGCTTCGCTCATACCTCAGCCCTACCGTTATTTACACACACAAAACATGTGCGGACAGGCTGATGATCCGGTAGTAGGAATATTTAGTAATAAAATCAGCCCCCCAATTGTGTAAGAATAACCATTTCATGGCTATCGCAATCGTCAAGAAATTCTGCCCTTTGATTGGTTGATTCGCTGTTTACATTTTTTCACAGCCAATCAAAGGGCAGAATTCTTGACGATTGCGATAGCCATGAAATGGTTATTCTTACACAATTGGGGGGCAGTTCGCTTGTATGCAGTGTTGAGGGTGTACTAGAACCAGGAAGTATATTATATTTGTTGTACAAAAACCTGGCATCTAAACAAGGTGTTGTTTAAGGTCCGTTTATGTTAATGTCATATTTTATAGTAAAGCTACACAACAATGTAACGGGTTAAAATTATGAAGTCGAATAAATAAAATAACTCGCAAACACTGTTATAAAAGCTCTTGTTAGAATTTACCATTTTATCTGTAGACAATTTTTTATAAATTATGAGTACATTGACTTTTAATATTAAAATGTTCCACAGCGTAGTAGTGTTTACAGTTATAACGCTCGGTATAACAAGACGCTAATTAGGAGTTAGGTACTCGATGTCTCTCAGAGGCGCACGGCTCGTAGGCACAGGAGCACGGGTCGATTTTTGATTAGTTACTTTGGTCATTTAGTGGTTATTTATAAAGGTGTCGCGTAGTATTATGTCAGTGACAGTTGGACGGCCGAGCCCACCATGTTGTTGTACTCGTGTGTAGTGTCCGTGTTCACGATCTTCGCAGTTCACGGTGAGTTGACGAACTTTTACCAAAATTGGAGAAACAAAATATTTTGACTAAAAAAATATTGTGCGAACAAAATTTCACGAAAGCAGAAGGGAACAAAAATAATGCAGTTTTTTATTTAGCTGGGAAAATGTGTGCTTTTTTAACGCTTTGTAACGGATTAAAGTGCTTAGTTTTTAATTAATACTTTAAGTTTTTTCGACACAAGTGTCTTCGAAGCAGACTAATTCTTTGAATCGAGAAAGTATTTGTACAATTTTATATCTATTACACTTTTTTTCATAAATTAGAGTAACTAATTAATGAAATATTTAGTAAAATCAATCTTACACTATATCAAACTTCAAAAAATAATTTGTCTACCTACTGTTATTTTATGAAATAAATGGGGTGAAATAGGGGTTTGAAATTTGTGTAGTCCACGCGGACGAAATCGCAAGTATAAGCTAGTTATTTTAAATGGTCAACCCATCGCCACTCACTACGGCGACCCACGACCCACGGCTCGTGGGTCTCTTCTCAGAGTGAAAAGGGTTTTGGCCATAGTCTACCACGCTGGTCAAGTGCTGATTAACAGACTTCACACACCTTTGAGAACATTATGGAGAACTCTCAAGCATGCCGGTTTCCTTACGATGTTTTCCTTCACCGTTAAAACAAGTGATATTTAAATACTTAAATTAACTATTTAATTAATTTCGCTGTTAGTGTTGTGAACCTAATTAAAATGCATAGTGTTGCAGACAAAATAAAACCAGTATATATGGGCAAGTGGCCCAGGGTCCAAGCAGGTAAAATTAGGTCACTAAAGGATTAAAACAAAAACGTCCGCTCCACCGACTGCAGTCGGATGCAAATAGGCATCAGTGATTCATTATTTTTGATTTTATCATTTTAGGGTTCCGTGCCTGAAGGTTGCCAACGGTACCCTATCACTGAGCCTCCGCTTTCCGCCCGTCCGTCCGTCTGTCAGCGGGCTGTATCTCGTGAACCTTTGTTGAAATTTTTACAGAATGTGTATTTCTATTGCCGCTATTACAACAAATAATAAAAATTTAAAAATGGCCGCCATGAAAATAAAAAAAGTTAAAGCCAGTTGTAACCAGATTAGGTTCTTAGAGTACAATAAAGTTTAGAGTCGTTAAATTTAAAATTCTTTTTATTAAAAAGAAAAAGATGCAGATTCTCTAAATTTGGTTTAGATTTAAAGACTAAATTTTAATGCACTCTAATAAAAACAATAGGTTCACAAATGGCACCTAAAGTTTATTTTTTTTCAATTATAAAGAACTAGCTAATGCCCGCGACTTCGTCCACATGGATTTAAGTTCTTAAAAATCATGTAGGAACTCTTTGATTTTTCGGGATAAAAAGTAGCCCATGTCACTCTCCAGGTCTTTATATATATCTGCCCATGAAAAAAATCACGTCAATGCGTTGCACCGTTGCGACGTGATTGAAGGACAAACCAGCAAACATTTATACTAAGGGTACTGATAATAAAATTTTCTAGTAAACCATAACTAATTAGCTCGTTTCACGTGTAATTAGCATTCAATATTATCATAATAATAAAACAATTTGTCCTGGCTTATAACGGATTTACTAATGATGCACGATTAGCGAAAGTTTAAGGTGCTACCACATTGAACTGAACTGTGCTCGGGTAGTAAAAACTAATGAATGGCGTAAATGCACTTTTTACTAAAAATAGACATGGGTGACGTTGTTAGGAAGCTTCCCCGCCCTCTGCTCTATATCTACTCGTGTGGTAAGGGATGATCAATTGATCAAGTTGTGATTAGATTTCTATGTAAGAAACTAAAATCATTAGGTATATATAATATCTGTCCCGGCTTTACTCACGTGTTCACCCATCCGGGGTCCTTTTTCAAGGGAGTCAGTTCGCGCACAGTCACAACCGCAACGCGTGTGCAAACTGTCTCCCTTGAAAAAGGACCCCGGATGGGTTCGAAACTAGTCGGGCTAACGTCGACTAAACACATGAGTAACGCCGGGACAGACATTATATATAATGGAAATCTCTCACGATAGTTTAAACATTATAACCATGTTTAAAGAATCATTTCCTTTTGTCCCCCAGGAGGTGAGGAGGGAGGGAGAAACGCTAAAACTAAAATAATATTCAACAGTGTAACGTAGCGTTGCCTTTATCACTGAATCGCTAGCATGACTAGTATGCATTTCAGTCATACATAATTGGGTATTTGACTACATCAAAAACAAATTATTTCTCAGTGATTATTAAATAGAGGCTCTTCCAAAATACGTAAAATCCACTTCCTTTGTCGGTTTTAAGTTTAATAACAATTTTAAATTATCGATTAAACTAAAAAAAAACACGTCAAATGATTGTGACGTCACACCGCGGTATTTCATAGAATCTCGCATACTAAGCGCGCGTTTTGACGTTTGATAAAAAGTTAGTGATTTGCCTAGTTGTCAAATGTCAAGTTGGCGCTTCTTCTACTTGAGGTGTTTTGACTTTACTACTCAAGTATAAGAGGCGCCGGGATAACCTAACCAGGTCTAGCTGGTAATGTGTGGTACATCCTTAAAAAATAAACGTTTTTCTTTCTTTCTTTCTTTCTTTCTTTCTTTCTTAAATACCGTATAATGCATCAAAGTGTGAGGTAGCATGGCGACCGCGTCAGTCAGTTATCAGTGTGTCAATCACAACATGCTACTTTTAGCTGTTATCAGTGTTATCTACAGCAAACAATCGTCTGCACGATGTTTGCACTTCGCCATTAGCATCGGGCAACTGTTTGCATATGCACCTACTTTCAATGTTTTTGCCACGAAAGATTACTTATTACTTATCTATTCTTTTGTGCCTGGATAGCTTAATGGTTAAATGAGCGGACTGAAAACCGAAAAGTCGTCGGTTCAAACCCCACCCGTTGCACTATTGTCGTACCTACTGACTACTCCTAGCACAAGCTTTACGGTTAATTGGAGGGGCAGTCAGCATGATAAACTCGGCTAATATTCTGTAAAAAAAAAACTATAATACTAATATTATTAAAAGGGAAAGTTTGTAAGTTTGTTTGTAGGAAGTAATCTCTGGAACTACTGGACCAATTCTGACAATTCTTTCACCAATAGAAAGCTACATTCTTCCTTTGCTTAGAGCATCCGTGCGAAGCCCGGGCAGGTCACTAGTCTGTACTTATAGAAGCGGTGATGGCTCAATGGTTAAGACGTCCGCCTGCTATTCGGGGGGACAGGCAGTCGCACCTCTAACTTTTCGGAGTTATGGGTGTTTTAAGCAATTAAGTATCACTTGCCTTAACGGTGAAGGAAAACATCGTGAGGAAACCTGCATACCTCAGAAGTTCTGCATACTATTCTCAAAAGTGTGTGAAGCCGCACTTGGCCAGCGTTGTAAACTATGTCCAAATTCTTTTCATTCTAAGAAGAGACCCGTTCTCGGTAGTGAGCCGGCATCGATTGTTTGACGATGAAAATTTTTAAAAATTTATAGACTAGCGCTTGGCTGCAATCAGACCTGGTGGCAAGTGATGATGCAGCCTAAGATGGAGCGCGCTTGCCTAGAAGATGCCTATTCACTCTTGACTTGAGGGTACCCATATTAAAATTGGAGGGGAAAACTGATGCTGGAAGGGCGTTACATAATTATCCTAGCGGATGATGAAAGCCATGCCGTCCAGCGAATTTTGCGCACTCCATAAATATTTTGGTCAATTGATGTGTTCACACACATCTGTTAGATTATGTTTGTGTAAATGAACGTAATCTTCGCCGCGTGTAGCTTATCAGTCGGTAGCTAGAGGTAGTTAGATATGTAGGTAGCTATTTGGTCGGTCGGCGTTTCGATAATGACTTCGCGAGGTGATATTAGTGTTCATTTTAAGGGTGAAATCTATAAAGCGCACTCTGACTTTGCTTATTTTATTTTATTTTATTCGTTTATTGGTAATCAACAGCGATACAGACAATATAATTTTACATAATATCAGACTGAAAATAAGGCCAAATGGGATTACAATTTTGTTAAACAGATTACTTAAATAGTTATTAATTATAAATCTATAACAGTACGTTTGAAGAGACCAAATAATTTAAGCAAGCTTTACAATATAATAATATGAAATTAATTTCAATTAACTAGTAAAAATACCTAGTAGGTGATTCACAACATATTATGCATGTGTGGGTGTATGTGTGAGTGAGTGTGTGTGAGTGTGTGTGTGTCTGTGTGTGGGTGTGTGTTTGTGTGTGCGAGAGAGAGAGAATGCGTGTGAGAGTATGCGCGTGAGTGCGTGTCCGTCTATCTGTCAGCAGGCTCGGATTCCCGTTCGTCGATTCTGGTGTCTTTTCCTAAACTAAATTTAGTATTTGCATTACTTTTAGGGTTCTCTTCGTTGTCTGTCTGTCTGTCTGTCGTGTCTGTCAAGAAAACCTATCGCGTAATTCCCATTGACCTAGAATCATGAATTTTGGTAGGTAGGTAAGTCTTATAGAACAAGTAAAGGAATTAATCCGAAAACTGTGAATTTGTGGTTACATCACAAAACAATAAAATGTGTTCATGAACAAATAAAATTTAGTATTTTCAACTTTCAAAGTAAGATTACTATACCAAGTGGGGTATCATATAAGAGTATGGGGTACCATCAGAATCAGTACCATTAAAGACAAATAACATTTCTGCTACTTCTAGTCGTAATGACACTAATTAAGTAGTGATAAAATAATTAAGTCTTAATCCTTTATCTCGTCTGAACCCGGACTTATCTCGGTAGGTATTTAGTGTTTCTCTCCACGTGCGGCCCACTAGGAGGCACTCGAAACTAAATTCCACTAAACTAAGTATAGAGTTAGCCTAAACAATGCAACTGCATGCTTTCCATAACTTACTTGATTCCCGAGAACTGCGAGGCCTGCATGCCAATCTACGATCCGTAGCACAGCTACAAAGTGCTACGGTAAGCTACGAGATAACGTTAAGTAAAAGTGCTCCATTTCTAAAGTTGTGATTAAAATTAACAAAAGGCTGTCCTATTATGTATTCTGAGCATAAGGTTAAAAAAAATGATTATTATCTCCGGAAGATGTTTCTTAAAAGGAAAATCTAAGAATCTTCCCTAGAAGCTGTTTCTTTTAAGATTATCAGTTACTACGAAATGGAACTCTTTTTCTAACCCACGCAAAACGTTTTTTTCGGCAGAAAAAATAATTTAAATTCTGAGAAAACATTTAAAGTTTATCAATTATGAAATTCAATGAATATCAAGTTTCCTTTGAAACTAAACCCCTAAGGGGGTAAATATAGGGGTTTGAGTGTAGTCCACGCGGACATAGCAAGACATGCTTATAATATAGTACTACTCTTTGTGTGAACAAATCTGTTTTCAAAATAAAGTAAGCTTCCTGAATTTCATGGATTTCTGTAAAGTCTACATAATAATTCTTATTCGTAGGAACAAAAATAATTTTGCCAAACTTTCAATTCGTTATATTTTATCACAGGTATCTGATAATAACTATGAAAACTATACTAACTATGAGTCGAAATAAAGGAAACTCCTACCATTTTGTGATCAATACAAATGGGTTATAACTTATAACCATCAGCAATAAGAAATACGATGTATAGAGGGAGAGACAGAAAGATAATTATTATATTTTCAGCGCAAGGTGCCCCTCGGTCGCTGCAGGAGGGTGCGCCATGCGAGGTGCGCGCGCGGCTCGAGGCCGGATGGGTGTGCGGGGTCAAACGCGTCGCCGACAACCGGACGATCTTTGCCAGCTTCCTGGGGGTAGCCTACGCTAGTCAGCCGGTTGATGAAAGGAGATTTAGTGTGAGTAATATAATACACTATATGATGCACGTGGCTTCACCCGGTGGTTTAGGTATTTTTTATTTTTTTTCTCTTTATTTTGAAGCTTAGTCACTTAGTGACTATGTCGCTTCGTAAGGTAAACAATAAACACAAAATCACCAAAATCTTACCCTCTAATCTTAAAATAATTTTTAACTAGCTTATATAATAACTTGGCCTGATCACTCGCAGGGAAAGAAAGAAAGGTAACACAATTAAAAATATTTAAATTAGAATCCAAAATATTACACAAACTTAACCTGAATGATTCATTCCGAACACACTCCAGCAACACATGGTACATATCTTCAATTACTCCACATGTGGAGCAATTGGGGGAATCTGTTTTTTTAACAAGGAAAGCAAATTTGTTCGTTGGAATGTGTCCGGAACGAAGTCTAAAAGCTATAGTTAGGTCCGCTCGACTGGTTTTATATTTATCGAACCAAGAAAACCTCCAAGGTTCGGACTGCATCGTCCTGTACCAGGTTGAGGTATTTCAAAAATCCCGTGGGAACTTCAGAATGATACGCATTCGTTCATGGACCTCTTTTTAAAATCTTTTAACTAAGAGCACGAGCCCCCTTATCTTTATTATTTAGTATCTATACTTAATACCTATACAATACTAGCTGATGCCCACGTCTTCGTCCGCGTGGACTACACAAATTTCAAACTCCTATTTTATCCCCTTAGGGGTAGATTTTTCAAAAATCCTTTCTTAGCATCTGCATGCCAAATTTCAGCACGATCCGCCCAGTAGTTTGAGATGCGCGTTGATAGATAAGTCAGTCAGCTTTTCCTTTTATATTATAATTATCGTTACAGGATCAAAACTTTAAATTAAATTAATCAATTTCCAGGAATTAGAACCCGTGGTACCATGGGACGAGTTTTATGACGCATCCGCGGAGGGGCCAATCTGCCCCCAACACGACGTGTTCTACGGCCCACTGCAGGACTCGACCAACATGAGTGAAGCCTGCATTTACGCCAACATACACGTCCCAATCGACGCCTTGCCTGGCTACAATATTCTAAGGTAAAGCCATTATAATATATTCAGTTTTCTGTAGGTGTGTAAGTTATACCCGTGAAATCGTGAATCATACGACACGTCGTTGGTTAGAGACATAATGACCCTTCAGGTCCCTTGAAGGAGGCCGCGGAGCGGAAACGAGAGCTGGACGCTGACGCCCTTCCGCTCCGCAGAAGAAGAAGAACGGGAGAAGAAGGAGACATTATGCTCACCTTCTCCCGCCTTAGGTATTGGGGTAGTATTGGGAGTAGTGCCGGTCCAACGTCAGGACGTCTCACTTTCAGTCGCACCCGATACCCGGGATCCTGAGACGCCTTATACTTGACGTGGACGGACGGTACCGCTGGGGTTTTTAGTAAGTATACTGAAAGGCGGTTAAAAAAATTGCCCGTGAGTCCCACATACCCGCCCTTATGCAGGATGCGTAGTACCATTTATACCAGCGGAAAATAGGTCATTGTGTCTCTAACACCACGTAATATAACGCTATAACAAGAAATAATAGAAATTTCAAAGTGGAAGCCATGAAAATAAAAAAAAAAGTGTTATTTCTTGTAACGTTTGTTACTTGTACGGAACCCTTCGTATGCGAGCCAATTTTTATTATTTTCATCTCCAGAAAGCAAATTCAATTAATTGTGCCTTTCATTAATATCAGTCCAGCATTGCCGAGATTTTTTTACACACAAACACATACACTTTCACATTCATAATATGTACTAGCTGATGCCAACGACTTCGTTCGTGTGGAATTAGGGTTTTAAAAACCCCGTGAGAACTCTTTGGTTTACCGGGATAAAAAGTAGCCTATGTCCTATGTCACTCTCCATGTCTTTACTATACCCATGCATGAAATCAGGTCGATCCGTTGCTCCATTGCGACGTGATTGAAGGACAAACCAACAAACAAACACACTTTCGCATATATAATAAGGGTACTGGTGTCAACAGGCCAGCAAGACATCTTCAGCCTCCGTACGAGGCTGGGTTGGCTGACGGAGAAGTGGAAGAGGATCCCGGTCTTCCCATCCTGGTGTTCATCCATGGGGGTGGTTTCGCCTTCGGCTCCGGCGGCACGGGGCTGCACGGACCGGAGTATCTGATGCACAGGGATGTCATCGTCATCACGTTTAACTACAGGTAATTTTTTTTAAATAAAAATAGAGAGGAAACGAGCAGGCGGGTCACCTGGTGCTGGTCAATGCGTTGCCGGCTCTTTCAGGAATTGGTTGGTCCGCCCCTTGAATAACCCCATGTTGTAGTCGAAGTGCACCCGGCACCCGTCTAAATATATAAAAGGTGACTGACTAACTGACTGATCTATCAAAGCAGAGCTGAACGTACTGGACGGATCGGGCTGAAATTTAGCATGCAGATAGCTATAATATGACGTAGGTATCCGCTAAGAAAGGATTTTTGAAAATTCATCTCCTAAGGGGGTGAAATAGGGGTTTGAAATTTATGTGGTCCAGTGGTGTGGCAGTGTAGGGTTCCGTAGTCACAATCCTCGAAAAACAGAAAAACAGACTCCTTAACCTATGAACCCTACTTAGCCATAATCGTTTTCCTTTAAAATTGATTATATATACCTACTACTGCTAATTTTTTACCGGGGGGGGGGGGGGGGGGGGGGGGGGGCGGGGCGCGCTTGACTCTAATAAAAATTACCACTTTAAAACATCATATTTTACAAACGTATCTAGAAATCGAATTCAATTCAATCGAAGAAATTTAAAATCGAAAAAATTCATTCCCACTTTACATCTAGGGGAGCTACCCTACAAAAATATTTCTCAAAATTTTATTTCACCAGCGTGAGGAGTCATTGTGTACGGACTATAGATAAGTGTTAGGAAAACATAGATAACAAAATATGTACTACGACACATGATTATCTATTAACCGCAATCTATCTACTAAACTGGACAAGAAACCTGTTCACATACGCATGTTTGGTCCGATAGGCGTAGAATAGGATACCTATATAGACTTATATAAGGACAGGGCCATTGAACAAGCAAAATGGCACCGACTCATTGGTCCCAAAATGTTTATTTAGCACCAATGCAACCTCAGTGACGTCTGGATTTCAAACGGGTCGTTCATTAGTATCTATCTAAGAGGTGGCGCTGATTTATTTGGTTCCAAAACCGTGAAAGACTTTGTTCGCTTGGGCATATCTTGTCATTTATATCGATGGATACCTACGATATTTTTTGCCAATCATTCAAATTATGGCCTAAAAATAACGCAACAATAAAAACTCCCATAATTTTTCAATTTATTAGTTGTTAATCTATACTAGTAAATAAAATTGAAGTGTCTGTCTGTAGTTTCGAAATAACTACCTCATATTAAGCTCATATGGTTATTTGAACTGTACCATAATCGAATCACTGATATTTAAAGATGGGCGTTATTGGCTATTTACGGCAACGGTTAATCAACAGTTACTTAGTTTCAATACCGATATTGTTAACCGTTGCCGAATATCGGTATCAGAGTTGTGTTTCAACTAATTTAATATGCGCAACGCGCAGCTGTTTCCGTAGTAGTAACTAAGCTAGCTGCCGTATCAATACCGTCTGTATAGCTAGCGCGCGCATATTCACTAAAATAAAACCAATTTTACTTTCATGAATATCGTGAAGTAATCACAACCTTAAGTTCATAGCAGTAAAGTTTAATTTGATCATTGACATAGGTCAAACTATAGTGGACGCCTGCACGAATAGTTTGCCACAGTCCAGTTAACTACTATTACTCTAAGGCTAACTGTATTTAGATTGACAGATCAAAGTGTAATGGACAAGTACTTGTACAGTTAAGCCTTAGCGTAATAGAGATAAGGTCGGCTTTGGTTTACCAAGTTCTTAGTTACTAAGCCAGTAGCCAATAACCGCTCCTTCTCAGCTTTCAGTGAAAGAAAGAAAGAGAAGGCATAATTATTGCGTTTCTAGTTACCAAAAAACCAAACAATGCATTGTCAGTTGCCAGTTGGCAGTGTTGCGTTGTCAGGTGGTTCGTCATAGATGATAACTGAAAACCGTTGCTAGCTACGACAATAGCGCTATGGTACGCTATAGGCACGGCAGCGGTTTTCAGTTAAGTTAAGCTATAGCGGACACATGTCTACTGATATTGATATCTCAAGTCAATGAGTTCGTTGTCAAATATATCATCAGTTAGCCATGTTTCAGTCAGAGTATTATATCGTAGTTATACATAGGTATATTCATATTTTTATATGCGTGTGGAGCGTAGTTCGTAATCTACGACGGCTCTGATAATACACATTTTGAGGTACAGAACCCTAAAAATCAAAGAATTCTCACGAGATTTCTGTTTTTGTTTTATTGATATATCTATTTTGTCCGTGTATTCGAGGAAACCACACTATTTTTATCTTTATTGAAAGATAAACTTTAGGTTATTAATAAAACACGTTGTATGTCGTCGGTTACACCATGTACCACCACCACCATACATGTACCACCACCACCATACATGTACCACCACCACCATACATGTACCACCACCACCATACATGTACCACCATGTAGTACATGTATAAGGAAGTAGACCTACTAACTTCGGAATATAACTTCAATGCCTAATTAAGTTATTTTTAAAATGTATTAAAATAGCTTTAAAACAAATAACTATTACATAAACATACAATAAGAAGGATCATCATCATCAACAACCCATCGCCGGCTCACTACTGAGCACAGGTCTCCTCTCAGAATTAAGAGTTTAGGCCCATGATAGCCCGCCACGCTGGCCAAGTGCGAATTAGCCGACTTCACATAAATATCTTTGAGAACATTATGAAGAATTGCATGCAAGTTTTCCTTCACAGAAAGCAAATGATATTTAATTGCTTAAAACGCACAGAACTCTAAAAATTTAGAGGTTCGTACCCGGGATCGAACTCCCGAATGGAAGGTGGAAGTTTTCAACCACTATGCTACCACGGCTTCTTAATATCTTAAAACCTAATACTATCTCAAAAGTAGCTAAACTTTATGTATAGTCCGCGACATGTCGAGATGGCATTGAACGAGGGGACGCCCCACACACCCGCGCTCGCCCGCATCGGGTTAGAGCGGGGGATGTGCGGGTGTGCGGGGCGTTCCCTCCCCGATTGTATTATATCATGGCATGCCGCAAGGTAGAATTTGGACATACACTAATAATATCTTTGAAATGACAAACCCACATTCGCAAGAAAATTGAACTGAATTGAATCTCATCTCGACCTGTCGCGCACTATACATTTATCACGGCATTGTTTACAAGTGATAAGATGATAATAGAGTTACATCATATATCGGTCAAGAGCAAGCGGTATTTGTAAACAATCGGAACGACGCGCGACGTCAACTCGCGTCAAGTCAAGGCTTCGGTCCGAATAATCCACGTGCACGATGGTACAGAACCCTTCGTGTGCGAGACCAACTCACACTTGGCCGATTTTGTATCTGTCTGTCGGTCTGTCAAGAAACCTACAGGGTACTTCCCGTTGACCTCATGAAATTTGGCAGGTAGGTAGGTCTTGTAGCAGACATTAGGGGAAAAATCTGAAAACCGTGAATTTGTGGTTACTTCAGACAAAAAAAATTAAATTGTGGTCATAAACTAATAATTAATATTTTCAATTTCGAAGTAAGATAACTATATCGAGCGGGGTATCATATGAAAGGTCTTCATCTGTGCATTCTAAAACAGATTTTTATTTATTTTTATGCATAATAGTTTTTGATTTATCCTGCCAAATGTTGATAAAATACGATTGTAGTACGGAACCCTCGTCGCACGAGTCTGACTCGCACTTGGCCGGTTTTTATAAAATAACAAAGGTCTGGCAAGCGCTGGCTCTTAGTCCATACGGCAGAAGGCTACGGAACCAGTTCAATGGAGCTGACATTGGGCGGTGTATCTGTTCACGCAAAGCGAACGGCCGCCGGCTGGATACACGTGCCAGCGATTCGCTTCGCATTTTTGGCGTTAACTTCCGTAAACTATAACAAATATACCAAAATTTCGTAACAGTTTAAAATTGTCGGTATGAGTACGTACGAGTCCGTACGTATAGTAACGTCACTTTATTATTCTTTGGACCCTGGGGATTTTCCAAAACGGCCCATAAAAAAGCAGTTCGCACAAAAACTGACATTATGTGTTTATGCGATGTGAATGGCCGCCGCTACATACACGCGCGCCGCGAATTCGATACGCATTTTTGGCACCAACTTCCGTAATAGCACGGTGATATTTTTTAGGGTTCCGTACCTCAAATGAAATTACAAAAAAAAAAACCGACTTCGATACACAAACACTAAAAATTGAAAAATAATTTAATTTATTACCGAATATATTATGTATACAAGAGTTAATATAGTTCCATAATAATACTTTTTGGTGCCGGTGCCAATTAGCTTTAGCTGCGCGAATCGTCTAGACTTCATATTTTTATGAGACTCCACAATGGCACCTCATTGGCACCGACCCCAAAAAATATTATTATGGAACTATATTAACTCTTGTATACATAATATATTCGGTAATAAATTAAATTATTTTTCAATTTTTAGTGTTTGTGTATCGAAGTAAGTTTTTATTTTTTTTGTAAAAAAAATTTATTTCACTATTTTTAGTGGCCCCATGGAATTATGCTATGACTGGTTAAAAATCTACTGTTTACTAAGCTATTACTCTGATCGCGAGCAATTTACTCTTATCCGTTGAGGAGTTCCAGTATCTATCTTCGAAGATGTTCATCAGATCTTCACCAAATTTAAATAGGACCAACTTTGAAGTATACCCTTTCAAACAAAAAAAGAATTTTCAAAATCGGTCCAGGCGTCTTCGAGTAATCGGGGAACATACATAAAAAAAAAAAAAAAGATTCCGACGAATTGAGAACCTCCTTTTTTTGAAGTCGGTTAAAAAGGAACCCTTATAGGATCACTTTGTTGTTTGTCTGTCCGTCAAGAAAAATTCCTTGCGTTATTCCACGATTAGTCTAGCTAGGGACAAATCGAGCGGAATCTCACGATAAGTTTTTTTCCAACGTAATTTTTTTAAATAGTTTAAGGGTCAGGATTTCAATGTATTGTGCAGTGTGCTGTACCTACAGTGCGACAAGGCTATCTTGGCGCGTGGCGAAAATCGGAACTAACGTTGCCGTCAAGTGTCCCCTTTGTTCGTGTTTGAATAATCAAAGCCTTTGTTCTCCGACAGCGCCCCCCTGTCAATGTCATTTAAGTGCCAAGAGAGCCTTGTTGCACAGTATAGAGTTTCACTAATAACTGCCAGTGACGTCGAAGCCTCGATGTTTTGTTACAAGTTCCCCAACTGTCGAACTGGGTCCCTGGCGCCCTAGGCTGGACCTATCCGCAAAATCTACAGTTAACGATTTCTACGTTCCAGGCTAAACGTTTTTGGTTTCCTGTCGCTCAACTCTACCAGCATCCCCGGCAACAACGGGCTCCGAGACGCGGTGACGCTGCTCAAGTGGGTGCAGGCCAACGCCAGGTCCTTCGGCGGAGACCCCAGTGACGTCACCTTGGCTGGGCAGAGCGCGGGCGCTAGCATGGTCCATTTGCTGACCCTGTCTACTGCTGCTGAAGGTCTATTCCGAAGGTAAGGATTTTATAATAAAAACTAGCTTATGCTCGCAACTTCGTCCGCGTGGACTACAAAATTTCAAAACCCTATTTCACCCCCTTAGGAGTTGAATTTTCAAAAATCCTTTCTTAGCGGATGCCTACGTCATAATAGCTATCTGCATGCCAAATTTCAGCCCGATCCGTCCAGTAGTTTGAGCTGTGCGTTGATAGATCAGTCAGTCAGTCAGTCATTCAGTCAGTCAGTCAGTCAGTCAGTCACCTTTTCCTTTTATATATATAGATTGTTGTTTTATTAAATGCACTAGCTGATCCCCGCGGCTTCGCCCGCGTAGATTTAGGTTTTTAAAGATCCCGTATAGCCTATGTCACTCAGGAATAATGTAGCTTTCTACTGGTGAAAGAATTTTTAAAATCGGTTCAGTAGTTCTAAAGATTACCCCCTACAAACAAACTTAACGACATTACCTCTTTATATAATACAACGGGCCGTGCAGCAGAAATCGTAATATTTTAATTTCGCCATAACTTCAAAACCAAACGTCCAATTTTAATCATTCAAAGACCAAATATTATCTCCATAAACTGTTCTTAGTGATGAAATCATTTATTTTGATAAGGATTAATAGCATGAGTAAAATAAACGCGTTTAAATGTAGTCCAAAAAAAATTCAAGATTTTTAAATAAAAAAATGGTTGCTGTGCCTCACTCGACATAGATGGGTATAGTGTGTCGCGGACTTTTTTGTAGATATTTATAAGATCTACAATTAATTAGAACATTTTATGGTTCTATCTTTTATAGTTTAGGCAGCGTACGCAAAATAAGTAACTTTTCTGGTTGATTTTTTACACCTTGTGTCCGAAAAACCCAAATATCTTACGGAACCCTATTTTTTTCCAAAATAAAATATAGCCTATGTTACTCGTGGATAATGTAGCTTTCGAATGGTGAAAGAATTTTTAAAATCGGTCCAGTAGTTTTTGAGCCTATTCAGTACAAACAAACAAACAAACAAACAAACAAACAAAGTTTTCCTCTTTATAATATTATATATATATTGGAGGGTCGATATTGAAAGAGTTCTTACTGTCTGTAGACACCGTGAAAAGAAACGTATGAGCTTTACTCTACGGAAGGTAGCCATCTTTATTTTAGTTGTCAGAGTTGGACTTTGACACGCACGCATTTGTTGTGGTTCACAATTTTCTCTCGCATTAAATTAATTAACTATCAGATTATAGCTTAGCTAATTATTATTCTTTGAGATAGGTAGGTAGTTTCTTAATCGTGATATTTAATTCGGTGATTGTGATATAGTTAGAACAGTAATTGTTCGATGCTAATGTACATTGTGTTAAATCGTAACATCTAGTGCTATCCGGTGACTTTGTCTGCAAAGCACTATTAATAATGTTCGCGTAGTTGTTTGACGAATATGGAATACTAATTATTGGTGAATATTAGAGTAGTTCGTGAGTTAACGTTTGGCTCAGTGGATAGATTATTATAAGGACATCCGTTAAGGTTATTTCTGCAGACGCTAGTGATTTAGAGTGTAATTGGAGATATACCGGCAGTTGAGATAATGATTAGTTTGAAGTGATAGTTTAGTGCGATAGTAACTTGAAGTTAACTTTGATAGTAGGTACCCGCTTTAGAATCGTATAACCCGGTTGGTAAAGAATCATTGATGACTCTCGTGTAATGTTGAAATGGATTAGACAATGAGTTGCCCATGAGATCGAATAGCTTACATTCTACCTGGTTTCTGTTGTGATCGCTTATTTGGGTGGATAGTAGTCGTGGCGCGTGTGGCGCACGATGCTATGGTGTTCTGTATGCAGATGTGCACAGAGTGGAGAAGGTAGAGCTATTGCGATATTCTGAATTAGTAATGAGAAATCAATTATAAGATCTGGTTTAGATCGTAAGAGAGTCGATGCAATGATCCTTTTAAGAGCGTTCATGAAGTTGTGATTGATTATCTTGAGATGATTAGATAACGGAGTAGGTCGTGACTTGATTGAGAGGTTGCAATAGCAATTGCGCCCTAATCACACGATGTAGTGTTTAGCTTAGGTTAGCTAGTTTAGAGTGAGGTGAGGGGTCGCTGTGAGGGGTGGTTGGAGGCGACCATAGGTAGGGTTAGGTTAGGGTGATCTGGTTGTGTTACGTTGATGGTTTCCATGTGCGATACGTTACTGAGAACTATTTGTAAAGAACATGGATTAAAGTACCTACTTATTAATTACTACCTTCTGATGTCGGCTAAAGATAAATAATAATTATCAGCCATCCTCCTGTTCTCCGACATATAAATATATATAGTGTAGATAACGATTTACATACCAAACCGAATGTACATGATTATTGCTAGTTGCTAATGTTGGAATTTCATTTCAGGGCAATACTAATGAGCGGCACCGGCATACGCAGCTTCCATACCACGTCACCAGTGTACGCAGAAATTGTTGCCAATCTGTTCCTGTCGAACCTTGGACTGAACGCTACGGACCCAGAAGACATCCACCAACAACTGGTCAAAATGCCTCTCCAAGACATTATGGAGGCTAATAAACTAGTCCAAGATACATTAGGTATTATAGCCTTCCTTCCAGTCGTCGAATCTCCGTTCCCCGGTTTCACCACAATATTAGATAACGATCCGGAAATCCTTGTATCAAAAGGTTACGGAAAAGATATACCACTCATAATAGGCTCCACTAACAAAGAATGTGAATCGTTTCGGCCAAACTTTGAAAAATTCGACATACTGAGCCGCATCATGGAGAATCCAACTTTAATTCTGTCACCTGATTTGCTATTTAAAGTTCCTCCGAAGGTAGCGGTAGATATGGCCAAGAGAACCATTAAAAGGTATTTCAATGAGGAACCGACGATGGATAAATATTTGAAAAGCTGTTCTGATACATTTTACGTATACCCAGCGCTCAAATTGGCAGAGAAGAGAGCGTTGCAACATGGTGCTCCAGTATTCCTGTACCAATTCACGTATACGGCGGATTTCAGCGCGATTAAGGAATCCAAAGGGTTGAAGTTTAAGGGCGCAGGGCATGTGGAGGATATGACATTCGTGTTCAGACCTAACTCCATGGAAGGCACTAAAGGCTTTTCACCTCCGACGCCCACAGACCAACTCATGGCGGGCTGGATGACCAAATTCGTCAAAAACTTCATGTATTGCAAGTAAGTTCAATTTTATATTCAAGTAGAGTAACAGAGAAAAGCTTACGCATTTTCATTTAACGAAGACTACCTGATCCGGCTTCGCCTGGGTGGAATTTCAGACAATTCTTAGTAGTAAAATCTTTTGTTATATTTAAAATCAAAGTTTCAAGACCCAGCTGTTTCAGATGTCCGTTGACATGTCAGTTACTCAATTTCTTCTTAACATCATATACTGTCGTTTGGCTGGTAATCAACAATGAATGATAGCCACTAAGCTCATTTGACCATGCAAGGTCTGCACCCGTACGTAGTCGAAAATCCATGGATACGAGCGACGCAATTTTCCTTCTCATTTCTAATTCGAACCGCTAGGATTTGAAACGCCCTTCCAGCATCAGTTTTCCCCTCCCATATAATATGGGTACCTTCAAGTCAAGAGTGAATAGGCATCTTCTAGGCAAGCGCGCTCTGTCTTTGGCTGCATCATAAATCTTGCCATCAGGTCTGATTGCAGCCAAGCGCTAGTCTAAAAAAAGTTATTTGGCTAAGTTGCAAACAAGATCTCTAATATATTGTCATTTGTATGATTTCAGTGATCCCGCTTGCAACCAGTACCCGCTATCGATGTGGCCCCCCGTGGACAAAGACACGCTGCCTCCCAACTACCAAGAGATCGAGATGCCGATGTTCGTCCACTTCACGGAGATTCCGCGGGAGCAGCAAGAGATGATGGAGTTCTTTGACAGCCTGCAGAACCAGACCAGTTGAATGACAGACTGAACTGTTGACGTGAAGCGATGGCATCAACAGTTGCTTCAGTACTGCGGTTCGATTGCGGTAGAATGACAGCTACAATGTCACGTTCGCAATCGCCAACCACCTCTGATTGGTTGATACTCGTTCACTATTGGCTATAATGCATTGTTGCAACAAGAATAGCATGAATTCAGCCAACCACAATGATTGAAACTGTAATTATGATTGATGCAGTTTTTCCGCAATCAAGCAGCAGAATGTTCGCAATGTCGGGGCTTCGACATCACTGGCAGGCGTCAAATGCTCCTACATTTTGCCTCACTCTACTTTGCTCTGACTGATTTGAAATACATATTACTATCTTAAATTTCGGGCCGTAAGTGAACCGTGGTTTAGTTGGTCGATGGCGCTCCAAGCGCGATACCTAGGGGAGACGCAGGTTCTGTAATTTTGATATATTATATGTATTTAAAAAATATTTAGACTGAAGTGTTTTTAAAATCTGCTATCTCCTTCTAAAGGTCGATGGACATTACTTCCGGCCGCGTACTGTAAGTCCTTTTTATGTTTTTCCAGACATTGGTTACTTATCCCATTACTGGATCATACAGATCTAATGGTTAAACCTTAAAAGTAATTTATTGCGGTACATAATGTGGCCTGAATTAGAAACTAATCGCGAAATTGTAAAGTTAACTATTTTAAGTGGGTCGTGTAAAGTGTGCAAGGCTTTGTGATTGTGTGATTATTATTTATTTTAGTTAGGATTGTATCTGATACTCGTCAAAGTCCGCAGTAATTAGATTTAACTTGTATACATTAGCGCCGATTCTGTTGTCTTCTCTAAGTCGCTCGCAACCGCACACCACCAAGTGACGACACCGGCTGACGACGACGCCACGTACCGCCGTACGTAAAGCGCTGAACAGTACCCGTAGTACAAGATTTTACGTCTCACCAAACCAAACCAAATTCGAGAGTCGAAATACTTCCGCGTTACAGTAAACTGGATCTTAAATGCCTTTGATTTAAAGCTCAAGTTTGTCTACACTTCTACAGCCAGCGCTCCAAGCGGAAACATTGCGAAATTAAAATCAGTGGCATTGAATATTAGACTTCAATTCAAGGCTGTTTAGGTCCATTTTACTGTAACGTGGAAGTATTTCGACTCTCGAATTTGGTTTGGTTTGGTGAGACGTAAAATCTTGTACTACGGGTACTGAACCGTCTGTTCGGAGTGTTTGGTGTGTCACGCCAACCGAATACTACGACCAATCGCTGAAGTATCGGCGCCGTACGCTCAGCAGATGTGTCGCTACCCTTAATCGTTGTTTAAATGTGATTACCGTGGGCTAAGTGTTAAACTCAATGTATTACTAATTTGTAAGAAGTCATTGCTTAAATTACGGATAAATATAATGTTAAGTTTATAATAAGTTTTTATTGTCTTAACGTTCTACAATATTTTCGTACTTATGTCTTTTATTAATAAAAATATTGTACAACAAAGTCTTTAATTTATTCATATCTCTAAGAGTAGCACTAGAGGCTAGTGCTATCAAAAAATCTATTTAAAAAATAGATATGGACCTTCTCCATTCATTAAAATATAGCTTTCCTCACGAAAACCCTGTTAAATAAAATCTAAATATTGTAAAAGAAAAAGGTGACTGACTGACTGACAGATCTATCAACGCACAGCTCAAACTACTGGACGGATCGCGCTGAAATTTGGCATGCAGATAGCTATTATGACGTAGGCATCCGCTAAGAAAAGATTTATGAAAATTAAACCCCTGTGAAATAGGGGTTTAAAATTTGTGTAGTCCACGCGGACGAAGTCACGAGCATGAGCTAGTCAGTAATAAATAATAACTAATTGTTATTGAAACTCACGAAAACTATTAGAGTTTTCGAGATGAGCCAACACGTATGCACTAGGTACTATTTATTTATTTATTTATTTTATTTTTATTATTCATGTACCAAAAATTGTGGTTACAAAGAAATAATAAATTAAGTTACATCGGAAATGCTTATCTCTAAACAGAGATTTCTTCCAGCTTCCCATTCAAGGGATCTAAGAGACCCGAGAGAAGAGCCCAGATATGTACCGCCCTACCCCTTGCATTTGTGATAGGATTTCCCCAAGCCTGGGACTTAGCATTAAAGTCACCAAGAACAACGATGTATCTACTAGGTAGGTACCTGGGGTACATAATACGCGTTGTATGGTGAAAGGCAGTCATAAAAGTCACCAAGAACAACGATGTATCTACTAGGTAGGTACCTGGGGTACATAATACGCGTTGTATGGTGAAAGGCAGTCATAAAAGTCACCAAGAACAACGATGTATCTACTAGGTAGGTACCTGGGGTACATAATACGCGTTGTATGGTGAAAGGCAGTCATAAAAGTCACCAAGAACAACGATGTATCTACTAGGTAGGTACCTGGGGTACATAATACGCGTTGTATGGTGAAAGGCAGTCATAAAAGTCACCAAGAACAACGATGTATCTACTAGGTAGGTACCTGGGGTACATAATACGCGTTGTATGGTGAAAGGCAGTCATAAAAGTCCGTGTAATTATTACAATCAATGTCCCGATTTCAATTGCACATTGTGATCGGACTATTGCGTCAAAAGTGCGCGCACAATGCGTAGCGATGATATTCGCGGAAATCGTCCAATGGCTTCATTTGTGAAACGCACTGACAAAATAACGTGGACAAGCAGCTAAGCAAAGAAATACAAATCAAATAAAGGTTTACAAAACTTCCTTGTAGATGTAGAATGAATATGAATATTTATTTATTACTAATTTTTTTACATTTGACTTAAATGGAGTCCTGGCCCCTAAACTAGGAGATCCCGCATCTTAGGGGCCAGTACCTTCCCATACATAGTGATTTTACTTAAAATTAATTAATAAATAGACAATGGGGCTAATTCTGAGCACAAGTAATTTAAGAGTATTCGCATGCTCTTCTTACTAATGTAATATGAAAAGGACAGACACAGTTTGACAGTTTAAAATTTTATTTTTAGATGTTAAAACCCGTGATTTTAGCACGCACTCGCGAACCTAATGTTTAAATTGTGCACTAAAATTTAGAGTCTTTAAATGTGAAAGTCATGTTCCGTTCCTCTTTTAGCATTAGTAAAAAGAAAAGGATGCAGATACTCTAAATTTAGTTTAGAGAGAAACTAAAGAATCGGGGCCAATAAATTGTGTTACCATTGTATTAATAGATTGAATTTCTAAAATATTGTTGTTTTTAGCTTTTTATTGTAGGAGGGTAGGTATAGGTACTGATGCCTATAGTACAAAGTAACCTAAAACAAAACTAACTAACTAATTAGGCAAAACTAATTGACCCACCAGTTTGACGAGAGTCATATTATCATGTAAATAATATCTATGGGACGCCTGACTAGAGATATAAAAAGCTTGCTCTGGGGGCGCCATTAGAATATATATCATGGTACATGTAATTTATAATTTTTATAGTGTTTTACCTACACTTTAAGGACATTTCTAAATAATTTTAAATACATAACAAAAATTGCGGACCGGCAGGAATCGAACCCGCGTCTCCTGCGCTCGCTCTGACCACTAAGCTACGGTTCGCTACCAGTGACGAAATTTGTGATATGTATGTTCACTCAGTACTGAAGCGACTGTGACACTTTGCAGCTATCGAAACTACTTTCGGGTTCGATTCCTGCCGGTCCGCAATTTTTAATATGTACTTATTTAAAATTATCACGGTATATAGTCACTAAGTATATATGGTCTTGTTTATATTAGTTCCACGTGTGTTCAGCAATATGGCGAGGTATTATATTTTTCTTAATAAAGTTCTAAAAAACGTCAGCAGAGATTAATACCAGAGTGAACTACACCATGAAGTTGTTACTTTTGTAATTTTTGGCTGCAATAAACAATTATTGCCTCATCACTCTTAATATCAAAAGCTTAACTTCCAAACTTTCTAAATAGCTATGGCAACAAATTTCATTTATTCTTATCCATATTCCATATCATGTATCAGTACATCGATAGCTGCAAACGAAATTGTCAGCACATAATGTGATATATCGATAAAACGACGAAGTCCCTGGGAGTTGGGACATATTACATGAACGGTCTTATCACTTAGAAGCACTAAAATATACCCACTTATCATAAACCCACGCCTAGTTGCAGGGACATATATGGAATATAAAGCTGTGATAGCCTGGTGGTTTAGACGTCGGCCTCCTAGTCGGGCGTCCAGGCTTCGATCCGGGCACACTTCTCTAACTTTTAGGAATATTTATTTTTTACTAGCTGATGCTCGCGACTTTGTACGCGTGGATTTAGATTTTTAAAAATCCAGGGGGAACATTTTGATTTTCCTCGATAAAAGTAGCCTATGTCACTCTCCAGGTCTTAAACTATACCCATTAAGTCGATCCGTTGCTCCGTTGTGACGTGATTGAAGGACAAACCAATAAACAAACAAACACACTTTCGTAGTTATAATATTGGCAAACGCTTGACCATAATCACTGATGGAAAGTGATGATGAGGCCTAAGATGGGGCGCGTTTACCTAGGTCCTAGAAGATGCCTATTCACTCTTGGTTTAAAGATATCCGGGTGGTAATTGGTAGGAAACACAGATCGTGGAAGAGTATTCCAAACCTTAGTATGTCGACGACATAAGGATGGAGAATGGTCTGCCTGAGTGTTCTAGACAATGTTCTCAAAAGTGTCTTCTCATTTTGGCCAAACCCTTCTCATTTTAAGAGGAGACCCGTCCTCAGTAGTGAGCCGGCGATGCATTCATGATGATGATATGGAATATATTAGATGTCTAAAAATAATGGAATGTCCACCATAACTTCAACGTTGAACAACGCGTGCCAGCACGCGATAGCCCAAAGGCCACCAGCCCATGTCACCAAGCCGCGATACCAATCAACTAAACCCCTAGTCCTGTAGAGTTAGTATGAGTATATATCTCCCAAACGTTGATAGAATTCGGGCGTCGATTACAATAACTTCACCTAAAATAAACGCGGCGGTTACACCCTCATCCGATCGGAGTCCGTGAAAATACGTTCCGAAGTTGTTATAGAACTATTTGTATGGTAGCTTATGATACGTAGATATTTATTATATCTGTATTTTCACGGATTCGGATCGGATGAGTCCGTGATCGCTTTAAAAGTCCTTGATTAATTTAAGTCCAATATTCAGAACCACGATTTTAATTCCGCAAGATTGCAGTTGGCTGTAGACGTATGGACGAACTTGAGCGTCAAAACAAGCAAGCCTATTTTACTTAAACGCTAAAAGTGTTTCGACGCTCGAATTCTATCAACGAGTTGTAAAATCTCATACTAAGGCTTCTGCTAACTGATTTTAAGCGTATAGGTTGCGCGGAACAGTACACTGTGAACACAAGGTGAGTTGTATCGCAATATCTGTTAAAATTCGAAATAGGCTTGGGTACATGCAATGTGATTATTTAGCGGCTGCTGCTTCGTCCGTCGCGTGCTTTGGTGTGACACGTGCTTTATACAATTCCTGCATTGCAGTTTCTATTGCTCGTTGTTGTTGCACTTAGTGTAACCAAGCCTTGTATATTGTATAGAAGCAGGCGTTACTTAGCGGAAGTCCATGATATACAATGAACCAAAAGCTTAATTTGCCGCGATCGTTATGATTATGACGACCTCCCTGGCGCAGTGGTGAGCGCTGTGGTCTTAATAGTGGGAGGTCCCGGGTTCGATTCCTGGCAGGGGTTTGGAATTTTATAATTTCTAAATTTCTGGTCTGGTCTGGTGGGAGGCTTCGGCCGTGGCTAGTTACCACCCTACCGGCAAAGCCGTGCCGCCAAGCGATTTAGCGTTCCGGTACGATGCCGTGTAGAAACCAAAGGGGTATGGGTTTAATAAAAACTGCCATACCCCTTCCAGGTTAGCCCGCTATCATCTTAGACTGCATCATCACTTACCACCAGGTGAGATTGCAGTCAAGGGCTAACTTGTTTCTGAATAAAAAAAAAATAAAAAAAAATCGTCACTTTGCAATTGTGCATGTACTTTCTACATGTCCTGAGGATGCACCGGGGTCGGGGCGAAACGTGCGTCGAGTGTATTTTGGGATTTATGTGGTGCTGCGTGGTGGTGGTGCGTATTGCTTGCCGAGTGGCTGCTTTTCCTGCATGGTTAGCAGTGGGAGGGCGAGCGGTGCATTTCGCATGCTGCATGTTGCATCATACAGATTCGACCTGTTTCAGCGGATTACAGCAAATTAAGCTTTTAGTAATTCATTGTATAACCTAAGCCTTGTCATCCCTTCTATTGACAGATTCTCCAAGTACAGTGACAAATTCCTAAGAAGAACCACTAAGAAACACTTATATTTTGTGATCTTCGAAAATAAATTAGCAAATACACTTGAATCCGTTTTCAGTATCATTTTTCTTCATTGGTACAAAGATTAGAAATGCTATTACTATTCTTGGTAGCAATAGCGTGTAGGATGCATGTTGCGTACCAGAACATAGTGAGCACAGCTCAGGGGAAGATCAGAGGTGTTCTGAGAGATGGATATGTGGCCTATAACGGAATACCCTACGCGTCTGTCAGTACTGGCCCTGGAGGAAGGTTTAAGGTAAGAAAAATTTTATATGGCTCTACAGACCGTTCACTATGACTTTTCCCCTGACGTTATGTTGGCACCATTGCTTTGTTCGCTTTATTCCTTAGAACTTACGGTTTATTACTGTGTGATTTTCAATGGTGCCAACATAACGTCAGAGGTAAATTAACTGTGAACGGACTGTAGGCAGATGCTTAGCGTAAAAGTCGGGGTACCGTCATAACGCACGTCATAATAGGCTACTTGACAATTTTTTTAAGTTGGTCTTAAATGGTTAATATTTGTCCTATTATATCAAAAAAATTAACACTATATTTTTTTGCGCCCTAAAAACCGTAAAACTTTAATTTAAAAAAATATTTTTCTTAGACAGGTGAAAACACTGTCGGCCATGTTTGGCCGATAGATTATCTGTGCTCTGACGTCATGCATTTGTAAACAACAGTATAACCCTGTGGTTATACTGTTGTTTACAAACAACAACAACAACAGTATAACCCTGTGGTTATACTGTTGTTTACAAATGCATGACGTCAGAGCACAGATAATCTATCGGCCAAACATGGCCGACAGTGTTTTCACCTGTCTAAGAAAAATATTTTTTTAAATTAAAGTTTTACGGTTTTTAGGGCGCAAAAAAATATAGTGTTAATTTTTTTGATATAATAGGACAAATATTAACCATTTAAGACCAACTTAAAAAAATGTCAAGTAGCCTATTACGTGACCTTTGAGTCTACCAATCACAACAAAGCATTCTCCCCTGTCCCCCGACAACATTTTGCGATTTTGTTTTCACACCTTGTATATGCGTACTCTTGAGGTTGAAATTTCTGTGCTGTAGACACTGACTGTTTGCTGTAGAGTAATAAATATGGATGTGTTTTAGCGTGGAAGTCTCGCCCCCGTATGGCCCAACATCAGGGAACCCCACGAGTCACACTGTTCCTCTAGCTCAGCAGTGGAAGATTGCCTTCAACTGAACGTCAACACCCCGACCGGGTCGTCCTTGCCAGTGCT
Organism: Maniola hyperantus; assembly: GCF_902806685.2. Classification (NCBI taxonomy): domain Eukaryota; kingdom Metazoa; phylum Arthropoda; class Insecta; order Lepidoptera; family Nymphalidae; genus Maniola; species Maniola hyperantus. Next base: position 423,201 of record NC_048553.1, on the reverse strand, counting down.
GGCGTGGGTCACTGGCGGCAGGGGACATTACAACCCGACGAGACTCGTCAAAGAAGGCATTATTGTGGTTATCGTTCGACACAGGTAAAGCTTTCGGTTTTTACGTTATCGTTATTACTAGCTGATGCCCGCGATTTATGTTCTTAAAAATCCCGTGGGAACTCATTGATTTTCCGTTATATAAAGTAGCCTTTGTCATTCTCCAGTATAACTATGCAAAAATTACGTCAATCCGTTGCTCCGTTGCAACTTGATTGAAGGACAAACTGACAAACTTTCATATTATCTAGTAGTGATTTACGATAGATAAGTAGATTGCGCTTGTCTACTATCTGTGCTATTATCATCCATACTAATCTATTATATATAAAAGGAAAAGGTGACTGACTGACTGACTGACTGACTGAATGACTGACTGACTGACTGATCTATCAACGCACAGCTCAAACTACTGGACGGATCGAGCTAAAATTTGGCATGCAGATAGCTATTATGACGTAGGCATCCGCTAAGAAAGGATTTTTGAAAATTCAACTCCTAAGGGGGTGAAATAGGGTTTTGAAATTTTGTAGTCCACGCGGACGAAGTCGCGAGCATAAGCTAGTATTATATAAATGCGAAAGTGCTTCTGTGTGCCTGACTGTCTGCTAGCTTTTCACGGTCCATTCGTTTAACCGATTTTGACGAAATTTGGTACAAAGATAGTTTGCATCAAAGAATTCCAATGGGATTTTTAAAAACCTAAATTCATATGATTGAAATCGCGGGTATCATTCATTTGGTACGGGAGAGGATTACATGAATTAAAACCGATCGAGATTTTCAGATTGGGACCACAAGGTTTCCTGTGCTCAAGCGAAGATAAAATCCCGGGCAATGCAGGAGTAAAGGATGTGGTACTAGCTCTACGATGGATCCGAGACAACATAGTCGCTTTCAGCGGCAATCCCAACAAAGTCGTCGTAGCAGGACAGGGCTTCGGCGCAGCCATGGTGGAAGCCCTAACCTTGACGCCCATGGCACATGGATTGTTCCATGGTGTCATACTACAGAGTGGGACTGTGTTAGCTCCATGGGCGTTTAACTTTGATGCCGAAAACAGAACTAAATTTTTGAAAATGAGTTTGAATGGAAGCAGGGATATGTTGACAAGGAGCTCCGCGATAGAACTTAGTTCTAAAGTCGATCAGTTAAGGCTTCCTTATTTGCCGTTTGGTATGTGCATCGAAAACTCAATCAAGAATGAGGAGAGATTGCTCTCTTCATCACCTTTTGAAATTCTATCTAAAGGAGAGATATTATCAGTACCTATGATAATGGGGTTTACTAACAATGAAGGTTACATATTTGCGCCAACGCTTAAAGAAGCGAAAGTCGTCCGGAGGATGTCTAAAGAGATGTCGTTCTTGCTTCCGATAGAATTGCAAACGAGAAAAAGAGACGTTTCTAAAATTATGAAAGAGATAGATGGGATGTACTTTTCCGATAATATGACAATGGCGGCTGTATTAGCATACCATAGGTGAGGTAGATAAATTACTATTTTATATCTCATCTAGCAATCTGTATATTATATAAAATTCAAAGTCTTGACTGACTGACTAACTTATATATCCTAGAGACATGAAATTTAGAGAGTGTGTTCTTTGTAAAGATTAGGTATCCACTAAGAAAGGATTTTTCGAAATTCCACCCCTAAGTGGGTTAAATAGGGGTTTCAAATTTATTAGTCACACGGACGAAGTCGCGAGCAGAAGCTAGTCTAAATATATAAAAGGAAAAGCTGACTGAGTGATTGTCTGACTGACTGATCTAGGAACGCAATCATTCAGCTTAAGCTACTGATCGGGCTGAAATTTGGCCTACAGATAGCATAAGCAAAACCCGGTTGAATTGCAAGATTTTCTCGATATTTTTCCTTCAGGGTCTGTATAGCAAACCCTGAAGAATTAACTCTAACAAAGTAGATGATATATCAATTTTGATTTTTCCAGGGATGCCTATTTTCTCAGCTACATTGACAGGAGCGCACGTTTCCACGCTCACACGCATCACCCTGTATATTATTACCAATTCTCTCACACTGGGAACACAGGCGTGGAGGAAGAGCCAGGGACGGCCAAGTGGGGAGCGGCGCACTCTGACGAGCTAGCGTATTTATTTCCGGACAAAGGACGAGGTTTGAACGGAGACGATGGTACCGTACAAGGGAATTTGGTACGACTTTGGACGAATTTCGTTAAACATTTGTAAGTTGTCCATCCTTTCCTTATCCTAAAGGGAGCATCCCTTAAAAAATAGTAAAAAAAATATATTTTGAATAAATTATTAGAATTTTGAATTTTTGAATTTTGATATAATATTTTGTGACCCCGCAATATGATTCGCTAACTCCGTGTCTAACAATGAATGATGGCCACTTAGCTCATTTGACATTTGTTTTTAATCCATTGAAGGTTTTCTACGATAAATTATTTTAATGTCACTCAGTGAAGCAGCAATGTACAGCCAGCCAATGTTAAATATGCTCGGTGGCTATCATTCATCGTTAGACACTGGGGATGAGTTCCTTGTCATTGATATCGTAACTATAGAAAAAGCATTTCGGGAATCGGGACGCAAACCTTAACGCTCTATAGATTTCATCCACAGAGCGTTATTTGTTTCAGTACGATTAACTACTGAGTAGAAAAGTTTGAACCTAAAACGACTTTGTATCTAACAGATGAAACATATTGTTTACAGAAACCCAACCCCAGCAAACGCTAAGGATCCTGTTTGGGTGCCACTCAACCCTCATGACCCCAAGGTGCTGGATATCAGCACGGAGATGGAGATGAAGGAGTTCCCTTTCGTGAAGGAGGCGCAGATGTGGGAGGATATCTACGAGAAATACTACTTTGACAGAAGAGGGAGACGCTCTTTTTAATACATATCCATACTAAGATTATAAATGCGAACTTGTGTCTGTCTGTCTGCTTTTCACGGCCCATCCGTTCAACCGATTTTCACAAAATTTGGTAAATTTATAGCTTGCATCCCAGGAACGGACAGGCTACTTTTTATCCCGGAAAATTGAATAGTTCCCACAGGATATTAAAAACCTAAATCCACGCGGGCGAAGCCGCGGGCATCACTTAGTTCTGTATAAAAAGTTGATAGTGTTAGGCACAACGCACACTTGCGGAGTTGAGTGGCACTGGAAAGAATTCAATAAAGGTGAATTTAGCTGTTAAAAGTAAATATAAATTTCTGACGGCCTGAACTCACGCGATTAGGAGTATGCTCGACTAGTTTCGAACCCTTTCGGCGATTACGCACTGCACATCCGTCATCCGTGAGAGTACCAGCAATTATCTACGACATCTAAATATATAAAAGGAAAAGGTGACTGACTGACTGACTGACTGACTGATCTATCAACGCACAGCTCAAACTACTGGACGGATCGAGCTGAAATTTGGCATGTAGATAGCTATTATGACGTAGGCATCCGCTAAGAAAGGATTTTTGAAAATTCAACCCCTAAGGGGGTGAAATAGGGGTTTGAAATTTGTGTAGTCCACGCGGATGAAGTCGCGGGCATAAGCTAGTATGCATAAGCTTCCATACAAAAAGGAACGTATTTTCACGGACTCGGATCGGATGAGTACGTAACCGTCGCAGTCGGGGTTCTTCTTCAAAGGGCCTCTGCTAGCGACGCACGGCCAGTATATATCACTCAGGATAGTTTAAACATTTATATTACAATACATATTAATTTAGGTGGTTGTGAAAAAGAAGCTGTGGCTCAACTCTACTTCACTCTGTCTGTACATTCTGTGGAGTAACTTGTACAGTAAAGAGTTATGTACATACCTTTTCTATCTTGCAGTCGTCTTGCTGAGAGATGATGAAGTCCACCTGTAACACAAAAATAAACAATATTAAAAACATCCTACTTTTCAAAAAAAAAATTATAGACTAGCGCAAGCAGACCTGTGGCCCTACCGCAGTTGTTTGACAGCTACAATGTCACGATCGCAATCATCTCTGATTGGTTAATGCTCGCTCACTATTGGCCACAATGCATTGTTGCAACAAGAATCGCACAAATTCAGCCAATCAGAACAATTGAGATTGTAATAATGATTGATGCAGGTTTTAGACAATCGCCCTGCTGGTGGCAAGTGATGATGCATGAGACCGGTACGAAAAAAAAACATTTTTTTTATTCCGCTAATTAAGCCGGCGTGTGTAGACCTCAGCCTTAAAATCTTTTCTTATCGAATGTCTACAGTTTAGAGAGAGATACGGTGAGCAACTTCAGCTTTTATAAAACAGCGAAAGTTTGGCACTCGCTGGCTCTTAGTCCAGTTAGGACTGTGTACTTAGAAACCTACCTGTCAGAATCCAAGTTTGTTCCTGAGTCTTCGTATTTAGGTATTTATATATCTATCAATATACAATGTGTCCAACTGGTTAGTATCTGTGTTTTAGCACGTAACAAATTCGCAAAAGCCCAAAATGTTTAAACACACAAAAAGCTGTCGTTATCGCGAGTGGGGAAAGGGGAGATAGTGGTAGATAACACTGCTTATTGCAGATAACAATAAATTAAGCTTATTGGACAATCGCTTGCAAAAGTTTATTAAGTAGATACCTACTTATTTAGTAATAGCTGGTAGCTAATGCTCGCGACTTCGTCCGCGTGGACTACACATTTCACACTTCTATTTCACCCCCTTAGGGGTTGAATTTTCAAAAGTCCTTTCTTAGCGGATGCCTACGCCATAATAGCTATCTGCATGCCGAATGTCAGCCCGATCGGTCCAGTGGTTTGAGCTGTGCGTTGATAGATCAGTCAGCCAGTCAGTCACCTTCTTCTTTTATATATTTAGATAAAAATAGTTAAAAATATTCAAATAACTTTTTTCTAAGTAATTTTTAGGGTTCCGTACCTCAAAAGGAAAAACGGAACCCTTATAGGATCACTTTGTTGTGTCTGTCTGTCTGTCGGTCTGTCAAGAAACCTACAGGGTACTTCCCGTTGTAGACTCTAGACTCATGAAATTCGGCAGGTAGGTAGGTCTTATAGCAGACATTAGGGGAAAAATCTGAAAACCGTGAATTTGTGGTTACATCACACAAAAAAAATTAAATTGTGGTCATGAACTAAAAATTAGTATTTTCAATTTTCGAAGTAAGATAACTATATCAAGTGGGGCATCATATGAAAGGGCTTCACTTGTGCATTGTAAAACAGTTTTTTTTTCTTATGCATCATAGTTTTTGAATTATCGTGCAAAATGTCGAAAAAATACGACTGTAGTACGGAACCCTCGTTGCGCGAGCCTGACTCGCACTTGGCCGGTTTTTTTTAAATTCCTTTACAATAATGACTACAGTCTCATCTGGTGGTAAGTGATGATACAGCTAAGGTGTTAGCGGGTTAACTTGGAAGGAGTCTGGCGGTTTTTATCACACCCATAGTACTTATTATTCGGTCGGTTTTATTTATATTCGTTGAAAATGTTCATCAAAAAGTCATTAACATGAGGCCATTATACATGACGTCAGTAAAGTGCAGGCAGGTTACATAAGCGCAGGCACTCTCTCAGTCCGTTAGGCACAAGCTCTCGTCTGTTAAAGCGCCAACGTTTATATAAATAACTAGCTTATGTTCGCAACTTCGTCCGCGTGGACTACAAAAATTTCGAACCCCTATTTTACCCCCTTAGAGGTTGAATTTTCAAAAAATCAGTCAGTCTAGATAGACTATCAACGCACAGCTCAAACTACTGAACGGATCGACCTGAAATTCGGCATGCAGATAGCTATTATGACGCAGGCATCCGCTAAGAAAGGATTTTTGAAAAATCATTTTTGAGCGGTTGAATTTGTGTAGTCCACGCGGACTAAGTCGCGGGTAGACAATTTTGTACATGACTATCTTAAAGGTGATAAATTTTTTATCGGGGCTTTAGTTTCGAGGGCGGTGCTTTCATACGATTTCATTTTCGGCGTCAATGTTGGGCGAGTCTTGTACTCGGCACAACCACTTTATTGTACAGTGTAATAGGATAGAACCCTACGTCGACAGGGTTAGGCTAGGAAATCTGTAGATATACAATGAACCAAAAGCTTAACTTGCTACAATCCGCTGAAACAGTCAGAATCTGTATGATGCAACATGCAGCATGCGAAATGCACCGCCCGCCCTTCCACTGCTAAACATGTTGCCTGCTATGACTGCTTTTTCCTGCATGTTTGGCATAGCGGGCGATGCATTTCGCATGCTGCATGTTGCACCATACAGATTCGGACTGTTTCAGCGGATTATAGCAAATTAAGCTTTTGGTTCATTGTATATCATGGACTTCCGCAAAGTAACGCATGCTTCTATACAAAATCTGTAGATTATACTTACGTAGGGATTGAATAAATTTGAAGGTAAATTTTGTAATGTGAAAGTTCAAAATGCGGCAGTTAATATTTGTAATTGTTGGCGCACTTTACGCTCACGCACAGTTATTAGTTGAAACTACAAGTGGCAGCGTTCGAGGAGTTGTAGATAATGCAGATGGTATCGTGCAATATTTTGATGTACCGTACGGAGTGTTCAGCGAAAATCCTCTTCAGGTAAAGCTAGACTAATCCTACTTCCTACTAATATTATAAACGTGAAGGTGTGGATGTTTGTTACTCAATCACGCAAAAACGGCTGAACGGATTTCGATGAAATTTGGAATGGAGATAGATTATACCCTGGATTAACACATAGGCTACTTTTAATTCCCACGGGATTTTAAAAATGTGATTCCACGCGGACGGAGTCGCGTGCATCAGCTAGTATTATTATAAATGCCAGAATACCACTGTCCATGTGTTACTGTAACTTATTCTCATCCAAAATACAAATGATTTGAATAGCTTGCATTAATTACAGGCTTCTATTTTATGTACAAAAATAATTCACCTCTGAATAGTAATTATTGAAAGAAAAGAAGAAAGAAAAGAAGCTTAAATTGTATGTATAGTTCGCGACAGGTCGAGATGGCAGTCGGGGTATGAGACGGAGGGACGCCCCGCACACCCGCCCCGGGTTAGCGCGGATGTGCGGGGTGTCCCCATCCCGGTTGTCATCTCAACCTGTCGCATACTATACTTTCTTAATATTTTGTAAATTAGGAACAAACTCAATTATTTTAATGTCCAATGCTGTACCTATAAATATTTACAGTGATAGTAAATTTATTTTATAGGAGCCTGATAAACCTGTAAAAGCTGAGGATATACTAGAAAAAAAGACACACAATTCCCAGTGTCCTCAATTGAAGAATGGTGCCTATCACGGTGATCCCGATTGCCTCACTTTAAGCGTCTTTAGAGCTTTAGAGCAGGTCAAAACGAGATCAGCATCAGCTGCCGTATTATTCCACATTCATGACAGTTCATTCTCTACCGGAAGCGCCGATCCTCAAGTTTACGGCTCAAAGTATTTGGTCAAAAACGGTATAATCCTAGTTTTACCAAACTACAGACTAGGAGCATTAGGTTTCCTGTGTTTACGGAATGAGACCGCTCCAGGAAACGCCGCTCTCAAGGATTTGACCCTCGCTTTAAAATGGACTGTTGAAAACATAGCCTTATTTGGTGGTGATCCTTCTAACATAGTAGTCAGTGGCTCGGGCGCCGGCGGCGCACTAGTGGAATATTTACTCATGTCCAACATATCCAGAGCGTATATTTCCCGAGCGATCACAGAGAGTGGCTTCAGCCTCTCACCATGGGCGATAGACAGGAACCCAATAGCGACTGCGAGTTCCTTACCGACCGGTATACTAGAGGGTACAATAGATTTGGAAGCATTGGTGAAAAGCTCTGCCGATATTGAGTTTAGACCCTGCATCGAAAAAGAAAGTGGTTTTATAACAGAAAGCCCGTGGCTATTGTTGAAGAGGAATCAAACACAGCTAGCCTACATGGCAGGGACGGCGAACCACGCCGCGTGGGGCGAAGCTCTGCGACAAATAACAACAGAAAACAATTTGTCCGAACTTAACACCAACTTTTCCTTGTCGCTACCAAACGATCTTGTATTTGAAAACAACGAAGAGAAATTGCGAGTGGGAAGGCAAGTGAGATCTTTTTACTTCGGAGAAAGGGATATTACACCAACTGATGTCAATCAGCTTTCCCAATTGCTTACTGACACTGGATATCTAAACCCTGGATTGAGGGGTGCCCGATTGCTGGTAAAGGGAGGAGTCACCGTGTATTTCTATGAGTACTCTTTCAATAATCCGGATTTGAAACTAGCCTTTGATGCATCTACTCGGGGTGACTCTTTAAACTTCGTGTTCAGCAGAAGTGGGGTAACTACCGAAAGTGAAGAACAAATTCAAATGAGAGATACAATGACGAGTTTATGGGTTAGCTTCATTAAGAAGGGGTAAGTTACATTGGAAAGTGGGGATGGGTATTCTGATGGTTAGTCACAATCCGATCAGAGAAATTAGCAGTGTGTATATATTACATGAACCATTTCAAGTTTTATTAGACCCCCTCATAACCTATAGTTCTTGAGTTACCTTAGATTTTCAGACCTTAATGGTCTGAAAAGTGCTATTTTTAGGGTTCCGTAGCCAAATGGCAAAAAACAGATCCCTTATAGATTCGTCATGTTTGTCTGTCTGTCCGTCCGTATGTCAAAAAAGCCACTTTTTTCCTAAACTATAAGAAATATACTGTTGAAACTTGGTAAGTAGATGTATTCTGTGAACCGCATTAAGATTTTCACACAACAATAGAATAGAGTTTAGCGCGAGAGACACTTCCAAAGTGGTAAAATGTGTGTGTGTGTGTGTGTGTGTGTGTGTGTGTGTGTGTGTGTGTGTGTGTGTGTGTGTGTGTGTGTCCCTGTAACTTCTAATATAAGAGAATGATAAAACTAAAAAAATATATATATTATGTACATTACCATGCAAACTTCCACCGAAAATTGGTTTGAACGAGAGATAGTAACACTCACTTTTTGGTCATCAAAAACCAAACAGGTGACGAAGTTTGAAATTTGATATTGTGGTACGTAATTAGGCGTAGGCAAAGGAAAAATCTGTAATTTGTGAGACAAAGTTACTGGTGCGGCTCGCTTACAACACCAAGTATGAAATCTAGATGCACATTATAACTTTGTATAAAAAAACTAGCTAACAATAAATTATTTCATACAGGAAGCCTTCAGTAGCAGAAGGTATCTCGTGGATACAGATGCGGGATGTTGCCCCAGCTGAAGAGGACTGGCTCTCGATAGGTTCTACAGTCCAGATGCAGAAGGGTCTACACGTCAATCGCTTACGAGTCTGGCAGGAGATCTACGACAACTACTTCATAGACAATAGCCCGGGATTCGTTCACAAACCGTCTGTCTACATTCTAGTAAGCGGTCTATCAATCTTAGTACGATTTGGCGTTGTAAGAGGATGATTTGAATTTATTTTAGACCTACAGACTAAAGTAAAAGATAAACGAAGAACGGCGTTAAAAAAGCTTTTTTAGTATGACTGTAGTCAAGCGCATGGAATAAAAAAAAGTGTTGCGATCTCTTTCACGTGCACGACAGCCCACAGGTGAAGACGACGAAGAGAACAACGCAAGTACCTGCTACTGAAATGAACTATGTGGATCTTAAGGTGCAGATAAACTTGTGCATTCACTTGTAATGAGCATTCGTGCGAATGTTAAATCACAGAAAAATACGAGAACATTTTAGCGAGCATTCTTTTGAGCGTTCTGGCGAGCATTCTAGTGAGCACACGCGATCGTCAAGTCTGACATCTTCATGAAGAATAGACGAGCATTCGCTAGAACGCTCAAGATGATCGTAGCAATATTCTGGAACGTTCTTTGTCTATCTGTTTTCGTTAGTCTGTATTCTAGACATGGATCATACGACTAAGCATATTTTTTATAATGGAAATACATTAATTATTATTTTAAAGATTAATTTACTTATTAACATAAATGTCTATGTAGTTAAGTTAAAGTAGTCCATATTTACTAAGCCGTGTACATATTTATTAGTTAATTCGTTGATAACTAAATACTTACGAATAATATTGTTGTGAGTGGTATGTTTTAAATAAATAAAGTTATACTATTACTTACTTTATTAAAGAAAATATTTATGAAGCATTATAAATTCTATTTTAGTCCACTTCTATGGTAAAACACAAATAAATGAACTAGCTTAAGCCCGCGACTTCGTCCTTATGGACTACACAAATTTCAAACCCCTTATTTACATCTTTAGGGATGTAATTTTCAAAAAACCTGTCTTAGCGGATGTCTACGTCATGCCAAATTTCAGCCCGATCCGTCCAGTAGTTTGAGCTGTGCGTTGATAGATCAGTCAGTCCGTCAGTTAGCCGCTTCGTAGGCCCGGCCTGACTTTTTCACGCTATACTTTGCGGGTTTTGAAAAATACTAAATCACTAGAACTCCAAATTGGGGCAAATGGTTAATAACACGGAACAGAAAAAGTTAATAGTATTGGAATGTGTTTAGGTAGTATAAAAATAACACTAAGTTTTTGTTAGTGTTCTGTATAGATACGCATCGCGTCCCGCGTTCCGCGTTCATGACGCGCAGTGTGGCCGTAGCTTAAACCTTTTAACTATACGTATATTCAAAACATACATTGTATAGCAGAGGGAAGTTTACATTAACTAATATTATATTGTTTTGATAACTCTACGTTCGTGAATGATACCGTCAATTGTGGAATTCAGTTACTCACCTGAACTTTCACTGAAATAGCACTGCCGATGAGTCTGTCTGGTTTTACGCAATAATCACTTTACACTGAACACTAAAAAGTTTTTTTAAAAAGAGCTTCGTCATACAGGATGAGTTTTTAACGGAGTTTGTAATTATTTGTTTAAAAATTTAAAGTATTCATAACGCAATATCCATGTTGTTATTTTTTTTTAAATTAAGTAAATACTGGGCTTTTTCCATTTATAATCATCAAATAAACTACATTTCATTGCGATAAGTATAATAAAATAATTCTTTTTTTTATACTTAGATTGTGTACAAAACTTAGAATATGTAAAATCTGTTTAACATAAAATCCAAAGTAAGTTACAACCTAAAAGATTACAACCGTAAATTTATTTCATACTAAATTGGAAAAACTGAATACAATACAATTACAAATTCTTACAAAAAAAAAAACTTGTTTTAATACCCATTCTGTATACTTAACTCGTAATTTTCGTGAATTGGTGATAAAAGAGCACTGATAAAAAATAAAGAAAATGTTGGATCGGCTAAGGCTTGTATTGTGTTTATTCCACTTGTTGGCACACTCGGCCTGCGGGGCCGGCAGCCCCCCGGCGCGGCATCGCCTCGCGGGTACGACGCAGGGTGCAGTCAGGGGGTACTACGCGCCCCGCCCTCCGCACTATGCCTACCGCGGGGTGCCCTACGCCCGCCCGCCCACCGCGTACGACAGGTTTAAGGTCAGTACCCGTAGTACAAGATTTTACGTCTCACCAAACCAAACCAAATTCGATAGTCGAAATACTTCCGCGTTACAGTAAACTGGATCTTAAATGCCTTGTTTTAAAGCTCAAGTTTGTCTACACTTCTACAGCCAGCGCTCCAAGCGGAAACATTGCGAAATTAAAATCAGTGGCATTGAATATTTGACTTCAATTCAAGGCTGTTTAGGTCCATTTTACTGTAACGCGGAACTATTTCGACTCTCGAATTTGGTTTCGTTTGGTGAGACGTAAAATCTTGTACTACGGGTGCAGTTTATGTAACAAACACTACTCTAGCTATACCGAGAAATACGATAGAAAAACGCAACTTTTAAGCGTCATATATCCGTAACTAGCTTATGCTCGCGACTTTGTTTGCGTGGACTACAGACTACAAACTCCTATTGTGACCCTAGGGGTTGAATTTTCAAAAATCCTTTCTTAGCGGATGCCTACGTTGTAATATCGATCTGCATGCCAAATTTCAGCCCGATCCGTCCAGTAGTTTGAGCTGTGCGTTGATAGGTCAGTCAGTGAGTCAGTCAGTCACCTTTTCCTTTTTAACCGACTTCAAAAAAAGGAGGAGGTTCTCAATTCGTCGGAATCTTGTTTTTTTTTATTTTTTTTTATGTATGTTCCCCGATTACTCAAAGACGCCTGGACCGATTTTGAAAATTCTTTTTTTTGTATATTTAGATATCATAGTTAGCCGAACACAAGATATACCGATACATAAGCTATACTGAGTTTCGTCTGTCTGTCTGTCTGTTAGATTTTCACGGCCCATCAGTTTAGCGGATTTTGACGAAAAATACAGAAATAGCAATCTACTTTTTACCCGACTGTGGCGAAGCCCAGAGGAGGGTTATGTGTTTGATCTGTATAAGTATGTCCTTTCCTTTTTTATATCCACTCGTAGCTACACAACGGCTAAACTGATTTTGATAAATGATACGTCATTACTCATTAGATTCGTCTTGATGGCGCAAGTGTCACTGAGCACATAAATTTCTTAAAAAAATCTCGAGTGGGCCGATTTTATGCGCTAATGTGCGGGCCGAAAAAGATACAGTGCAAATCGCAGTCGGGAGTTTTTTGAAAACTTTTTAAGTTTTTAAATTAAGTACCTACTTGTTATTCCGGAAATTCAAATATTTTCCACGGGATTTTTAAAAACCTAAGTCCACGCGGTCAAATATTAGAATATACAAATCAGTACCCTTATTATAAATACGAAAGTGTATTTGTTTGTTGGTTTATTGGTTTGTCCTTCAATCGCGTCGCAACGGTGCAACGGATTGACGTGATTTTTTGCATGGGTATAGTTAAAGACCTGTAGGGCGATTGTCTAAAACCTGCATCAATCATTATTACAATCTCAATTGTTCTGATTGGCTGAATATGTGCGATTCTTCTTGCAACAATGCATTGTAGCCAATAGTGAGCGAGCATTAACCAATCAGAGATGATTGCGATCGTGACATTGTAGCTGTCAAACAACCGCGGTAGGGCCACTGGAGAGTGACAAAGGCTACTTTTTATCCCGGAGAATCAAAGAGATCCCCCAGGAGTTTGAAGACCTAAATCCATGCGAACGAAGTCGCGGGCCTACCTATATTCCTACCTAAGTACCTATATTCATGGAGAGCAATATCCTATGATTGGAGTGACCATAAAACGCCCGGCCGGTCCCGGCTGGTCGCGTGACGCAAGTGAGAACGTTAATTAATTGCAAATGTTTGCTTTGACCTCACCACAGTTACATTGTGTCACATAATAGAGGTACTTTTTTCACAAAATACGATCGACTTACGCTCATAGCCTTGCCAATGCATTCTAAAGACGACATAGTCGACGCATTATAAACTGAGTCGTCGAGTTATATGTCTATGCGTCGACTATAATAGGTGAAGAATTACATTTACATAGACCTCTTTCTTTTGAAAGAAAGAAGAAAGAAAAATGTTTGTTTGAGGCATTATAAAGAATCAGTTTATATATGTATATCATATATGGGTACAGGCGCCAGAGCCGCCGCCTCCATGGAGCGGCATCTTCGAGGCGAGTCACCGCGTCAAGTGCCCTCAGCCCGATGGCTCCGGCGAGGAGAACTGCCTGGTGGTCAACGTGTTCACTCCGGAGCACGCCGCGTCGCAGCCCGTCATTGTACACTTCCATGCTGGAGGATTTCAACAGGGGTAGGATTTAAGAAGAAAGGATCATTTTGGCTCCCTTTTTAGGGTTCCGTACCTCAAAAGGAAAAAGGAATCGTTATGGTATCACTTCGTTGTCTGTCTGTCTGTATGTCTGTCTGTCTGTCAAGAAACCTACAGGGTACTTCCCGTTGACCTGGAATCATGAAATTTGGCAGGTAGGTAGATCTTATAGCTGACATTTGGGGAAAAATCTGAAAACCGTGAATTTAGGGTTAGATCACACAAAAAAAATTAAATTGTGGTCATGAACTAATAATTAGTATTTTCAACGTGAGATAACTATATCAAGTGGGGTATCATGTGAAAGGTCTTTACCTATACATTCTAAAACAGATTTTTATTTATTTTTATGCATCATAGTTTTTTAATTATCGTGCAAAATGTCGAAAAAATACGACTGTAGTACGGAATCCTCATTGCGCGAGCCTGACTCGCACTTGGCCGGTTTTAAGAGTTCCTGCTTCCTACCTCAAAAGGAAAAACGGAACCCTTATAGGATCACTTTGGTGTATGTCTGTCTGTCTGTCGAGAAACCTACAGGGTACTTCCCGTTGACCTAGAATCATGAAATTTGGCAGGTAGGTAGGTCTTATAGCAGTCATTAGGGGAAAAATCTGAAAACCGTGAATTTGTGGTTACTTCAGACAAAAAAAAATTAAATTGTGTACATGAATAAATATTGCTATTTTCGACTTACAAAGTAAGATTGCTATACCAAGTGGGGTATCATATGAAAGGGCTTTACCTGCACATTCTAAAACAGATTTTTATTTATTTTTAGGCATAATATTTTTGGATTTATTGTGCAAAATGTCGATAAAATATTATGATTGTAGTACGGAGCCCTCAGTGCGCGACACTGACTCGCACTTGGCCGGTTTTTATAGTATGTTCTTGATCTACACATGACCAATTTTATATTTCAGCATCAAACATATAGGCTGCATCATTAGTTGCTAGCAGGTCTGATTGCAGCCAAGCGTTTAGCTATATTAAAAAATCAACTAATTTTCAGATGGGGTCTTCATAACGGTCCTAAAAGACTGCTCGAACAAGGCTTCGTATTTGTAACTTTTAACTACCGGCTTACAGTACTGGGATTCCTATGCCTTGGCTCGCCGGACGTACCGGGCAACGCTGGTCTTAAAGACCAAGTGGCAGCATTGTACTGGGTCAACAGAAATATTGAGCAGTTTGGAGGTAACCCGGCAGATGTCACTGCTTATGGCACAGGTACAACCTTTTAAAAGAATACCTATAGTATGCGAGTTGCGACAGGTCGAGATGGTAATCGGGGAGGTAATATTCCGCACACCCGCACAGCCCCCGCGCTAACCCGGTGCGGGCGAGCGTGTATGAAATGCGGGTGTGCGGGGCGTCCTCCCGCCTGTACTTCCTTAGATGTTTACTTTTTCTAATTTCACAATCACTACCTATATTATGAATGCGAAAGTGTGTTTGTTTGTTGGTTTATTGGTTTGTCCATCAATCACGTCGCAACGGAGCAACGAATCGACGTGATGTTTTGCTTGGTTATAGTTAAAGACGGAGAGTGACATAGGCTACTTTTTATCTCAGAAAATTAAGGAGTTCCCACGGGATTTTTAAAAACCTAAATCCACGCGGACTAAGTCGCGGGCATCATCTAGTTAGGTATTATCAACACTTCACTTTCACTTTCACTACTATAAAAATACTTAAACCAAGGGGAAGAAGGGAATTGTTCCACAATTTGTATGTGTGTGGAAAGAAAGATCTGGCACAATGGACTCAACATAGATCAGGTACAAAGGTGATGAAGGTGAAAGCTTTCAGTGGTTTGCACTTTGCAGTGCGGCAATAGGAAAGGAGGGTGGAATGGAAACTTCTCAGAACACTCTTCATTATAAAGGCAATTTTATTTTAAAGAATACTAGCCAATGATGACTAGTATTTCCCCTTTCCCCTCCAACTAAACGTCAAGCTTGTGCTAGGAGTAGATACAACAATAGTGCAACGGGTGGGGTTTGAACGGGCGACCTTTCGGTTTTCAGTTCGCTCCTCTAGCCGCTGAAAACTTGTCTTGTTAAATCTTGGTTGTAGAGTTGAAATGGTTATTCACGTATAATCTTGCAGTCTGTGTTGATATTGGTCTCTTGTAGGGACTTCCACACACCACGGTCTTGAATCCAGCGGCTCCCTGCGAGTCGTCTGATGTCGAACATCCACCTAGTGAGGGGGGGTGGAGGGTCTTCCAACACTGCGTTTTCCGGTGCGAGGTCGCCATTCTAGCGACTTAGGACCCCAACGTTCGGTTTTACGAACTATATGTGCCCTGCCCATTGCCACTTCAGCTTCGCAACCTGTTGAGCTATGTCGGTCAATAACTGATGAATTTGAATTTACAGGATCTGGAGCAGCCTCCATAGAGCTGTTATTATTTTCTGGATTAACTAAAGACCTTTTCCACAAAGTGATACTGGAATCAGGCTCTGCATTATCCCCATCAGCTATTTCACATGAACCAGTATTAAATGCTTTTAACCTGGCAAAACATTTGGGCTACAAAGATGATCCAGAACGTGAGCTTATACAAGAGTTTTTCTACAAAGTTTCATATAAAAAAATTGTGAATATAACTACAAATTTCCTGCCATGTATTGAGACTGAATATTCTTTGAACAGTTTATTAGATAAAGATCCGAGAGAATATTTGAAAAGTGGCAAATATCAGAAAGTTCCAATGATGGTTATTTATACAAACGCAGAAGAAATTTCAGTAATTACAGGTAATATTGACAGATTTAATGTTATACCAGAATATTTTGACAGTTTACTCCCAAACAACTTAATATTTGACAGTGAAAAGGTGAGACATAAAGTTGCATCTGTAGTTAAGGAGTTTTATTTCGATGACCTTGGGTTAACAGAAAGTGTACTTCAAAGTTATGTTGGATATGTTAACGATATACTTATGGAGTATCCAGTCATAAAGTCAGCTGCAAACCATGCAAATAATAAAAACCTAGTATTTCTAATAAAGATTTTATATAAAGGAAGGCAGAGTAACAATAAATGTGCCAATATTCCGGGTGCAGGTTTCGGAGATGTGTTTAAGTATGTTGTTGCTAATCAGTTGGAAGATTATGATGAAATTATTGCAGAAAGATTGATTACTATGTGGAGTAATTTTATAAAACTGGGGTGAGTAATTTTTCTTCTCTTTATGTTTACTTAAGTATCAAAACACTTTCAATATTTCTAACTTGCAACTCTTGGTACGTTAAAATGTCACATAAGTAAATATATAGATAGAGACAACACACTGTCTCTAGGAGGTTGGAGGCGGACAATAGAACCACATTATTGTGTTCAACATTTACAATGTAAACAATATTAGACACAATATAGCCCAATTCTTATTTGCAATACACACACATCGCCAGCGCATTCGAAATTCGAAAATACTTATTCTATGCAGAACAACAGACAACTTAAGGCTTGTTAGCTGATATGAAAAAAAAAATTACATCTAACAATAATCTCAAACAAACATCTTTGCCCATCTACCCTCTGGTAGACACAGTGCCTTAGGTCTTATTATATCTTATAGGTTATCACATGTCAAAACTCTACTATGAGTTTGGAAAGAAAATTTTACTGAGAAGAGAACAATATGAATTAATCAGATTTAACCTACAAGTGACGTGATCACTTCACTTGTAGGTAATATATTTTTGCAAATCATTCGGCCACTAAGAAAATTATTATTTTCCAGAGACCCAACACCACTCACCAGTCTCCTAATACCTGAAGTGTGGCAGCCGTTGGTACCTCGAGTGGTTGACAGCAAGATCATTCTGCACAACATCCCTTGCTTGATGTTTGGACAAACTATGACCAACGGGCTACTTTCCAGCCAAAAGTTTATGTTTTGGGATCGAATTTATGACAAGTTTTACATAAATTCATCATAGTAAGTAAAGTGACTAAATACACGCTACTACTAGTTAGTAGTAGAACTAGGTACTCAGTTCATACAGAACCACATTAGTACAAAGCCAAAAACATAAGACACAAACTAATTAAGGAATATTAAGTAGCAATTAAGTTGGGAGTGTGGGTTTTTGACGTCTTGTGATAAATATGCGAGTCTCGCGTGTATTATGTCATGTCGATCGAATGTTCTTTAACTAAAGCGGATCTTTAAAAATCGCAAGAACTCGACCAGTAAAAGTCATCACAGCTTCAAATCTAGCAACTTAAATGATAAAGGAGGAGTTTAAATGTGATTCGTACTCAATAAATGTGTTCAATATCATAAGAAATACTGTAAATGACGTCCTCAAAACAAATACCGTTACCTTTGCGATCACAGCTCGGATTTCGGAGGCGAGGGGAAAACCACGAAATATTCACTCACAAGACTAACGCATAGTTCACTGAGCACTTTTTTGGCAAATATTCACTTATTCGTTATTAGATTTAAGTAATAAAATCAACAAGTAAAGTTATAGGATAAAAGGATGAACCACCCGTCACATTTCACTCCATTGACATTTGGTATGACAATTGACAGATGACGTTAGTCGTAAGATAAGAAACTCGTTCAGGAATCACTATTATAATTTTTCGACGAATTATAATAATAAATTCTAATATTTTAACCAACCGCAAATTGCTAATGCGCGTGGCCGCCATGTTAGTGACGTCAGCACTAGACTGAAGTTTCGAGCTTATGGTATATTTTTATTTCGGCTGATGTCAAAATGACGTCTTTTCGATGTTAATGAGACATGGTTCCAGCCAATAGCAATTTGCGGGACTTGTAAAATAATTTTTTTGTATTTTCCCAAATATTTTTAGGAATATTTAAATCCCAGATAGTCAATCTAGTGATTAGACAAAGACCGGTATCCGATACAAAGTTATTCAGTTCAGCCGCCATCGACCCTCTTAGGTACAGTACGCGGCAGAAAATAATGTATAAGTCCCGCAAATTGCTATTGCGCTGGAAGTCTGGAACCATGTCTCATTAACATCGAAATGGCGTCATTTTGACGTCTGCCAAAATAAAAATATAGGTACCATCAGCTCGAAACTTCAGTCTAGTGCTGACGTCACTAATGTGGCAGCCACGCGTTTTAGCAATTTGCGAGACTTATACATCGACCTTTATGACACTTCGATTTTATAGAGTGTTGTGCGCGTTGTGTCATGGTTGTGTCCAGTATATATAATGTACTCTGTGGTTGTGTCTGTCACTCATACTTATGTGACATTTTGTCGGTCTCAACGACAGAGACAACGCTCTACGAAACCGCTATCTCTTTCAAAAGGTCGATGTACAATATTTCCTGCCGGGTACTGTACTACATAGGTAGTAGCAGTGGCGTGCAATTCATAGAGGCATAAAAGTACTGCTTACCCTAGTTGAAATGACCAGAGCCCATTTTCTTTATGACCTGCCATTCAATAGGTCTATATAAGGTGTATCAGGCCTATCTTACTAATGCTTACCCTGGCTTCGAACTCTGTGCACGCCACTGGGTAGTAGGTACCTAAACTTTTGTGTGTGACACGCATGCATGACTACATCATAGATACTGTACTGATGAGTGAATAGTAATGAGCACCAAGAAGTAAACCAACTGATGATTGACTGGCGTCTGGCGATTGGCGCGGCGGTATTTACGCACCTTTAGGCTCTGCTTTAGGTAAAACGACACCTGCGAGATTGCTTCAAAACACGGCTTTCCGTTACCATTTTATAGAATTCTAGACGTCGCGTCGTTGGCTTTTTCTATAATAAAAATATAATAAGCCAATTTTGATAAAACACAACATAAATAAAAATACAAAAATGAAATAATATCAATTTTATTATTTCTACATAGGTACCTACTTAAATTATGTACCTAATACAAAAGAATAATAATACTATTTTATAAAAATACCAAACATTTTATTATCTTATACAGTTAAAATCGAACTTTAATATCACAAGTTTCTTAGAGCGAGAAATAGTTATGAAATAGATAGGTAGGTACGTTTTTAAAATAGTTAGGTAAATGAAATGGTAAGTTCATTTCATGTTTTCATAAAACAGGCATTTTCGCAAACAGCAAGATTAAAATAGACTGTAGATAGATGCTTTAAAACGGTACGTAAAGTTAATACGTTTTCTTGTGTTTTATCAAAAAAAAAATTAATGGTAAATAACTTAATTAGATTATCTAGAAATGTTATATTTTAAAGGAAAAATCATGGAAACGTAAGTGTAGACAAAGCCTTATAGTATTACAAACACGAAAATATGTGTAGCGCCATCTATTAACGGTTAGAATAACTAGCTGAAGATTTACTTTGTAAGCAATAAACATAGGATGTTTAAATACTACAGCTATTCACCACTAGATGGCATTAATAGAACTTTTGCTCGTTTTATGTTAATAAAATTAATTATAGGTATAGAAAAATAGCTAGTTCTTGAATTAATTGATACTGTACTAATTGCAATTGGCAATGCATTGTCCTTTTGTACTAAATAAGTCCTTAAATAAAAAAAATGTTGCTGGGTGTGCGCGTTTTCTTATCGTGTAAAAAAGTAAGTAGGCAAGTAGTTTAATTATTTCATTGCCTAAGTAGTCCTTACCTACTGCCTCGTACAATTCCCATGTCACAATTCCGGGAAAAATAGCACGATGAATTTGTGCAGTGCGGACTTACCCTTAGATTTTTTCATCAAAAAAAGCTAAAAGGCCGGCAACGCATCGGCGGCTCCTCTGGTGCTGCAAATGTTCATGGGCGGCGGTAATCACTTAACATCAGGTGACCCGCCTGCTCGTTTGCTCGCTATATCTATTTAAAAAAAAAAGCTTGACGTAAGGAATGTATTTTTCAGTCAGTTCCTAACTTATTTTTTTGTAAGTCATGATTAAAACAAATAGCGCGCGTCTTGTACGGCAAAATGTTTGGTCTAATGGGTATAGCGCTGAGCCCTGCTTTTTCGTTTTTTAAGGCCTAGCAACTTTACTTACTCTATGCTAAAGTGCACTTCGCATGAACCTACGAAATAATCGAATCGCAGTGCGTGTCTAGTTTTAGGGTAAGCCCGCACTGCAAAATCACACCGCACGATTTTTTTGTAGGTTTCCGTGACACATGGAAATTGAATGAAGCCGCACACTCTCACGAAAAAAGTTTGAATAGCTTCATATAATTTCCTTTTCATAGATTTCTGCGGGAAAAGTCGTAAAACACTTCGTAATGCGAGCTTACCCTTAAGTCTTAATCGAAACGAATGCTGCAAGTTCCACCTTACGCAACTAACACAACTGAGATCTAAGTATAGACCGCACTTTGTCTTTGCTCAGACATAGGGCACAGCTAAAACGAGACAGCATTATATCGCTGGCATAAATCTGTCTTGTTTACGTCTGAGTAAAGTCAAAGTCAAAAATCTCAGCTTAGCACGCGAAAGTACCTACATGACAGGTCGAGGTGGGTATGAATGAATCGGGGCATGTGAGGTAGGGGACCCGCACACCCGCACGCCACCCGTGCTGGCCCGCACCGAGTTAGCGAGGGGATTGTGCGGGTGTGCGGGGCGTTCCCTCTCCGATGGGCACCTCGGCCTGTCGCGGGCGATATATTATGTTAACAATGAAGTCCGTCATTGACAATGCTCGTTGGTGTCGACCACGCTGCTCTTCTTCCAGCCGAAGCAGAAGTAGCCCACGCCCAGGCCCAGCACCAGCGCGAGGCACAGCCACACGTTGTACGTCATGAACACCAGCATCAGCACGTACGACACCGTGGCCTGGACCACGTGCAGGCACGTCTGCACCACGTGCGCTGACGAGAACATCGAGTACCTGCCAATTGACAACAGTCAAAGTCAAAATCAAAGTCAAATTATTTATACAGAATAGGTTACATGTTACTCTTACTGATAGTCAAAATTGTCAGGTCTAGGTCTCTTTTAGGGACTTCCACACGCCACGGTCTTGCGCCGCTTGAATCCAGCGGCTCCCTACAACCTACAACTCGTCTGATGTCGTCCGTCCCTAGTGGGGGTAGTTATTAATTACGTTAACTTAAAACTAAAGCTACGAGGATTCCAAACGCGCCCAAGTCTGAGAAGAGCCCACAACAAACTCAGCCAAGTATTCAGAAAAGAGTGTTGGCAGAGGTAGATTATCCCAAAGGCAAACTAGGCACGTGCCTAGGGGCGCGGGGTTACGAAGGGGCGCGTGCGATCATGTAGAGTTCCATTACCTACCTAATTATCCCTACTAAGTAACATTGGAGTGACTGAAACTGCCTCTTCTTGAATATAGCAAAGTATCATGATGTGATGTTCTTCACTCGCTCAAATAGGTAAACAGTATACCTAATCACCAACTACTAGTTATGCAATGAGACGATTCCTCGTTCTTTTAAAATTCATCATCATCATCATCAGCCTGTGGACGTCCACTGTTGGACATAGGCCTTCCTTAAAGAGCGCCACCACACCTGGTCCTCAGTCTTCTCACCAACTAGGTGGTCCGACCAGCTAAATAAATAAATAAATAAATAAAATCTTTTTATTGAAAGCATCTATGGCTCAATTGGTTAGTAGACAGACTTACTTAAAAACTAAAGTTAGTAACTAATAATACAATTGTGGGAAAAAGACAGTTTTTTATTTTAATTTTATTATTTACATTTACAAATGTGGCCTCACCAACACTTGAACAAAGTGTTCAAGCATTGGTGAGTCCATTTTGCTCGCAAACATGCTCAGGATGCAGTTGGTACTTGAGCGCAGCCTTGTCAGCAGTGATGATGACTTCTTCCGCATTACTGCAAAGGAGTCTAGCAGGTGTGGACTTTATCACATAGTGAAAATGGCCACCAACAGAAGCCGGTGGAAACAGATAATCCATTCGAGGGCAGTTTGCCAGGACCACGATCTTCAGCAATGAAGGAACGACCGGAGAGAGAGAGAGGGTATTGGCAGACTGGTCGTGGCATTTCAGCTGTGGCTCACTTCACAATTCATCTCAAGCAAGACTTACTTAACAACAGCAGGTCCTGCGCAGCTCCCCCGGGCCCCACACTCGCTCTTGGCAATGTTGACCTGCGAGTCCCCAGTGGGGGTCACAGCGTTAGCATGCAACGCTTCACGGTAGTACTTGAAGCCTTCGTACAGCACACTGGCGAGGAAGATGGCCACCGCGGAACCGAACAGCTCCAGGGCGTTGGTCGTCTCCCAACCTCTGAACAGGATCTCTTGCTCAACGCCTGCGTGGAACTGGAAGAAAATACCGAGTTGACAAAATATGTCTTGAACAGTAGGTCGATTCCATAAAACCTGCATCAATCATTATTAAAATCGCAATTGTTGTGATTGGCTGAATTTATGGTTCTCTTGTTGCAACAATGCATTATAGCCAATGGTTGCCAATTATAGCCAAGCATGATTGCGATCGTAATTCGTACCATTGTTGCTGTCATTTTGTCCGAAATCGAGCTGTTAGATTGCGAAAAATGACAGCTACACTACAATGTCCCGTGGCTCGATTGCGGTAGTATGACAGCTACAAGGTCCCGATCGCAATCACCTCTGATTGGTTGATGCTCGCTTACTATTGGCTATAGCCTATAATGTATTGTTGCAACAAGACTACCATAAATTCAGCCAACCACATCGATTGCGATTGATAATTATTGTAATATTGATTGATGCAGTTTTTCTGCAATTGCTACTAAGTGTTTATAGAGGCATAAATGTATACAAATATTCATGTGCAGACTTTCTTTATCTATTGGCAAAATGCACATCCGGCTCAGCAATCATAAATTCACCTAATCACAATAATAATTAAGATCATAACAAGATAATCAGTTAATCATATAATTTTTGCAATCGATCTGCAGATAAAAACATAAACTGACTGAAAGACATCAACGTACAAACTAAGTAGGTAGTTACTGGGTCTAAAAACTTGTGCGTTGGTTTTCTTTATGACGTAGACTTCCACTAAAAAGATTTTTTTATAAACTCCACCCGAGCAAAGCTCAACTTATATTAATAAGACTGTTGCTCGCCATTTTTATAAAAAAAACTTATAAGATTCCGATCTTATGGTGATAACATTTCTGGTTTTATGTGGTCAAGCAGGCTGGAATTTGTAACCACACAGTCCTTGCCGGTATGGGCTCTTCACTCCAGAACACGTCTGCCCCAGTGGCCATCAGTGGGCCACGGCTTTGGCACAGAATTGGCTGTGGACATCATTAATATAAGAACACTAGCTATTACATTTAACCCACTTAGGGGTGAAATTTTGAAAAATCCTTTCGTAGTGGATACCTACTACAAAGACAAAGAACACATCGTCCAAATTTCATGTCTCTAGGACCAGCGGTTTAGGCTGTGCGTTAATATAATGTCAGTCAGTCAATCAGTCAGTCAGGACTTAGAATTTTATATAGGTATGTATAGATCAAGGGCACTGTATGTATTTACGTTGCGCTACACATGTCTGATAAGTGATAACCCAGTTTAGGAACTGAAGTTTCGTTTTCTATACCTACTAACTAGCTATACATTCATAAATAGATAATGATAGGTATGGCTAATTAGTATCAGTAGAGTTGTTGTCGTACGGCATGTAGCGGTGACAGATAACATCGTTATCTGTCGCCGCAAGCTGACCACGGCTTCGAACGTACAGTTTCCCACAGTAGCCGACTACTGGAACTACTGATATTTCAGTTACGTTGTCTACGAATGTCTTTTTAGGGTTCCGTACCTCAAAAGAAAAAACGGAACCTTTATAGGGTTAAAATAAAATTAAAAATATTTTTTTAAATTAAAATTGAGATTGGCTGGCGTGGTGGGCGCAATCCTCTCGGGAGGAGATTGATATAAAGAGAACTGACCACCATGGCGTGTCCGTGTCCTCCGCAGCTGTGCGCGTCGCCGTGGTCGCCGTGGTCGTGGTCGGCGTGGTCGTGCGCTGCCATCATGTCGTTGTGGTTCATTTTCTGAAAAACAGACGAATTCTATGTTAGACCTAGAGACGTAATTATCATCATAGTTAATACGGTTATCAACGTAAGGGGCCTTCCAAAATACTAGGTATGTATTGTGAAAGAGCCCTAACGTATGGTAAATCCCTTGCAGGCACGCGACAGGCCGAGATGGCAATCGGGAAGGGAACACCCCGCACACTCCCACAGTCCCCGCACTAACCCGATGCGGGCGAGCCTGCCTCATACCCCGATTGCCATCTCAATCTGTGCGCTCGCTTTACCTACGCTCCTTATCAGAAACAGGTAGTTTCTATCAAAAATTCGTTGTTCGTTGTCAAATATCAGTAGTAGATATATACTGATAGGTAGGATAGGTAGGTAGATACTGATACATATATACGTACTTAGTTTAATTAGATAATTAAATAATAATGTCGACTCTCGGATACTGTCAAAGGGAGCAGAGTACGAAAACAACGGAAAGAGTTTTTAACAATTTTGTTCATTTACCGCAGTCCCCGTTGAAGGGGAATTGATGACGGGGACAACGGGATAAGTTTTTAATAATTTTATTCAAATCCCGATGTCCCCGTTAAACGGAAATGACAACGGGGACAACGGGATAAGTTTTTAATAATTTTATTCAAATCCCGATGCCCCCGTTAACGGGGATACGGCTAACGGGGACAACGGGACTACATGATAATAAGGTGTGATGTAATGTTTAAATGACTATTAAAACTCGCCAAATTACAAATTAATTAAAAAAGGCTAGCAGTAAGTTAAAAAAAAGTTATAAATGTAGTCAATCGGCGAAGCTTACAATCTTTCACTTCCTTGATATAGAACTTGGCTCCTTTTTCACATTTATGTTGTTGTTGGGATAAAGATAAACATTTAACAATAGTTTTGTAGATAACAATTTTTGACTGTAAATTATGTTCAAAGCAAAAGAGACCGTGTTCCTGTAGTTTAAGAGATCTTTTAGAGCAACATCCGCCGGTTGCGCTGGCTTTCACTGCGCAGTGCGCTTGCGCAACGCAACTGTCAATGCACCAACAGTTGCACAGCGCGGGATTTCCTAGATTTACTTGCGAAATCCTATACTTATCTAAATTTGTAGTTAGGTTTTAGTAAAGGGGAAACAATTATCAGAAAATAGGCAGGTATAGTACGTGACAGGTAGAGATGGCAATCTGAGTATGAGGTGGGGCCGGGTCCCGCACCGGGTTAGCGCGGGGGTTGCGTGGGTGTGCGGGGCGTCCCCACCCCGATTGCGATCTCGGCCTGTCGCGTAGATACAGTACGTGGCCGAAAGTAATATACACCGGTCTTTAGAATGACATTTCGGCTTTGTATAGCGGTGTCTCTGATTCTCATACCTATATGATGTTTGGTCGATCTCAGCGACCGAGACGTGCTCTACAAATCTGCTATCTCCTTCTAAAGGTCGATGTACATTACTTTCGGCCGCGTACTGTACTATAGGTTAGGTACACCATCCATGTTCATTTTGCAGGGCATCGTTACTCTAGAAATAACACAACTCTCAGATAGGTGATGGTACCTACTACGTACTACCTCTACCTACCGTGTGCTACCGTCGCGTCGGTAACCGGTAGTTACGCATCTCTGCAATGCTCAAGGTGAACCGGATCAACACTTGATTGTGTACTTGAGAAAAAACTGTTGAAAGTGAATGTTCACTATTCTGTTATTGTTGATCATAAGCACAACATACCTACTTAGAATTAGCATACTGTATCTACCTATGAACAGAAATAAATACGCGATCAAAACAGTCACTAAATGATCAACCCATCGATCGCCCAGGCTCAATAAGTCAGTACGGGTCTCCTCTCAGAGTTAGATAAGGGATTTCGCCATAGTCTTCCACGCTCGCCAAGTGCGGATTCCATCAACGTAACACAACTAACCTAACCCTACCTATGGTCGCCTCCAACCACCCCTCACAGCGACCCCTCACCTCACTCTAAACTAGCTAGCCTGAGCTAAACACTACATCGCGTGATTAGGGCGCAATTGCCATTGGAACCTCTCAATCAAATCACGACCTATTCCGTTATCTAATCATCTCAAGGTAATCAATCACAACTTCATGAACGCTCTTAAAAGGATCATTGCATTGACTCTCTTATGATCTAAACCAGATCTTATAATTGACTTCTCATTACTTTCTGCAGACTTCACACACCTCTGAAAACATTATGGAGACATGCAGGTTACCTCACGATGTTTTCTTTCACCGTTATAGCAAGTGATATTTAACTACTTAAAACCATCGATGTATACTTAAAACACACATAGCTCTGAAAAGTTAGAGGTGCGTGCCCAGGATAGAATCTCCGATTCGGAGGCGGACATCCTAACCATAAGCCATCACGGCTGATACTGAAAATAGCGGATAGCGAAAGTAAATTGCGCGCTGTGATCTTGTAGTTAAATGAGAGGTCCCAGGTTCAGATATCAGTACTTCATAATTGATAGATCCCATTAAGAAAATTTTAATTTTCTATCTACATGCTTTGTCGTATATAAATAAATGGAGATTTAATAAAAACGCCGTGTGTGTTTGATCAAACAATTCAAATCGTAAAAAGTCTATAATTAAACCCACTTACGTCGGGTTCCTACATAAATATTTTTGAAATGACCTCAATTTAAGTTACGCCAAAGAAACGAAAAGACAACTATCAAATATTTGCATGTCCTGTGGTCAAAAGAATCCATCGCAGTGTCAAGGATGCGCTACACGTCACACTTGCAGCCACATATGCGGTCACACGCGGCCGGCAGGAAGGCACGTCCGCGCACTCCCGAGTCCCGACCACCGCAGATATCGACACGTAGTGTATCGCTTATTGAATTGTTTTACAATACATATATCAATTGCCTACTATTATACAAGGTTACTCAAAATCGCATCGAGATGGCTAGACATGGTCATACGGAACGGATAGACGTCCACTTCTTGTAGGGATTTCTACAAACTATCGGTATTACGTGTTGGTTATAAATGTTAGTATAAACTAAGCCTAATATGTTTTATTTGTAAGCACGTAAGAAAAAGGCTTGTAGCCAGAGCCGCAAAACGGTGTTTAAAAATGTGATTTGGCAATCTGTGTTGCCCTCTCTCTCTTGCGAATCTCTTCTCTCAATCTCTCAGCTAGACTAGCCGCTCTCCGTTGTACTGTTTTTCTAAAGTGTTCCTTATAAATTAAATCCCTGTCGATCAGCATATTTCCTTTTATTTCTATATAACCCTTCAGGTTATGGGCCCAGCACGCTTCCACTGCGCCCCCTGAATCCAGAGACTCGCTGCGACTAAACATAATATGGGTACCTGTTGGCGAGTCTCCTCCCAATGATAGTATAAATTAAATTTTGAATATAGAATTTAGGGAAATTATTACATTTATACAGATTTTACAGATTAAAAAGAGCGGAATCATGGTTTTACCAAGGGAATCGTATTGCTGACGACCAACTGCAAGTTTTAGAACTTTTCCCTGAACATTTGAGGAAAATTGCCAAGAATAGACTAAAACTTCTGATAAATCTATGGCATGGTTTTAATCTAACATGTCTCTGAAGAGATTAATGAGAAAAGAGTAAATAATTTATGCAGTTATTGCTTGTGGCTTAGCTCTCGTGGGAATTTCGAAAAGTCGTCATCCTTGTCTAAATGGAATCTTTTATAAAATTGTAGCTAGACCTAGAAGGTCCAAAAGTTTGGGCTGGCCGTTGAGGGGGCTTTTCTTTTAAGATGTTGTGTGATTCAGTCGGTGCCTGGTGGTCCATCGGTTATTTTTCGTCCAGGCTAATTGCATACAATGAGACAATGGCGTGCATCCGTAGCAAATTATTCAGGCGAGAGCGATGGGTGGGAGACTACTAGGAGCCAAATCGTATTCGCCATTTGGTACCTGTTTAATTTAAAATTGATTCATCTTGTCTAGGAATTTCTACCATAGAGAAAGCGATGTATCTATTAGAATCTAAGTCTTAGATAATATTAATTTATAAATTGTGAAATTGATACGTCTGGATAACTTTTAGGTTTTGATAGAGCGCGCGTTGAGAATTCTTTAATCTAATATTGTGGCTAATTTCGTTGTACACAATCTCTAAACTAAACTAAAATGGCACGTCTAAATCCATTGCTATCCCTTTCATAATGTTGCTTGCGGAAAAAGATAGCACTATATTTAGACCTGTTAATTTAGAGACTGTGTATAAGAGAATCGGCCCCATTATGTACTATCGAAATCTAATGTAAAATCCTATTAAATGAATACACAATCGAACAATTTGTAACATGACTACGTATAGAAGAAATTTTAACACTGAAAAATTTTAATTTTTTCTTTTACCGAAATTAAAATTGGATAAACCTAAAGTTCGGTAGGTAGGTAAATAGTTCAACGATTTATTTTTTGGAACCGAAAAACTCATCTTTGATATAGTATCAATCATTCTTTTGTTTATTGAAATTTACCTAAGTAATACAAATTGTTTTCATGCAGATTTCACTCAGAGCATTCACCTCGGAACTTTTTTTCATTGAATTGTGATTTGCGAAGAAATATTTTGGCTGAACTATAAATTGTACTTAGTATTTTTTTATGAACCGTTGCAGCATAACAACTTCAAGGTCTCAAAATTGACCCAGATACGTTGGGAGCTATATTTATTTAAATTGGTTTCGAAATTATGCAATTCGAAATTTGCGGTTTAAAACTTGCGGTTGGCAGCATCTACCTAAATCTTTTACTGCTTATCTCATATTATGTTAGCCTTATACTGAGGTTGATTCAATTGTATTGTTATTTTTAGGTACTTATCAACTTATCTCATTGATTGTACAATGTTGTTCAATGATCAATGGATCAGTTGGCATGTCTATTGTTGTCATTCTCTCAGAATTTATTACATAATATGTCAAATCGAGATAATCTGGTAAAGTATCGGTATCAACATTTCCTGGAATGGAAAATATTACTTAAAAGATTATTAGTTACAAAATCAGTCGCTAGAGCTTTAATGTTTAAAAGTTAACGTTATCTGACTGAGTGCAAATCTCTTATATATGTCCATAAGTAGGTACTTCCTAATACGTACGTAAAACGTATGAACGAGAAAACGTCGTGATTTGATATCTCCAATTTTGGCAGATTTACGTTTTCATTATAAATGCCATGAAGAGTGTAACATTTTCAAATAAATGTTTCCGTCCATAAATCTGGCAATATTATAGCTACCATGATATCAAAGATGTTTGGCGTTAGTTAATCTTTTTATTAGATGTAAGATTGTATGATGCTAATTGTATGTTCTTCTTTTACATGTTTCCTTTTTGTGTCTTTTCTTTTTGGTGTACAATAAAGAATATTAAAAAAAAAAAAGATTTTACGTAGTTAGAAAAGACTGATACCTACCCATTGCTTCAGAAAATTGGACATGTTGAAAATTGGAAAGTGGCAAGGCGAAATGTTTTGGAAGCGGCATCCGAGGCGCCGTTTTGAGGATGTTTGGTGTCAGTTTCCGCTCAGTGCGGTGACTGTGGGTAAACAATAGACCAACGTTCACCTGGAAGGTACTCTGAAGTAAACTGTGCCTTGCTATCCAACTTAAGAAAATCTAAATATATAAAAGGAAAAGGTGACTGACTGACTGACTGACTGATCTATCAACGCACAGCTCAAACTACTGGACGGATCGGGCTGAAATTTGGCATGCAGTTAGCTAGATTATGACGTACACATCCGCTAAGAAAGGATTTTAGAAAATTCAACCCCTAAGGGGGTGAAATAGGGGATTGAAATTTGTGTAGTCCACGCGGACGAAGTCGCGAGCATAAGCTAGTATAAACTATTTCTACAAGTGCTATTTGACGACATTGTTTTGTTTTAATTTACTTAATTTAAATAATTCCGAAATTATTTTTATGTAGACGTTTTTTTCTCGAATTGATTTCTCGATAGACTTTCCCCTTTCTCTACATAGGTAATTTTAGTACCTATGGTACTTAGTTTTACTTATTCGCCTCATTAACTGTTCTCAAAAATAACATCCGGAATTATATCGGTACCCTTATTATAAATGCGAAAGTGTGTTTGTTTGTTGGTTTGTGGGTTTGTCCTTCAATCACGTCGCAACAGTGTAACGAATTGGATAAAGACCTGGAGAGTGACATAGGCTACTTTATCAAAGACTATTCCCACGGGATTTTTAAAAACCTAATTCCAAGCGGACGAAGTCGCGGGCATCAGCTAGTACCTACCTAAATAAACTACTAATTTTAGTCATGTCCATCAAAACAAAAGCTTAAGTTTTACAGTTAATTTATTCACATTTACTGAAACAATGTGGCTAATTCTGTTGTACACAATCTCTAAACTAAACTAAAATGTCACGTCTAAATCTATTGCTATCCCTATCATAATGTTGCTTGCGGAAAAGGATAGCACTAGATTTAGACCTTCTAATTTAGTTCAGTTTAGAGATTGTGTACAAGAGAATCGGTCCCATTCTTTAAACTTCTGAAAAGATTCAAAAACATTTGTCGATAAGCCAATCTGCCGCTGCCACGTAGGTATTTACTGCAAACACTTGTATTTACATAATTGCGACTAATTTTCACGCATTTCTATACAGGTGTCAAAAGAATAATAAGAAACAGGTAAGTAAGTAGGTACCTACTTTTGTTTGATAAAATTGTAAATGGAACCAATAAACCCATTTTATAAAGATATGCTTTACATTAAATATTATACTTAAAAGGATATTAAAACTTTTGTTTTAAACAAGTGCAAAGAAAGACATTCATGATTCATGTAGAATTACTACACAAATAATATGATAGTAATAATTGTCACGCTTTGTTGTCTGTGTTCTTTTGTTCTATACATAAAAAAATATTTGAGTTCTATGACCATATAAGCGATATGTGACCATATATGAATAGCGATCAAGACACATACCTGCAGTGTGTCCAGCCAAGTTCTAATAAGACAAGTTCTAATAAGAACAGCGACACATTGGCACTGTATACACTATACAGGGTGTAACTAGAACGTTGGCAAAAAGAAAGACAGTGTGGTAGTACCTACTGATGATCAGTAACATGATACCAAATTTTTTTTACAAAAAAAATTAAAACCGACTTCAATACCTAACCTTGTTTGTACACTAAAAATATAAAAATAATTTAATTTATTAATATAATGGGGCCGATTCTCTTGTACACAATCTCTAAACTAAACTAAATTAACAGGCCTAAATCTAGTGCCATCCTTTTCCGCAAGCAACATTATGAAAGGGATAGCAATAGATTTAGGCGTGACATTTTAGTTTAGTTTAGAGATTGTGTACAATGGATTTAGCCACATTATGTATACAAGAGTTAATATAGTTCTATAATAATATTAATCGGGGCCTATAGATCCTATAATTTTTCAGTATGTCAGTAATTGAGGAGTAAAGGGTTGATAGATAGTTTGAGAAATCCAACGTGTAAGACTGCGTTTTGGTGCTCATCATTTTGCAAGCAGTAGGTATATTTTTTCGAAAAAAAATATCTATTCAACGAGGTCATAGGTATAACACGAGGGGGCTTTTTTGACTCTTATTTTTCAGGTGCGCTGAATTTTTTTAAAGTTTACAGTTTTAATAAGCTTTTTTTTTAAATGGCATAAAGATGGCAGACGAACTCGAAGAACCTATAAGAATTCCTAGGGAAGGCTAATAAAGAGTTCTTTCTTATAATAATTTACTA
The DNA here is from genome assembly GCF_902806685.2 of Maniola hyperantus. Classification (NCBI taxonomy): domain Eukaryota; kingdom Metazoa; phylum Arthropoda; class Insecta; order Lepidoptera; family Nymphalidae; genus Maniola; species Maniola hyperantus. Next base: position 390,649 of record NC_048553.1, on the reverse strand, counting down.
ATTTAAATTTCGAAGGTGCAATGTAGATTACGGGTACTTACGAATTTAGCAGTTGTCGTTCAAAAACAAATAAATACTTGCTTGTAAAAGTGGTTATCTGTTTAACTTGTAAAACTGGTAATTTTGAATAATATCAATGACGTTAAATTAAACTAACCTAACACCTTTGTTGTTTTTAATTACATTTTACCATATATATATACTTAATTAGAAAGAAACATATACAGTTTTCAGGGTTCCGTATTTTCAGGAAAAAAAGGAAACCTAAGTAATAAAATCTTTTAGTTGTCTGTAATATGTTTCAAGTCTGTCTGTCATAGACCCGTTAAGGGAATCAAAACCTGAAACTTCCCGTTGAGTTAGAATCATGAAATTTCGCAGGTAGCAATGTCTCTATTCACAAGTAATGGGAAAAAACCGTAAACCATGAATTTGTGGTTACATCACAAAAAAGTGTTCTTTTTGTACGACGCGATGGTACGGAACCCTTCGCGTGCGAGTCCAACTCTTTTTTCCGGGCTTTTGAGAAATTTTTGGGCAAGCAAGATGTCGCAAGCCAATCGCCCTACAATCAGTTTCGTGTTGGGACACCGAAGGCCGAGTTATGACACTATTTACTAAATCATTGATCAATGAGCAAGTAGCTATCGATAAGTAAACTGACGTTCGGCCGAAGATATCGAAGACGACGCCGCGTTATCTGTTGTCACAGTTCAAACTCAAACCACATGAGCAGATATAAACTGAGATAGGTATCTAGGTACGTAGGTGTACTTAGGTACAGTTCTTGCAATTCACGAAGGCGAGCAAACGCACATTATTATTTAGTGAACCTTACTCATACGATACGACCAAACCGATACGACTTAAACACTAAACGAAATATTGTACAACGACGTTTAGAAAGAGATGGCGATTTCGTAAAGCGTTGTCTCTGTCGTTGAGACCGACAAAACGTCACATAGGTATGAATGACAGTGACAAGGCTCTACAAAGCCGAAATCTCAGTCTAAAGGTTGAAGGTTGATATAAGTACAATATTTCTTGTCGGCTACTGTATTTTGATAACAGAGGAGATTTACGTGAACTTCTTGTTTTATCACTATTTCTATATTATGACACTATTTAATTTACTAAATCATTGATCAATGAGCAAGTAGCTATCGATAAGTAAACTAACGTCCGGGCAGAAGATATCGAAAATCTAAATATATGCGTTATCAGTTATAACAGTTCAAACTCAAACTGAGACAGGTATAGGTGCTTACATAATATTATATTTTAATAACAGAGAAGATAAATATGAACTTACTGTTATTATACATTCTGTGCTATAGTACGCGACAGGTAGAGATGGCAATCGGGGTGGCGTCACACCCGGTGCGGGATACCACGGGTACATGCGGGTGTGCCCCCTCCCGTCCCTCACCTCATTCCCCCGATTGTCATCCCGACTTGTCGCGTACAATAGCTAATGCCCACAATTTCATCCGCGTGGATACAGGTTTTTGAAAATCCCGTTGGAACTATTTACCGACATAAAACGAAACGCTTCAAACAAGTAGTAGATACAGGTAGGTCTAATCAATTTGACAGCTGTGGACGTCTATCGGTTGACAATGATGATGATGATAATGAAATATCACTAAACTGCAATGCGTTTCATTTTATGGTATATAAAACATATCAGCAAATAGCAATGGCCGTGGAAAGCATACGTGGGAGCAGGTGGCAGTTACCGATAATACCTAACAGACGTTTAGGCAAACTTATTGCAGCAGAAATGTTTTACATCGCGTTCAATGATAACAAGTCAATTACTTGTAAGTTGCACCTCACACGGACCACCTACCTACAGTCTACACTCTACCACCTAGGTATATACAATAGGTAGGTGATCGAGGAATCGTGATTTTTAGGGTTCCGTACCTTAAAAAGCAAACTTTGTTGTTTGTCTGTCTGTCTGTCTGTCTGTCTGTCTGTCTGTCCGTCTGTCTGTCAAGAAAAACCTACAGGGTACTTCCCGTTGACCTAGAATCATGAAATTTGGCATGTAGGTAGATCTTATAGCTGACATTTGGGGAAAAATCTGAATACCGTGAATTTAGGGTTAGATCACACAAAAAAATTAAATTGTGGTCATAAACTAATAATTAGTATTTTCAACTTTCGAAGTGAGTGACTATATCAAGTGGGGTATCATATGAAAGGTCTTCACCTGTACATTTTAAAACAGATTTTTATTTATTTTTATGCATCATAGTTTTTGAATTATCGTGCAAAATGTCGAAAAAATACGACTGTAGTACGGAACCCTCATTGCGCGAGCCCGACTTGCACTTGGCCGGTTTTTCATTATGGAAATTATAGGGAAATAGGTACGTAGGTATGGTAAATTCGCGACGGATGCGTTACCACACTCTTTATTTATGTGATTGCTTGTAGCTGAGTAGGTATCAGCTACCCTTATTATAAATGCGAAAGTGTTTGTTTGTTGGTTTGTCCTTCAATTACGTCGCAACGGAGCAACGGATCGACGTGATTTTAGGGTTCCGTAGCCGAATGACAAAAAACGGAATCCTGATAGATTCGTCATGTCTGTCTGTCTGTCTGTCTGTCTGTGTGTATGTCACAGCCACTTTTTTTCCAAAACTATAAGAGCTAGGTATACTGTTGAAACTTGGTAAGTAGATGTATTCTGTGAATACCGCATTAAGATTTTTACACAAAAATAGAAAAAAAAAACAATAAGTTTTGGGGTTCCCCATACTTAGAACTGAAACTCAAAAATTTTTTTTTCATCAAACCCATATGTGTGGGGTATCTATGGATAGGTCTTTGAAAATGATATTGAGGTTTCTAATACAATTTTTTCTAAACTGAATAGTTTGCGCGAGAGATACTTAGATACTTCCAAAGTGGTAAAATGTGTATGTCCCCCCCCCCCCGTACCTTCCAAAATAAGAGAGTGATAAAACTAAAAAAAAATATATGATGTACCTACATTAATTACCATGCAAACTTCCACCGCAGTGAATCTTTCAGCTTTTATAAAAGAACGAATGTCTGGTACGCGCTGGCTCTCAGTCCTAGGGAGAACAATAGCACATGAGTAGATATACTCGTGTGATAATAGGTAGGTACCTAGGTACCTACTCGTAAGTCGTGGCTTTGGTAAAGAATCATCACCTACCAAAATAGCTCCAATAGGCAGTTATCCAACAACATTATGCAAATAATGGGATTGTATAATAGTAACATTGTATAAAAGTATACATCACGATATAACGTGCTAGAGGCATTCATCGCCGCGCCATTGTGTTTCGCCACAAAACAAGGAAATCGGTGCATGCAGCTCGCCGTTTGAACTCTGGAACTAGATTTGCGAACCGGTTCTGCATCGGCCAAGTCCTAACCGACCCAACCCAAACCAAATCCTTATCTAATTTTAACTATAGGACTATGACTATAGGGCTGCGCTGTAATCATTGCTATTGTGTTTTTTTTAAATTTATACACTAGCGCTTGACTGCAATCTGACCTGTGATGATGCAGCCTAAGATTGAGCGCGCTTGCCTAGAAGATGCCTATTCACTTTTGACTTGAAGATACCCATTATTGGAGGGGAAAACAAAACTGATGTTGGAAGGGCGTTCCAAATCTTGGCGGTTCGAATTAGGAATGAGGAGGCAAATCGCTTCGTACTTGTCCGTGGAATATCGAATACGTACGGGTGCAGACCTTGGCGATGCCTTGCGGTACGATAGTAGAAAGGTGAAGGAGGAACCAGCCCCCCAATTGTGTAAGAATAACCATTTCATGGCTATCGCAATCGTCAAGAAATTCTGCCATTTGATTGGTTGATTCGCTGTTTACATTTTTTCACAGCCAATCAAAGGGCAGAATTCTTGACAATTGCGATAGCCATGAAATGGTTATTCTTACACAATTGGGGGGCAGGTCGAAAAGTTCTTCGGCACACTCTCCGAAATAATCGTGTAAAATGCAGATAGATAGGCAACTGTTATACTGAATGTGTGGTAATACCAAGAGTTCAGAGTTGTCCGAAAAATCTGCGATATTTTCAAAAGGCTCTCGCCAGGCAATGGAAATTCCAAGAGCCTCCATTAAGGCCTTAATCTATACCTAAGTACTAATCATAGGTAATTAATGGAAAGGAGTCACGACTCTTAGCAATGAGGAATACAACGCACGGACAGTAAGTTCCTGCATCAAAATTATATCACAGAAGATTTTTGAAAACATTATTAAAACGCTGTCGGGCAGCGCGAGCGGGGAGCGGGTCATTTGATGTAATTGAAACAATGAAGTGGCAGACAAGGGGCCGAGACGAGAGGCCGTCGTCGGTGGAGTCTGGATTTGCAGTGGAACGGATATTCGCTATTATTGTCGTGTCGGATATCTGCCGTCTTATGTTATATACGGTATTCTAGAGTTCACTTCTTCCGTGAACCTATATCTAGATTTTATGAGATGACTGACTCTGAACAAAAAGAGTAAAACATCTTAGGATAATGGTACAAGCAATAATAAATAATGAGCTACAGATAAATACATACTATGTACGTAAAATGTATGTATGTATGTAAAACTTATTACTCAACTTATTCGTGTGCCAATACTAATAAGGAAAATCAGCTTAGAAATTCGTGTGTTAGGTTCTTCCCATTCAACCGAGTTCACAAAACTACATAAAGTTCTCTAAGTAGCAGGTCTTTTTTGCCAATGGTTAAAGTTTGAAAAACGATCTGTGTTTCCTGCCAATGACAGTCGTATCTAGTATTCTTAAAACAAGAGTGAATATAGGCATCTTCTGGTAAACGCGTCCCATCTTAGGGTACTTCATCACTTTCCATCAGCTGTGATTGTGGTCAAGCATGCGCCTATTAGTAAATAAAAAAAGTATGTTTTTGCCGTGCAACTTGGTGAAACAATTTTTGAAGTAAACTTCTTCATCAATACCGCGTCGTAGGCGGGGCATTGATCTGAGTTTTGTACACTTCGCGGGTTTGGAAAATACTTAAATCACTAACAGCCGTACCCAGAGTCGATAATCGTTACTTAAGATTGAGTTAAAACGAGACAGATTTATGTGAGAGATATAGCTCTGTCTCGTTTTAACTAAACTTAAGTAACGATTAAGCGACTGTGAGTACGGCTGTAAAACTACAAAATGAGGCAGATGGTTAATGGTATTGGATTATGTTTTTAGGTAGTAGGTATAACAATAATTTTTGCTAGCGTTCTGGTTACACCCTCTATTATTATGATTTATCAAACACGCCGATGGGTAGGTACGCAGTGGCGTGCAGGTCATAGAGGCATAAATGCACTGCTTACCTCAGTTGTAATAGCTCAATGCATATTTTTTATTATGACCTGCCAGTAAACAGGTTCCTACCTAACTAATGCCTACCCTGGCTTCAAACACTGTGCACGCCACTGTAGGTACGTAATAGGTACATTATGTACTTATAATATGATCAGTAATCACATTTACAATACACACTCTTTCTTCCACATTTGACTCGCCTGCGCAAAATATCGCTTTACAACACAAGCCAGAGCTGCTGAATCAACAAGTAGGTACTTATCCATTACTTCATTACCTACTTACGTTACGTACATATTATTTCTTCACAAATTATTTAATTTTACTGGCTAACGTTAAAAAATACCTTGATTATGTAAGTATATTACCGCCCGTTGCACTATTGTCGTACCTACTCCTAGCACAAGCTTGACGCTTAGTTGGAGAGGAAAGGGGAATATTAGTCATTTAATATAGGCTAATATTCTTTATAAAAAAAATGTAGTTATTAAGATTGAAATTGTATAGGTGCCTCTAGTTTTCCTAGCTCTTGATGATGTAGTCTAAGATATGACAGTTTTTAGGGTTCCGTACCTCAAAAGGAAAAACGGAACCCTTATAGGATCACTTTGTTGTCTGTCTGTCTGTCTGTCTGTCTGTCTGTCTGTCCGTCTGTCTGTCAAGAAACCTACAGGGTACTTCCCGTTGACCTAGAATCTTGAAATTTGGCAGGTAGGTAGATCTTATAGCTGACATTTGGGGAAAAATCTGAAAACCGTGAATTTAGGGTTAGATCACACAAAAAAAAAATTGTGGTCATGAACTAATAATTAGTATTTTAAACTTTCGAAGTGAGTGACTATATCAAGTGGGGTATCATATGAAAGGTCTTCACCTGTACATTCTAAAACAGATTTTTATTTATTTTTATGCATCATAGTTTTTGAATTATCGTGCAAAATGTCGAAAAAATACGACTGTAGTACGGAACCCTCATTGCGCGAGCCTGACTCGCACTTGGCCGGTTTTTATTAAATCCACACCCCTTTGGTTTCTACGCGGCATTGTACCGGAACGCTAAATCGTTTGGCGGCACGGATTTGCCGGGTAATTAGCCACGGCCGAAGCCTCCCAACAGGCCAGACCAGAGACTCAGAAATTACAAAATTCCAAACCCTTGCTGCGAATCGAACCCGGGACCTCCCACTAATATGACCACTGCGCAAGGGAGGTCGTCGAACGATGTGTAGGTAACTAGTGGTAATAACAACTAGCAAAATCCAGCACGTAACGTAACATGTGGCCGAACTCGGTTAGCAAATAAAGGTCAGCCATTGTTATGTTATGTGCTTACTCAAATTTACGTAAGGCGATTATACTTACGTAGGTACCTACTTGGTTTTACCGTCTACCGTTCTTTATTATGGTCATGAGTTTTTTGTAACTCTTACTTGGTTCTTGGTTCTTTACTTACCTTCCTATTTAGGAAGATTTCTACCTAATTACTCGACTGGTAGGTGCCGCACCGATGTGTCGGTTGAGAATGTTGAGATCCTCCCAAGCGCCAATGTGCGCTGAAGATGGCCACGGGCCACCGCACAGAGGGAGTTTTAGAAGGTAATAATGTAAAAAGGGGAATATTACCCCCCCGTTAACAAAAAAGAAAGAGGTTAATTTCCAGATTTTTTTTTGTTCAATATGATTGACTACCATTTATATTCATACTAGGTAGCTGATGCCCGCGAATTCGTCCGTTTGGAATTAGGTTTTTTAAAAATCCCGTGGGAACTCTTTGATTTTTCGGGATAAAAAGTAGCCTATGTCACTCTCCAGGTCTTTACCTAGGTTTGCCTAGGTATACCCATGCGAATCACGTCAATCCGTTGCACCATTGCGACTTGATTGAAGAACAAACCAACAAACCAACAAACAAACACACTTTCGCATTTATAATTAAGGGTACTGAGGTAAAGTAAATAAGAATATATATACCCAAAAGTAAATAAGAATATAGGATCACGATTATTAAAAAACTAAGTGTAAAATCTACTTATACCTACCTAGTTGTATTTTTGTTTTTATCTGATGGTAGTCATCAGATAATATTTAAAACTCAAATATCCAGGTACCTACCTATTTATATCTACTGTTTAAAAACTTAAAAATATTTTTGTGAGCAATTTTAATAAACTTAATGTTTCAGAGAAAATAAATAGTGATGTGACACAAATCTAACTTTTCTACTTGATTAGTTTTTTCAATAATTTGCCTACGTATTTTTTCAACGTAGTTTTTGGACAATATTATAATATTTGCTACCCGTTGATGTTGCTACCAAGTGCTAACTTGTTAGCAGTTGCAGTTCTGCCGTTTACAACAATCATCAACCGTTCATCAAAAAATTGCAGTAGGTACAACACTTAAAATAATAACAAACCATTATAAATAACAAGGACAACCGTCCTATAAATATTCACTGTAGCCATAAATATAATTTCCAATTATGAATTAAACTCACCGATATTCACTAGTAATAACAACCACAAAAAGTTTTTACTATCAAGCCTTTTATGTCAACACTGGCACGAAATACAGTTCGTAAAAATCAAAAAAAAAACAATTCGAAAATTGGCGCGAACGTCTACGGGCAGCGGCTGAGCGCGCGGGAGTGTTTTTAGTTCAAACTTCGAAGTTCGAACTGTAGTGTAGTAAGACTAGTATACTATAGTTGGTACAGTGACAGGAACGCGGTGTCGAACTACGCTCGGTGCAGCGATATCAGAGTTACGTCACTGTACGTTACACTTGCGTCCAGAGATAATATATGCTATAGCTATATGCTACAGTAACAAGGGCCCAGTCGTTAAACCTAAAGATATTTTATAACTACGAGTAGATGATAGGGATGTAACGACATCCCTTAAGACGTAATGGATTTCAGTATAACATTATATCCCTTAAAGGTGCTGATAAACTTGAGCACTCACTTGTAATGAGCATTCGTGCGAATGTTACATCACAGAAAAATACGAGAACATTTTAGCGAGCATTCTATCGAGCGTTCTGGCGAGCATTCTAGCGAGCACACGCGACCGTCAAGTCTGACATCTTCATGAAGAATAGACGAGTATTCGCTAGAATGCTCAAGATGTTCGTAGCAATATTTGGCTCTATGCTTGGCTCGGCTCGTTGTTCAGTTCGACAAAAATAAAAATGTTCTGTTACAAGTGAATGCTCAAGTTTATCAGCACCTTAAGGCGTAGCGGATTTCAGTACAACATTACAACATTACAACCCGGCTAAGTCATAGGAATGATATGACGTACTTTACCCTTAGCTAACGTCTGTAATAAGGCATTCTAGAGCGAGTGGTGTGAAAAATATATTATGCTGCGTAAACGCTGCCGCTGGTCAGTTAACTTTATCTTTATAGCGACATGAACTGGTTTATCATCGAGTCTGCAATACGCTATTTACATAATTATCGATGTAATTTTATTAACCTCTCCAAAACATCGATTTAATGGGGTCATCTTTCTTTTTATGTCATGAAATCTGGATGGACCAGTTTTGTAAGGGACATGGATTTACTAAACACTGGTCAAAATCAAATAGGTACTATAGTAGATAGGTATATTCAACTAGAAAAATCGCATATTGATAAATTAATTTAAATAATATGCATAGATGCACTTGGGTTTTACGTTTTATTGAAGTAGGTATGTAGACGTATTTCATGTTTCAATCATGAGTTTGAACTTTGAATGTATTTAAAAGACATAAATATTTAAAGGATCATTCATTGAAAAAACTATTAAGTTTTTATTGTTCTTTTTGAGAAAATCATGTGAAAATATTGGAAAATTCATTTTCAACGGATAAAGCACCTAGTAATATAATCTTTACGGCTTTACTCTCGTATTTAGTCGATGCTAGCCCAAATAGTTTCAAACCCATCGTTCGCAATAAGTAAGTATTTAGAAGCACTATTACAAAAATAAAAATAATACACAAAAGATATAGGTACTTAAATAATCTATTGAGACTGGTTAAATATACTATATTTTTCGATGCTATATTTAATTCTAGATATAGCTTCTTTATATCCCGGAAAATCGAAAAGTTCCCACGGGATTTTTAAAAACCTAAATCCACGTTGACAAAGTCGCGGACATCATCAAATTTATTTAATTGGACTCAACTAGAGTTACAAAAGGACACCTTGTCTCTTCTAGACCTATTGGTGTGGTTTACATAAAAGTGTACCACCTACTTTAAAAAATGTACACTATAATGTAATCGATAACTGTAAAAATTAAATACCGCACATCACTAGCAAGTTCAATCCGCGAGCCGTTGCGCACACGCACTCTGCATGCCAAATGACAACAATAAATAAATAAAGGCACAAATTCGCCGACGCATCTCGAGGAAGTGATGTAACTGTGTGATTTGTGTTGAGTGATCGAGCTCAATTGGGATAACATTTAACCAATATTACCGTGATTTAACTAAGTATGTTTTAATTAAATAAACGATTATATCATCAATACTCTAATAAGTACTTAATATCACTACCCATAATATTATAAAATACTAGATGATGCCCGCGACTTCCGCGTGGATTTAGGTTTTTAAAACTCCCGTGGGAACTCTTTATGTCCAATTCCCCGGGATGCATCTGTACCAAAAAATTCGTCAAAATCGGTTGAACGGATCGGCCGTGAAAGGATAGCAGACAGACAGACAGACAGACACACTTTCGCATTTATAATATTAGTATGTAAGTATGGATTATGCGTGAGTGGGTTTGTTTGTTCTTGTCCTTCAATCACGTCGCAGTGCAGCAACGGGTCGGCGTATGTTTACATGGAAAGTAGACCCTGGAGAGTATCATATGTTACTTTTTGTCCCGGAAAACCAAAAATTTCCGTTGGATTTCAAAAAGCTAAATCTACGCGGATGAAGTCGCTGGAATCAGCTAGTTATAAATACGTAAGTCTGTCTGCCTGTTACCTTTTCACGGCATCACTGCTGAATTAATGACGATGAAAAGCACACATTATGTATCCTGTACACAGACATAGAATACTTTTATTCCGAAAAATCTAAATATCCACAGGATTAAAAAAATGGATATAAGTATAATGCGAAAAGTCGCGGGTTATCAGGTAGAACAGAAGAACAATATTAATTAGTAGAGTAGGTGTTATAGGTATACCGTATATCGTAGCCTCAAGAGCTCAAAAGGTGTAGTCTGAAAGGTCGTCTGCGCTGGCGCAAACCCAAACCCCTTGCAATATTGTTATTTTTAACTTCTAGCATTAGTTGGAGGGTAAAAGGATAAAATATTTACCTAGTCTTAAATAAAAAACTATCAGTGATATTAACGGTTAGGTTAATCAAAATAAAAAACCGGCCAAGTGCGAGTCAGGCTCGCGCAACGAGGGTTCCGTACTACAGTCGTATTAAAACAGATTTTTATGTATTTCTATACAATAGTTTTGATTTATCGTGCAAAATGTCGAAAAAATATGAGTGTAATACGGAACCCTCGGTGCGCGAGTCTGAGTCGCACTTGGCCGGTTTTTTGGATTTTATAGGCAAGGCTTTCCGGCTCCAACGGCCATCGCCTCTACGACAGGCATGACCTGCCCACTGCCACTTCAGCTTGCTAATAGTTTGGGCTATGTAAGTGACCTTGGTTCTCCTGCGGGTCTGCTCATTTCGGATCTTATTCCTCAGGGATAAGCTCCGAAATCTTCCATAGCTCGCTGAGCGACTTTGAATTTCTGAACAAGGCCGTTTGTCATATTTTTAAGTAACCATAAAAAATACAAACAATCGAAAATACAGAGATATAGATAAACGTAAATATAATATAAAAGATCATATAAACTACTTACCTATTGTATGTCCAAATAAACGTGAAGAATGATCACACGACAAGTAATGAATAATCATAAAATCTACTGACGTCTATATACAGCGCAGCTATCGCAGCTAATTACCCGTGAAGCTTCGATGTCGATATGATAAGGAACTGCACATCACTATAAAACGAAAGGACGCACTATGTTCCTATCAGACTCTGTTAGATAAATGGTACATACTGATCACAACTTACCAATGTAATAGAGCCTCAATAGCTCAACGGTTGAGGAGCGGACTGAATTCCGAAAGGTCGGCGATTCAAACCCCACCCGTTGCACTATCGTAGTACCTACTCCTAGGACAAGCTTTATGCTTAGTTGGAGGGGAAAGGGGAATACTAATCCTGATTAGTATGGCTAATATTCTTTGAAAAAAGTTAAATAAGAAAATAACAGAAAAGTTCATCATCATCATCATGATTAACCAATCGCCGCCTCACTACAGAGCACGGGTCTCTTCTCAGAGTAAAAAGGGTTTGGCCATAGTCTACCACGCTAGCCATGTGCTAAATAAATATATATAAATCAAAATAGATTTAAGACCAAATTGTACCACATTCTGGCAAATAAAAAACTATTTCTAAAAAAACTATTTCTATTTCTAAAAGATATTGGCTACCTGCCAAATTTCATGTTTTAGGTATACGTATAGGTTTTGATTCCCTTGACAGTTCTTGGTCTTGACCGACACGACAGACAGACAAGGAAGTGATCAAATATCTAAGGGTCCCTTTTTTCCTTTTGAGGTAAGGAACCCTAAAACGATGATCAGTGATAACGTGTTTGTGGTCACCACGTCACGTCCTGCCAGATACCACCTATCACAAACCCACAATAATATTATTATGATGTGCCCTTCAAGAGCTTGCATTTAACCCCATTTCTCTAGAGGGTCATTGTGTAAAGAAGAATCATCTCTACCTACCCGTTTCTTTTAAATTATTTTCAGAGAAAATTATTAGGCTTCGCTCTTTTAGGGTTCCGTTATTTTTTTAAATCCCGTGAGAACTCTTTAATTTTCCGGGATAAAAAGTAGCCTATGGCCTTCCCCGGGATGTAAGCTTTTACAAAATTACCAAGCTAGCAGACTTCGACCACGTGGACTACACAAATTTTAAACCCCTATTTTACACCCTTAGGGTTGATCTTTTACTATGAGATTTTAACATATTATTATGAGCTTAATAAAATATGTCGTACTGCTAATTGCAAAAATATTAAATACAAAACTTCTTTATAGACACTTCAAAACTGACCGACTTTCATACAAACTTCAAACCCCTATTTTACCCCTTCAGGGGTTGCATTTTGAACAATCCTTTCTTAGCGGACGCCTACGTTACAATAGCTATCTGCGTACCGAATTTCAGCGCGATCCGTCCAGTAGTTTGAGCTGTGCGTTGATAGATCAGTCAGTCAGTCAGTCAGTAACCTTTTCCTTTTATATATGGAGTATGGATTCTGTATTCTGAGCTTTATTCTCGGATGCGGGATGCGTCACTCAGGTGTTCGAATTCGCCAACCGCAAGTGTTTCGTGTGTTGAATATTGAAAAAAAACCATTTAAATAAGTAGCTATCGGCCGATACAGCGATCATACTCTGTTACAAGGTTAAAACAATATTTATTATTATTACAACAATAGCTACTTAGGTAAATTGTTTTTTTTTTTCATTTAAGTTATTCTTATTGCGAATATCCTTGGGATATTTTAATGTTTTTCATTAGGGACCTAGATTTTAGACAGATAAAACTAGCTTTTTGACCTTTAGATTATATAATATGATATCATCTCATTGGGTTTTGTATAGCATAATAACATTTATGCTAATGAAGGCACGGACCGTACGATTTCTTGTAGGTAACCTACACATATTGCAGAAATTATTTATTAGCATTGCTTGAGTAAGTACAGAGGTTATTTTGTGTTAATTACAATTATTATTGATTGATAGTATACGAGCATGATCTCAGATCTGCAAGTTATCGGGGAACGATTAAAATGAAATAAATTACTAATTCCCTACAACATTCATTGCTTTCTGATAAGATAATTTAAATTAGAAAGCGATAATTATTTAATGAATGATCCACGATTATTAGATATGAATATTTATAAGATAAACCCACTATGCAAACATTTCACGGATTTGTTTGGATTGTCGTCATCATCATCATCATCATCATCATCATGATCAACTCCTAACCGGCTCACTACTGATGGCCAGACCTTCGTTATTTTATTAATGCTGAAACTCTGTGTATTGTCCGGATATCTGTTATCTGCCAAAGCCACCATGATCCAAACTTCTTAGTCGTAGATCGTTCCTCCCTGTGTTGGGGACATAAGAAACTTTCAGCTTTTATAAAATAACGAAGGTCTGGCCCTCGCGGGCTCTCTCTATGAGCACAGGTCTCCAATCAGAATGAGAAGGGTTCGGGCCAGAGTCCGTCACGCTGGTCCGGTGCGGATTGGCAGACTCACACACCTTTGACAACATTATGGAGAGCTCACAGGCATGCAGGTTTCCTAAAGACACAATATGAAGTAGAATTTTTACGTATATGTCCCGCGAATTGGTAATGGCCGCCATTTTAGTGACGTCAGCACTAGGCTGAAGTGTCGAGCTGATGGTATATTTTTCATATATTTTTACTTAAATATACGTCAAATGACGTCAAAATGAGGTCATTTCGATGTTAATGAGACATGGTTCCAGCGCAATAGCAATTTGCGGGACTTATAACTAGTGTTGCATCTCCTCAGAATTTCCCACTAGCTTTTGGATTACATAATGTGTGTTTCGGTAGCTATTGTTTATTGATATAATATTATCTGTCATGGTGGGCACACGTCTCATTGTCTTAACGGTGAAAACTTTACTGGCCCATGTAATAATCTCGTGAATTAACTTTAGTTTTTATGGTTATGCTGCATATTTTCATTTTGTAATTTAAAAAAAAAATCTGTTGGTAGGTACATAGTTTATTATGTCACAATAATATTATAGTGCTGATTGGAGGGATGGGTCAGCCCGGCAACACGGGCAATGCGCGGGCGCAGTACACGCAGTTCCTATCACAGATAGTAATTGATAGCAATAGATAATATTGGGCCCGTGTGCAATGGACTTAAGGAGAATTCTCACCACGTCTTTTTACACGACCGCCCAAATAAGGAGTGTAATTTTTTCAGGGTTTATGTAATGTTATGTATATACTATATACTTATGTGATTTTCTTTATGGTGCCATAAAATCAAAACAATAATAATCATCTGTATTTATGTAACATGTACCTATGTAAGTTTATTTATTTTTATGTATGTACCTACCTAAGTAAGTGTATTTTGTATTTATTTATTATTTATTTTGTACACGGGCGTGAGAGTAAAAAATATATAAATAATAAATAATTATTATTTGCAAAATAACGTCACAAAAATTTTTAAGCCTCCGCTGCGCTGTTCGTCTGTCCGTCCGTCTTTCAAAAGAATTTTGCCAATGGGTCTTAAAAATGTTGTAAACTAATCGATGGGTAAATACTACTGTACTACTCTAGGTAAAGAGGAGACTACGCCTTAACAGTTGTTCACACGGCACCAAAGCCGTGCGCAAAAAGGCTTTATAATAAATAATTATTATCGATATGATTGTTCATAACTAATTGTTCAATAGCGAGCGACCGCCGCTCCGTCTTCACCTATCTATGAAGATAATAAAATGTTTGTGATATACTAATCCTTTATACGTGATGCACAAATATTTAACACTATAATCTTTTATTTTTGAAGTCAAAAAAGGTCAGACAACATAGAAATAAAAAATGAAATTTTATCGTTAAATTATTTTGAATCATATTTTGAATTTTTCGAGCAGTACAGCCATCTTGCGTGCAGTAGCTGAACTATGAAGCCATGCACTGTGCGCTAGTTTGAACTATTGTCAGTAGATGGCAGCACCATAACAAGTTAACAAGCTAACCTAGAAGTTGAAATTAACAAAATGTAATGCATAGATTAATTGATGTAATGTAAAACCACTAAAACGAAATGTCTAAATTATTAATCTACTCTACACGGGAGTGCGAATTATCTTTTAATTAAAGTTTGTTATTATTTATTTTTTAATATTTTTTATGACGTGACGTGTAAAAATTACCCATACGGAAGTGTGTTTGTCTGCTAGCTTTTGATGACCTATCAGTATAACCGATTTCGAGATTTTTGACGAGGTGGGTACAGAGACAGCTTGTATTACCTATTACCTATATTAGCTTATATAACCAATTCCCACGGCCCGGGGACGGACATAACCTACATTTTGTCCCGGAAAATCAAAGGGCTCCCACGGGATTCTAAACCCACGCAGGCATTAACTTTTCATCTTTCAGAAATACCACATTCTGTGACAATTTTAACTCTCTACCTAACGGTTCTCGGGTTCACGAAATATAGTCCGTTGACAGACAGACAGACGGATTGACGGACACACGGACAGCAAAGGCTTAGTAATAGGTTTCCGTTGGCACCCTTCAGGACGCGGAACCCAAAAATCCAGACGTGAATGCGTACCAATATTTAGTGCCTGTTTTTTTTAATAAACCCCAAAATAATAAAACGGTCACCGAATGTCTCAGATTTGGCAAAATCACTGATCCATAACTAATTTGTTCACGTTTGGGTCGCGTATCTCGTTTGATCTGCCGCCGGTCGCATACTGCTTTGTAACCCGACCTCACCCGCCCACGGCTGGACTCACGGGTTTGGGGTAGACGCCGTCATCTTGTCAAATGCTGTCATCGCATGGTTTATTTGGGTAGGCAAAATGTATAGTCGACACGTCGGGATGGCAATCGCGGTATAAGCCGGGAGGACGAGCCGCATGCCCGCACGTCACCCGCGCTATATCCCGCACCGAGTTAGCGCGGGGGCTGTGCCATCTCGACCTGTCGCGTACTACAAATTGGTACCTAATAGTTACAATATATACAATGGTTTTTTATTCGGTTGAAGTAGATACGTAATGAGTACCGTACCGTACTATTAATGTACTAAATGGTGATGAATGACTGACTACCTCCCTAGCGCAGTGGTAAGCACCGTGGTCTTATTAGTTTTTAGTGGGAGGTCCCGGGTTTGATTCCTGGCAGGGGTTTGGAATTTTATAATTTTTCAATTTCTGATCTAGTTTGGTGGGAGTCTTCGGCCGTGGCTAGTTACCACCGTTTTAGCGTTCCGGTACGATGCCGCGTAGAAACCAAAGGAGCATGGGTTTAATAAAAACTGCCATAGGTACGCAAGGGTACACGAACTTGACCTTACTCGCATGACCGTGGGAGTCCTCTCTCCATTTCATGGCACCTGTGCGTTTTAATTTCAAGTATATTTTCACCACGACTCGCAAAGCCGCCGCTTCAGTCAGCAATCCGCCATTTTAATTACGAGCCGCCGCGCGCCGCGCCGCCAGGGCAGGCGGTGTCCAATGTCCTTTTAACAGCCTGACTTTTTACACCCGCGCTTTTTCCTTAGGGTTGTTCCTGTTCATATTATTGTCTGAACATTGGATTTTATGATAAAAATAATTCTACACAATAGAGCACCGTCGACTTTAAATCGTTGCAAATTATAAGCTTAAAAAATAATTATGTACCTATCTGTATTATAGATATGTACCTACCTACATAGATAAAAGGATTTTTATGATTTGAAACGAGTAGGTACCTACTGCTGAGTTTCTTGTCGGCTTTTCTCAGTAGAATTTGTTTTCCGAACCGGTGCAGTGGTAGAGTCATAAGAGACACTAGCAGTTAGTAGTGCCTACTACATACCTTATATTGAAAGTGGTTTCAAATAATTACGGCTGCCCGCCTTGCAAAAGGCCGGGGGCGCGGCGGGCGGCGGGCACGGGCGGGCGGGCGGCGAATTGAAAGCTCAATACTGTAAGCTCGATATCTTATCTTCGATCAATTTATGACATTTGTAAAAATAAATTATTGAAATTTTCTCTCAATCAATCTCAACCCTTGGGAACTTTACCAAAACAAAAAAAAGCCTGTGTCCGGACCCCGGGACGTAAACTACCTCTGATACCAAATTTCGTCAAATGGATGGACATGAAAAGATAGCAGATAGATTTCATATTTATAAAATCATTTTTATTTTAATTTTTAATAATACCTATTTAGTATGGATTACTAGGTATGGCTATGGAGGTTTTACCTGTACAGTATTACCAACAGCGGATGTTACCAAGAGATTTTTTAAAATGCAAACAAATAAGTAGGATCTTTACCTAGATCTTTAAAGAAAGTGAATAACGTCTTTTTCCAAATATCCTAGTTGATTGGGATTGTAGGGACATATCAAATATTCATTCATAAAGTTTTTAATTGTATAAAAAATTCCACAGCCCTGGCCCCACAGTTTTTCTGCGCGGGCGTCATAAAATTTGTTATTAATACAGTAAAATTTCGGATTAGGTGGTATTAAATTCGAAACAAAGCAAGGATTTAATTGGTAATTCGTGTCCAGGCGCTGAGGTTCGCGTTTTGTGTTGCAATATCCTATACTTTATTGTTTTTTGGTTGTAAGCTGTAAACTCTCGACTTTCCGGTGAGGGCGGGCGCGAGGTTACGACGGTCGACTTTTGAATCAATTAACCACTGAATTTTATTGTTATTTTTAAGATTTTAGTGATCCATATTCGAAAAATCATATAACAGTAAATCACCGTCTTTCTATAATGTATTTGATATCATAAGTTGAAATATAACACCATAATTAGATTTTTAACAATGTTGGAATGATTGTAAAAGTCCCTAAAGAACTTTTCTAAATAGGTAAGTCAATGCACTGTTTATTCGATTAATTATTACAATGTTATATTTGTTTACATGTCTAAAGGTAGGTAACAGGATATATAACTAATGCATCAATATTTACAAGAGTCCAATATTTATAAACCTTACTATCTAACCACGTGGTCAAAAAGTCCGCCCCTGGTTGCCCCTGGGCCAAAGGTGCCCATCAAGCTAGCACTGTTGCCACGCTGAATGGCGATGGACAATCTTTGGACCAGGTAGGCCCCAGAGCGCGGATCGCAACCTCTTTCCCTTAAGCGACGGCCGATGTCACGTACGCAACCCTTCGCTTTCACATAAGTGTCCGTTCACACAGACCGGCTCGGACCGGAGAGCAGATTTTGATAGCGATTAAAATAGCGTTGGATAGTTGAAATAAGGTTTATTTTTACATATCACCTCTTTTGTTATTGA
Organism: Maniola hyperantus; assembly: GCF_902806685.2. Lineage (NCBI taxonomy): Eukaryota > Metazoa > Arthropoda > Insecta > Lepidoptera > Nymphalidae > Maniola > Maniola hyperantus. Next base: position 372,110 of record NC_048553.1, on the reverse strand, counting down.
GAATGCCGGAGAGCAAACCTTACGCGGTTAGTGTGAAAAAATAAAAGGAGCCGACCGGCTACAGGTCCGTTTGCGTACTCTTTCAGTACAGTGCTCTTCCAGCCGGTCTATGTGAAACAAAGCTTGGTCGCTCCGGCCAGTTCGAACCGTACGCGCGCCGGAGCTCTGTGTGAAAAGAAGAGCACCGTCCGATTCTGTCCGAGCCGGTCTGTGTGAACGGACACTTATATGTAATCAGTCAATTATGTAAGTATTTGGATATTATAATCATTTCAGCTTATTTTATGGACCATAATAAGAAACATGGGTTAGGTAGTTGTAACTTGTAACTTAGATATACATAATATTAATAACTTGAAAGTACCTACCTAGGTAGTTACCAACCAGTTATTCACTGACTTTATATTTTTCCTGTTTTTCAATCACTTATATAATATGGGTACCTTCGAGTCAAGAGTGAATAGACTGAATAGGCATCTTCTAGGCAAGCGTGCTCCGTCTTAGGCTGCATCATCATTTGCAGCCAAGCGCTGGTCTATATTATTTAAAAAAAAGTTTTCTGATAGAAGAAATAAAATACAGAAAAATATAAATAAAACCAATTTATTTTATAGAAATAGAAAGATTTAAGTACCATTTGCATAAAATTATTACATTTGTATTATGTACATCTGTATAACTTAATTACTTTAAAACAAAACATAATATTATTGTAATAAACAATTTGGGGTAGGTAAGTTTTTAATTTATAGACATATAATAATTATTTTATCGAGCTTAAATTATACAATTGGTTGCTATTACAGCTAAGATAAACACCCATATTTGCCTGCGTAATAACTTCACATCTACAATTATTTACATAATATAGCTAAATATATAGAATAGTATCATCATTCACACGATTCTTATATAGTTATACTTTTATTATTATATACATATTTCTATAATGTATATGTTTAATATACTGATCTTAGAATAACTTTATTCCCAAGGATGGGTTATTATGATGACGATGATTTAATTTATTATAGGAAGGTAAGTAAGTACTAACACAAATTGATTCATTATCAAATCTTGGAATTAAATTCGGACGTTCTAACCACTACGCCACCGCGGTTTATTCAAAGTTCAAACATACATTACAACATAATATTGTGTTGGCTATTTTATTGTTGATTTAATAATTACAAAAAGCGTAAAGTAGGTACAATAAAAATTGAAATGAAAAGATTTCTTATCTTACTACTGATAAGCGTATCATGTGAACATTTATAGTTGAAATAAGTACATTGTATTCAATGTTATTGGTAAATACGTTTTATATGAAATAGATTTTAGAGCTTTTTTAGACTTAAAGTGCCTTTTTAGGGTTCCGTAGGTACCTTAAAAGGAAAAAAGGAACCTTTATAGGATCACTTTTTTGTCTATCTGTCTGTCCGTCTGTCCATCTGTCTGTCAAGAAAACCTATAGGGTATTTTCCGTTGACCTAGAATTATTAAATTTGGGAGGTACGCAGCCACCATGATCCATACAAACGTTCCTCCCTGTGTTAGTGTCAATACGCAGAGAAACTTTTAACTTTTATAAAATAACGAAGGTCTGGCACGCGCTGGCTCTTAGTCCAATACAAGCGGAATATTATATATCTTGTGTTGGTAACATGTCGAAGTTGTCATTGTAAGTGAAATTGGCAGGAGGAGCCAAATCGCGCCCAATAACATTTGACTAAGTAAGTATGTATACTGTATAGGTTCCTACTTTCCGCGGAAAGAAGTCAGTACCTAATACCTATTGTAGCGCTGTCTCTGTTACGTAATCCCATACAAATGATAGAGGCAAAAAACCAAGCACAAACGTCATGTTTTCAAAAAACATTCGAAATGCAATCCGAAAATGTTTTCAAAAACATTTGCAATTCAATTAGAAAACATAGTTTCGTTTGTGATCGGTTGTAATTCAAAATGGTTAGACACGTTGTTTGCCTGTATCATTTGTATGGGATTACGTAATAGAGAACTTCTTTTCGCGGATAGAGTCTAACATTTTTGTATCTGTACAACTGCGTATCTCGTGAATATTCAGTCTTATGCATAAACTATAGCGCTCACAATAGTTACAGTTCTTGCAATTCACGAAGGCTAGTGAACTTTACTTGTGGTAACGTCGTTTACATGGTCATTGCGTAAGTGTGCGTGCATGTCGGACCAATCAGTCGCGAGCAAGCGCTGTCAAACGCACACAGGTACACGCGTAGTACGTGTACCTTACGTACTTACTTATACCGATACGACTTAAACACAAGCATGAGTCACAGGCCTTCGTGAAATGCGAGAACTACTATGTCACTGATCACAAACTTGAATGTTTAGTCTCATCTTCCCCCGAGTGGGTTTTGGTCACAGCGGCTGAGGGTGTGTGTGCGTCCATGGGCACGGATGCCGAATAACCTACAGCACTCACAATAGTCACTATGTCACTGATCACACACACCGCTTGAATGTTAAGTCCCATCTTCCCCCGTGTGGTTCTGGTCACGGCGGCTGCGGGTGTGTGTGCCCGTGCATGGGCACGGACGCCGCATGTCAAAGCGCGTGCGCGTGCGCGTGGTGCGGCGGGGGAGGTGCGTGCGTGTGTGGTAGCCCGTGCTGTGCGCTGGCTGCGTGCTGCCGGCCCTGGGACAAAGAAGTGGGTCACTTTATTCTATTTATTAAAATTGTCACAGTCGAGTGGGGTAAGAATGTAGGTAAGAAGTGGGATAAACGGTGATATTCGCTCAACCGTAGAAATACGAAGATCGCTGGTCCACTTTAGGAAGTTGGAACTAATATGTGGTACTTGGGAAAGAAATCTCTGTTAGCGTGATAGAAGATGGCGTAGTACGTGACATCTAATTTGTACGTTGGCGTTGTAGTGATTTCCACGCTGCGTGCGATTAACTGTCAACCTTGGCTGCTCGCGGTTTCTACTCCTGAAAGAGGCGCTGGCGACTGATACACCCTGTAAGGGTGATAAATTGGGCGGAATAGAAATATACCCGGATACGGAATAATCTACCACCTTACAAAGATTAGAGGAAAAAAAAAAATAATTTTAATTTACTTTACTTGATCTATCTACCTAGTAAAGAATAGAAGCTAGCCGTCGACTCCCTTGTAATGCATATGAGGTGTTATAAATGAAATTTGCTAGATGTTAGGCAAAATTGTTTTTAATGTAACTTTTACCGGGGTCGCTTAATACAGAATGATGGCTAATAATGCTTAGTTATTCTAGCTTAATGCCAAGACTTAATTTAGATACATTAGAATGACTTAGGTAGATAGTACATAAGATCTATGTTTTAAATTTAAGATGCCATTGGCATGGAATAGACAATGACACAGTAAAATTCGTAAAATTGTTTCAAAATAAAAGCTCAGTAGTAAAGACAGGGTTCTTACTGTACACATACACTAAGAAGGTTCCCTAAGCTGTTCCAGGATACAAACTTTTGCTTACTTGTAGGTGCGAAGACTGCAAGGTAGCTGGACGGCATCGGCCAAGATCCAAAACTCAATTTATTTGATTCTTCACAACCGAAATGTTTCATTACAAAGATTTTCACCAAGTCTTATCCATAGCAATTAAGTTGTCAACGTGAATGTGCAAAAGAAATAAATACGAAAACCGAAAACGCAAACGGAAAACTAAAACGGAAAACTGAAGCTAAACGTAAAACGTAAACGTAAAATTAAAAACGTAAACCCTGTAACAAAGAAAAACAAGATTATAATTTGTGCTGTGTGAAAATTTCGACACGTGGAATTTTCCCGATCAAACACAACTCACCTATTGAACTCCTGGCCACCAATGGTTTTCAGAAGTCCACCCACAACCCATTATCCTCATTTATTTGGGAAGTTAAAATAACTGGAACTGAAAGAAATCATGAGATTAGGATTTTCTCTAACCAAACCGCCATTTTGTCGAATCCACATTACTTGATTTTTCACTCACCATAACTGATGAAACATTGAAAATACGTTAGGATGACTAAAATTTATGACTATTGTATTTTTCCAGGCGAAGCCATGGGCGAAAAGAAGTGAGATTTTCCTGGAACGAAAAAAATTCGTCTTCACATGTTGACTCCAGGAAAATTCTAAATCTCAGCAATCGGTGTTGCCAGACGCAACCCGAGTGTGGCCGCTCTCAGTTAGTTTGATCATAAAGCCAATTCATTTTTGAATATTTGCGGAACCTAAGGATATATTATAAGAACCGTTTTGTTAATGACTTAACAATAAACAAATGATATTATGGTTTTATTTAATTATTTTGTTTTATTTTTACGACAATTGACAACGAAGCAAACGCCATCTATTGTGGCTCGAATGAACTCTGAACATCGACCCACACGTAGTTCTGCACCTTGATGCTAGGTGGCACCAACATACTTTGAACAAAATAGATTTTAATTAAAGCGAAACGCTAATTAGTAGTTCAAAATTTACAACGTCACAATACTTCCCCTCCTACGAAAAGGTTCAACAGGTTGAACCACGCTGCCCTCAGCGTCATCCAACAACTACTAACAATTTGCCTGAAACAAACAAACAAAAAAAAACACAGAAGTTACGCGTGAACGCACATCTACTACTAACAAGGAAAATTGTCTAACAAAATAAATATACTGAAAACAGTGTAAGGTTTTATACATTATACTTAACTACACAACCCTAACTTCTAAAAAGAATATATACAAAAAAACTTCATGGTGTCTAAGACACTTGAGTGGAAACATCTTGGCATCATTCTTCAGCTGACTGATAGAATGCGTCTAGGCCTACGGTGGTTCACTCTTTTAAACTACCATCTTAATATTTGTTACTCAACAAATACGGAAAAACTGGTTGTGAACGGGTCCATCTGATATGGCAACCGTTCTCTATCCCATTCGGAAAAATAAAACCGAATCAAAATCGGAATATGAGAAAAAAAAACGAAATAACTCTCCTAGAAAATAGATCTCGGAACAGAATCGGAAAAATAACAGAAATGATCCATTATCTAGAAGGAAAACGAAAACAAAACACAAAACCCCCCCCTTTTCGTTATCCCCAAAGTACGATATTTGCATTTTTACTTTCTCAACCGGTTGGTCTACCACAAGCATTCCAATCATCACATATTCATCCCTACATACATCCACTACATTCATCCTCAACTGAACCATGGTAATGTAACTGTTAATTCAGAACATCACTACACTCATACAAATTCCTAATTGAATATTGATAACTTAAATATTCAAACAGTTTAGACCAAACTAAGTAATGGCAAATATCTACTTCTTAATATCCTTAATATGCCAAGTGCCTATTGGGTGGTTGTCAGCTACTCTAACTAGTTCGTAAACCAAAGGTGACAAAACCTTGACAACCCTGCACTTTTCATACTTAGGTGCCAGCTTAGCTGCGAAAAAATTTGTAGCGTCGCTTTGTGGATAGGTCTTTTTCCACACTATATCCCCAACAGAATAGCTTGCAGACCTACGCCTTAAGTTGTAATGCGTTGCATACTCTGCATGAGCCTGAAACAAATTTCTCCTAACCTGACCAAATATGTCCTCCAAAGTTCCAAACTTTCCTGCGTATTCCTCCCTTGGAATTCCGGCCTCGTACTCCTTATCCGTGTCCTTATAGAAGGAACCATTTAAAACCGGTTCTCTAGCGTGGACAAGGAAGAACGGGGAGAATCCAGTGGATTCATTAACCGCACTGTTTATGGCGAACTGGACCTTGTACAGGTTTTCGTCCCAGGACCTGTGGTTATCTTTCACAAAAGCGGCTACAGCAGTCATAACAACCTTATTGTACCTCTCAACAAGGTTAACTTGCGGAGTGTACAGTGGTGTGTAGTGTAATTTCGGAATATTATAACGCTTAATGAGATTACGGAATTCAGATCCTGTAAATTGGGACCCATTGTCCACAATCACAGTCTCTGGAACACTATGGTTCAAAAATACAAAATTCTCTAGCGCTTTAACAACAGCGGCACCTGTGGCACGCCGTAACGGAAACAACATTGTATATTTCGAAAAACAACACGTCACCACAAAAAGAAATGTAAATCCTGATTTAGACCTAGGCAAAGGTCCGACTAAATCAGCCGAAATGACCTGAAAAGGTCTCTCGCAGACTTTAGGCTTCCCTAGCAGACCTGGAGTGGCTGATGTCGTGTGTTTATACGCAGAGCAAGTATCACAATTCTTAACGTACTCAACCACGTCCTTATACATACCACGCCAAAAATATCTGAGGGATAATCTGCGATGAGTTTTGAACACACCAAAATGACCTGCAGTTGCATCTGCATGGTTTTGTTGCATAATTCTAAGGATGTCGTTCTTGTGGACTACCTCTTTCCAGTCGAACTCACTGAGAAGCTGGTATTTACATTTACTGTAACGATATAGTTTATCGTTCAAAATACAAAAATTCGGAAAATTTGCTGGATTGATTTTACAGCCATTAAATGTTTTGTCATACCAGTCATCTACCAAAACTTGTTGACTAGAGTTATCATTACGATCACCAACTACATCTACGTGTATGAGTCTCGACAAGGTATCCGGAACTACATTATCACAACCCTTCCTATGTTCGATAACAAAATTATACTGTGATAATCTACAACCCCATCTGGCGAGACGTCCTGAGGGATTTTCTAAATTTAAGAACCACTTTAGGGATGCATGGTCTGTGATAATTGTGACTGGCTTGGAACCAAAATAAGCCTGAAATTTCTCCACTGCAAAAATCACAGCTAGAGCCTCGCGTTCCGTCGCGCTGTAATTCCTTTCGTTTTTATTTAGGCTCCTACTGACATACGCAATGGGATGATCGCAACCATCGGTTTCTTGCGTTAGCATACCGCCAACACCATATGCAGAAGCATCACAATGTATTTTGAATGGTTTTTCAAAATTCGGTACCGCAAGAACAGGTGCGGTTACCAACGCATTCTTCAATGTATTAAATGCTACCTCTGCCTGTTCGCTCCACTCAAATTTAGGTGCGTTCTTTCCTTTACTCGTTAGTCTATTGAGTGGTGCAGCGATGGTTGAAAAATTCCTAATAAAGCGCCTGTACCAAGAACAAGTGCCTAGGAAAATCTTTACCTCCTGTGCAGTTTTTGGGGTCGGAAAGTTTAAAACTGCGGCAACTTTTCCAGGATCTGTGCGTAAACCAAATTCATCCACTATATACCCTAAATATTTCAAAGAGTTTCTAAAAAAATTACATTTATCAAAATTTATGGATAGTTGAGCCATTTTTAGTTTATCCAGAACTCTGTTTAATAAAATTAAATGGGTTTCAAAATCAGCAGAACAAATAACAATATCATCTATATAACAAAATACTATTCCATTTTCAATATCACTACAAAAATTTTGATTAAATAACTGGTCCATTAACCTCTGCTGTCGTGCTGGTGCACCGCATAGGCCAAACGGCATGACTTTAAATTTGAATAACCCTCTACCAGGAACTGTAAAACTGGTTTTTTCCTGAGAGTCGTTAGCTAATGGAATTTGCCAGAAACTTGAACTTAAATCAATCGATGATAAAAACCTTGCCTCTTTCAAGCTATCTAGAATTTGTGGAATGTACGGTATTGAGTATGAATCCCCCTTTGTCACTGAATTTAATTTCCTGCAATCTAGGCAAAATCTCCAGTCTCCATTTGCCTTTTTCACTAAAATTGCTGGGTTATTCCAAGGGCTTTCACTCGGAGTAACTACGTCCATTTCCAGCATCCTATCTAACTCTTTACTTAAAGCTTCCTTCTTTTCGGGAGAAAGTGGATATTGTTTTATTTTTATTGGCAAGGCATCACCGGTGTCAATAACATGTTCAATTAATTTTGTTCTACCCAATCCAATTTTCGTTGAAGAAATATCTAAAAATTTATTTACTACAGACTGGGCTAATTCTTTCTGTTGAGATGATAAGTTTTCAAAAGAAGTGATGGTATGAATTTGTTCATTATCAATCGCACAAATATTGTAAAATTGAGAAGGTGCCTTAATTAATTCTAAATTATCAAAAATGCCAGGGGCTAACTGAAATGTTTTCCAAAAGTCACAACCAAAAATAACATCCGCTATTATAGAGGGTACTACAAAAAATTTTATTATGTGAGTTACGGAATTATAAGTAATCGGAATAAACATATAACCCATGCAATCAAGTTTGTCTCCATTTGCCACTGAAAATGTGGTATCAATACTGCTATGCAATTTATAACCGAATCTCAAAAAGACCTTGTGCGCCTGGTTACCCAAAATTGACGCGCAAGCACCGGAATCTAGTAAACCTGTAATCTCAAAACCGTCAACAAAAACCTTTAAATGTGGCCTAAAGTCTCGTTTATCTACTGAATACAGAACTGTGTCAGGTAAAAGGGATGTTTTGTTGTTAATGACCAAGTTCTTTACTTGTGTCTCTGCACAGTTCTTACTAATTAGTTTTTTGAATTTTTGTCCGGAGCGGGTTTACTAATCGCCTTTTTACTACAACTTGGACATGTCTTTGCTGTAAAGTTCTGACGTCCACACGAAAAACATCTAATAAATTTCGGAACTGTCCTGCAAAATTTAAAGGAATGGTTACCCTTGCCGCACTTGTAACATAGTTGTTTATTTGTTTTCGTAAAATTAGTGCCTTTACTTGTATCAACCTTAGGTGCAGGTGTGACTGAAAGTGTGTTTATCTGTTTTGTCACTTGTTTGTAAGCAAACTCTGAACTTAAAGTTGCCTTACTGTTAGTAGGCTCAGAAAATAAGGCGGAACGCTGCCTCGCAGCCTCTAGTTTGCGACACTTTTCCTTCAACATTGCGACAGACTTAATGTCAACAAGAGCTAATTGTTCTGAGTAAAAAGGGCGAATATTATGTAATAAAATTTGTAACTTTTGTTCTTCGGAAAGTGGTGTTGACAACCTTGAAAACATGCAAAACATTATAGCGAAATAGATAGACACAGGTTCTTCAGAGCCTTGTGTTCTTGCTCGAATTTCACCTAGCAACCTGTAGTCATAATCTACTGCATCAAATTCCTCTAAAAATAAAGTTTTCAATTCTGACCAAGACGAAACTTGACATTTGTTGCCTCTGTACCATAACAATGCTCGGCCTGTAAAAAGATGAAATGCAGAAACAAATAATTTTCCATCTGAAACGCCATAAGATCTTTTATATTCCTCAACGCGTTCGATGAAACTGCGCGGATCACCCTGTCCGTTGAAATGTAACTTCCACTTGGCAACATTTTTATCACCAGTGCAGTCAACGGCGGTACTCTCGGAATCCAGTGATTCGTCGTGAGACGACTCATTGTCAGCATCTAATCTGGAAATCAAACTCTGCAACTTTGTATGTAATTCACTCTTCTTACTTATTAAGCTGAGTTCGGAACACTGTATTCTCAAAATTCTAAAGTACAAATGTGAAGCTAAAGCTTTAGACCTACAGAGGGCATGTCTATCTTTAGTGTCAGAACACTTTTTTAATAAATCTTCTAAGTCTTGAAGTTTTTTAGTAATAACCCCTAACTCACTTTCAGAAGTGAAATCCGTCTCTAAAATTGATTCAGAAGGAATTTCCTGAATTAATTGTTTTAACTGTTTCTTTAAACCTAGCACTGTAGGTGCTGGAGTTTCGGAACGAATGGATACCTCATAATACAATTCGTCCTTCAAAAGTGAATGAAACTGGGCAAAAGTCTGTTCCATTGTGTTAAGTCAAAACACATTTAACAAAATATCGAGCTTGTGTAACTGTCTATGTTTAGCCTTATACCAATTGGTTAAACACAAACACAAAAGAAGTTATTTAAACTATTAAATATACACAAGCAAAATACACAACAAAACAATATTCTTAAGTCTATCCTAACTTATTTTATCAATTATGTTCCTATTCCAAAATATTGTTAATAATACAAGCACATATTATTACTATAGTAAACAAAATATAACAAAATAAACTTCCCAAAATTGAATAAATGATTGTAAGGTGCAGTATCACCTTTATGAGTACACAGTGTGTTACAACCTTTACAATTACAAAAGTAAACAGGCAGCAAAGTTGCAATGAACTCTGACTAGCATATTATCTTTCAAAACAAAAAAAACAAAGAGATTGTGCAATGGTTTGATGACTGTTACTTTACACTTTTAACACATAACCTAAAATACAACAAAATCTGTTTGTAAATGTCACTTTAAACTACCAGCATTCAATTAAACTTAACATGTTTTGTGTGTGAAGTAGCTTTTATCATAACCTTAACACAGCTCTAAACAAAATTTCAACAAAATAATGAAGTATCAAGTCACTGAAAAAAAAAAATTGTTCATAACTTCATACTTGAACTTAATGTAATCTCTGAATATAGTTTATATATTTAGTTTCACAAGTTGTAACTCTTAGTATTTATAAATGTATGTGTGTAACTAGTTAACGGCACATAGCGTTTCAAAACTTTAATTATACTAAGTTACCGGAATTTTCAAACATAAGATGTACTTACTATTGAAAGCAATACCCAACAACAACTCAGTTAAGCAATGTTTATTACTAAACTGAAGGCAAACATTCACTTATACACCTCCAAGGTAAGTCGATAACATAATTAAACGGCATAAGCACCATTTATAAAGTGTTGATTAAGTAAGAAAAAAAATGTTGGACTATACTCAGAAAATTACTTAAACTATCAAACAAAATTTCTAACTATTAGTTATTATTTAGTTAGTTAACCATAAAAAAAACAGCTTAGTGCTCTTTGCAATGTGTCACTACTTAGAAAATTGTACAATCAGCGGAGTACATTTCATAAAATTCACAAAATTTCTCAAAATATACTGAAATAACTATATAAAAAAACGTTCGGGCGCCATTTGTAAGGGTGATAAATTGGGCGGAATAGAAATATACCCGGATACGGAATAATCTACCACCTTACAAAGATTAGAGGAAAAAAAAAATAATTTACTTACTTGATCTATCTACCTAGTAAAGAATAGAAGCTAGCCGTCGACTCCCTTGTAATGCATATGAGGTGTTATAAATGAAATTTGCTAGATGTTAGGCAAAATTGTTTTTAATGTAACTTTTACCGGGGTCGCTTAATACAGAATGATGGCTAATAATGCTTAGTTATTCTAGCTTAATGCCAAGACTTAATTTAGATACATTAGAATGACTTAGGTAGATAGTACATAAGATCTATGTTTTAAATTTAAGATGCCATTGGCATGGAATAGACAATGACACAGTAAAATTCGTAAAATTGTTTCAAAATAAAAGCTCAGTAGTAAAGACAGGGTTCTTACTGTACACATACACTAAGAAGGTTCCCTAAGCTGTTCCAGGATACAAACTTTTGCTTACTTGTAGGTGCGAAGACTGCAAGGTAGCTGGACGGCATCGGCCAAGATCCAAAACTCAATTTATTTGATTCTTCACAACCGAAATGTTTCATTACAAAGATTTTCACCAAGTCTTATCCATAGCAATTAAGTTGTCAACGTGAATGTGCAAAAGAAATAAATACGAAAACCGAAAACGCAAACGGAAAACTAAAACGGAAAACTGAAGCTAAACGTAAAACGTAAACGTAAAATTAAAAACGTAAACCCTGTAACAAAGAAAAACAAGATTATAATTTGTGCTGTGTGAAAATTTCGACACGTGGAATTTTCCCGATCAAACACAACTCACCTATTGAACTCCTGGCCACCAATGGTTTTCAGAAGTCCACCCACAACCCATTATCCTCATTTATTTGGGAAGTTAAAATAACTGGAACTGAAAGAAATCATGAGATTAGGATTTTCTCTAACCAAACCGCCATTTTGTCGAATCCACATTACTTGATTTTTCACTCACCATAACTGATGAAACATTGAAAATACGTTAGGATGACTAAAATTTATGACTATTGTATTTTTCCAGGCGAAGCCATGGGCGAAAAGAAGTGAGATTTTCCTGGAACGAAAAAAATTCGTCTTCACATGTTGACTCCAGGAAAATTCTAAATCTCAGCAATCGGTGTTGCCAGACGCAACCCGAGTGTGGCCGCTCTCAGTTAGTTTGATCATAAAGCCAATTCATTTTTGAATATTTGCGGAACCTAAGGATATATTATAAGAACCGTTTTGTTAATGACTTAACAATAAACAAATGATATTATGGTTTTATTTAATTATTTTGTTTTATTTTTACGACAATTGACAACGAAGCAAACGCCATCTATTGTGGCTCGAATGAACTCTGAACATCGACCCACACGTAGTTCTGCACCTTGATGCTAGGTGGCACCAACATACTTTGAACAAAATAGATTTTAATTAAAGCGAAACGCTAATTAGTAGTTCAAAATTTACAACGTCACAACCCACCCGGGTGAGGAAAAGGGATACATCGGCTTGGAGCTTTAAAATTGCTGTCCTTTCAAAGCCCTATGTACTAGATGAAACGGAGCTGAATATCGAGTCAGGATTATTTTATTATTATTATTTTATTTATTTTATATCTAATTAGAACGGCAGTGCCACTTACACTAACTAGATGATTAATAATAAATTTAAATACAAATAAAGGTACAAGAAAAAAGACATAAAATACAAAACGATAAAAGATCAAAGAATTTTGAATATGTACGCTGAGAACATTGAATGACATATTCATGCAATGCTCTCAGCGTACTTCAGTAACTCCCGAACCAGTATTATAGACCCATCATTAAATGGGTCCCATTGAGTAATCAAAGGATGTAATCATCCTTTCATAAAAGAGTTGCTAAAGAATAAGAACCAATTTTGCTTCGATAAATAATTACGAGTCTTACTTAAAGGACAGAAAAATAGAATAAAACTGAGAATATCAAAAAATTGATCGTGTCGTAAAATACCAACCTGTAAGTAGACATAGTAGTCATACGGCTGGTGCAGAGGCCAGCACCGCTGTGGGGGCACGGGGTACAGAGGCGGTACGGGGTATAAAGCGCCCCCCAGCTTGTTGCGCAGTATCCTGCTGATGCTGGAGACGGAGGGCACGTTGTACTTGTCGCAGACCCCGTCCGCCAGCAGCCTGTCGCGGATCTCCCACGCGAATATGCCAGGGTCTTTAGCTTTCAGCTGCTTTATGTATGACACCACCTGGTGAGAAAGTCAACGTAAATAACACTGCAATTAATACAAGGTAAGACTCAGTAAACTAAATTATAAGGTCCAACGAAGACGACACGAGAATCTATCCAATTTAAGGAGTTTCAGATAAATTATCAAGAACTACTCACTACTAACAATTATTAGAGTTAATTAGAGTTGGTGACATCATAAATCATGATCCAAAACGTCAAAATACTACGGGTTGGGAACTGTGGCTAAAACTAGATCTTTAACCATTTATATAAACCAAATATAAGTACTTAGTTGGTCTAGCATTTTAGCTAGTAGCAGAAATATGGGGTTGACAGTTTAATAGAGCTCCTGAAAACTTTTACCTTTGGGGGAATTAACAAGATTTACCCCACATTTAAGGAGAGTTAGGACTTTTGTGCACTTATCCATAAAATCACGGATTCCATACTGAATAACTGATTGTGCACTCATCCATATTCCACTGAATCCGGATGAGTGCACAAACGCCTTTATAGTACAAGTCCTAAAACTAGTAGATGAAGGTAGATATACCTTAGGAGTGGTGACTCGAGGTTTGGAGCCGCCAATAGCACCAGGTAGGATAGAGCCAGTCTCGTGGTACCGCGCCAGGATTTTGGAAACGCAGCCGTGGGATACCCGGAGTTGTCGACTGATGTCACACGGCCTGCAAAAATAATGGTACTTTAAAATCACTTATTATTCGTCTAATTTAATTAACAGATTGATTTTATCAGAAATATATTTCATAAAAATATGGTTGAATAGGTTCTATTAGCAGTGAGATAGGACTTAAACTGCCTGTGGTCAGTGCTTCAGAGTGGGGCACATTCTCACAGTGTGTGTCGTCTCAAGAAATACTGCCTTCTGTATCCTGCCTTTGATAGTTCTGAGATGGTGGTCGAAACTATAATTTATTTAGTCTAAATAAATTATTATAGTTTCGACCAGATTGAGTTGAATTTATAATCCCAAATTTTCTTCTTCAAATACGGTAGGATATCCTATTAGGTATTTTGGGAAAATTTTGTTTTTACAAAGAACGCAATGTTTTCTGATTTAGTCTCGTAACCGGTCAGAGCAGAGTTGGGCAATTTTACTGGAGCTGAGGGAATTGCTAGTTTATAACGGCACTCGTTAGTCTGTCTACTTAGTCATAAAGTCCCAGGATTTAGGCTTGGGTGAAGTCAATAAAATTATGGATTCTTCTAGCGAGAAATTTTCAGTAACAGCCCAGAGTTTCATAAGAGCCTTGGAGAGCATTTAAAGTTATTGGTACTACGCCTCATTTTTCTCCTGTTTTCTGTTACCAGTATATCTGCACCTGCACTTAGGGTGCACCTGTATTTGTGATTGTCATGGCCGTGGTTGGTCAGACAAACATTATTATAAGATTTAGCCAGCCAGCTGAAGAGGCTAAATATTTAATCTCATCGTTACTGACCTGATCCCCAACTGCGCCAACTCCACAATCCTCAGTCTGACGGCGTTGGGCAGTGGTCTGCCGTTGACGAACACTCCGCCCAGCTGGTTGACCTCGCCATACTGCTGGGCGCCGGCGCCCATGCCGGGGTTGCCCATTGCGCCGGCATTGGGATCTATGGACAAAGAGAAGAAATTTTAAAATTCCTCCAGGTAACTCATGACAATCTTTAAAGATTGAATTAATGTTAGTGATTGAGGATATTGTGTAGAAAGGCTAGTTGAAGAAATTTTTCTTTTACTTTTATTTACAAGTGTATTTCTATGTTTTTTTCCTGCATGTTCCCGGTATTCAAAATAATAAATACGACCAGAATCTGTAACAATATCCGAAACCAATGACTTCTATGGATACAAAAGTCATTGTCTGTAACTGTATGGAGTGGAGGCCGCGCACCCGTTAGGACGGCCTGCAGCCCGCTGGACTAATGACCTGAAGATGGTAGAAAGCGGGTGGATGAGGAAGGCGGAGGGCCAGGGTATAACGGAGGAGGTGCGTTCTTAGAATAGGCTATGTCCAGCAGTGGACGCATAAAGGCTGATGGGTGGATGAATAGATAGATGGTAAGATCGAAGACTAAAAGGAATGTCCTACAAAATAAGGGTCCCGATTACCATTTAAACCTGTCGCGTTCTAAAGGTTATCTTCTCTGAGATTGAGAAGGGTTCTCTAGAGATTAGAAAGTGCGTAAAACGTAGCATACATAAAGATAATATCTATATAATTTTTCATACATTTGCCTAATTACTCGACCGTTCTTCGACAAACAACAAGACAACAAAACAACAGTCGGGCAATACATCAGCGAGTTGCAAATTAGTCGTCGCTCCCACTCGGCAGCAACATTTGTATCTTGTTGTTTTGTTGCTGGATCGTCATTCATGAGACGTGGATCCAAAATAGACGTCAGCTTTCCGAAGCTTTTGAACACGTTATTCTCCATGTTCTTGTCAGAAGTTCGAGTCAATATTCTTGTAGCAGTATTTAGAGGCTGAAATAGTGTATAATGGCAGTGGCAGAGTGAACTTGAGTGAGGAAGCTCTCAGTTTGACCCTGAATCGACGATATGTCAAATATTAGGCTATGGTAACGTAAAATCAAAGAAAAATAGGGCTACCCTGCGTCAAATGTAGGTACTAACATTTGACGCCTGCCAGTGACGTCGAAGCCTCGACGTTTTGTACGAAGATCCCTAATATCTGTGGCAATGGGCAATTGCCAGCGATATAAATGTTCAATTAGATGCGGCGCTATGTTCCAAAGAACATCGGTGTCCACACTCCTATGTCAATGGCAACCCGCTTTAGACGCAGTCTAACAGGAATAATCCAATAGGTACGTAAGAGGGGGCTTTCAACATCAACTTTTAGCCTCACCCGAGAATCGAACCCAGGACCTTGTAACCCGAGTCGAATATACTAACCACTAAACCAACGAGGCAACCCTACCTTATGCTTTTTCTGACGCGCACTTGATCGGATATACCTAACAACAAAACAACAGCGGGTAGGTATAATACATCACCGAGGTGCAAATTAGTCGGCGCACCCACAGTGTCGTGTCTTATCTCGCAGTGTTGTCTTGTTGTCGCGTGTAACTTGTCTGCGACGCGCGATGTCACGTGTCTCAAATAAACTTCCACGAGTTAATTCATTGCCCGACGTGTTTAGGATTGTCAGCGTCAGCATTAACTTATTGGGTGTCTTCGTCTAACTTAAAACGTTTAAATAAGTATCTTTCGTTTTAAAACTATGCTTATTTATTAAGTTTAAGTTTTTCCAGGGTCCGGGTCAGGTCAGGGTTTCCTGCCTTGCTGGCTTAACTTTGTTCCCAATTTTTCGGACTTAAATGTATTTTTATACCTATATAATATAATATAGGTACCTATTGTATTGCTATATCACAACATATTATTATTATGTAGTTATGTATGTTAAAATGTGAAAAGTTGATTGAATTACTTACTTAGTTAAGCATATCGAATGAAATAGAATTAAGTATTAACTATGTTTAAGAAAAGTGTACTTAAGTGTTTTGTTAAATTTACTTATTGGGAAATAAAGGCTATTATTATTATTATTATTAAATGTATTTTTTAAACTTTACTCTTGTCGTGTGTAAAATTGTCGTTTATGGATTGTGACGTCATTATTTACCTTTCGTATAGCATGACGTTCATGTTAAAAATAAATAAAAATCATGGTTTTTTTTTTTAATTATTCTCTTTAATTAATAATGGATTCTAGCACCATAAACTACCGCTATACAAAAAATCATTCATTTTATTAGGCACTACATTCCAATACCCTATTTGGCTTTATGTAAGTAGGCACTATTTCCATTCAAACGATATATTTTAACAAGAATTTCACAGGTCGTTACTCGTTATAGCAAATCAGTCTGCCTCTCTAAAAGCCGATTGAAAAATGACCCCTAACAAAGTCTATAAAATAGGAGTTTGGTTTCGGTGAACCTTCACAAAAGAGTGTAAAGTCACCCACAATGTCACTTCAAAGGTGGGTGTCGGGTGACAGAGGGCCGGCCTGACGTCTGACGTCTGACGTCACTTCAGCATGTGTCCGCGACTTTATAGGAATTATGATTTGTGGCGCTCCGAGAAGACTGAGAAAATCGAGTTTAAATGAGTTTGAATTATTTTATTAGTTTTACTTTTTTAGGGTTCCGTACCTCAAAAGGAAAAAGGAACCCTTATGGTATCACTTCGTTGTCTGTCTGTCTGTATGTCTGTCTGTCGTGTCTGTCAAGAAACCTACAGGGTACTTCACGTTGATCTGGAATCATGAAATTTGACAGGTAGGTAAATCTTATAGCTGGCATCAAGGGAAAAATCTGAAAACTGTGAATTTGTGGTTACATCACACAAAAAAAAATTGCGTTCATGAACAAATATCAGTATTTTCAATTTTCAAAGTTAGATAACTATAGGTACCAAGTGAGGTATTGTCATTATCATAATCATTATGAACAGATTTTTATTTTATTTTTATAAAAAAATACGACTGTAATACAGAACCCTCGGTGCGCGAGTCTGACTCGCACTTGGCCGGTTTTATACGTAGTTAGAGAGTCTAGCATTTGCGCATGTCCACATTAGAGGTGACCAATTTATTTATTAACCTGTTAATTTAACACATATTAAAGTTTGTTGATTAACTGCGATACTAAAACTTAACTATTTTAAATAAAAAAATATTATTAAATCAAAAAATACATATTATTATAGTTAGGACCTATACCTACGTTCTAAGTAGCTGCAGTAGGTACTTAAGTAGGTAGCGCGAAGATTCCAGGAAATTAAATTTCGAAGCGGGCGCGCGGTCCAAAACGCGCGTGGACGACATTATACCTACCGATTGCGACCGATTACGTCATGCGCTAAAAATACCGATGCATTGAATATGGTTAAAATAGCAAGTCAACTAATGTTAAATAGGACCACATCGATATGATGATAAATTTAACATATCAAATGATTTTGTTGTTCCCATCGAATACCTACGAAGTGTTAATAAATAAGTTAAATAATTATGTTGTTATTTTTGTTGATGCTTTGATTTGATACATAAATAATACAATAGTCGAAATTTTTGTTATTTCTGTTTATTAACGATACTGTTCGATTAACGATAGTGCGCGTTCATAGACTTTTTGCTAGTTTATTTTTTCGGGTAATTTGATGGTGTAGTTTATTTTGCTCACTTCGTTGTCTGTCCGTCCGGCCGTCCGTCTGTCTGTCTGTGCGTCCGTCCATCCGTGCATCCATCCGTCCGTCTATCTGTGCGTCCGTCCGTCCGTCTGTCTGTCTGGCTGTCTATTTGTCTGTCTGTCAAGAAACCTACAGGGTACTTCCCGTGGACCTTGAATCATGAATTTATCAGGTAGGTAGGTACCTACCTAGGTTTTATAGCACACGCAAGGAGGAAAATTTGAAAACCGTAATTTCTGGTCACGTCATCATCATCATCATCATCATCATCATCAACCGATAGACGTCCACTGCTGGACATAAGTCTCTTGAAGTGACTTCCACGCCACGGTCTTGCGGCGCCTGAATCCAGCGGCTCCGTGCGACTCGTTTGGTTACATCACCAAAAATAAATTTAAATGTGTTCATGAAAGTAGTGTTTTCAATTTTCAAAGTAAGATGAAATCAAGTGGGGTAGGTATCGTGTTTTTTTTTTTTTTTTTTTTAGTCAGTGTTATATTTTTAACGTGTTTATTTATCAATAAATTTTAATAACAATTATTAATATTATATTATGTAAGTTTAACAGTATTTGACACCACTAGTCCACATGTGGTCACGCGCAAACGCCGCCCCGCCCTCTGCCCCTGTTCGGAGCTTTTGACTAACGCCGGCGCTTTCGTTTTTATATCAATTCTCATAACTCTCATAAGTCGACATTTGCTGAAAAAGATAACTGGTTAAATGCGAATCGGACTCGCATACGAAGGTTCTGTACCTACCAGCGTACAAATATAAATAACACAAACTTTAATTTTCTAAAATTTTCAGGGCGGCCATTTTGAAATTTTTATTATTTGTTGTTATAACGGCAATAGAAATACACATACTGTGACAACTCTCTACCTATGACGGTTCACGAGATACCACCCGCTGACAGACAGACGAACGGATAGACGGACAGCAAAGGCAAAATAGGGACCCGTTGGCACCCTTTGTGTACGGGATTATAAAAACTTATGTCTTAAAAATTAAAATACAAAAAGTATTTTCAAACATCCATCCATACTAATACTAATACCTACTAATATACTAATACTAATATACTTTTATTATAAATGCGAAAGTGTGTCTGTCTGTCTGTCTGCTAGCCTTTCACGGCCTATCCGTTCAACCGATTTTGACAAAATTTGGTACAGAGATAGCTTGGATCCCGGGGATGGACATAGGCTACTTTTTATCCCGCAAAATCAAAGAGTTCCCATGGCTAAATCCACGCAGACGAAGTCGTGGGCATCATCTAGTTGCCAATAAAGTAAATTGTAAAACGCTAACAGCAACCGCAAGTATTTCAAGTCAGGAGTGAGTGTTACGGGTGGGTTGGGCGGCCCGCCCGCCCTCGCCACGTGCGCGTGCGCAAGTTCCGTGAAGCTTACAACTCTCTCCAACATCAAACGCATCTTCGCCGGAGGTCACTTAACATGTAACAATAATAGCTAATAGGTATAAACATACTTACTATAAGATTTTGCCATAAACAACCCCGGCCAAGACCTTTAAGATCTATCGCCGAAAATGGAACTGGATCGAGCATAATATATTATAACGCGTATTTAACTCCTCACGCGCCATTTTAACTTTACGTGTCCCTCTCATAAATTAATCAATGGGACGACAATCCAACAGGACGGGAGGAAAGGACTAAACTGACGACCTCCCTGGCGCAGTGGTGAGCGCTGTGGTCTTAATAGTGGGAGGTCCCGGGTTCGATTCCTGGCAGGGGTTTGGAATTTTATAATTTCTAAATTTCTGGTTTGGTCTGGTGGGAGGCTTCGGCCGTGGCTAGTTACCACCCTACCGGCAAAGCCGTGTCGCCAAGCGATTTAGCGTTCCGGTACGATGCCGTGTAGAATAGAAACCAAAGGGGTATGGGTTTAGTAAAAAGTTGCCATACCCCTTCCAGGTTAGCCCGCTATCATCTTAGACTGCATCATCACTTACCACCAAGTGAGATTGCAGTCAAGGGCTATCTTGTATCTGAATAAATAAATAAATAAATAAAAACTAAACGACCAATGCTATCCATTTCACAATTTCCCTGTGGCACAGAATGGCTTTAATTTTAAACCGTTGAGTAAGTAAGTACGCGACAGGTTGAAATTGCAATCGGGGAGGGAAGGCCCCGCACAGCTCCCGCGCTAACCCGATGCGGGCGAGCGCGGGTGACGTTCGGGTGTGTGGGGCGTCCCCCCCGCCTCTTACCCCGATTGCCATCTCATTCTCAACCTGTCGCGGACTATAGTATAGGTGTTGGCAACACCAACAGACAATCTATAACATTATGTCAGTTAGTTTAGACATTAACTGTCAATCTCTCTCCACGCCTGCTGGTCCTACGGTGATGTGAACACGTATCTATTGTTATAATTTTATTAAAGTGTGATTAATGTTGTTTAAATAAGACGTGTCTTCCTAATCTAAACCAAATCCCAGGAGATAGATCCGGTAATGTTGTCAAAGGTTAGCGTGGCAGACTACGGCCTAAACTCTTCCCGTGCTCAGTAGGTAATGGGCTGGCGATGGGTTGATCATGATGATGATGATGATTTAATGAGGTTTTTTATCTGTGAGCTTACAGACCAAAAGCGGACGGAAAGAGGCGTTCCCGGCGACCCAGATACTACCATGAGCTTTGAACTGATCTCGTGGGTTATATTTCACACTTCTGAATATACATCATTGAAGAGTCTATCGTTACCGACTCTAATATTGTGGGTTATTAATTAATTACTGTTTAAAGTAGTTACTTTGGTAGAAAACCGGCCAAGTGCGAGTCAGACTCGCGCACCGAGGGCGTACTACAGTCGTATTTTTTTCGTCATTTTGCACGATAAATCAAAAACTATTATGCGTACAAATAAATTCATTTAATTCAATTTTAGAATTTACAGGTACCTTTCATATGATACCCCCCACTTGGTATAGTAATAATCGTACCTACTTATACTTTGAAAGTTAAAAATACTTGTTCATTAAAACATTTTAATTTTTTGTGTGATGTACCCATAAATCCACAGTTTTCTTCAAATTTATTGCTTTACTTGTGCTATAAGACCTACCTACCTGCCAAATTTCATGATTCAAGGTCAACGACTGTAGTACGGAACCTTCGGTGCGGAGTCTAACTCGCACTTGACCCATTTTTCATTATGAGGTAGGGAACCTAAAATGAAGAAAAAAATAAAAAAAACAGAATCAGTCACATTCTTATCAAAAGGCAAAAAAACCTGAATCACTTACTTTTTCAACCAATGCAAGGTCGAATTCAAACGTCTACGTCCACATCCGATAAGATTTATTTCTAGCAATAAAATCGGTCATTTTCATAACAAAACAAACCACCTTTTTTCAAAATAAAGTAATAGATAAAACCGCTAGCGTTAATTTAGTACAATTTACACGCGTATCATCAAAAACCTATTTTATGTTCACACGTTTCATTTCCAATTTAAAGTTGAAAAGAATTCCACAACAAATATATAGCTGTAGTATAAAGAATAAACTGAAGATTAATTATAATTTCAGGAACTGGATCGTTAATGATCCATTGCCGCCTTTGTTCTTGCCCGAACTCCGATGTCCCAAACGCGGCGGGCTATATATTTGACGCGATATGAAACCGCTTGAAACTTGTGCAGTCCCACGAATTAATGATCGCTCATTGATATACTTACTTATATTTAAAACCAACACATACATACTGAAAGTATATCAAATATTTGAAAAGAGCAACCGCCGAGTTTCTTGCTGGTTCTTCTCGGCAGGAAAGGCATTCCGAACCAGTGGTAGATGCATCCGACTATTCGTAAGCACTTGTAAAAGTTTATACGAATAAAAAAGATTTTCATTTCATTTCATTTCATTTCAAGTCAAGTACAAATGCGAGATACAGTAGCCGGCAAGAAATATTGTACATCGACCTTTAGAATGAGATTTCGGCTTTGTAGAGCGTTGTTTCTCACTCATACCTATATGTGACGTTTTATTGGTCTCAATGATAGAGACAACGCTCTACAAAACCACTATCTCTTTCTAAAAGTCGATGTACAATATTTCCAGCCACGTACTGTAATTGGTTATTTCATGATCTGTTCAGTCATCCCCACTCAAGTAACTTAACAAAAGTGACTCCATTTTTCTTCCTATCGTGTCACACTCAGTTGTCTCAGTGACTTGTTGGGAATTCTAATGAATCGAAAGGTTGCAGTGTGACTCGATGGGTAATAAAAACGAGCCAAGTGCGAGTCGGACTCTTCTTTTTTGGGGTGTAACCAGAAATTCACGGTTTCCGGATTTTTCCCTTTACTTGTGCTATAAGAACTCTAGCTGCCAAATTTCATGATTCTAGGTAACTGAAAGTACCCTATATGTTTTCTTGACAGACACGACAAGCAGACAGCCAGATGGACAGATAGACAGACGGACAGATAGTCAGATAACTAAGTGATCCTATATGGGTTCCTTTTTTCTTTTGAGGTACAGACTACGGAACCCTAAAATCAGACCCTTGGAGTTAGATTTTTAAGGGACTGTGTATCTAGTGTGTTTTATATCAACACGATCGTCACATTCGCCGAAAACACTAGTAACTGTCAACGGCGAGTCGTCAAAGGAGCGTCGTAAATTACGCGCAAAGAAAGATATTTCCCGCCTTGAGTTGCTGCCCTTGTCCCACGCGAAGCTTTCCCGATAGCGGCGTCTCGCTCCAAAACCAATTAGTTAAGACTAAAAGAAACCGATTCAAAGAGTCGATTTAATGTTTGTAGTGCTGTGTCATCGGTCATCAAATATCGATAAAAAATTATCTGAAATTTCATATAACCCGTACAAAATGACTCTTCTCTCATGTTAAAAGTACAGTTCACCTTTAAAATAAAGACTTAAATGACATGACAATTGGGGCCGATTCTCTTGTACACAATCTCTAAACTAAACAAAATTAACAGGTCTAAATCTAGTGCTATCCTTTTCCGCAAGCAACGTTATGAAAGGGATAGCAATAGATTTAGACGTGCCATTTTTGTTTAGTTTAGAGTTTGTGTACAACGGAATTAGCCACCTTTGGCACATAAAGTTAAAATGGCGTGTGAGAATTCATTTTGTACGCATAGTACTTTACAGTTTTAC
Organism: Maniola hyperantus; assembly: GCF_902806685.2. Taxonomy (NCBI): domain Eukaryota; kingdom Metazoa; phylum Arthropoda; class Insecta; order Lepidoptera; family Nymphalidae; genus Maniola; species Maniola hyperantus. The sequence continues at coordinate 348,515 of NC_048553.1, read as the reverse complement.
ACACGGTCATCCTTTCACAGCACTGATTACCTCGTTTTAAATGCAATAACCTTTTAAGCTAAACAACAATGTTGATGTTGTTGTAATTAAATTATCCAGATTGATTAGGAAAACATAATGTTTCAACCACTTGAAGTGTAGGTAAAACACTATAAAAATTAATTATAAAAATATAACGTTTCAGTTTGACTGACTGACTGATCTATCAACGCACAGCTCAAACCACTGGACCGATTGAGCTGAAATTAGGCTTGTACATTCTTAGCTATTTTGTACATATTGACGTTCGTAAGAGCTTACACAAGCTTGAATCGAAAATAAATGTATTAAATTGTAAAAATTCAAATAGAAATAGAGAGCAAAAATCATCGATAAAACTGTCCCATCCCTACATGACAGATATCGGTGTGGATGTGCCACATTGGTACATTGGTACATTGGTACATTGGTACATTGGTACATTGGTAGTCGTTCCGTCGTCTATCAGTCTTGCCTCGCCTCGTCAATAATTTCCATGCGTTTAACATTTAGTTCCTTTTATTAGGTTTTTCTCCTTAGATAAAGATTACCGAACATTTCTCTATGATATCTCATAGAGAAATATTTAAATTATATCTAGATCATTTAACATATTGATCTCGTGTGACTTAAGATTCCATTCCAGTTAAATTGATAGTACTTTTAGATTTTCACGTTTGCCCATCTGTACCTAAATCAAAATACTGGCCGCTAGATGAGTATATAGAGAGTACCCGGCAAGAAATATTGTACATCGACGTTAAGAAAGAGATAGCGATTTCGTAGAGCAATATCTCTGTCGTTGAGATCGACAAAACGTCACATAGATAGGTATGAGTGGTGATAGGTATTTTTCTTGCCAGCTACAGTATTAGTTTATCAAAATAAAACTCCGAAAAGTAAGAGGTGCGTGCCCGGGATCGAAACCCCGACTTCCTGAGTATCGCCGGCTCACTACAGAGCACGGGTCTCCACTCGGTGTGTGGAAGGGTTTGGCCATAGTCTACCACGCTGGCCATGTGCGGATTTGTAGACTTCACACACCTTTGAGAACCTTTTCACCTTTTTATGGAGAACTCTCAGGCATGCGGGTTTCCTCACGATGTTTTCCTTCACCGTCAAAGCAAGTGATATTTAATTACTTAAGACCCGCATAACTCCGAAAAGTTAGAGATGCGTGCCCGGGATCGAACCCCCGACCTCCGATTAGAAGGCGGACGTCCCAAACACTAGGCTATCACACCAATTTAATTTTAAACGCCTTTTTTCAGCAATCCACCGTTCTTTCAGTCTGAAATGTGATAACCACAAGAATGGCAGACATAATTATTATTTTTGCCTGTCATCGCATCTCATATTTACGACAGTAAACACTTGTCGACAAAAATATTAATTGGCATCACTTAAAATAAATTCTTGAACAAAAGAACCAAATCATCAAAGACCGTGAAATATAAATATTTCGATGTTATGACAAAAACTTATGACACTACTAAATTTTATAATTTACGAGTAGGTACACTTTTGTCATAGAATAGATGTGACAATTTTGTAATAAGACGACATTCATTTTAAACCGACTTCAAAAAAAGGAGGAGGTTCTCAATTCGTCGGAATCTTTTTTTTTTATTTTTTATGTATGTTCCCCGATTACTCGAAGACGCCTGGACCGATTTTGAAAATTCTTTTTTTGTTTGAAAGGGTATAGTTCAAAGTTGGTCCCATTTAAATTTGGTGAAGATCTGATGAACATCTTCGAAGATAGATACTGGAACTCCTCAACGGATAAGAGTAAATTGCTCGCGATCAGTGTAATAGCTTAGTAAACAGTACTTAGTAAACAGATTTTTAACCAGTCATAGCATAATTCCATGGGGCCACTAAAAATTGTGAAATAATTTTTTTTTACAAAAAAAATAAAAACCGACTTCGATACACAAACACTAAAAATTGAAAAATAATTTAATTTATTACCGAATATATTATGTATACAAGAGTTAATATAGTTCCATAATAATATTTTTTGGGGTCGGTGCCAATGAGGTGCCATTATGGAGTCTCATAAAAATATGAAGTCTAGACGATTCGCGCAGCTAAAGCTAATTGGCACCGGCACCAAAAAGTATTATTATGGAACTATATTAACTCTTGTATACATAATATATTCGGTAATAAATTAAATTATTTTTCAATTTTTAGTGTTTGTGTATCGAAGTCGGTTTTTATTTTTTTTGTAAAATTTTTTTGAATATTATGTTTTTGTTTTTTTTAGGGTTCCGTACCTCAAAAGGAAAAAAGGAACCCTATAAGACGACAAAGTAATCCTATAAGGGTTCCGTTTTTCCTTTTGAGTTACGGAACCCTAAAAATGTATAGGTATACCTACCACCTAATGTAGGTCGTGTATTATGTTCATATTTCGTAATTGGTTGAGTACATTACAAATGAAATCAAGTCTGAGCTCGTTAGTGTTATCGCCGCGCCACCCCGCCACCGCTCCGCTCCGCTCCGACACCCACTATAGAGTTACGAGCCAGTTTACGGCTCTCGGGGATTTTCTGTTCATTTTTGGCCAACATTTGCAGCTTCCGGTTTCATTTTACAAACGGAATAAAGGATTGAAATCACAGTCAAAATAGGGCGACTTCTAACAGTCATTATTCTGAGATTGAAATTCTCTCAACTCAAAGAAAAGAAGAAAGAAAAACGTTTATTTTTAAAATCAGAATTTCAATCAAATGTATTGACAATTTCAAGTGCTTACATTTTATAAAGAGGTAGCCTATATACCTACCTAATAAAACCAAACAAAAAGTTGTAATAATGATACTGAAACAAAAAAATTACTACTGTGTTACAGAATACATAAATGATAAACATTTTAGAAAAGAAAAAGACGTTTATTAATACAAATTATGCCACACATCACAACTTAAAGCTAAGAGCTGGTTGTTCCGGCGCTTCTTCTTCTTTTAAACAACAAAATGGTTAAAATTAGTGTAAGCAAAGATTAAAGTATGTAAATATTAAAGTAATTGTTAAAATTAATTTAAAACTAATGTTAGCTTATAGATTAGATGTTATAATAATTATAATAATATAGTTGATTGTTAGCGCAACTTATGTCGACGTAATTGTATAGTTAGGCTAAAATTTGTACCCCTCACATAGGCATGAAATAGAGTGACATAAAAATTGTACCAACACCTTACATATACCTATTTCATCAAATAAATAGATTTTGATTTTTTTTAATAGATACCTAGGTAATTATTATCCAAATACTAAATATGAAATCCTGGTCAAGGGAAGTTATAATTCATTGACATTTACGAGCACTTGAAGCACATTTGCATCACACATTCTTTTATTAACTCCATAGAGCTTAAAATAACAACTATAATGCTCGTAGCGTAGCCTCTTCGTAGCATTGGCCTCTGTTTGTGTAAACCAAAGATTACGTTGTATTAGCCGAAGATAGGATAAAGCAAAGAATATTATTATTACGAGTCAAAGAAAAGAGCCAATTGACATGTTTTTGAAAACTACGTGAGTGAAATCGCGAGGATCGTCTACTAAAATTATGTAAATACTTACTAGATGATATCCGCGATTTATTAATCCGCGTGGATTTTGGGTTTTGAAAATCCGAAGGGATTTCTTCGATATCGATTCAGATTCAGGGTAGGTATAAGCTTTTTCCATTCCACTGCCAAATCGGTTCAGTCATCCAAACAACAAGAGAAAGAAGGAGTAACATACATCCAAACTTTCAAATTTATCAAGATCATCGCCGGTACATAACTGAGGACGAGGACACCCGTCCTCAGTTATGTACCTCAGAATAAGAATGGCTTGGCCACAGTACACCACGCTGGCTAATTGCGGATGCGGCGAATATATATAATTTAGTAAAGTATACCTACTATAATTAATAGACTTAGATATATGGTGGAGTCGAGCATACGGTATTTCGATATCTTTTGACTTCTCCCGCGCCATTTTAAGTTTATGTTTCAAATTTAATGTCAAAAGTACAATTTTAGCCTTTATTAAGGTGATTCTATAGACTTCGCATTAGCTTTTAAAGGTGAACCATATACTTTTGACATGACAGTTGACCCATAGATTTAAAATGGCGCGTGAGAAGTCTTGTTGTACGGACTATAATTGATTTAGGAAACCTGCTGCCGGAGAGTTCTCCATAATGTTCTCAAAGTTGTGTGAAGTCTACCAATCCGCACGTGGCCAGCGTGGTAGACTATGGCCAAACCCTCTCTCTGAGAGGAGACCCGTTCTCTGTAGTGAGCCGGCGATGGGTTGATCATGATGATGATGATGATAATTGATTTGACAATTTTGGCACCCAGTGGATAGCTTCTCTTTTTGAAAGAAAAGAAAACAAACTGGCAATAGCCGCTCTATCTTTAAGGTAATTAGAGTGAATCTCTATGGTTTGGGCGCAAGGCAGGCAATCGTTTGGCCAAGGTTAAGGGCCGGCCACACACGTGGAGAAGCCGCCGCCAAACGGCCCGCTAAGCAAACAGCTACCGACTGGCGACTGCCCAGTGCCCAGTGCCCAGTGCCCACTTGACGAGATGCTTCCATTGTCACCACGCGAGGATTGTATGACCACTTACCATTTAGAGTCGGTATACCTATAGTCAGAAATGAGGAAATCCGTAGGAGAACTAGAGTAACCGACATAGCTCAACGGGTTGCCAAGCTGAAGTGGCAATGGGCAGCGCACATAGACGTTTGGGTCCCAAGGTGCTGGAATGGCGACCTCGCACCGGAAGATGCGTTGGAAGACCCCCCCACTAGATGGACGGACGACATAGACGAGTCGCAGGGAGCCGCTGGATTCGGGCGGCGCAAGACCGTGGCGTATGGAAGTCCCTACAAGAGACCTATGTCCAGCAGTGGACGTCTATCGGTTGATGATGATGATGATGATACCTATAGTCCACGACAGGTTGAGATGTTAAGGTGACGCAGTACACTCGACCGAACCTGTTTGCTTTTCACTTGACATTGTATGAGAAAGGTGAGAGGCACGATGATTTTCACTGAAATCAAGGGTTTAGGAAAAGTATTTTTGAGAAAAAACTACTGAGTTTATGTTTGCAAAGTATAGTTATTTCAACTAATGAATAAATAAACTATGTCTAATTTTAAATTTCTTTAGAATTTTCATACCCCTAATCTTATTTATTTACATCCAAAGTTGTCATAAATTTAGTGTAGAAATAGGAATCTTTTGAGGCTATTAACTTTAAAATCAATATTTTTTTCAGTGTTTCATATATCAATAAACCTAGATAATGACGAGATTAATCGATATAATACTTAGTTTTGAGCATACAATATCAAATAATGGAGTAATTACCCTCCTACGTTTGTATGAAGAAAGCATCGAACTGAGCCCACTTAATCGCGGTATGATGCGGGGAGACGCACCGCACACCCGCACGTCACCCGCGCTGGCCCGCACCGGATTAGCACGGGGGTTGTGCGGGTGTGCAGAGCGTTCCCTCCCCGATTGTCATTTTGAGTCTCAATAGTTCAATGGTTGAGGAGCGGACTGAATTCCGAAAGGTCGGCGTTTCAAACCCCACCCGTTGCACTATTGTCATACCTACTCCTAGCACAAGCTTTACGCTTAGTTGAAGGGGAAAGGGGAATATTAGTCATGGTTAGCATTGGCTAATATTCTTTAAAAAAAAAAGAAAAAAATCGACTTATAGGTATTCCAGTTCCATGGTGGCACGTGGCTTACGTCAGGCGGGTCTCGATAATTAGCGCGCTATGAGTTACGACGGCGCATACCGACAGACACCGCTATGGGGGTTAATGAGGGCAGCTGGGGGTGACGTATTGCGCCTCTCGCGCCACCACCTGACACTGTGGACGTTCCGCGTCATTTGTCAAGAGGGCCACGAGGAAGGGCATTGAAGATCACAATATTTTACCCTCTGTGACATGTCTTGGTAGTTAGACCTCGATACTATTTTTTTTTACTTCAATCTCACCTGGTGGAAAGTGATGATGGAAGCGGGCTAACCTGGAAGGGGTATGGCAGTTTTTATTAAACCCTTTGATTTCTACACAGCATCGTACCGGAACACTAAATCGCTTGGTGGCATGGTTTTGCCGGTAGGATGGTAACTAGCCAGGGCCGAAGCCGAAGACCAGTGCCCTGTTTATCAAACATTACAAGTCTACAAGCTCACAAGTTACAAGTTACAAGAACTTTTTTACAAACTCTTGTAAATTATGTTTATCAAATAATTTCACAAGACTTGTAGGATTTTACAAGACTTGTAGAACTTGTATTTTTAATTTATACACTTTATTTTTGCTAAATTGCAAAATAATTTTTCAACCGTAATAAAATGTCGATAAAATAGAAATTACGGTACCATAACTAAACTAGCGGCACGCTATGATGGCCGGTTTGACGTTTGTCCGCTCATGAAGTTCCGTATTAATTGATAACGACTTTGAAGGAAATAATTGTATTACTTTATTGACGATAGTGATGTGCAGAGATTCATAAATTTTATCGAATGTAGTTTTAGGTTTAGGACTCAAAATTTATTTATTAAATTGATTTCTTAAATGTATACAAGTGTAGAAAAATCAGTTTGCACCATTTAAGGGGTGAATGTACTTGTGAATATGAACAATTTTCACTATGTGGACAAACCTCTGAAATCGCAAAAAAATATCAATAAATTTTTAAAAATGGAATCTAATACGATCGTCACATAGGATCGCTGGCTAGCACAACTACTACCTCCGGCAAACTCGCGTCAATGCTCAATGCAAAACAAAGCAGTTTCGAATTGACGTTGCTTCGAAAAGTATAAACTGTCAGTGCAATGCGATTGTGATATAGTTTTGACCTGGCTTTGGATTTCAAATATTGATACTGCATTACTGTTGACCCTTGCTCGTTAATTTGGACTCTGTTCAAGCCCTTTGTTGTGGATTTCGTCGATATGACCGAACGTACGCAGAGAACTGTTCTAAATAGTCAGACACGTGAGTTCCTAATACGCCTTCGTAACTATTTCGATCGTGAAGCTCAAAATGGAGGGCCAATTTTACCTATAACGTCAGTGGTTGAACGCGTAGCTGATGCGCTTAATATTGGACAACGAACTGTTAGACGGATAACTAAAAAAAAATATGGCGAGACTGGCACAGAAGAAAATAAACTTCACACACCAAAAAAGAGAAAACGAGCAAAACCAGTCGTAGGCATCGATAGCTTTGATGCCGATGCTATCCGAAGACATGTTTACGGCTACTATTTACAGAAGGAGTATCCAACAAGAAAAAAGTTGGTGCATTCACTGAAGGAAGCTGGATTATTCTTCGGTGGGGAAAGTTCTTTAACGAAGATTTTGAAGACCATTGGATTTCGATACAAAAAATGTAACAAACGCAAAATATTGATGGAAAGATTTGATATAGCGATGGCAAGGTATACTTTTTTACGGCAAGTGAAAGAAATCAAAAATTGGCAAAATGTTGTGTTCTTGGATGAAACATGGCTTAATGCTAACCATACTGTAGGCCGTTCTTGGAACGATGACACAGCAGCATCTACTTCCAAAGTTCCTGTAGGAAAAGGATCGCGACTTATAATTTGTCACGCCGGAACCATCAACGGGTTTGTCGAAGGTTCTCTCATGGCTTTTGCGTCAAAAACCACTGGAGACTATCATGAAGACATGAATGGAGAAAAGTTTACTGAATGGTTTACCTCAATGTTGTGTAGCCTCCCTGAACCATCTATTATAATTATGGACAACGCCCCATACCACTCGATGCAAATTGACAAGCCACCTGCCCAATCCCAAAAGAAAGCTGATATCGTCGCATGGCTTCGTAAAAATGGCGTAGATGCAAACATGAATATGTTAAAAGCGGAATTAGTACGTCTTTTAAAAGAAAACAAACCAACCAAGATCCGATACGTCATTGACGAAATAGCATTAGAACATGGGCACAGAGTTATACGGTTACCGCCTTACCATTGTGAGTATAATGCGATTGAGTTGGTGTGGGCTCAAATTAAGGGATATGCTGCAAGACACAATACAGAACCCCCATTTACCACAAAAAAAATGCTAAAATTATTAGAAGAAGCTTGTGAACATGTGACTAAAGGAGACTGGGAAAAGGTTGTGAATAGAACTGTTAAATTAATAAGGGAAGATTATGAAAGAGATGTGAAAATAGATAATATTATAGAAAACGAACATATAATTATTAATGTATGTGATGATAGCAGTGACGACAGTGAAAATAGTAGTATGGACGAATCTGATTAATTATGGCCTTTTGTGGCACCTTTTTCGGTATCTTTTGTATTCATATGTTTCTTGTGTGCATATAAAGTATGTATATTCATTTTCGTTCAAATATTCAGTTCGTTCAAATAAATTAAATAAACATATACATTTTTGTTTTATTAAACCTATTTAATCAGGTACAAAAACAAAACTTAATTGTTTTTTGTTCGAGAATAAATTGACATTCCACATCACTATTGTAATGTGTCAAACCGGCCATCATAGCGTGCCGCTAGTATAGTCAAGTTATTGTTAAAAATAAAACTTTTTTCAAATTATTTAATTTTGTGTTAAATAACCTATTTGCAAAACCTATTGCTTCTTATTTTATTTACCTACCTACTTTTATTTATTCTATTTCGGTACCTACACCAACTGGAAGTACCTATACTATACATTATTTTTCATGAATTAAGGTTAGACTTAAAATTTGGAAAAATAGATAGACTTTAAAAATTTTCGCTATTCGAATTACATCGCAAAAAATGGCAAAATCTGATGCGAAAGTTACAATTATTCTTCAATTAAGTAATTCGTGACAAAAAAGATATTTTATTTGGCGCATTTACTGATAAATTATCTAAAGACCAAAAAATAGCAGAGTGGAAAGAAATACTATTGCTATGTCAGTCGCTTGGACTTGTATCTGCCGAAAAAGATTATGCCAGCATACTCGTATGTACATGAGACACGTTTTGGTCAAATTTAAGAAGAGCAACATGGATAAGTTTAATAAAATTACACCTTTGAATTATTTTATAGTTATTTTACCTATTTACTACTAGGTACTAGATAATTTAATTATTCTTTTATACAATATCATACTTGCATACAACTTGTAAAATAAATTAAGAGTCAACAGAGGCTCTCCAACTTTTTCGTTACAAGTTACAAGCTACAAGCTATAAAGGCATTTTTGATGAACAAAACCACAAATACAAGTGTGAAAAACACTTGTATTACAAGTGATATTACTCGTAGCTTGTAGTTTACAAGTGTAGTTTTGATAAACGCATTCTTGTAAAAATGCTCAAATTTACAAGAGAAACGCTTGTAATACAAGACTTGTAACGTTTGATAAACAGGGCACAGAGCAGAAGATTTAGAAATTATAAAATTCCTAACCACAGTGCTTACTTACCTCCGCGCCAGGGAGGTTGTCGAAATTATCTATCTATCTACTGTTTGATTTTCGGATAGACACAATGTTGTACCTACCGAGTTTCTTGCTGGTTCTTCTCGGTAGGAACGGCATTCCGAACCAGTGGTAAATTAAACTACGTAGCTAACGATTCAAAAGCACTTGTACCTAATAAGTCTACTTGAATAAAATAAATTCTATTCTATTCTATTCTATACATTTTTTGAAAAATAAATAATTAAATTAAGCCTTTGACACCTCACCTACCTTTGTCGCTGTTTGTTCAAAATGTCCCGTGCGAAGCCGGGGCGGGTCGCTAGTTGTGAATAGGTGTATTGAGGAACTAGGTATGTAGTTGTACTATAAATCTAAATCAGTACACGTGGAACCTAAATCAAACAATTCTGGCAAGCCTTCAACTTATTGACTTGACCTTCGATTTTTAGGGTTCCGTACGCCTCCTCTGTGCGAAGGGTGCCAACGGGACCGTGTTACTAAGCCTCCGCTGTCCGCCCGTCCGTCTGTCTATCATGGACCTACGACCGTACCCAATAAGTAGGTAGAGTTGAAATTTTTATAGTGTGTATATTTCTATTACCGCTATAACAACAAAAGGTCCTAGGTTGCTAATAAAAAACCGAGATGGCGAGTTTCAAAATGGCCGCCATGCAAATTAAAATAAAATAAAAAGTACATCGTGTTATTCTATGTTGTACGATGGTATACAGCCTACAGATAACAGAACCCTTTGTGTGCCAGTCCGACTCGCACTTGACCGGTTTTGTTATTCTAATTCTAATTGTTATCTGGTGTTATTTCTGTTATCATTATTATACACGTGCTAATATTAGGTATACGCATATAAATATGTTTTACCAAATAATAATCAAAGAGACATACCGAAGAAAAGATTACTTTAAATTTAGTTTTATGGTTGGGAAATATGTTTTACATAACCTCCTTTTTTGGACTCGGTTAATAAGTAGTTTTAGATTATAACAGATGCTTTTGGATAACATAGGCTGGATTAACACATTTATCCCGGAAAATCATGATTTCTAAAACCTAATTATGGCATAACATTGTATATCAAATCTTTAAAAGAGCAATCGCCGAGTTTCTTGCTGATTCTTCTCGGTGGGAAAGGCATTCCGAGCCAGTGGTAGATGCATACTTGGATGCATATGACGATTCAAAAGTACTTGTAAGAGTTTAATTGAACAAAAGATATTTTTATTTTATTCAGACTTTCACTGGATTAATGAAATTAAATGCTTTTCTTTCCCTGCACGCAACTCATTGTTGGTGTCATACAATTAAATGAAGCTATTATCATGACCTTTGAAATGACATACATCACAACTTGATACACTCTGGGGACGCAACTCATACAAAAGTGCCCATTCTCCTTTAAAAAAAAACCACGCGAACGAAGTCTCGTGAATCAGCTAGTACCTAATAACTACTCGCTACGGAACCCTGACATATAACCCGGTCAAGCTTAAGTTTGCACCTCGCGTCAATTAAAATTAAAAAAAATCAAAAACTCAACAAGTGGCAGACAAAAATACGTGATGTTTGCATCTTTGTCACTGACACACGTACTACAAATTATTGTCTGCCACTTGTTGATTTTTAATTTTTTTTTAATTTTTAATCGACGCGAGGTGCAAACTTAGCTTGACCGGGTATACGTGTTCTGACTTCTGACACTCATTTCACATCCCTTGAAAACTACAAGGCTTTCAATTCCCGCCCGTCAATTCGTTCGCTCGTGGCACGTTTACAGGGTAGCCAGCGATTTGATTAGTGGCGCTATTCTTAGACATCCGCACACCACACTGCAGACTATTATAACTGCACAGCTGGACGCGCCCTAACCTCTCTCATACCGAGCATTCCGTACCAAAATATTTTGGATTTTTACAATTTCTCATTTGTAAAGTTTGGGGGATTATGGTGTGTGGGTGTTACAAAGTTTTCAAAAAAAAAAAATGACATTATAGTACAGTACACGGTCGAAAGTAATGTACATCGACCTTTAGAAGGAGATAGCAAATTTCTAGAGAGAGCACTTTCTCTGTCGTTGAGACCGACAAAACGTCATACCTATAGGTATGAGTGATAGGTAGATACAAAGCTCTACAAAGCCGAAATGTCATTCTAAAGGCCGATGTACATTACTTTCGGCCGCGTACTGTTCTACCACTTTTATAAGGTACCCGGATGTACCTGCGCAGAAATCTAATTTTTGAATGGCGCGAAAATATCTCGGCCAATCAGCGTCAGTCCTCTATTGGTTGTTTGAGTTTCCGTACCGTGTTTTGTACGCGCGAATTATGAGTGAGATAGCACGTACTTTTAGAGCCGTGGTTGCGTAGTCAGTATACTTAGTCTGAAATCTGAATGAAGCAAAGTCGAGTGAACGACATATAGGCATCCTCCGTTGACAGTCAGTCAGTAGCCGCACATTGTTTGTCGCCATTACCGATGTTGACTCGGCGCGCGGCGCGCGGCTAATGCGTGCGCAAACAAACACACACACGTCCCACTCCACTACACTCCACTCCACTAACCGACTGCGCATAGTAGGCACGTTTCTAAGTACTCTACTAAGCTACCTGTCAAGCTGGCAATAGTTTTAGACACAATTTAGATACCTATCGACTTTGTTTTGTTTCCCTAATAATTCTACTAATAAGTAGGTACCTACTAGGTAATCGCATTGCACATTCGCGCTAACCCGAATGCTTTCCGCGAAACATTCAACATGTCCCGTAGCTAGTTGATTTGGTGAATGCCGAACTATCGTAAAATTTGCCCGAACTCGAATCATTTGCCGAATCCCGATAGTGGAGGCATACTACCTTGTAAAATTCTCAAATAAACGCGTCAAAACCACACTAGATTACAACATGGGGCTATTCAAGGGGCGGACTAAAAAATTCCTGAAAGGCCGGCAACGCATCAACAGTTCCATCTGGTGCTGCAAATGTTCATGGGCGGCGGTAATCACTTAACATCAGGTGACCCACCTGCTCGTCACGTCATGAATGTATCGATAGTAGGTAGGTTCCTCTAATATGCCGCATAGACTCATTATAAGTCTGTCAATAATCATGCCGTGGTTTGAAACCTGAGTAGACAATAGGAACCTACCTATAACTTATTGACTGGCAGAGTTGAGACTGAGTGATTGAAAATTGTAAGCTGTGATAGGACGTCCGCCTTCTAAGCGGAGGTCTGGGGTTCGATCCCGGGCACGCACCTCTAACCTTTCGGAGTTATGTGCGTTTTAAGTAATTAAATATCACTTGCTTTAACTGTGAAGGAAAACATCGCGAGTAGACCTGCATGCCTATGAGAGTTCTCCATAATGTTCTCAAAGGTGTGTGAAGTCTACTAATACGCACATGGCCAGCGTGGTAGACTATGGCCAAACCCTTCTCACTCTGAGAGGAGACCCGTGCTCTGCAGTGAGCCAGCGATGGGTTGATCATGATGAATTGAAAATAGCAAGGTAAGCAGTGCTTTTATATCTTTATGGCTTGCAAGCCACTAACTAGCCATGACATTATATTGCGTTTATTTGCAATACTTGACATATATTATTGTAAGGATAACCTTGTTATGTATTACATAATCCTAGCAATGATCATATTGCAAAATGAAAAAAAATCGCAGCATTAAAAAAAATAAGTATGATAACGTGAAGTGTGCGCTTGACCAAGATCGCGTTGAGTTTTTATAGGGTTCTGTAGCCGTCGGTAGGTATAAGGTACCAACGAGACGGGACCCTATTTAAGGGAAATGTCCCAATACTCGTCGGTTTCTCAATTTAGCTGACTTTGCAGCTTTGCCACGTCGCTGTTATTTAATTTAGAACAAAACAAATTACATGACAAGAAAGCAGATATTATAATGTATTTATTAAATATAATTTTGGAATTAATAAGTTTCATTAATGTTATTAAATAATTAGAAAATACAAAAATGAGTGATTTGTACCAGTATCCGTCAGATTTGTCCTAATTATCGTCAATGCGTCCCAGAACTCGTCAATTTTTACCAATAATTTAAACTCTATTGCCTTAGACATAAGGTTTATTTTAATTTCATTTTCAAGTTGTGATTTTTTTTACAACCCTACTCGAGCTGAGAAAATGTTTAAAATATAAATTTAACTAGTCGTTTTAAATGGAAAACTATTGGATTCTGGGCTTTCAAGCCATGGCGGGAAATCCGCGCCTCGTCCTTGGCCGTTTACGTTGTCTATGATATATCATCATCATCAACCGATAGACGTCCACTGCTGGACATAAGTCTTTTGTAGGGACTTCCACACGTCTTGCGCCACTTGAATCCAAATGAATGATATCGTCCGTCCACGTAGTGGGGGGTCCACCTACGAGTATTAGGTAGCATTACCTACTATATTGTTCAAGTTGTTTTTAGATACCTATTGTTCAAATAGGGATGATGACTACTAGTCAAATAGGCATCTTTTTAAAATTGTTTTTCTGTTGCTTGTTATATTTTAATATTTATATTTATGAACCCCAAATTTTCTCGCTCTTTCATTTGAAACTCCACTCAATGCGATAGCAAAAAATACCGAAAAGGCTTCAGGACCTGGATCACATCCACACGCTGCGGCAAGTTATATAGAAGACTGAAGAATATAATCGGCCACTTTGTTTAACGTTTTTGGATTATGAAAAAGCCTTCGATTCCTTGGAAACATAGGCTGTATTGAGATCGCCATAGAGGTGCCAAATCGACAACTGGCATATTCAAGTGCTGAAGTGCTTGTACGAAAACCGCCACGATGTTAGTCCGCATTGAGGACCAGGGAAGGAAGCTCCCCCGAAGCTCTTTACCGCTGGTTTAGAAGACTGTTTTAAGCTTCAGGATTGGAACGGACTTGGCATTAACACTAATAGCGAGTACATCACTCACCTTTTATTTGCCTATGACAATGTATAGTTATTATTGCAGAGACTCTGGAAGACCTTAATGCAATGCTCAATGACAGCAGAGCTTCAGAACAGGTGGGCCTAGAAATGGACATGAGTAAGACAGAAATCATGACTAAGGCTCATTTCCTGCCCCACCCAGTAATCATTAAGAGCTCTGCACTCGACATTGTAGACGAGTAGGTATATATACCTGTTGACATATGGTTCCGAGACATGATTGCTAACTATGAACTTCATAAAAAAGCTCAGAGTCTCTCCATCGCCCAGACCCAATTGCAAAGATCGTGCAATTGGGTCGAGATATCGACAAATAAAATTAACAAAATAATCGTGGAATGTAGCCGTTATCTACATAATAATATGTCGTTAAACCACGAAATAAGCTTAAAATCATTAAATCACTTGCTTTAACGGTGAAGGAAAACATCGTGAGGAAACAGGCACACCTAAGAATTCTTCATAATGTTTTCAAAGGTTTGTGAAGTCTGCCAATCTACACTTGGCCAGTGTGGCAGACTATGGCCAAAACCCTTCTCATTCTGAGAGGAGTCCCGTGCTCTGTAGTGAGCAATGGATTGATCATGAGGATGTTAGGTAGCTAGGTATATATAAACTAGTGGTCGGTGGTCCTCTCCGAACTAAGAACTCGTGGTATCCCATAACTCTATTATCCCATAACAGTGCCATATAATATATTAAGATTATTGTAAAGTTATGTTAAAAATACTGATGCCCATTAAAAATGAAATAATTTCGTTTCTTTATAACATATATCTGATTTTAATTTTTGTTGTTCAAGTACACGATATAACTGAAATTATACACAAGTTTCAGTTTCTAATATGTCGCCGTTTTTGACATATAGCATCGAATTCAATCGCCACTTTAAAACTCCCTATTTCATATGAGAGCCCCGCTGAAATAAAGCTTTTATATTTTTGTATGCAATATTCGTCTGAAGGCCGTCAGTTTCCATTTTACGTTTAAATTTGAAGTAATTACGTTCAGTAATTCAGAAGTTATAAGGCTCTGATGGACAGACGGACAAGTGCCATTTCACTCAAGTAGACTCAGAGACCTCACTTCGCTTGGTCAAATATATATTCCCGTATCTGTGTGGCTGTTGAAGATTGCATTGCAAACATTGCATAATTATAAAACTTTAACTTCGTCGTAGTCAGGTTTAAAAATAAAAACATTGCATCTTCAATTTAAAGGTCAATTCAAGTACAGATTAACTGTCCAAAACTGTCACTGTCTGTGTACCGCAACTGAAACTCTTATCACGTTGCAATAAGGTTTAAAATTGAACAGTGTCGGTATTACGTTCATTTTTCTAGTGTGTCCCAGTAACCGTCAAAATAGTATGAATTTTGACGAGTATTGGGTCAAGTAGGGATTTCAAAGTACCAATAGATGTCACATGCGTTAAATCAAAAATAATAATAAAAGTAACACAGTTTTATAGATTATTTCGTTAGAAAATTAACTTGACTGTTGTATAAAATAATCAGATTTACCACAGTGGCCAACAGATGTTTCAAAACTTTCTTCGAATACTAGCATGTAGGACTACGATTGAGTAACTAAACCTGGCAAAAAACACAAATTTTGAAAATGCTAACTTTGAATACGTTTTTCTCCAACTCTATTATGGTTTGGACTAAATGTTGTTATACTAATTTATGGAAAATACTATCACAAATATGTTGCCATAAAAAGTTTTCATTTAGTTTTTGCGAGAAATTAATAGCTGACCATTTTTTACAATCTGACGGGTATCGGTACACTGACGACTATACCAGCGTTTCCCTTATTAAGGCCGCGTTGTCCGTTCGTCTGTCCGTCCGTCCGTCTATCTGCTAGCGCGCTTTCATGAACCGTTAGGTATACCTATATACCTATAGAGTTGAAATCTTCAGAGTGTGTGTCAACAAATAATGAAAAAATGCAAGAGGGCGAAACTCAATATGGCGGCAATGCAAATTAAATAAATTTAAAAAGTCATAATGTTATGTCTTTATGCCAACACTTGGCCGGCGCGGGCCGTGTCACGTACGAGGTGCGAACGAGGCACGGATTACAAACATTACATCATAATTAATCATCCCTTATTCGATGGTACAGACCCCTTACGATACGAACTTCCGAGGACTGCGGGAGTTCGCGCACGCATGGCACAGAAGGAGGAGCTGCTCTGAAGTGCAGCGGCAACGACGGAGGAGGAAGACTAGGAGAAAGGAAGCGAGTAGGACGAGGAGGACGCGACGAGCGCAGGGCAGGGGATCGAGAGCGAAGACCATATATACGCAATAACAGGAGAGGATAGGTATATGGGTAACAGGAGACATCACGAACGGCGACGGGAATCTTCCGTATCTGGGACGTCTGCCCCAGAATGGGGAGAGTGACTTGATAGAGAAGGAAGCAGATAGAAAAAAATTTGTAAGGAGTCAAGAAGGCGCCCCGGGAAACGCCAAGAGCAAGCACCGAACGGGCGCCCTCCCACGTTTCGGCCCATATATAACAGCAAGGTTGGTGGGGCCATGGGAGGTAGTGGAACCAGTTACGATGTTACGAGTCTGATTCGCACTTGATCGGTTAGGTATATCAGGAGCTATTTGCAGACCAAAACCTTCCAAAAATGCAAAGTTACTCGTACCGTAAGCAATTTCATCCTCACCACCTCACCTGGGTGTCTGGTGCACTTCGACCGTCCGTTGTGCCAGTCTTTCCTCGCACATGCAAACTGTGGAATCAACTCCCATCGGCAGTGTTCCCACTGGTTTACAACATGGGGTTATTTACGGGGTGGACCAACAAATTCCTGAAAGACCGGCAGCGCATCGACAGTTCCTCTGGTGCTGCAAATGTTCATGGGCGGCTGTAATCACTAAACATCATGTGGGTTACCTGCTCGTTCTCTCGCTATCTCTATTAAAAAAAAACGTACCAAGACTTTGTTTTCGTCACGTAGTGTGGTGAAAAGTGCGCTGTATGTTAGTCGATAATTCGGTGTCGACTTTCGGTAGCCGCCACCGCACGCTCTATGGAAAAGCAAACGCAAAGCGAGCGGCGGCCGCAAGTGACATGCCGTGTAGTTGATGGCGCTACTCGCTAAAACAAACGGAGCCGCTTTTCTTCTGATGCTTTGTTTGTTTTTAAGTCTTATGAACAAAGGGGGTACGTAACTTATGTACGCTCTATACTTAAAGACATGCTACTCATTTTTTTTAAAGAATATTAGCCATGTTAAACGACTAATATTGCCCTTTCCTCTCCAACTATAAGTATAACTTGTGCTAGGAGTAGGTACGACAATAGTGCAACGGGCGGGGTTTGAACCGTCGACCTTTTTCGGTTTTCAGTCCACTCCTTTACCTGTTGAGCTATTGAGGCATTCGCTGTGGAATGTCGGGATTCCTATAAAATATTTCTTAGAGTAGATATCTAGGTATTGTAGCTGCTAAGTACTAACTAGAGACTTGTTTTGAAATTGTGTTATATCGAAAACCGACTATTTCACAGAATGAAAATCTAAAAAAAGCCAGCCAAGTGCGAAGCAGACTCGCGCACAGCAACTTGTGGTTACATCACAAAAAAAATTAAAACGTTTTTGTGTGTATGTGAAAAAATAAAAGTATTTTCACATTCTAAAATCCATAGGTACTAATATTATAAATGCGAAAGTGTGTCTGTCTGTCTGTCTGCTAGCTTTTCACGGCCCAACGGTTTAACCGATTTTGATGAAATTTGGTACAGAAGTAACTTACATCCCGGGGAAGGACATAGGTTACTTTTTATCCCGGAAAATCAACGAGTTCCCACGGGATTATTAAAAAACTTAAGTCCACGCGGACGAAGTCGCGGGCCATCATCTAGTACCGAATAATAGTCAAATGCCGAAATTGTAGTGGCGTCTGAGAAATTAGTAGAATTCAAAAAAATAGAAGTACCGCCAGAAAGCTAAGCAGAAGTTCAAACAACGAATAATGTTACAAAATATCCTGTCAATTAGTTTGTTTGCGGAGCCGATGTTTGGACAAAGAGCTACTTAGATTTTTTCACCACCCTCGAAATATAATCCTTATGGCACTTGAGGTAAAGCTTTATGTCGTTATTAAAATATGTGGTTTATGACCACAGCTGCTAAGTATCAAATTACAGTCACCGATTTATACCTAAATTCGTTGTTAAACTAATCGTATTAAACATACCTATTGTAGGCCCTTTGACTTCAAGATTCAAGATTCTTTATTTGCAGAAACATTCCTGAAGAACCTAGGTATGTCTAATACAAAAGAAATATATACACCTAGGTAGGTACTCTAGTAAATTTTCATCTAGTACATGGATAGCTTGCATCCCAGAATACAAAGGAGCCTTTTCGGACTAAAAAAATATCCCGGAAAATCAAAGTTCATATGGACGAATGTTCGGGAATTTTAAATTTAAACTTTATTTTTTCTGTTAATGATTAAACAGTCGATGTCCTCTCTGAGTAAACGAAGACACTTCACAATAAATAATTAAAAAAATCCGGCCAAGGGCGAGTCAGACTCACGTACCGAGGGTTCCGTAATACCTAGTCGTATTTTTTCAACATTTTGCGCGATAAATCAAAAACATAAATAACATAAAAATAAATGAAAATTTGTTTTAGATTTTACAGGTAAAGCCCTTTCATATGAACTTGGTATAGTTATCTTTGAAAATACTATTACTTGTTCATGAACACATTTTTTTCTGTGAATTCACCACAAATTCACGGTTCTTGGATTTATTTCTTTACTTGTGCTATAAGACCTACTTACCTGCCAAATTTCATGATTCTAGGTCAACGAAAGTACCCTATAGATTTTCTTGATAGACACGACGGACAGACGGACAGACAGACAACAAAGTGATCCTATAAGTGTTCCTTTTTCCTTTCAAGGTACGGAACCCTAAAAAGAAAAAAAAAATAGTACTTTTGTTTGCCAGCGTAAAGTAAGCCGAGCCAGCAATATTAGGGCTAAGCAAAGCTAAGTAGCGATTGTTTTTTCAATATATTTTTTGACGACCGGTAGCCGCGCCGTGTTTGCCGACGACGTCGACCTAACAAGTGCACTGATGACGAACAAACAGACGCGTTTGTTTGCCGCCTCTAACTGTGCCTGGAGGGACGATGGACCTTTGGTACCTTTGTGGCAAAACACATTACCCAAATTGGGCTAATTCTTTTTTTTCGGCCAGCAGAAGAAATCTGATTCTGATCTTCACCACAAAAAAGAATATGTTTATTACAATTTATATAACTCCTTACATAATATGTTATTTAACATACACTTACATATATTATGTTGGTTACATATTATGGTCTTAGAAACTATAATTCTAAATGATATTGTACAGAGGAGTGTTGAGGCACTCGTACCTACTAAGGTGAGACTGTGACAGTTCATTTGCTGTATCTCTTCTTCTTCTTCTTATTTTCCTTTGTGGCTATTGCTGTCTCTCTGTAGCCGCTGTTACGTGTGACAATCACCCCGCCGCACGTCACCCGCACTCGCCCGCACCGGGCTGGCGCGGGGGCTGTGTGCGGGTGCAGGGCGTTCCCGCCCGCGATTGCCATTTCAACCTGTCGCGTACTATAACTATATCTAAATACTTTAACATCGTTATTTTTATCTATTAATCCTAATCAATCAAACTCTACAATATTGGCCACGAATGTTTATAAAGATTTCTAATTAAAACATAGTATTGATACGGTGTGGACTATTTATTAATAATGATTAATAATTAACGAGTATTGGCTCGTGTCCACGATAAGTGCGCGTAACGATAGCGTAATTACAGATTTTATCGACTCCGGCTCGCGTTATCGATGCTTGCTATTTAGGTACAACACTAATCACCACCTACTGTTTCAAAAGTTTTGAATGTTCTGAAACTATCGTGAATGATTTCATTATAAATATTGTTATACAAGCTGACTTTTCACGCGCCATTTTAACTTTATGTGTCAATTATTGTCATGTCGAAAGTAAGAGTTTAGTCCTTATATTTTTAAAGGTGAGAACCATACGTTTGACACGACAGCTGTTGACCCATTGAGTTAAAATGGCGCGTGAGAAGTCATTTTGCACGGATTTTGAATGTTTTGTTCTTTTAAACATCATGATAAACCCATTTCCTCTTCTCAAAGCGACAAGCGGTTGGCCATATGGTCTACCGAGCTGGCTAAGTGCTGATTGACAGACTTCTCACAGTTTTGAGAACATTACCTATAGAGAATTCTCAGGCAGTTTTCCTCACGATGTTTTCCTTCACCGTTAAAGCAAGTCATATTTAACTAGCTTATGCTCGCGACTTTGTCCACGTGGACTACACAAATTTCAAACCTACCTACAAACCTACGAAGTTACAAAGAGGCTGGCGGGAAGTGGCTGGATGAGGAAGACTGAGGACCGGGTGTGGTGGCGCTCTTTAGGGAAGGCCTATATGTCCAACAGTGGACGTCCACAGGCTGATGATAATGATGAGAGAAGTACAGTGGCGGATTTGCCCTAAGGCCCAGTAGGTCCGGGCCTAGGGCAGCCAGATATAAGGGGCGGTCAATCAAAAAAAAATTAGGTAACATATTATTTTATGATAAAAGTTGACAAAAAAGTAGAATTAGGCTACTTGACTCATATCTTATTTCGTCCAATAAATGATTATTTATTATAGTATTTTGCTTAAGACAACGAAATATATCAATAACAATTATTAAAAACGCAGGATGGATATATAAATCCTATTTTAAAAAACACAGTTTTTATTTTTATTTGAAACGCAGAAAACGCTGTCAGCCATGATGTGACGTCATTCAATATGTAAACAAAGAAATGTCATCCCTATGTCACGCGTGGACTAACGTAGTATCCATATATAAAATTTAAAGTCCTGACTGACTAACTTATATATCAACGCACAGCCTATAAACATCTAAACAGCTGGTCTTAGAAACATGAAATTTGGTGGGTGTGATCTTTGTAGGTAAAGAGAAGGTATCCATTAGGAAAGGATTTTTTGAAATTCCACCCCTGAGTGGGTTAAATGGGGGTTTGAAATTTATGAAGTCCACGCGGGTGAAGTCACGAGCATAAGCTAGTTTTCATATATTTCTAAAAACTCATAGTAAACGTAAAAAAATAACGTTTTCTCTTTATAAATTGAATAAGTTATTAAGTAAGACTTACAACAAAGTGATCTTTGCAAAAATAAATTTGGGTTGCTATCGTTAGTCATGTAGGATCCCTTTAAGCAAGTCTTCGCGTATTACGTATATTTATTTCACTGGGCACTCTAATCCACAACTTTCCTGTGGTCTTTATCGATGCATTTTTACATTCTCGGATGATACAATAACGATAATTACTATATTTTGCATGTAAACTAGTATAGAAGTCATGTTTATTAAACTTTGGGAGGTTATGCTGTTGTTTACAAATGCATGACGTCAGAGCACAGACAATCTATCGGCCAAACATGGCCGACAGTGTTTTCACCTGTCTAAGAAAAATATATTTTTAAATTAAAGTTTTACGGTTTTTAGGGCGCAAAAAAATATACTTAGTGTTAATTTTTTTGATCTAATTGGACAAATATTAACCATTTAAGACCTACTTAAAAAAAGTCAACTAGCCTAGGACGGGTGCTAAGAAAGGAGCGGCTGGTAGGTAGGTACCTATTTACCTACCACATGGCCTGTGGCCTAGGACGGAAAAGACTGCAATTCCGCCACTGGAAAGGTACCTACCTAGCTAAACGACTCGTACCTACCTACCTAACGTTATCAAGCAATCTAATTTATTTTCAATAAGTCTCATTAAGCACGCTTTGACGGCCGCTTTAGCAGTAGTGACGGAAGTTATCGGTTATCGATAACCCTCGACGGCCTCTGCACCGCGATAACTCCGTCTTGCTGCACTTGCGCGTGCGCAGCCGCAGCGACTTAAATACATATAACATGCTATAAATCATATCCATAATGTTGTAAAGCATACACGTTAACACTACTTAACCTACCTACTTACCTTTGTTAGAAAATGAATGGCAGGCTTAATAGTCTTAAGTATAGATAACTGGTTAGGTAGTGCCCATCGATGTATTAGTAGATTATTTCACACATATTATGTGCCCCTGCGTTCTAAGTAGGTAAGTAGTCAGTGGCGTGCAGGTCATAGAGGCATAAATGCACTGCTTACCCCAGTTGTAATAGCTCAATGCATATTTTTCATTATGACCTGCCAGTGAACAGGCTCCTACTTAACTAGTGCCTACCCCGGCTTGAAACCCTGTGCAGGCCACTGTAAGTAGTATGGCTAAACAATGAACTCCGGTGGTGGTGGTGCGTATTGCTTGCCTGGTGGCTGCTTCTTCCTACATGTTTAGCAGTGGGAGGGCGGGCGGTGCATTTCGCATGCTGCATGTTGCATCATACAGATTCGACCTGTTTCAGCGGATTATAGCAAATTAAGCTTTTGGTTCATTGTACCCTATATCATGGACTTCCGCAAAGTAACGCCTGCTTCTACAGGTAGGAACATTTAGCCCTGAAATAACCTGAAATAGGGACCCTGAGTACAGTTCATTACATAGGGAACTTCTAACAAAACGTCGAGGCCTCGACGTCACTGGCAGGCGTCAAATGTTATATATTTGACGTAGGTAGCCCATCGACATAGGAATACACCTACGTAGTAGTACTTCCAAATTCTTTGAGGTAGCCATAATACTTGACATATCGTCGATTCTGCTGCTCGATTGCGGTAGAATGACAGCTACAATGTCACGATCGCAATCACCTCTGTGGCCCTACCGCGGTTGTTTGACAGCTACAATGTCACGATCGCAATCATCTCTGATTGGTTAATGCTCGCTCACTATTGGCCACAATGCATTGTTGCAACAAGAATCGCACAAATTTAGCCAATCAGAACAATTGAGATTGTAATAATGATTGATGCAGGTTTTAGACAATCGCCCTGCTGATTGGTTGACGTGTAGAGGCATGCGGCCTGTTCTAAGACTGGCAGCTGTAAAGAAGACATTTCACATCGCAGCTGCCACTTAGAACGGAAATTTGAATACGGAGCGATTCGAAAATCCTGCGGCCCTGGGCGAAATCCAGGGGCCACATTCGCTCCTCAGACACCAAGACCGACACATCACTGTCAAGCACCGAGCTCCAGCTTTTGTTCCACCACCACGAATCTCTTGATTTCGTCTGGTCGGAGACAACCAGTTTGTGTTGTAAATTATATAGAATCATCGATGTATATAATCAATTTGCATTGTACATAGCTCGCGGAGTTTTCCGTTAGGAGTGAGTTACTTTCAGCACTACCATCGATGTAAATTTTGCACATGTAAACTATCCTGAATTATATCTTGTAAATATGTGAGCAGCCGTTTTATTCATACACCGTGCTACCACAGACGCTCACTCACTATTGGCTACAACGCATTGTTGCAACAAGAATCGCACAAATTCGGCCAATCAGAACAATTGAGATTGTAGTAGGTAATGATTTTTTTAAAATTTATAGCCTACCTAGCGCTTGGCTGCAATCAGACCTGGTGGCAAGTGATGACGGCTGATGCAGCCTAAGATGGAGCGCGCAGGTTGATTGATGCAGGTTTTACGAAATCGATCTATAGGATCAAACCGACAGTTCCCTCACTCTAGTTCACTCTACCCTGAGTTTCTGCGAGACGAGCCTTCGCAGACTGCAATGAGCCTTGTCAATACATTTGGAATAGCATACAGACTTAAATATGACGATTGACACCAATTTTATAGATCAATTTCACGCTTGACTAGTAGACAGTGAATGAGTGACGCATGCGGCGACCCTCAGCGACCCTGGCGTGATAACTCGGGACCCTTTGCCCGGGGGTGACTGATAGCTGCGTAGGTATATCTTACACATGTTCCGATGGAGTGTATTAGGCAAAATAACAATGAGGAAGCTATTCGGCCAGTTTTCAATGGTCAGTGTTATAGGCACCTCATATTTATCATCATTATCAACCGATAGAGTTTCTATTGCTTGATAAACCTAGCCTAGGTTACCTAGGTCTCTTGAAGGGACTTGCACACGCCACGGTCTTGCGCCGCCCGAATCCAGCGGATTCCTTCGACTGTCCAACTAAACGAAGACGGCTTTCCAACGCTTCGCATTCCGGTGCGAGGGTGTCGTTCTAGGACCTTGGGACCCCAACATCTGTTGATTCTGGCTCTTCTACCGATTCGCTCATTTCTGATTGGACTCCAAATATAGCTTTTTATAAGTAGTTATAAGTACCTACTTCTCGCCCTCTGAGTGGCAGCATTTTCATTAAAGGTACTCAATCATGCCTATGATTTCATCCGAGTAGATTTAGGTTTTTAAAAGTGGGTAGGTATTTCGACTTTCTGGAATCTGAAGTTCCGTCTTTGAAACAGCCCCCCAATTGTGTAAGAATAACCATTTCATGGCAATCGCAATCGTCAAGAAATTCTGCCCTTTGATTGGCTGTGACAAAATGTAACCATCGAATCAACCAATCAAAGGGCAGAATTTCTTGACGATGGCGATAGCCATGAAATGGTTATTCTTACACAATCGGGGGGCTGATCTTTGAATGATTCTAATATTTTCATTGGTAACAATAATTTGTAGGGAAAGTCATTAGTAAGGACTATGTATTTGCGGCGCTTGCGTTTGAGACTCTGGGCCCATGGTCATCGGACACGAAAGCTTTTATAAACGTCGTGTCCCAAAAGCTGATCCACGCGTCTGGTGACCCAAGAGCTGGTGCTTATTTCGCTCAACGGTTGAGCCTTGCCGTTCAGCGAGGTAATAGCGCCAGTGTTTTGGGCACAATGCCCATAAATGACCATTTGGACGGCGTATATTTTTTGTAAATATTAATTTTTTAGTGATAAGTTTTTCTGTATGTTTTATAGACTAGAGATAGACTTTATAACATTACCTTTAATAAATTTTCATTGCTCTGGTAGGTAGATTGTACCTATATATCACATTTATTTTGCTGCCACGGTGTCTACTTATTCGACTTCTAAATATTTGTAACTTTGTAAAATATAGGTAAGTACTTAATTCTAATTTCAACACTTTATGGTACTTCTGCTACCTAGTGAGCTAATGTCATGACATGATGGAGGTAGGCTTATTTTAAGTAAGGTCCTCTCATGGCATCACTCCTAGCAATGGCTAACAAAGACTCCTGACTCCTCAAAGTCCGTCAAGGCTTGACTCACAAGATAATTCAAAATTCATTATCAACCCCTGACGCAAACAGAGGGGTGCTTTAAGCACATGATGCTATAAGTTTAACTTGTGTAATATCTATGTAGGTACCTAGGTATAGTCCGCGACAGGTCGAGATGGCACCCGCTCGCCCTCACGTCACTGTAGGGGTGTGCAGGGCGTTCCCTCCCAGATTGATATCTCGATTTGACGCGTACAGCTTAACTATATCCACTGTCTGGCTATCTGTGCCCTGGGGCATTGCACCGTAGTGCTCAAACAAATGGACCGATTAGAATACGGTTTCTTTCATTACAAATCATACCTAATTAAGTAATTAATTAAGAATATTTTCCTACCTGCTTCCATGGCATAGCCCGCAGCGGCAGCCGCGGCGTGCAGGGCGCCATACTCCTTGCCGTCCATTCCGCCCAGCATCATGGCGACACTGCACTCACATGCCCCACGCTACCCCTTACCACCCCTACCCCTATCTTTAACCCTACCTCTACCGTTTGTCTCTGTTATACCGTGAAATTCTTAATGTCTCTCTTTCTAGGATTCTATCAATGTTTTTTCATTGAAGTTTCTTACTATTATGGTTACTTTTATAAGGTATTTTTTAAAGTTAAAGACTAGCTTATCGCTTTCCTTTTTAATACTACTTCTATCTCTTCTTTCTATCACATCTACTTTTAAGAATAAAATTAGGTTTGTTTCTTTTACAATAACTTTATTAACATCACTTATTTGCACTATCTTTATTTATTCCCTTTATTGCATCACTGCTACGATAAATTCAAAGTGGAAAGTTTTCGGCTGCTTTTACTTTGCGAAGCCATTTAATTTCAACTGTCACTCTTTCATTGTTAGCTACACAACAAGTAAGTTTTATTATTTTGAATTCAGGAAACCTTTCTTTCTTTCTTTGTCAACTGCTATTTTCATTAAACATTTCTTTCTTATCTTTATTTTGTTGTCTTTTATACTGACTACTACGTTTAATATCGAACACCTAATTATAAATTCTATAATATTATCCTAAATCACTCTTAACGCTTCATCTGTTTCACTATTAACTGTTCCTCAATCAACTTCTATATTCTTAACACCTTCACTGGATAACTAATGACTTCAGCAGTCAATACTTTCTTCAACTTCCGGTATTAGTATGTAAAAACTTTCACTCCGGATGTGTACCTTTTCTTCCGTGGTACCGTGACACCGCGTGACACGTCAGTCGCGTTTCGCGCGCGTGTGACATGTGCGCGCGCGCCGCTTTTTCCGCCGCCCGCGTCTTTTCCCCGCCCCTCGCCGCCATTGGTGCGAAACAGCCAATCGCCGCGCTCCATTTCAAATGCGTTCCTTTTTCCGTGTCGACATCTATTTGAAGATTGCTGATGCATTCACAGATCTCACTGCGAACTTTTGAACTTTAAAATTAACTAAATAGGGTTGAAAATGTTTCGTTTTCAGGCTTAACGGTGTGTCTGTTGTCCCCTCGGTCGGTTTCGCTCGGGCTAGAGTGAGACGAGCGAGGAAAATGTGTCGTAACTCCGCAGTGGGTGTATGGTGTAGTATGTGTTATATGCGCCACGCTGTATGTAAGAGGATGTAATTGATATTTTACGTTTGTTAATTTTGTTAACAGTTAAGATTGTGCGGTTTATGGGCTTCGTGGTTATATTATGTTTGTAGGAGATTGGAAATTATGATGTTTCCGATCGGTTTTACAATTTTACTGACTAAATTGAAACATGTGGCATTTTTCTATATTTACCTACTACCTACAGTTTCTAGATTTTGAAAGATAAAGGGGAGGATGGGAGGAGGTTTTAGTCCGTAATCCGTAGACTCACTTCTCCTCTGAGAATGAGAAGGGTTTGGCCATAATATTAGGTAGGTATACCCACCTAGACCACCACGCTGGCCAAGTGCAAATTGGCTTCACATTTCCTTCAGAACATTATGGAAAACACTCAGGCATGCAGATTTCCTCACGATGTTTTCCTTCACCATCACAGCAAGTGATATACTTATAAAAATTTAATTTGTTTAAAACGTCTTAAAACCATAAGCTGTCATTCTTGGTTCTTACTTTGCACCAATTGTATATACTTATTACGCTTATTTCACACTACGGGATATTACTTAAATTAAGTAGGTATACCTATTGTAGAAACCAAAACCGTGTAGAAACCAAAGGGGCATGGGTTTAATAAAAACTGCCATAGGTACCCTTCCAAGTTCCAGCTTAGCCCGCTTCCATCTTAGACTGCATCATCACTTACCACCAGGTGAGATTGCAGACAAAGGCTAACTTGTAATAATAAATTGGTAAGGTAGGTAATCTACGAATGTTGAGAACACCAACCTATATAAATGAATAGGTAACGAAAAGGCCCCATCGGTTTAGGTAGGTAGGTACCTACTTATTGGCTCCCAACATTCGTACCAATTTTTAGCCCTATGCGAATTATTGTACTATACCTACAGGGTGAACGCTAGGCATCTAATCATTTGTCTCATTTTGTAGTTATAGTGACTAATATTATCGTAAACTTTTACAAAAATATAGGATTTTTTAATATATTTTTTCGCGTCTTTTTTGTGGTATCATAATATCAGTAATCATCAGTATACCTACTATCACCTGTCTTCGTTTTGCGAGCGTTCTGGTTACACACTGTAGGTAAGATGTCTATTTTGACTGGACTAAGTAGATAGGTGACACTTTAAGTATTGTTTGGGGGGTGTTGGTCATACTCCTCCACGGGGACCAGCCGGCTTGGAGGAGATGGTAAATTATATTTTTTTATATTATATAAGTATTTTTTGCTAATGGAATAAGGGAAACGAAATGTAAGATTGTTTAAATTTTTTATTATTTGTAACGTATTAGAATACCTAAAGGCTTTTTTATTTTATTTATTTATTTAAATTCAATTCAATTCAATTCAATTCAATTCAATTCAGTAGTTCATTTAAGTAGATAGGTACCTATACCTAATATAATTTATATCCCGTATGGTGTGAAATGAGCTTTTGGTAGGTATATAGATAACTAGGTACCTGGTAGGTAGGTACCTACTACCTAGGTAGGCTAGATACCTACTTATAGGTAAGTGGGAAGTAGGAACGCCGCCAATCCATTGTGAGCTTTGATTGAAATCGGTGCATACTTACTGCATTTCTCTGCCACGTTCGAAGTTAAAAATGGCTGCGACAGAAAAATAACCCGAGTGCGGGACGGAAATAAAATATTAATAACCAGCTCGTTTGTAGCCATTATATCGGGAATATCGGCCCGAGGGAGGCGCCGCTAGGGCTGACGACTGAAAGAAAGAAAAATTCAATGTTAGTTGCAAACAAACATTCACAGTAGGTACGCGACCGAAAGTAATGTACATATCGACCTTTAGAAAGAGATATCAGATTTGTAGAGCATTGTCTCTGTCGTTGAGACCGACAAAACGTCATATAGGTATGAGCGACAGATACAACGCTCTACAAAACCAAAATGTTATTCTAAAGACCGATGTACATTAGTTTCGGCTGCCTACTGTTCACTAGGTATAGGTACAAAATCGTATTTAATAATATGTTTGTCTGTGACACCTCACACCACCCGGAAAACCATAGAGCACTCTATGCGGAAAACCTACTTGCGGTTCAGCTCAGCCCAATTTCCAATAGTAATAAGTAGTTCCACCCAGATGTCTATCGTTAAATGTGTCTAATTGCTTGCTATATTTTTATTATAGGTACTTAAGTACTAAGTAGGTCTTACCTAGGTTCCTACTCAATGACTTCCTTTGTCGCTACAATCCGGTATTTGACAACTAGTCAAATCAGTAACTTTTTATCAAACTTCAAAACGCGCTTAATATGCGAAATTCTATGAAATGCCGGTATGCGACGTCACCATCATTTGACGTGCTCTTTTAGTTTAATCGATAATTTAAAATGGTTGTCACACATAAAACTAACAAAAGATGTGGAATTTACGTATTTTGGAAGACGCTCTATTTAATAATCACTGAGAAATAATTTATTTTTGACAGTCAAATACCGTATTAGCCATTTTAGGGGTGTTGGTCTTTCTACGATTTTCCTCCATTCATCTCTAGGTCTCTAGGTCTTACCTATCCACGCGGACGAAGTCCCGGGCATCATCTAGTAAAATTTATTTATTTATCTAAAAATACTATTTAAAATATCTAAGTGTCAACCCTAGCCCCGTCCTGGCGTAGGTTAATAAATGCAGTATAAAGTGGTCGGGCATTGTTCGTGGGCACGGCGTGACTTATGCCCAATTGTGGGCAGTGGCGTGGCGATTGTGCCGCGTTATCTTTTGTATGGCTACTCCGCTCGTGGCCTGATAGCTGATAGCCCAGCGCTGGATGTCTGGGAGCCATCGGAGCGTGGAGTTATGGCTGCTTTGATTACTAGGTTTAGGTTTATCTACCTACCTACTAGGTACCTAAGTATACCTACTTACGACTCTGATAGAGTTACCTACTTTTCTGATCACGATTTAAAGTTTTTTTCAAAGTTAGAGCTTTTAAAGATAGGTATAACAACTTGTAGCTGTGATAGCCTAGTGGTTGAAACGTCCGTCTCCTATTTAGGCGGTCGAGGGTTCGATCTCGGCCACGCATCTCTAACTTTAACTGCGGGGAGACCGTAGTTGATCATAATGATGATAAGTGATGATACTAAATTTTAATAACATTTACTTATCACTACCTACCCACATTATAAATGCGAAAGTGTGTTTGTTTGTTGGTTTATTGGTTTGTCCTTCAATCACGCCGCAACGGAGTAACGGATTGACTTGATTTTTTGCACGGGTAGGTACCTAGAGTTGAGGACCTAAAGAGTGACATAAGCTACTTTTTATCCCGAAAAATCAAAGAGTTCCCATGGGATTTTTGAAAACCTAATTCCACGCGTATGAAGTTGTGTGTGGGTACCAGCTAGTGGATTCAATAAATAGGTACCTAGACACCCACCCTCCGCCCTAAAACATGCCGTCGTCGGAGTTAAGTTACAGAGGGCGTGAGAGTTAAGTATGGAGGTTTCAATTTATGTAAGTAAGTAGATCTACGGGCCACGGCTGTCCTGTCAGCTACCTACCTATGGTATTAAATGCAGCTCCTTCAGAAGCTCAAGATTCAACCCTCAAAGCTCCGCCGACCGTTAATTACCCAAAATAAGTATGTGAAATGCGCGTAAATCGTCAAAAATATCCGTTAATTACTTCGAGCAAGTCGCAAAAAGCGCTTTGTGGAGCCGACACGAGCAAATTGCTGCGCCGCAAATGATGCGTGTCACGCCGGGCTGCACGACGCCGCCGCAGACAACAAACTTGTAGGTTTTTCAGCTGAAATCATGTCAACATGAGAGCAATTATTTATTAGTTCCGACTTCCGGGCTTTTATGAGTGAGGTCTTCTATTTGTTACACTCAACACTGGATACCAATCTCTGGTACTTACGACTAATAATAAGTAGGTACCCAGTAGAAAATGCATGATAGCATTTTCTTTTTTCCATAGATGCTGTTCATCCCATGCTTTTTCATTCTCAGTAACGTTAGTTCTGTCTACATCTACTCACGTATTGTTAACAGAATCTGTTATCGATTAGATAGGTACTTACCTACATACCTATAGTTGTTAAAAATTTGAACCGGAGACAAGCTACCTAATAGAGCCTCAATAGCTTAACGGTTGAAAGAGCGGACTGAAATCGGAAAGGTCGCCGGTTCAAACCCCACCCGTTGCACTATTTATTGTCGTACCTACCTACTCCAAGCACAAGCAGAGGAAAGGGGAATCATAGGGGAATATTAGTCATGATTGGCTAAATTTCTTTTAAAAAAAAACTATGCATTAGGTACTGTATGCCTTAATTGATAGGTGTAATAGTAAGTAGGTATTAGGTACCTATATTAGTAAGTACTAGGTGATGCCCGCGACTTCGTCCGCGTGGATTTTAAAAATCCCGTGGGACCTCTTTGATTCTTCGGGATAAAAGTAGCCTGAATCTTTCCCCCGGATGCAAGCTAAGTACCTATCTCTGTACCAAATTTCATCAAAATCGGTTGAAAGGAAGGGCCGTGAAAGGCTAGCAGACAGACAGACAAACACACTTTCGCATTTATAACATTAGTAGGTACAGAAGTATGGATTAATGTACCCAAGTTGTAACCTAATGAATGTTGTTACAAAATTTTTCGTCGGCTCTTACTTACTAAGTAGGTATCAAATAAAAAAACCAGACTGATCAACAGAAAGAGTAACTACTGGGAACAAAGGCTTGTAACTCCTTTAGGGGTGGAATTTCCTGAAATCCAGAAATTCCTACTGTCTTTCAAGTTTCTAATTCCAGCTGCAGCGGCTTAGGCTATGCGCTGATATCTATCAAGTCAGTCAGTCAGGCAGATTTTTTGTACGTCCTATACTTATAGCTTGGGAATGAGTTGCTTAACGACTTTGTGATAGTTCTAATAAGTTTCAATAATTTTGTAAAGTGGTGATAATAAAAAGAATACCCGGCTGAGTTTGTTGTGGGCTCTTCTCAGACCTGGGCGCGTTTGGAACCCTCGTAGCTTTAGTTTTAAGTTTGCGTAATAATTATCACCACTATATCTTACAAATCTAACACCATACCAGACCATCAATACGAGTAATTTATTACCTATTTTGAATAAATCATTTGACTTTGACTTTGACTTTAGATGTTGAGATGAGTAGGTACCTACTTATAGCAATAAGAACTAAGCAGCCTATGTATAGCGCGGCAGTGGCACGCTGGGTGCTGGTCTCAGTGTTTGGTTTGTGACGAAGCGCGGCGGAGCGCGAACGCTGCGGTGCTTAGCGCACTCGTTTGTTTGTCTTCGCCGTCGCATCTCCCAAATATAGCGGGCTGCATATCTTCCAAGCTACTAATAAGTGCTCCTACTCGTACTTATATGCTTTATTATAAACCGCTATAAAAAGCCCCCTAAGAGCCGTCATAGCCCAGTGGTTAAGACGTCCGTCTTGTGACGTTGTAAATTTTGAACTACTAATTAGCGTTTCGCTTTTAATTAAAATCTATTTTGTTCAAAGTATGTTGGTGCCACCTAGCATCAAGGTGCAGAACTACGCGTGGGTCGATGTTCAGAGTTCATTCGAGCCACAATAGATGGCGTTTGCTTCGTTGTCAATTGTCGTAAAAATAAAACAAAAATAATTAAATAAAACCATAATATCATTTGTTTATTGTTAAGTCATTAACAAAACGGTTCTTATAATATATCCTTAGGTTCCGCAAATATTCAAAAATGAATTGGCTTCATGATCAAACTAAATGAGAGCGGCTACACTCGGGTTGCGTCTGGCAACACCGATTGCTGAGATTTAGAATTTTCCTGGAGTCAACATGTGAAGACGAATTTTTTTCGTTCCAGGAAAATCTCACTTCTTTTCGCCCATGGCTTCGCCTGGAAAAATACAATAGTCAAAAATTTTAGTCATCCTAACGTATTTTCAATGTTTCATCAGTTATGGTGAGTGAAAAATCAAGTAATGTGGATTCGACAAAATGGCGGTTTGGTTAGAGAAAATCCTAATCTCATGATTTCTTTCAGTTCCAGTTATTTTAACTTCCCAAATAAATGAGGATAATGGGTTGTGGGTGGACTTCTGAAAACCATTGGTGGCCAGGAGTTCAATAGGTGAGTTGTGTTTGATCGGGAAAATTCCACGTGTCGAAATTTTCACACAGCACAAATTATAATCTTGTTTTTCTTTGTTACAGGGTTTACGTTTACGTTTACGTTTACGTTTACGTTTACGTTTACGTTTTACGTTTAGCTTCAGTTTTCCGTTTTAGTTTTACGTTTGCGTTTTCGGTTTTCGTATTTATTTCTTTTGCACATTCACGTTGACAACTTAATTGCTATGGATAAGACTTGGTGAAAATCTTTGTAAGGAAACATTTCGGTTGTGAAGAATCAAGTTAAATTGAGTTTTGGATCTTGGCCGATGCCGTCCAGCTACCTTGCAGTCTTCGCACCTACAAGTAAGCAAATGTTTGTATCCTGGAACAGTTTAGTGAACCTTCTTAGTGTATGTGTACAGTAAGAACCCTGTCTTTACTACTGAGCTTTTATTTTGAAACAATTTTATGAATTTTACTGTGTCATTGTCTATTCCATGCCAATGGCATCTTAAATTTAAAACATAGATCTTATGTACTATCTACCTAAGTCATTCTAATGTATCTAAATTAAGTCTTGGCATTAAGCTAGAATAACTAAGCATTATTAGCCATCATTCTGTATTAAGCGACCCCGGTAAAAGTTACATTAAAAACAATTTTGCCTAACATCTAGCAAATTTCATTTATAACACCTCATATGCATTACAAGGGAGTCGACGGCTAGCTTCTATTCTTTACTAGGTAGATAGATCAAGTAAAGTAAATTAAAATTATTTTTTTTTCCTCTAATCTTTGTAAGGTGATAGATTATTCCGTATCCGGGTATATTTCTATTCCGTCCAATTTATCACCCTTACAAATGGCGCCCGAACGTTTTTTTATATAGTTATTTCAGTATATTTTGAGAAATTTTGTGAATTTTATGAAATGTACTCCGCTGATTGTACAATTTTCTAAGTAGTGACACATTGCAAAGAGCACTAAGCTGTTTTTATGGTTAACTAACTAAATAATAACTAATAGTTAGAAATTTTGTTTGATAGTTTAAGTAATTTTCTGAGTATAGTCCAACATTTGTTTTCTCTTACTTAATTAACACTTTATAAATGGTGCTTATGCCGTTCAATTGTTATTTGACTTACCTTGGAGGTGTATAAGTGAATGTTTGCCTTCAGTTTAGTAATAAACATTGCTTAACTGAGTTGTTGTTGGGTATTGTTTTCAATAGTAAGTACATCTTATGTTTGAAAATTCCGGTAACTTAGTATAATTAAAGTTTTGAAACGATATGTCCTGTTAACTAGTTACACACATACATTTATAAATACTAAGAGTTACAACTTGTGAAACTAAATATATAAACTATATTCAGAGATTACATTAAGTTCAAGTATGAAGTTATGAACAATTTTTTTTGTCAGTGACTTGATACTTCATTATTTTGTTGAAATTTTGTTTAGAGCTGTGTTAAGGTTATGATAAAAGCTACTTCACACACAAAACATGTTAAGTTTAATTGAATGCTGGTAGTTTAAAGTGACATTTAGAAACAGATTTTGTTGTATTTTAGGTTATGTGTTAAAAGTGTAAAGTAACAGCCATCAAACCATTGCACAATCTCTTTGTTTTTTTTGAAAGATAATATGCTAGTCAGAGGTCATTGCAACTTTGTTGCCTGTTTACTTTTGTAATTGTAAAGGTTGTAACACACTGTGTACTCATAAAGGTGATACTGCACCTTACAATCATTTATTCAATTTTGGGAAGTTTATTTTGTTATATTTTGTTTACTATAGTAATAATATGTGCTTGTATTATTAACAATATTTTGGAATAGGAACATAATTGATAAAATAGGTTAGGATAGACTTAAGAATATTGTTTTTGTTGTGTATTTTGCTTGTGTATATTTAATAGTTTAAATAACTTCTTTTGTGTTTGTGTTTAACCAATTGGTATAAGGCTAAACATAGACAGTTACACAAGCTCGATATTTTGTTAAATGTGTTTTGACTTAACACAATGGAACAGACTTTTGCCCAGTTTCATTCACTTTTGAAGGACGAATTGTGTTATGAGGTATCCATTCGTTCCGAAACTCCAGCACCTACAGTGCTAGGTTTAAAGAAACAGTTAAAACAATTAATTCAGGAAATTCCTTCTGAATCAATTTTAGAGACAGATTTCTCTTCTGAAAGTGAGTTAGGGGTTATTACTAAAAAACTTCAAGACTTAGAAGATTTATTAAAAAAGTGTTCTGACACTAAAGATAGACATGCCCTCTGTAGGTCTAAA
The DNA here is from genome assembly GCF_902806685.2 of Maniola hyperantus. Classification (NCBI taxonomy): domain Eukaryota; kingdom Metazoa; phylum Arthropoda; class Insecta; order Lepidoptera; family Nymphalidae; genus Maniola; species Maniola hyperantus. The sequence continues at coordinate 312,719 of NC_048553.1, read as the reverse complement.
GCTTTAGCTTCACATTTGTACTTTAGAATTTTGAGAATACAGTGTTCCGAACTCAGCTTAATAAGTAGGAAGAGTGAATTACATACAAAGTTGCAGAGTTTGATTTCCAGATTAGATGCTGACAATGAGTCGTCTCACGACGAATCACTGGATTCCGAGAGTACCGCCGTTGACTGCACTGGTGATAAAAATGTGGCCAAGTGGAAGTTAAATTTCAACGGACAGGGTGATCCGCGCAGTTTCATCGAACGCGTTGAGGAATATAAAAGATCTTATGGCGTTTCAGATGGAAAATTATTTGTTTCTGCATTTCATCTTTTTACAGGCCGAGCATTGTTATGGTACAGAGGCAACAAATGTCAAGTTTCGTCTTGGTCAGAATTGAGAACTTTATTTTTAGAGGAATTTGATGCAGTAGATTATGACTACAGGTTGCTAGGTGAAATTCGAGCAAGAACACAAGGCTCTGAAGAACCTGTGTCTATCTATTTCGCTGTAATGTTTTGCATGTTTTCAAGGTTGTCAACACCACTTTCCGAAGAACAAAAGTTACAAATTTTATTACATAATATTCGCCCTTTTTACTCAGAACAATTAGCTCTTGTTGACATTAAGTCTGTC